>NC_044322.1:363487288-364112288 GCF_007399415.2 Gopherus evgoodei | reverse complement strand
AATCAGGTTCTTAAAAAGAAAGGTTTTAATTAAAGAAAGAAAAAAGTAAAAATTATCTCTGTAAAATCAGGATGGAAAATGCTTTACAGGGTACTTAGATTTATATAGCCCAGAGGAAACCCCCTCTGGCCTCAGGTTCAGAGTTACAGCAAACAGAGGTAAAAATCCTTCCAGCAAAAAGAAACATTCACAAGTTGAGAAAACAAACATAAGACTAATCCGCCTTGCCTGGCTATTACTTACAATTTTGAAACATGAGAGACTGATTCAGAAAGATTTGGAGAGCCTGGATTGATGTCCCGTCCCTCTCAGTCCCGAGAGCGAACAACCCCCAAAACAAACAGCACAAACAAAGACTTCCCTCCACCAAGATTTGAAAGTATCTTGTCCCCCCATTGGTCCTCTGGTCAGGTGTCAGCCAGGTTTACTGAGCTTCTTAACCCTTTACAGGTAAAAGAGGCATTAACCCTTAACTATCTGTTTATGACAGGAGGTTATAGAGCTGGTGACAAGCCACCATCCTGGGCAGAGGGAGCTCCACAGGGTGCCAGGCGGGCACCACTAGTGATTTCACAGCAGCCGAGCCCAGGGCATGGGTGGGGCAGTGTGCAGTGCCCTGGGGGACGACCTGCTGGCACCTGGTGAGGATCTGGAGGGCATCTGGGAAGGGGCATGACCAGAACGGGGCCCAAGGGGGGGAGGGGATTTCTGCCTACAGCAGAGCACCCACTGCGATACAGATGGGCATGGCTGGCACCTGGCCGGGGAGCTGCACTGCTACCCTTGGGGGCCAGGAAGGCAGCAGGGACTAACAGCTGCCAGTGCACTCCTGGCAGGCAGAAAGGCTGCTGGAAATGTATAAGAACCCTAGGACACAATCCTGCTTCATCTCATAGACTCATAGACTCTAGGACTGGAAGGGACCTCGAGAGGTCATCGAGTCCAGTCCCCTGCCCTCATGGCAGGACCAAATACAAATAAATCTCAGATCTGCTTTGGGTTTCAAGAGGGGGAAACCTTAAGCCCCAAGGATTAACTGGAGCCACCCTGAATATGGACATTGGACTATAACCTCTGGACTATTTCTGAAAGGACTTTTGGCAACTACAAGCTCATCTCTGCTACATATCTGAACCTCAAGAATTGAATTCAAGTCTGTCTGTATATTGATCTTTTAACCAACACTCTCCCTCTTTTCTTTTCTAATTAATTTTTGCTGAGTTAATAAGAATTGGTTGTGACGTGTATTTTGGGTAAGATCTAAGTTAAATTGAACCTGGGTATGTGGCTGATCCTTTGGAGTCGGAAGAACCTTTTCTTTTATATGATGAGATAAGATTTTCAGGAATCATCATCATATCTGACAGGTGTGTCTGGACGGAGGCCTGAGGCTGGGCACTTGAAGGGAACTGTGGTGTTTGAACTTCTAAGTAACCAGTCAGGTACTAGAGAAGCTGTTTTGTGCTGGCTGGTAAATCTAAGTATTGGAATAACCACCAGCTTCTGGGGTTTGTCTGCCCCGGTCTGTTTGCAGCTGGCTCCCACAGGCAGCGCCGTCACAGTGGCATAGTCGTGCAAGGATCCACAGAACCAGGTCAATCAAGCTTTGGGTCAGAGCCCCACGCTATCCAAACTGGAATTTTGGTATTGAGAGTTGGTTGGCTGAAGAACAGTTGCAATGGATGAGCAAAGAGCATGTGAGGCCTTGACAAAACAGCCCTGGAAGATTGTGTTCAGAGAAGGGGATAAGCTTTAGAAAGACGCTACAAATCAAGAACTGAGAGAGCTGTTAATGGCTGGTGATCAGGGGGCAGGCGCACAGCCCTTACCTGAATCTACAGAAACTGCTGAAGCAATTTGAATGCAAAAGGCAGCAAATTCAACTGGAGCATGAACAGAAACTAGCAGATCTTTGATTGCTGGACAAGCAAAAAATATCTGAATTAGAAGGAGAGGCTGCTGAGAGAGAGAAAGAAGCTGAGAAAATGAAGAAGCTGCTGAGAGAGGGAACTCGTAAGGGGCGCCTGGAGCTGCTGGCTGCTGAGGACAAAGCTCCACAGAGGCAAGAGGAGACTCACAGGATGGAACAGGCAGGGCCGGCTCCAGGCACCAGCCGACCAAGCACGTGCTTGGGGCAGCATCTTGGGATGCGGCGGTGCTTGGGGTTTGGTTTTGGTTTTTTTGGTTCAGCTGGGCAGCGCTGGGGGTGGGGGGGGACTTGGGTGATGCTCATGGGGGCAGGGACTTGGGTGGCGCGACGCTCGGGGAGGGGTTCGGTGGCACTCGCGGGGTGGGGACTTGGGCGGCGCGACGCTCGGGGAGGGGTTCGGTGGCACTCGTGGGGTGGGGACTTGGGTGGTGCGACGCTCGGGGAGGGGTTCGGTGGCACTCGCGGGGTGAGGACTTGGGCGGCGCGACGCTCGGGGAGGGGGTCGGTGGCGCTCGCGGGGTGAGGACTTGGGCGGCGCGACGCTCGGGGAGGGGTTCGGTGGCACTCGCGGGATGGGGACTTGGGTGGCGCGACGCTCGGGGAGGGGTTCGGTGGCGCTCGCGGGGTGAGGACTTGGGCGGCGCGACGCTCGGGGAGGGGTTCGGTGGCGCTCGCGGGGTGAGGACTTGGGCGGCGCGACGCTCCGGGAGGGGTTCGGTGGCACTCGCGGGGTGGGGACTTGGGCGGCGCGACGCTCGGGGAGGGGTTCGGTGGCGCTCGCGGGGTGAGGACTTGGGCGGCGCGACGCTCGGGGAGGGGTTCGGTGGCACTCGCGGGGCGGGGACTTGGGTGGCGCGATGCTCGGAGAGGGGTTCGGTGGCACTCGCGGGGTGAGGACTTGGGCGGCGCGACGCTCAGGGAGGGGTTCGGTGGCACTCGCGGGGTGAGGACTTGGGCGGCGCGACTCTCGGGGAGGGGTTCGGTGGCACTCGCAGGGTGGGGACGTGGGCGGTGTGACGCTCGGGGAGGGGTTCGGTGGCACTTGCGGGATGGGGACTTGGGCGGCGCGACACTCAGGGAGGGGTTCGGTGGCACTCGCGGGGCGGGGACTTGGGTGGCGTGACGCTCGGGGAGGGGTTCGGTGGCACTCGCGGGGCGGGGACTTGGGTGGCGCGACGCTCGGCGAGGGGTTCGGTGGCACTCGTGGGGTGGGGACTTGGGTGGCGCGACGCTCGGGGAGGGGTTCGGTGGCACTCGCGGGGTGAGGACTTGGGTGGCGCGACCCTCAGGGAGGGGTTCTGTGGCCCTCGCGTGGGTGGGGACTTGGGCGGCGCGACGCTCGGGGACGGGTTCGGTGGCACTCACGGAGTGGGGACTTGGGCGGCGCAACGCTCGGGGAGGGGTTCGGTGGCACTCGCGGGGTGAGGACTTGGGCGGCGCGACGCTCAGGGAGGGGTTCGGTGGCACTCGCGGGGTGAGGACTTGGGCGGCGCGACGCTCAGGGAGGGGTTCGGTGGCACTCGCGGGGTGAGGACTTGGGCGGCGCGACGCTCAGGGAGGGGTTCGGTGGCACTCGCGGGGTGGGGACTTGGGCGGCGCGACGCTCAGGGAGGGGTTCGGTGGCACTCGCGGGGTGAGGACTTGGGCGGCGCGACGCTCAGGGAGGGGTTCGGTGGCACTCACAGGGGTGGGGACTTGGGCGGCGCGACGCTCGGGGACGGGTTCGGTGGCACTCGTGGGGTGGGGACTTGGGTGGCGCGACGCTCGGGGAGGGGTTCGGTGGCACTCGCGGAGTGAGGACTTGGGCGGCGCGACGCTCGGGGAGGGGGTCGGTGGCACTCGCGGGGTGGGGACTTGGGCGGCGCGACGCTCAGGGAGGGGTTCGGTGGCACTCGCGGGGTGGGGACTTGGGTGGTGCGATGCTCGGGGAGGGGTTCGGTGGCACTCGCGGGGTGGGGACTTGGGCGGTGCGACGCTCGGGGAGGGGTTTGGTGGCACTCGCGGGGTGGGGACTTGGGTGGTGCGATGATCGGGGAGGGGTTCGGTGGCGCTCGTGGGGCGGGGACTTGGGAGGCGCGACGCTCGGGGAGGGGTTCGGTGGCGCTCGTGGGGCGGGGACTTGGGAGGCGCGACACTCGGGGAGGGGTTCGGTGGCGCTCACGGAGGTGGGGACTTGGGTGGCGCGAGGCTGATGGAGGGGTTCGGTGGCGCTCGCGGAGCGGGGACTTGGGTGGTGCGATGCTCGGGGAGGGGTTCTGTGGCACTCGTGTGGGTGGGGACTTGGGCGGCGCGACTCTCTGGGAGGGGTTCGGTGGCACTCGCGGGGTGGGGACTTGGGCGGCGTGACGCTTGGGGAGGGGTTCGGTGGCACTCGCGGGGTGGGGACTTGGGTGGCGCGACGCTCAGGGAGGGGTTCGGTGGCACTCGCGGGGTGAGGACTTGGGCGGCGTGACGCTTGGGGAGGGGTTCGGTGGCACTCGCGGGGTGGGGACTTGGGTGGCGCGACGCTCGGGGAGGGGTTCGGTGGCACTCGCGGGGTGGGGACTTGGGCGGCGCGACGCTCGGGGAGGGGTTTGGTGGCACTCGCGGGGTGAGGACTTGGGCGGCGCGACATTCGGGGAGGGGTTCGGTGGCACTCGCGGGGCGGGGACTTGGGTGGCGTGACGCTCGGGGAGGGGTTCGGTGGCACTCGCGGGGCGGGGACTTGGGTGGCGCGACGCTCGGCGAGGGGTTCGGTGGCACTCGCGGGGTGGGGACTTGGGTGGCGCGACGCTCGGGGAGGGGTTCGGTGGCACTCGCGGGGTGGGGACTTGGGCGGCGCGACGCTCGGGGAGGGGTGCGTTGGCACTCGCGGGGCGGGGACTTGGGCGGCGCGACGCTCGGGGAGGGGTTCGGTGGCACTCGCGGGGTGAGGACTTGGGCGGCGCGACGCTCGGGGAGGGGTTCGGTGGCGCTCGCGGGGTGAGGACTTGGGCGGCGCGACGCTCGGGGAGGGGTTCGGTGGCGCTCGCGGGGTGAGGACTTGGGCGGCGCGACGCTCGGGGAGGGGTTCGGTGGCGCTCGCGGGGTGAGGACTTGGGCGGCGCGACGCTCGGGGAGGGGTTCGATGGCACTCGCGGGGTGAGGACTTGGGCGGCGCGACGCTCAGGGTGGGGTTCGGTGGCACTCGCGGGGTGGGGACTTGGGCGGCGCGACGCTCGGGGAGGGGTTCGGTGGCGCTCGCGGGGTGAGGACTTGGGCGGCGCGACGCTCGGGGAGGGGTTCGGTGGCACTCGCGGGGTGAGGACTTGGGCGGCGCGACTCTCGGGGAGGGGTTCGGTGGCACTCGCAGGGTGGGGACGTGGGCGGTGTGACGCTCGGGGAGGGGTTCGGTGGCACTCGCGGGATGGGGACTTGGGCGGCGCGACACTCAGGGAGGGGTTCGGTGGCGCTCGTGGGGTGGGGACTTGGGCGGCGTGACGCTCGGGGAGGGGTTCGGTGACACTCGCGGGGTGGGGACTTGGGCGGCGTGACGCTCGGGGAGGGGTTCGGTGGCACTCGCGGGGTGGGGACTTGGGCGGCGTGACGCTCAGGGAGGGGTTCGGTGGCACTCGCGGGGCGGGGACTTGGGTGGCGTGACGCTCGGGGAGGGGTTTGGTGGCACTCGCGGGGTGAGGACTTGGGCGGCGCGACGTTCGGGGAGGGGTTCGGTGGCACTCGCGGGGTGAGGACTTGGGCGGCGCGACGCTCGGGGACGGGTTCGGTGGCACTCGCAGGGTGGGGACGTAGGCGGTGTGACGCTCGGGGAGGGGTTCGGTGGCACTCACGGGGTGAGGACTTGTGCGGCGCGACGCTCGGGGAGGGGTTCGGTGGCACTCGCGGGGTGGGGACTTGGGCGGCGCGACGCTCAGGGAGGGGTTCGGTGGCACTCGCGGGGTGGGGACTTGGGTGGTGCGATGCTCGGGGAGGGGTTTGGTGGCACTCGCGGGGTGGGGACTTGGGCGGTGCGACGCTCGGGGAGGGGTTTGGTGGCACTCGCGGGGGCAGGGACTTGGGTGGCGCGATGCTCGGGGAGGGGTTCGGTGGCACTCGCGGGGTGGGGACTTGGGCGGTGCGACGCTCGGGGACGGGTTCGGTGGCACTCGTGGGGTGGGGACTTGGGTGGCGCGACGCTCGGGGAGGGGTTCGGTGGCACTCGCGGGGTGGGGACTTGGGCGGCGCGACCCTCAGGGAGGGGTTCTGTGGCCCTCGCGTGGGTGGGGACTTGGGCGGCGCGACGCTCGGGGACGGGTTCGGTGGCACTCACGGAGTGGGGACTTGGGCGGCGCGACGCTCAGGGAGGGGTTCGGTGGCACTCACAGGGGTGGGGACTTGGGCGGCGCGACGCTCGGGGACGGGTTTGGTGGCACTCGCGGGGTGAGGACTTGGGCGGCGCGACGCTCGGGGAGGGGGTCGGTGGCACTCGCGGGGTGGGGACTTGGGCGGCGCGACGCTCAGGGAGGGGTTCGGTGGCACTCGCGGGGTGGGGACTTGGGTGGTGCGATGCTCGGGGAGGGGTTCGGTGGCACTCGCGGGGTGGGGTCTTGGGCGGTGCGACGCTCGGGGAGGGGTTTGGTGGCACTCGCGGGGTGGGGACTTGGGTGGTGCGATGCTCGGGGAGGGGTTCGGTGGCGCTCGTGGGGCGGGGACTTGGGAGGCGCGACGCTCGGGGAGGGGTTCGGTGGCACTCGCGGGGCGGGGACTTGGGTGGCGCGACGCTCGGGGACGGGTTCGGTGGCACTCGCAGGGTGGGGACGTGGGCGGTGTGACGCTCGGGGAGGGGTTCGGTGGCACTCGCGGGATGGGGACTTGGGCGGCGCGACACTCAGGGAGGGGTTCGGTGGCGCTCGTGGGGTGGGGACTTGGGCGGCGTGACGCTCGGGGAGGGGTTCGGTGGCACTCGCGGGGTGGGGACTTGGGCGGCGTGACGCTCGGGGAGGGGTTCGGTGGCACTCGCGGGGTGGGGACTTGGGCGGCGTGACGCTCAGGGAGGGGTTCGGTGGCACTCGCGGGGCGGGGACTTGGGTGGCGCGACGCTCGGGGAGGGGTTTGGTGGCACTCGCGGGGTGAGGACTTGGGCGGCGCGACGTTCGGGGAGGGGTTCGGTGGCACTCGCGGGGTGAGGACTTGGGCGGCGCGACGCTCAGGGAGGGGTTCGGTGGCACTCGCGGGGTGAGGACTTGGGCGGCGCGACGCTCGGGGACGGGTTCGGTGGCACTCGCAGGGTGGGGACGTAGGCGGTGTGACGCTCGGGGAGGGGTTCGGTGGCACTCGCGGGGTGAGGACTTGGGCGGCGCGACGCTCGGGGAGGGGTTCGGTGGCACTCGCGGGGTGGGGACTTGGGCGGCGCGACGCTCAGGGAGGGGTTTGGTGGCACTCGCGGGGTGGCGACTTGGGCGGTGCGACGCTCGGGGAGGGGTTTGGTGGCACTCGCGGGGGCAGGGACTTGGGTGGCGCGATGCTCGGGGAGGGGTTTGGTGGCACTCGCGGGGTGGGGACTTGGGCGGTGCGACGCTCGGGGAGGGGTTCGGTGGCACTCGCGGGGGCAGGGACTTGGGTGGCGCGATGCTCGGGGAGGGGTTCGGTGGCACTCGCGGGGTGGGGACTTGGGCGGTGCGACGCTCGGGGACGGGTTCGGTGGCACTCGTGGGGTGGGGACTTGGGTGGCGCGACGCTCGGGGAGGGGTTCGGTGGCACTCGCGGGGTGGGGACTTGGGCGGCGCGACCCTCAGGGAGGGGTTCTGTGGCCCTCGCGTGGGTGGGGACTTGGGCGGCGCGACGCTCGGGGACGGGTTCGGTGGCACTCACGGAGTGGGGACTTGGGCGGCGCGACGCTCAGGGAGGGGTTCGGTGGCACTCACAGGGGTGGGGACTTGGGCGGCGCGACGCTCGGGGACGGGTTCGGTGGCACTCGCGGGGTGGGGACTTGGGTGGCGCGACGCTCGGGTAGGGGTTCGGTGGCACTCGCGGGGTGAGGACTTGGGCGGCGCGACGCTCGGGGAGGGGGTCGGTGGCACTCGCGGGGTGGGGACTTGGGCGGTGCGACGCTCAGGGAGGGGTTCGGTGGCACTCGCGGGGTGGGGAATTGGGTGGTGCGATGCTCGGGGAGGGGTTCGGTGGCACTCGCGGGGTGGGGTCTTGGGCGGTGCGACGCTCGGGGAGGGGTTTGGTGGCACTCGCGGGGTGGGGACTTGGGTGGTGCGATGCTCGGGGAGGGGTTCGGTGGCGCTCGTGGGGCGGGGACTTGGGAGGCGCGACGCTCGGGGAGGGGTTCGGTGGCGCTCGTGGGGCGGGGACTTGGGAGGCGCGACTCTCGGGGAGGGGTTCGGTGGCGCTCACGGAGGTGGGGACTTGGGTGGCGCGAGGCTGATGGAGGGGTTCGGTGGCGCTCGCGGAGCGGGGACTTGTGCGGTGCGATGCTCGGGGAGGGGTTCGGTGGCACTCACGGGGCGGGGACTTGGGCGGCGCGACGCTCGGGGAGGGGTTCGGTGGCACTCGTGGGGTGGGGACTTGGGTGGCGCGACGCTCGGGGAGGGGTTCGGTGGCACTCGCGGGGTTAGGAGTTGGGTGGGGCGACGCTCGGGGAGGGGTTCGGTGGCACTCGCGGGGCGGGGACTTGGGCGGAGCGACGCTCGGGGAGGGGTTCGGTGGCACTCGCGGGGGTGAGGACTTGGGCGGAGCGACGCTCGGGGAGGGGTTCGGTGGCACTCGCGGGGTGAGGACTTGGGCGGCGCGACGCTCGGGGAGGGGTTCTGTGGCACTCCCGGGGCGGGGACTTGGGTGGCGCGACGCTCGGGGAGGGGTTCTGTGGCACTCCCGGGGCGGGGACTTGGGCGGAGCGACGCTCGGGGAGGGGTTCGGTGGCGCTCGAGGGGTGGGGACTTGGGTGGCGCGACGCTCAGAGAGGGGTTCTGTGGCACTCCCGGGGCGGGGACTTGGGTGGCGCGACGCTCGGGGAGGGGTTCGGTGGCACTCCCGGGGCGGGGACTTGGGTGGCGCGACGCTCGGGGAGGGGTTCGGTGGCACTCCCGGGGCGGGGACTTGGGTGGTGCGATGCTCGGGGAGGGGTTCGGTGGCGCTCGCGGGGCGGGGACTTGGGTGGGGCGACGCTCGGGGAGGGGTTCGGTGGCACTCGCGGGGTGGGGACTTGGGAGGCGCGACGCTCAGGGAGGGGTTCGGTGGCACTCGCAGGGTGGGGACTTGGGTGGCGCGACCCTCAGGGATGGGTTCTGTGGCACTCGCGTGGGTGGGGACTTGGGCGGTGCGACGCTCGGGGACGGGTTCGGTGGCACTCGCGGGGTGGGGACTTGGGCGGCGCGTCGCTCGGGGAGGGGTTCGGTGGCGCTCGCGGGGTGAGGACTTGGGCGGCGCGACGCTCGGGGAGGGGTTCGGTGGCACTCGCGGGGTGGGGACTTGGGTGGCATGACGCTCGTGGAGGGATTCGGTGGCACTCGCTAGGGCGGGGACTTGGGCAGCACAACAGTTGGGGAGGGGTTCGGCGGCACTTGCAGGGGCGAGGTGAAGCTCTTTTTTTTGCTTGGGGCTGCAGAAACATTAGAGCCGGTCCCAGGAACAGGAGACGGCCAAACTGCATCGCCAAGTAATGTAGGAGCGGAGAAAGTCATCGCCCCCTGGCACTCCACAGACTCACCGCCACGAGAAAACCTGGGAAAGGATGTGCCCCCTCTACACCGACAGTGAGGATATCAAGGAGTTTTTGTTCACCTTTGAGCGCCTCTGCAACCTATCCCAGATCCCCGATGAACAGCGAATGCCCGTCCTGCTGACCAGACTGACTGGAAAAGCCAGGATGGTATTTAATGAATTGGGGGAACAAGAAGCCTTGGATTACAGACGATTTAAAGATTCTGTGTTAAGGCAGGTCAAGGTGGCTCCTGATTCTTACAGAGTTAAGTTTAGAGAGTTTGAGATGTCTGATGATTGTACTTTTGTAGGATCTGCTCATCAGCTGAGGGGTTTTGTTAAGAAGTGGGTTGTGGGAGCCAAGGCACATGGGAGTTTTGAACACCTGCTGGATTAATAACTTTGGAACAGTTCCTAGACATTGTGCCCGACCATTGAGAGCAGCTGTGTGCGCTAGGGACCCTGAATCAGTCCTACGGGCGGCAGAGATTGTGGATGCCCACCCCCAAAACAGGGCTCGAGAAGGGTGGAAAGCCCCGGGGGAAAACTAATCCCCATTCTCCCCAGTTCAAGAGGAGGGAAGGATTTAAAGGTAAACCTGGCCCTGACTCTTCTCGAGGAGCTCATGGGGGCCCAGAGGGTAGGAACTCTCACCCCAAGAATAAACAGGTTACATGCTATCACTGTGGGGTCCTTGGCCACATCAGACTAGATTGCCCGACCCCGAAGGGCAGCCCAAAACCAGCAACCACAAATGCCACAGCAAATGCTGATCCTGTTGGCATAAACTCTCAGGAAAGCTACACAGAGCCTGGTGCTGAGGCCCTGCGTGCAAATGCTGTTTCCATGGTCACGGAAGATTTGGACCTTAAAACTCATATCAAAGCTAAATATGGGAACAGCAATGCAGAGTTTATTAGCAGCGCAGCAGTGACCGGAGTGAGGTGTGTGGCAGGGAGGGACACTGCAGAGTTTATTAGCAGTGCAGCAGTGACCGGAGTGAGGTGTGTGGCGGGGAGGGACACTGCAGAGTTTATTAGCAGTGCAGCAGTGACCGGAGTGAGTTGTGTGTGGCTGGGAGGGACACTGCAGAGTTTATTAGCAGTGCAGCAGTGACCGGAGTGAGGTGTGTGACGGGGAGGGACACTGCAGAGTTTATTAGCAGTGCAGCAGTGACCGGAGTGAGGTGTGTGGCGGGGAGGGACACTGCAGAGTTTATTAGCAGTGCAGCAGTGACCGGAGTGAGGTGTGTGGCTGGGAGGGACACTGCAGAGTTTATTAGCAGTGCAGCAGTGACCGGAGTGAGGTGTGTGGCAGGGAGGGACACTGCAGAGTTTATTAGCAGTGCAGCAGTGACTGGAGTGAGGTGTGTGGCAGGGAGGGACACTGCAGAGTTTATTAGCAGTGCAGCAGTGACTGGAGTGAGGTGTGTGGCAGGGAGGGACACTGCAGAGTTTATTAGCAGTGCAGCAGTGACCGGAGTGAGGTGTGTGACGGGGAGGGACACTGCAGAGTTTATGAGTGTGACGAACTGGGAAAGTTCTTAATGTTTTCTCTGAATACTGTGTTGGTGCCTCAGTGTCCCCATGGCAGTTCTTAAGTCTCTGGCAGAGCCAAGGGCCAGTGCACCTAAATGCCTGACACTCTGTCTCCTAGCAACTGCTGGCCTGGGCCCCTCCTCTGCAAAGGTGCCAGCTGAAGGTGTTGGAGACAAAGGGATCAGGTGACCTCCTGGCCCGGGAAAGGGGCTGAGGAGAGAGGAGGGGCTGGGAGGGGTTGTTAGTCTGGAGCTGGCTGGGGTCAAGGGTAGAGGGCAGACCTGGGGGTCTGGCTCACTGCCCCCCAGAATGGACCCAGCCGAGGGGTCCGGTTCGCTGTATCTACAAGCTCTGTTTTAGACCCTGTTCCTGTCATCGAATAAACCTCTGTTTTACTGGCTGGCTGAGAGTCACGTCTGACTGCAAAGTGGGGGTGCAGAACCCGGTGGCTTCCCCAGGACCCCGCTGGGCTCGCTGTGGGAAGCACATGGAGGGGCAGAGGATGCTGAATGCTCCAAGGAGAGACCCAGGAGGTGAAGCTGTGTGAGCTTCTTGCCCTGAACAAGTCTGCTCCAAGAGAGAGGAGGCTCCCCAAAGTCCTGACAGGCTTGGTGGGGCGCAGTTCCAGAGCATCGCCCGGTGACTCCGTGACAACTGGTGGCAGCGGTGGGATGTACTGCACCCCGTGAATGGCGCTGCTTGCAGTAAGTGACTGGGGAGCAGTAAAACAAAGGAGGGATAATGAGGACCAGGCGTGCTGAAGGCTCAGAGAGGGACGGTTTCAGGGGGCAGTTAACCTCTGGGAGTGTGTGACCAGCGACAAGGACTGTTGGAGTAACGGGGTCCCCCTGAGGACTGCAGCGAGCAGTCTCAGGGGCGGAGGAGCTTGCCGCTCGACCCTGGGAGAGAGAAGGATTTTGCAGTAGCAGGGTTCCCCGGGGGATTGCAGGAGCAGTCCCAGGGGCGGAGGAGTCTGCAGCTCGACCCTGGCAAAGAGGTGGTGATCACGAGAAGGGCTGGCACACCAGGGGTTCTTCCTGGAAACCATCGGGGAGCCAAGAGCACACAGGCCTGTGAGTCCAGAGCCACTTGGGAACGGTGAAGTGATGGCCTATCACCATCTCCTTGAGAAGGACATTGTGATCCTGTGCACAAAGAGAGGGTTACGCATGGGGAAATTCACCAAGGCACAGTTAATCGTGCAGTTGGAGGAGAAGCACCGCTCTGAGGAGCAGATTCCTGACCCAGATGGGGCTACAAGAGGATCTGAGAGCAGCTGGAGCATCAGCCAGGCATCCCCGGGAGTCTGGTCCCCAATCAGACGAAGGTCTTCACGATTGGGTTCCCCATCAGGAGTTTGGAGACGGATGGGATGGGAGCAGAGCCCGAGAGAGCGAGAGGACTGTGAGAGAAAGCCAGAGCCCGAGGAAAAGCTGCAGGAGAAGCAGCAGCAGCGTGGACTGGTGATGGTGGAGCAAAGAGACATAGGGGGCTGCCCAGGGGTCAGTGGGGAAACATGCCTGCAGGGGCGAGACCCTGGGACAGAACTGTGGTGGTGCAGCCCCAGATGCTGAGGGACTGTGGGACCTGGGTGAAGTTCCCTGGGGTGAAGCCCCTCGCCCTGCCTATGGCCCAGATCCCTGTGCAGACCCAGAAGGGGTCGGGCTGGCTGGTAGTTGGGGTTCTCCAGGATATCGGCTGGGAGGCCCTGTTGGGGGGTGACTGTCTCCCCATGGGACAGGATCCAGGCCCCGCTCCTGTAACGGCCGAGGGTTTGAATTCAAATCCAGGGAACCAATTGGCTAGGATGGAAATGGTCAGTGAAAATGCAAATGACCTGGCTGGCAGGGGGGAGGGGCTGCTGGGCTCAGGATACCTGCCTACCTGTAACCAGCCCCTGGGGCTGAGTGGGAGGGAGAGATGCTCCCCGCCCCCCTGCACACTGGAGAGGGGGCTCACGCTGGCTCTGATGCTGGGACCAGAGCAAGGAGCTCACTGCCTGCCCCCACTGGGACAGCAAGGGCAGCGCTGAGCATGGGGGGAGCTGAGACCCCAGCTGAGTGGGGGGACACCCAGGCAGGGCAGGTCAGCTGCCAAACAGGTTTGCCTGGTCCAGACGTGCTGCTGGGAAGTGATTACACAGCAGGGAGGGAGCTACCAGGGACAGGGCTCAGGGGGGCTGTGACCCCAGGCCCAGCCAGCGAGAGGGAGCAGGTCCCACTCCCTGCCCCAGCAGCTGAATCCCAGACCGAGCTGCAGAGGGATCCCTCCTTGGAGAAGCTGAGAGAACTTGCTGGCCACAGCGCTGCAAACCCCCTTGGGGAAGGCTGCAGGGACAGAGTCCTGCGGGAGAAGGGATTCCTGTACCGGGAATGGGCTCCCCAAGGGGAAGTAGAACTGGGGGGAATCGGGAGACAGCTGGTGGTGTCCCAGGAATCCACAGGGTTCTTCCCTTTCGAGCTGCTGGATGGGAGGAGAGTGAGGGGACCCCTGAACCTGAAGAGGGAGGATTGGATGAAGAAGGGGGAAGACCCCCGGGGGGATCTCTTCCCTGAGGTGGGAGACAATCTCCCCATCAGGTGTTCCCCATTCAGAGTCACTGGGAAAGCAGCCCAGAACCTGGAGAGAGAGGTCAGGGACATGCTGGCTTTAGATGGGATCCAGCCATTTTACAGTCAATGGGCCTCACCCCTGGGGCTGATCCCCAAGCGAGACAGGATGATCTGGTTTTATGGGGGCTATCAGAAGCTTAAAGCCATCACAGTGTCCGATGCCGACCCCATGCCTAGGCCTGGGGAGATTCTAGACAAGCTGAGGGGGATGGAGAACTTGGCCCTGGCAGACACTGATAACATGTGCATCTTTAGCCAGACCTGGGAGGAACAGGTGTCCCAGGTGAAGAGGGGGCTGGGCTGCCTCAAGGAGGTGGGACTGACGGTAAAAGCTGGAAAGTGCAAGGGGGGACGGCAGAGGCGTTGTGTCTGGGCCACAAAGTGGGAAGCGGCTGCCCACGCCCAAAGCTGGCAAAGGCCAAGATGGGGGCTCTTAACCAAGGAAGCCCAAATCACAGACCAAAGTGCTGGGAAAAGACCCAATCCCAGCTTAAAGCCCAGGGGTACTGGGGTGGCAAAGGGTGTGGGCTGCATAAACCTTCCCACATGCGGCCTGCAAGTGCCATCAAGCACACCTGACCTAAGGGAGGGCGTAAGACTGGACTGTCCTGGTGTAACTCACACCAAGGGATGGGAGAGATGCTGGGGCATCCATGGGAACCTTAGTGGGTTCGAACTTCCCCAGGTCACTGGCTGAAGTGACCTCGCTCAGTTCGGTCTTGAAGTGGGGAGAGATGTGACGAACTGGGAAAGTTCTTAATGTTTTCTCTGAATACTGTGTTGGTGCCTCAGTGTCCCCATGGCAGTTCTTAAGTCTCTGGCAGAGCCAAGGGCCAGTGCACCTAAATGCCTGGCACTCTGTCTCCTAGCAACTGATGGCCTGGGCCCCTCCCCTGCAAAGGTGCCAGCTGAAGGTGTTGGAGACAAAGGGATCAGGTGACCTCCTGGCCCGGGAAAGGGGCTGAGCAGAGAGGAGGGGCTGGGAGGGGTGGTTAGTCTGGAGCTGGCTGGGGTCAAGGGTGGAGGGCAGACCTGGGGGTCTGGCTCACTGCCCCCCAGAATGGACCCAGCCGAGGGGTCCGGTTCGCTGTATCTACAAGCTCTGTTTTAGACCCTGTTCCTGTCATCGAATAAACCTCTGTTTTACTGGCTGGCTGAGAGTCACATCTGACTGCAAAGTGGGGGTGCAGAACCCGGTGGCTTCCCCAGGACCCCGCTGGGGTGGACTCGCTGTGGGAAGCACATGGAGGGGCAGAGGATGCTGAATGCTCCAAGGAGAGACCCAGGAGGTGAAGCTGTGTGAGCTTCTTGCCCTGAACAAGTCTGCTCTAAGGGAGAGGAGGCTCCCCAAAGTCCTGACTGGCTTTGTGGGGAGCAGTTCCAGAGCATCGCCCGGTGACTCCGTGACAACGAGCAGCGTAGCAGTGACCGGAGTGAAGTGTGTGGCTGGGAGGGACACTGCAGAGTTTATTAGCAGTGCAGCAGTGACCGGAGTGAGGTGTGTGGCGGAGAGGGACACTGCAGAGTTTATTAGCAGTGCAGCAGTGACCGGAGTGAGTTGTGTGTGGCTGGGAGGGACACTGCAGAGTTTATTAGCAGTGCAGCAGTGACCGGAGTGAGGTGTGTGGCTGGGAGGGACACTGCAGAGTTTATTAGCAGTGCAGCAGTGACCGGAGTGAGGTGTGTGGCTGGGAGGGACACTGCAGAGTTTATTAGCAGTGCAGCAGTGACCGGAGTGAGTTGTGTGTGGCTGGGAGGGACACTGCAGAGTTTATTAGCAGTGCAGCAGTGACCGGAGTGAGGTGTGTGGCGGGGAGGGACACTGCAGAGTTTATTAGCAGCGCAGCAGTGACCGGAGTGAGGTGTGTGGCAGGGAGGGACACTGCAGAGTTTATTAGCAATGCAGCAGTGACCGGAGTGAAGTGTGTGGCAGGGAGGGACACTGCAGAGTTTATTAGCAGTGCAGCAGTGACCGGAGTGAGGTGTGTGGCGGGGAGGGACACTGCAGAGTTTATTAGCAGTGCAGCAGTGACCAGAGTGAAGTGTGTGGCTGGGAGGGACACTGCAGAGTTTATTAGCAGTGCAGCAGTGACCGGAGTGAGGTGTGTGACGGGGAGGGACACTGCAGAGTTTATTAGCAGCGCAGCAGTGACCGGAGTGAGGTCTGTGGCTGGGAGGGACACTGCAGAGTTTATTAGCAGTGCAGCAGTGACCGCAGTGAGGTGTGCGTGGCTGGGAGGGACACTGCAGAGTTTATTAGCAGTGACCGGACTGAGGTGTGTGGCAGGGAGGGACACTGTAGAGTTTATTAGCAGTGCAGCAGTGACCGGAGTGAGGTGTGTGGCGGGGAGGGACACTGCAGAGTTTATTAGCAGCGCAGCAGTGACCGGAGTGAAGTGTGTGGCTGGGAGGGACACTGCAGAGTTTATTAGCAGCGCAGCAGTGACCGGAGTGAGGTGTGTGGCGGCGAGGGACACTGCAGAGTTTATTAGCAGTGCAGCAGTGACCAGAGTGAAGTGTGTGGCTGGGAGGGACACTGCAGAGTTTATTAGCAGTGCAGCAGTGACCGGAGTGAGGTGTGTGGCAGGGAGGGACACTGCAGAGTTTATTAGCAGTGCAGCAGTGACCGGAGTGAGGTGTGTGGCGGGGAGGGACACTGCAGAGTTTATTAGCAGCGCAGCAGTGACCGGAGTGAGGTGTGTGGCGGGGAGGGACACTGCAGAGTTTATTAGCAGTGCAGCAGTGACCGGAGTGAGGTGTGTGGCGGGGAGGGACACTGCAGAGTTTATTAGCAGCGCAGCAGTGACCGGAGTGAGATTTGTGGCGGGGAGGGACACTGCAGAGTTTATTAGCAGTGCAGCAGTGACCGGAGTGAGGTGTGTGGCAGGGAGGGACACTGCAGAGTTTATTAGCAGTGCAGCAGTGACCGGAGTGAGGTGTGTGGCGGGGAGGGACACTGCAGAGTTTATTAGCAGCGCATCAGTGACCAGAGTGAGGTGTGTGGCGGGTAGGGACACTGCAGAGCTTATTAGCAGCGCAGCAGTGACCGGAGTGAGATTTGTGGCGGGGAGGGACACTGCAGAGTTTATTAGCAGTGCAGCAGTGACCGGAGTGAGGTGTGTGGCAGGGAGGGACACTGCAGAGTTTATTAGCAGTGCAGCAGTGACCGGAGTGAAGTGTGTGGCGGGGAGGGACACTGCAGAGTTTATTAGCAGCGCAGCAGTGACCGGAGTGAGATTTGTGGCGGGGAGGGACACTGCAGAGTTTATTAGCAGTGCAGCAGTGACCGGAGTGAGGAGTGTGGCGAGGAGGGACACTGCAGAGTTTATTCGCAGTGACCAGAGTGAGGTGTGTGGCAGGGAGGGACACTGCAGAGTTTATTAGCAGCGCAGCAGTGACCGGAGTGAAGTGTGTGGCTGGGAGGGACACTGCAGAGTTTATTAGCAGCGCAGCAGTGACCGGAGTGAGGTGTGTGGCGGCGAGGGACACTGCAGAGTTTATTAGCAGTGCAGCAGTGACCAGAGTGAAGTGTGTGGCTGGGAGGGACACTGCAGAGTTTATTAGCAGTGCAGCAGTGACCAGAGTGAAGTGTGTGGCTGGGAGGGACACTGCAGAGTTTATTAGCAGTGCAGCAGTGACCGGAGTGCAGTGTGTGGCAGGGAGGGACACTGCAGAGTTTATTAGCAGTGCAGCAGTGACCGGAGTGAGGTGTGTGGCGGGGAGGGACACTGCAGAGTTTATTAGCAGCGCAGCAGTGACCGGAGTGAGGTGTGTGGCGGGGAGGGACACTGCAGAGTTTATTAGCAGCGCAGCAGTGACCGCAGTGAGGTGTGCGTGGCTGGGAGGGACACTGCAGAGTTTATTAGCAGTGACCGGAGTGAGGTGTGTGGCAGGGAGGGACACTGCAGAGTTTATTAGCAGTGCAGCAGTGACCGGAGTGAGGTGTGTGGCGGGGAGGGACACTGCAGAGTTTATTAGCAGCGCAGCAGTGACCGGAGTGAAGTGTGTGGCTGGGAGGGACACTGCAGAGTTTATTAGCAGCGCAGCAGTGACCGGAGTGAGGTGTGTGGCGGCGAGGGACACTGCAGAGTTTATTAGCAGTGCAGCAGTGACCGGAGTGAGGTGTGTGGCAGGGAGGGACACTGCAGAGTTTATTAGCAGCGCAGCAGTGACCAGAGTGAGGTGTGTGGCAGGGAGGGACACTGCAGAGCTTATTAGCAGCGCAGCAGTTACCGGAGTGAGGTGTGTGGCAGGGAGGGACACTGCAGAGTTTATTAGCAGTGCAGCAGTGACCGGAGTGAGGTGTGTGGCAGGGAGGGACACTGCAGAGTTTATTAGCAGCGCAGCAGTGACCGGAGTGAGGTGCGTGGCAGGGAGGGACACTGCAGAGTTTATTAGCAGTGCGGCAGTGACCGGAGTGAGGTGTGTGGCGGGTAGGGACACTGCAGAGTTTATTAGCAGTGACCGGAGTGAGGTGTGTGGCGGGGAGGGACACTGCAGAGTTTATTAGCAGTGACCAGAGTGAGGTGTGTGGCGGGGAGGGACACTGCAGAGCTTATTAGCAGCGCAGCAGTTACCGGAGTGAGGT
The DNA here is from genome assembly GCF_007399415.2 of Gopherus evgoodei. Lineage (NCBI taxonomy): Eukaryota > Metazoa > Chordata > Testudines > Testudinidae > Gopherus > Gopherus evgoodei. The sequence continues at coordinate 364,093,958 of NC_044322.1, read as the reverse complement.
GTGTGGCAGGGAGGGACACTGCAGAGTTTATTAGCAGTGCAGCAGTGACCGGAGTGAGGTGTGTGGCAGGGAGGGACACTGCAGAGTTTATTAGCAGCGCAGCAGTGACCGGAGTGAGGTGCGTGGCAGGGAGGGACACTGCAGAGTTTATTAGCAGTGCGGCAGTGACCGGAGTGAGGTGTGTGGCGGGTAGGGACACTGCAGAGTTTATTAGCAGTGACCGGAGTGAGGTGTGTGGCGGGGAGGGACACTGCAGAGTTTATTAGCAGTGACCAGAGTGAGGTGTGTGGCGGGGAGGGACACTGCAGAGCTTATTAGCAGCGCAGCAGTTACCGGAGTGAGGTGTGTGGCAGGGAGGGACACTGCAGAGTTTATTAGCAGTGCAGCAGTGACCGGAGTGAGGTGTGTGGCGGGGAGGGACACTGCAGAGTTTATTAGCAGTGCAGCAGTGACCGGAGTGAGGTGTGTGGCAGGGAGGGACACTGCAGAGTTTATTAGCAGCGCAGCAGTGACCGGAGTGAGGTGCGTGGCAGGGAGGGACACTGCAGAGTTTATTAGCAGTGCGGCAGTGACCGGAGTGAGGTGTGTGGCGGGTAGGGACACTGCAGAGTTTATTAGCAGTGACCGGAGTGAGGTGTGTGGCGGGGAGGGACACTGCAGAGTTTATTAGCAGTGACCAGAGTGAGGTGTGTGGCGGGGAGGGACACTGCAGCCGATATTATTCTGGTTAAAGTGAGTCTTGTTAGGGAGGAAGATTATTGGCCAGAGGAAAGAGTAACTCAGGGGTCAGCAACCTTTCAGAAGTGCTGTGCCCAGTCTTCATTTATTCACTCTAATTTAAGGTTTCCCGTGCCAGTAATACATTTGAACATTTTTAGAAGTGCTCTTTCTAGAAGTCTATAATATAGAACTAAACTATTGTTGTATGTAAAGTAAATAAGTTTTATTAAATGTTTAAGAAGCTTAATTTAAAATTAAATTAAAATGCAGAGCCAGGGCCAGCTCCAGGCCCCAGCGTGCCAAGCATGGGGGGCGCTCTGCCGGTTGCCGGGAGCAGGGTAGGCAGCTTCAGTGGACCTCCCGCAGGCATGCCTGCGGCAGGTCCACTGGAGCCGCGGGACCGGCTGACCGTCCGCAGAAACGCCTGCTGCAGATTCACCAGAGCCATGGGACTGGCGAGCGGCAGAGTGCCCCCCGCCGCGTGCCACCGTGCTTGGGGCGGCGAAATTGCTAGAGCCGGCCCTGTGCAGTGCCTCCCAGACGGGTGGCCAGGACCCGGGCAGTGTGAGTGCCACTGAAAATCAGCTCACGTGCCGCCTTTGGCACACATGCCATAGCTTGCCTACCCCGGTGTAACTGTTGTAGCCTTATCTGAGTATTTTGTCAGGGTGCCTTTGGCTAAAATCCACCTAAAATGGAAGGGATTTGAGGGCACCATGGTTGTGGGGGTAAAAGACACAGTCCCTAAGGATCTTATGATTGGAAATGATATTAAAGCCATGTTCAGTCAAGTTGACACAACCCACGCACAGGAGAGGATTAACCCTACGGTTGTGTCTGAGGAGTGTTTCTCCAAAAGTTTGTCTGAGGAAAAGAGCTGTTTGTCTGTGAATGAAGTTCCTGAATGTCTGTCTAATGTCTCAGAAGTGAAACTGGAATTAGCTCAAGACAGGGAAGAGGAGGACAAGATTTTGGAGGAGCCTAGGCAGCCTTGTGAGCTGATGGCTTTGTCTAGTCAGCAGTTTGGGAAGACAGGGATAGTGGAAGATGAGTGTCCCTATCCCTTACCTGTTTCCTGTGTGGAGAAATGTGACAGTGAAGGGAATGTGCCTGTGTCTGTCGGGCGTATTGACTTGCCTATGGAGGAAGCTGCCCCGGTCTCCAAGCAGTTGTCTGTGAACAGCCCGGTGTGCTGGGACAGGGGAAATGAGACCCCAAGCTGTGTGTCTGGGGAAGAAGAAGGCGTCTCCAGCTTTTCTGTGTCTGTGGAGCAGACAGAAGGGGCCTTTCAGCCTGTGAGGGTTGAGAATAGTGCGGTTGTCCCAGATAGGGCCAGCTTTAGGTCCATTTGCCCGATTCCCCCGAACTGGGCCCCGTGCCTGAGGGGGCCCCGCGCCGGCCGGCAGCGTCTCTCCCGGAAGCAGCAGCTGTTGCTGCTAGGCACCGAGACCGGCAGAGGGCTGAGGCAGAGGCAGCCACGTGGGGGTTGCAGGTCAGGAGGGGGGAGAAGGCACATGTGCTTTGCAGCCTTCCTTCCCCCCCTACCCCCTAGCAGTCACCTGGAGGAGACGCCGATGGGGCGTCTGGTCCGGTGGAAGACAGGAATCTCTGCAGTGGATCTCACCTACCTGAGCAGCTGCTGGGGCTCCCAGCGGTGAGTGTCTGACCCTGTGATTCCCCGCAGGTTTGTAACATTGGGTTGGTGTTGTGGTTTTCGGGGTGTTGCTGTTTGAGGGTGACTTTGTGCCTGCCTGTGTCTGTTTCAGAACTAAACTCGGGATCATGTCATGGAACCCAGGGAAAAGCCCCCAGCTGCTACTTAGGGCTGTGAACTCCAGGTGAGAGAGAGAGGGAGGTTTGGAGGAGGAAATCAAATACATCAAGAGGGGAGAATGCGAAAGGTCTGCAACAAGGCAGGCTGAGACTTCTCTCTCCCCCACCCCCAAGAGGGGAAACTGAGGCACAGAGTGATCTGATTCCCTCTCCAAATTATTTTGCAAAGGAAGGGGACTGGGGCTCCTATCCAAACCAGTTCCCTTCCCATCAACTCTGCTTTCCCTGCTGCAAGACCACTGTAGGGGCTGAATATTTCCATTAAACTATGGCTTCTTCGTTTGCCCTACAACAATAAATTAGATCAGCTTTTGGGGGTGGGCTGTTCTCCCTCCAAAGCTGTGAGGATATTAAGGTTTTTTGAGGGGGGAGGCATGATAATATTCCAGATCAATCAAATGCCCAGCTCAGCTTTCTAGCCATCCAGCAGCTCTAGGCCAGGAAAGGAAGGTGCTCTTGGTGCAGAGTGGTCGCAAAACAGGGGTGAATTTAGTGGGGGGATGGGGGCTCCGGTTGAAATCCTGTCTGATGCAGCCACACAGAATCACTGGCAGCGCTGGGAGAGGCCGGGAGTGGAAACAGGTCGCCTGGGGGTGGGGGGACATTTGCCCTCAGTCCTGGGCTCTCGGATGGACTAGTCTGGGTGGTGTGTTCAGTCTAGTCTTCCAGCCTGTTGCTCTCTGGGGTTTGTGGTTTTCATCTGGCTCCACCGAAAAGATCAAACAAGCCCAGTAGAAAAGGGGGGTGAGAGAGGCGGGAAAGGGTGTGTAAGGGGTTAAAGTGACCCATCAATGAAAGAGTAAAACCAGAGTTTGACTGGTTCCCCCCCAGCCACCACTCCTGCAAACACTGGGCAAGGGGCAGCCCCATTCCCCACCGAGGCTGTGGTGAGGGGCAGCAGAGGAGGAAGGAAGCCACATGTGATGGCAGTCCCCTCCCCTCCCCTCCCCGCACCCCCTCCTCTCTGGTCCCCAAACTCTGTCCCAGAGCCTGCACCCACCCCTCCGCACTTCCTCCCAGAGCCTGCACCCCTCCACCCTTCCTGCACCCCACCCCGTGCCCCAGCCCGGATCCTGCACCCAACACCCAAACTCCGTCCCACTCAGCCTGGGCAAAGCTCTCCTTGGTCTGGCTCCCAGCCCCTCTCCAAGGGTTGCAGCTGTCTGGAGGTGCTGCCTTCCACACCTTCCTAATTCACACCTCATTCATTCAATAGGGTAACTGACTACAAAGTGGGGGGAAGATCTTATTCTACTCCTAGCAAAAAGACATTTTTCTTTTCCCTTAATTACACTGCCTCTGGGGGCTGCTATAACATATTACCAAGGTTCAATACAAAGTCATATAAAAGTTATACAAAAATGCATAATGCAGAGATTTATCTACAACTGCATTGACTGACTGCTGTGTGCAGTAATATAGTGACCCCTGAGTCTTTGACTGAGGCTTTATACTTGGGGGGGAGGTGAGGGGGCAAGTGGCGGGTGGGCAGAGGCAAGCACTGAGCCAGCGGGTGTTCTAGGGGCGTGCATGGGGGTTTTGGGCAGGGGAGGGAGAAGGTGAAAGGAGGTGAGTGATGGGTGGGGGACTGACTAGGAGGGATGCAGCAAGCCAGCGGGGGACTAGGGGGTGAAGAGGGGTGTGGTGGGGGGGAGCAGGGAGGCGGCAGGTCCTATTTTACTGCTGTGATCTGGTCACCCCATGTGTGCTGTTTCTTCCCGCCCCCCCGCAACCTTGTTTCGATGGGACAGAGCTGGGGAAGGAGGGTTTGTTTCCACAGGGCCTGGTGGCAGTGGGGAGGGAAGGAGGGGGCAATTTTTTATTAATGAGGAAATATTTTATAAACTTTAATAAACATTAGTGAAGAAAATCAGTTGTACAACTATCAAAACAAGTTATTTTCCTAATATGGAAGTGCAAATCAGCTAATTAATATATGATGCAATGTATGTAATATATAATTTTGTTATTTATATAGTCATGAGAAGTAAATAATACATGGAAGAAATGAAAGGGGTTTTTTGTTTTAGTCATCCCTGCCGGGGCCCCATCGAAACTGTTCGAATTGGGCCCTGCACTTCCTAAAGCTGGCCCTGGTCCCAGAGTTGGTTCTGGATTCAACTAAAGCCCAGGAATGGTCCTAAGTTTGGGTCTGCTGGGGAGGTGGCATCCAGTTAGCATCGTAGCGAAATCCCAGAGACCAGACAATTCTGGTGCTTGTAGTTTGCCTGTTGCTGACGTATGATTGGAAAAGAGTGTAGCAGCTCTGTCTGCTCAGGGTGATACCCTAGCCAGGGCACAAGGAGGGCATGAAGGTGATTTGATTGTGTTACCTACGGACAGTTTGACAACTTGTACCAAGAAGGAAAAGATTCCTGAGCTTGTGTGTGGCAAAGGGAAGGAGCAGGTTGCTGACCTTTTGACTATGAAGTTTATGAGTTTGCCTGAAACAGGACTGGGGGGAAATCCGTCTGATGGGCCAGAGGTGATCCTGGATATGAGTAAGACCCAGCAAGAGTCTGTTGTGGCTCAGGGAAGTGCTTCTTTAGAGCAAGCCCAAGGGGAAGTGGGGAAGAGCAGAAGTTCTGTGAGGGGGGAATTGTTGCTTAGAAAAGCGTCTAGGGAAAGGAATCCTCATGGTAACCTCTGCAAGCAGCTTACTACAGCTAAAGGGTGCGAAAGTGATTTAATCAAGGAAGTTTCAGTTCCTAACAGCCAGAAATTTTCTGTTGTAAATGGATCCACTGACTTTCCTTTCGAAAGACCCAGTGTGGGGAGCTTTGAGAAGATCTCAGCTGGAGTAAGAGCTGTTAAGAAAGTTGAGCAGCTCTAGAACCACGTGGCTGTGCTTGATCAGCTGGTTGGGAAGACAATGGTGTTGGAACAGGACTGTCTCCCTGCTGATTCTGTGAGTGAGCAGTCTGTGCTGCAGGCTCTGAGGACAGGTTTGGTTACTGGTGTGTCAGAGCAGAAGTTTTATGGGTGAATACTTGAGGATGCAGGGGAGAGCAAGCGAACTCTCACTCTGAGGGTACGTCTTCACTACCCGCCGTATCGGCAGGTAGCAATCGATTGCTCAGGGACCGATATATCGTGTCTCATCTAGACGCGATATATCGATCCCCAACACGCTTATATCGATTCCGTAACTCCACCAACCTGAACAGAGTTGCGGAATCGACAGGGGGAGCCGCGGACATCGATCCCGTGCTGTGAGGATGGTAATTCGATCTTAGATACTTCGACTTCAGCTACGTTATTCACGTAGCTGAAGTTGCGTATCTAAGATCGATTTTCCCCCGTAGTGTAGACCAGCCCTCAGACTCTTTGGATTTGTGGGTATCTTTGTAAGCCAAAGTCCAGCCTTGGAATTGGTAGCAGCTGAAAATCTAAAAGCTAGTGTCTGTGTTGATGCAAATTACCTGACTGACTGGGGGAAGAAAGACTTGCTAATAGCTGTTAGCACAGAGAGCCCACCCCTTCAGCCAGTGAATTAGCTTAAGCAAGAGGAATCAGGGTTTCATCCTGCAGGAGAAAAGAGAGAACTTCCTTTTTCAAAGGGAAGCCACAGGGTAACCCTAGAAGGCCCAAACCTCAATGGTATTGAGCCAAAGGTCTGGCATGACAAACATGACGGTAGATGGACACTTGCAATGGATTTGTTGTTATTGCTAATGGTGCTTTTTGTAACTAATGTGTTGCTAATACCAAGACGTATAAAAATGTACAATGTGCCTAATCGTTTGGAAAATCCCTTGAACACGTAAAGGGGGATACATGAGGACACAATGTGAAAAGGCCCTGTAATACTAATGTTGCACTGTTAGTGACTGCAAACACTATTAGAACTTTCCACAGGAGAAAGGACATTCCAGACCTGATGTGTTGTATAAAAAGGGAGACTGAGGCACACTACCACATTGCTTTATGGCGAAATGCCAAGACTCCTGTACTATGGACAACATTAATATCTACATTGACTTGATGGTTAGTGGGTTCCAAACATTTGCCAGACCTGGTATGGATAAAGTAACTGTTTTCTTTAGCTCTTGACAAGATCACATGAAACATACAGGAACCAGGCTGCAAGAGCAGATCCAATCCACTATTGTTCTAAGTTTTACCTTGAGTTTGTAAAGAGATTCAACATGTTATTGAACATGACTTTGATAAACCATTTCTGTTATACACCAATCCTTGCTGTTGTGAGACAGACCCAAGGGTGGGAAGCTTTTGGGATGCAGCCAGTGATGTCTGTGTTATCCCTTCCTGCATCAATTTTGCGTTGGGGGTGTGACTGTGGGGGAGTCTCCTCTTTGGGAGCAGACTGGCTCCAGGGCAGGAAGCTCCCACGGCTTCACCTTCCTGGGTCTGACCTTGGAGCATCCAGCCTCCTCTGCCCCTTCGCGCGCTTCCCCCAGTGAGTCTGCCCGGGCACGGTCCTGGGGCAGCCAGAGGGTCCTGCCTCCCAATTCCGCAGTCAGACGTGACTCTCAGCCCAGCTGGGAAAACAGGTTTAATAGAGAGGAACATGGTCTAACAGAGCTTGTAGGTACAGAGAACAGAACCCCACAGCTGGGTCCATTCTGAGGGGCACTGAGCCAGACCCCCACATCTGCCCTCACTTCCATCCCCAGCCAGCTCCAAACTGACTCCCCCTCCAGCCCCTCCTCCTTTACTTTGTCCCTTTCCCGGGCCAGGAGGTCACCTGATTCCTTTGTCCTTCAGTACCTTCAGCTATCGCCTTGCAAGAGGGGAGGGCTCCGGCCAGTAATTGCCAGGAGACAGAGTGTTGGCCATTTATGTGCACTGACCCTTTGCTCTGCAACAATTACACTCCCTTATTCCACCACCTAGAGACTTAAGAAATGCTTGGAGAAACTGAGGCACCCACACGGTATTCAGAGGAAATATTACGAACAGTCCCACTTCGTCACAAAGGGTCACGTCTAGGTCACCAACTGGGAGTGGGCCAGGCCCGAGGCCATGGCGGAGGTCACGGGTGCCCCGGGGGCTGCGGGAGGGAGGGTGGCCGGATCTGGGGCCAAGGCAGAGGGCACCGGGTCCCAGGAGCACGGGATTCGGGGGCTCAGAGGCTGCCGTAGACCACCCGGGGACAGGCCTCGGGCAGGATGCAGTGGGCCTCGTGCTCTACCCGCCCAGCAGGGCACTGGCACCCAGGCATGCAGGGTGTGAAGCAGTGCGACTCGATGGCCCCCAGTGGCGCGTCCTTGTTGTAACATGTCTTGGGGCAGGGAGGGCCGCACTCGTCGAACACGTAGCCCCGGTCCTGAGGGCAGCCAACGGCTGTGGGGAGATGGGTGGAGGGGTCAGAGCAGGGCTTGGGGGTGGAGAGGCAGACCTGGGACCTGCCTCCCCCCTCACCCCAGGCTCAGCCCAAGGGTGAGAAGCCAGAACTGTCCCCACAGCCCTGAGGCCAGCCTGAATTTCCTCAGGGGATGGGGCTGTGCTCACCACCTGCCCCTTTCTGCACCCCCTCCCCCAGCCCTAAGCCAACCCAGGACCTGCTCCCCCCTTAGGGGCTCCCCCCGCTCTGAGCCAGCCCAGGGCCTGCCCCCCTTCAGGGGCTCCCCTTGCTCTGAGCCAGCCCCGGGCCTGCCCCCCCCAAGGGGCTCCCCCCACTCTGAGCCAGCCCAGGGCCTACCCGCCCCAGGGTCTTCCCCTGCCCTGAACCAGCCCAGGGCATGTCTGCCCAAGGGGCTCCCCCTGCTCTGAGCCAGCTTGGGTCCTGCCCCCCGACTGGTGGGGGTCAGTGCCAGGCCGGGGCTGCGAGGGAAGCGCTGCCCTCCCCCTCACCGCAGAGCGTGGGCGAGCGCCAGCGCAGAGCCAGCCCTGCCCGGCGGCACAGGGCGGTGTAGGCCTCCAGCACGTCGCACAGGCACTGGTCGGCACCGGCCCCACAGGCGCACAGGTCGTAGACGCAGGCGGCGAAGAAGGGCTCCGGGGGCACCAGGGGGTGGCAGGGCTCGAATGTCCCCGATTTCAGCACCTTACAGCGGGCGTTGGCCTCCTTTCGGGCACGGTAGCCGGCCTCCTTGCAGGGATCCACATCTTGCCCGTCAGCACACGGCCCGCCCGCGCCGTTCCCGTTCTTCACCTGCCCCAGAGACGCCGTCAGCATGGGGGGGGGCATCGCCCCCACCATCCACCCAGCCTGGGCCTGGCAGCTGCCTGGGTCTCCGGGGGCTGCAGGGAGGGAAAGCAGGGGCTGGGGGGGCCAGTGCTCCATGGTGGCACTAGGGGCTGCAGTCCTGCAGGGAGTGGGGGGCTCAGCAGGGGGCGCTCTCCCCTGGCAGTCAGTGCTGACTTCAATGCCCCTATGTGGCACTAGGGGGCGCGGTCCTGCAGGGAGTGGGGGGCTCAGCAGGGGGCGCTCTCCCCTGGCAGTGCTGACTCCAATGCCCTGGTGTGGCACTGGGGGGCGCTGCAGGGAGCAGGGCAAGCGGGGCTGTTAACCCGTGTCCTGACTGCCTCCTCCCCATGGGTGTCTCCCTTCTGCCTCAACCACGCCCCAGTCAGGGGTTGCAGCCCTCATTCCAGGGCATCTGGGGGTCGTGACAGGAATGGTCCCCAATGCGGTGCCCGCTGGGGTGTCCAAGTGCGCCCGTGTACTGTCCAGCGGACGAGCATCTGCTGAAATGCTGCCAACAAGCAGCGTCACTCAGAGGCGTCGCCGTTGAAATGCCGCTGATTTTCGATGGCATTTCAGCAGATGCTCGTCCACCGGCCATAGTCCTCGGTGGCTCGTCATCCAGCACCCGCCAGATGAAAAAGGTTGGGGACCACTGCCCCAGAGGGATGCTGAGAGCTTCCTCTGCCGGTTCAGACCTGGGTGGCAATGTGGAGGTAAAGGGAGCTGGTCTGTGGGGTGATGGGGTGAAGGGAGCCAGGCTCGGGGGGTGATGGGGGGGGGAAAGAGCTGGGCTGGGGGACGATGGGGGGTTAGGGAGCTGGGCTGCGGGGTGTTATGGGGGAAGGGAGCCAGGCCGGGCGGGGGGGGCAATGCAGGGTTAGGGAGCTGGGCTGGGGGCTGATGGGGGAAGGGAGTCAGGCTGGGGGAGGCATTATAGGGGGAAGGGAGCCAGGCTGGGGGGAACGACAGTGGGGAAGGTAGCCAGGCGGGGGGCTGATGGGGGGAAGGTAGCCAGGCTGGGGGGGGGTTTATGGGGGGGAGGGAGCCAGGCCGGGGGGAATGACAGTTGGGAAGGGAGCCAGGCTGGGGGCTGATGGGGGGAAGGGAGCCAGGCCAGGGGAGAATGACAGCGGGGAAGGGAGCCAGGCTGGGGGGGTTATGGGGGGAAGAGAGCCAGGCCGGGGGGAATGACAGCGGGGAAGGGAACCAGGCTGAGGGCTGATGGGGGGAAGGGAGCCAGGCCGGGGGAGAATGACAGCGGGGAAGGGAGCCACGCTGGGGGGGTTATTGGGGGAAGGGAGCCAGGCCGGGGGGGAATGACAGCAGGCAAGGGAGCCAGGCTGGGGGGGTTATGGGGGAAAGGGAGCCAGGCTGGGGGGGGTTATGGGAGGAAGGGAGCCTGGCCCCCGCTCACCCTCCAGCTGTTGCCGAAGGCGGCCTCGGCACGGGCCAGCTGCCCCGAGCGCAGGCGGGCGTCGTCCTGCGGGTGGCCGTTGAAGTCGCCGCACAGGCCGCACATGTGCCCCTTGTAAGTGCCAGGCACGCTGACCTCCAGTTGTGAGTGCCCGCTCCACAGCACCTGGGCGAGAGGGGAGATGGGCAGCACCCCGCAATGCAGGGCACAGAGCCCAGCCAGGTGCTGGTCACATGCCGCTCTGCCTGCCAGGCCCAGGGCTGAATCGGGCACCGCCAGGAAGGGTCTGCAATGTCTGCGTGGCAGCACCCTCCCAGTGGCACAGCCTGGATTCGGGGCCCGGCGACATCACCCCAGCGGGCAGCAGGAGGCAGAGGACCCCCACGCCCAGCTGTTACCTTCACCCCGATGTTGGTGTTGAGCAGGACGGTGTTGGTTTGGCGCTCGACGTAGAGGTGGGGCTCCTTGAGGAAGGGCAGCGTCACCACCTGGCCGTCCACCTGGGAGGGGAGGGCAGGGGCTCAGTGGGCACCACAGGACACCGGGGTCCCACCTGTGCAGCCTGGCTCCCTCTTGCCTCCAGGTGACCTCCCGTAACCGCACCAGGGCCCTGCTCCGCGTGGGCTCCGGGCGACCTCCCCGTAACCGCACCAGGGCCCTGCCCCGCCCAGCACGGGCTCCAGGCGACCTCCCCGTAACCGACTCAGGGCCCCACCCTGCCAGGCACAGGCTCCAGGCAACCTCCCCATAACCGCACCAGGGCCCTGCCCAGCACGGGCTCCGGGAAACCTCCGTGTAACTGAATCAGGGTCCCGCCCCGCCAGGCACAGGCTCTAGGCAACCTCCCCATAACCGCACCAGGGCCCTGCCCAGCATGGGCTCCAGGTGACCTCCTTGTAACCAAATCAGGGCCCTGCCCCGCCCACCACAGGCTCCGGGAAACCTCCGTGTAACCGAATCAGGGCTCCGCCCAGCACAGGCTCTGGGCGACCTCCCCATAACTGCACCAGGGCCCTGCCCCACTCAGCACAGGCTCCAGGCGACCTCCCCATAACTGCACCAGGGCCCCGCCCAGCACGGGCTCTAGGCAACCTCCTCATAACCGAATCAGGGCCCTGCCCAGCACAGGCTCCAGGAAACCTCTGTGTAACCGAATCAGGGCCCTGTCCCACCCAGCACAGGCTCCGGGCGACCTCCCCATAACCAAACCAGGGCCCTGCCCCGCCCAGCACAGGAGCCGGGTGACCTCCCTGTAACCACACCAGGGCCCCGCCGCACCCAGCATGGGCTCTGGGCAATTCCCTGTAACCGAACCAGAGCCCCAAGCTGCCCCGCCCAGTGCGGACTTCAGCCTCGGCTCCATCCCGGGCGGTGGCGGGCAGAGGACCGGGGTGCAGTGGGTGTCTGGCCCGGCAGCGTTGCCCGTCTCACCTTGACCAGCCAGTCCTGCAGCAGCTGCACCACGGCATCCCCGACTTGCACTGTCACCTCCTTGGTCCAGGCCACGCCCGGGCGCCCCCTGTCGTCATTGGTCACGTGGATGCTGTGGGCAGGAGACGGGCCCAGGGTCAGCAGACCGGGCTGTGAGTGGGGGGGCTTTCCTCGGTGGGCTAGGGTCAGAACGGGGAGTCCAGGCTCCAAACCTCCAACCACTAGGCCCCACTCCCCCCCCAGAGCCGGGGAGAGAACCCAGGAGTCCTGGCTCCCAGCCCCCTGCTCTAACCCCTCCCCTCCCAGAGCCAGGGAGAGAACCCAGGAGTCCTGGCTCCCAGCCTTCTGCTCTAATCACTAGGCACCACTCCCCTCCCAGAGCTGGGGATAGAACCCAGGAGTCCTGGCCCCTGCCCCCCAGCTCTCACCACTAGGCCCCACTTCTCTCCCCCCTGGCGCCTGTCCCTGGGGCTGTTGCCCATGTCAGCCACGCCCCTCTCACCTGAAGTCCCCCGCCTGGCAGTCCTGGGCCAGGACGTAGGTGCAGGTGCCCTGGAAGTGCAGCAGTCGCCCGTCGAAGGTGCGGTAGTGTGGGTCGCCGAAGGCCAGGCAGGTGGCAGGGCGGGGCAGGCAGTGAGGGCAGCACATGCCTGGCGTTAACGCGGGTGTCTCATCCTGGGCACACAGGGGCTGTTACGGGGCTGCGGGTGCCAGCCTCTGCCCCCTCCTGTCCCTGTAATGCCCACAGCTGGCTGCCCCTCTCCCATCCCCTTCCTGGCCCCGTCACGCCTGCAGCTGGCTTCCACCCTGGATGCCCCCCTCCCCTCAGCATGGCTATGGGACCCCCCCCGGGGTAATGGGGTGGCACAATGACCCCAGCAATGGGACACCACTCCCACCACAATGGCCAAGGCCAGTCCTCTCTGGGGCCTCTGACGCGCCCCCCATGGGCTGGAGGGGAAGGCCAGCCAAGGAGCTTGACCAGCGGGGAGAGGGAGGGCAGGGTCTAGCCGGGCCCCTGCCCAAGCGCCCCACTCACCGCGGCGCAGGCGGCTGGGGGGCAGCGCTGGCTCCGGCAGTGCACCTCCCCGGAGACGCAGGTACAGGTGGTGCAGGTGTCCACCTGCCAGTGCTCGCTGGCCTGGTACCGCTGGCCCTGGTAGGAGCAGGAGCCGTCCGAGTCTGGGGGCAGAGGATGGGATTCAGTGCTGGGTCCTGACAAGGTGGCAGGACTGGCACGGCGCAGGCAGGGGCACCAGGTCTGGCCCGCCCAGCGAGGGGCCGGTTTGCCGCCTGATAGTGTGAATGCAGAAGGCAGCATGGCTGGTGATTCGAGCAGAGCACATCCCAGCACTGGCCCCTTCCCTGCTCTGGGCCTCAGTCTCCCCATCCGGGGTGTAGGGTGGACACTGGTCAGCCTCATCGCAGAGGCTGTGAAGTTAACCCCGCTCAGACTGGCACCAAGGCAGCTGAATGTGCCGTCTGTGCACAGCCCCTCTAACCTCTTCCGTGCTGCCCTCTGGGATCTGCCAGCGAGGGGCTGGCACCGAACTGGGCACCCCCCACCCCTAGGGAGCCTGGCATTGTGGAGTTACTGGTCTGGCACCCCTCCTCTCCTGGGATGTGGGCCCTGCACCTGGCCAGACCACCAGGAGCAGCTCCTACCTTGGCACTCGTAGCAGCAGGAGCCGGGCATCCGCACCCTCCGCAGCCCGCCCTGGCACTCCACGGGTTCACACTCTGCGATGTGGCACTCCACGTGGCCCCGCTGCATGGCAAAGACACCAGAGAGAAGGGGACATCCGGGCCCTTGGGCCCAGCCCCTGGCAGCGCTCTGCCCCTCTCCCCCCCGGCCAGGCACCCCCATGGCGCAGAGGACACGGTAGCCAGTCTGCAGAGGGCACACCTGCTGCAGGGGGGCTGCTCCATCCTTTCCACATGGAGAGCCCTGCCCTCTGCCCCCCAAACACACCCCTTGGCCTCGCATGCACACAGGCGGGCATGCCCCCTCCCAGTTCAGTACCGCGCACCCGCTGGCCAGGAGGGGGCAGCCCAAGCAAGGTGCCACATGGCCTGTCCGGGTATCTCTGCCACAGAGCCAGGACTCCTGGGTTCCCCTCCCTGCCTGGCGACTGGGGAATCGCTGGCTGGAGGGAGAGGGGTAGGGACACAGACACACCAGGCTGCGGGCAGGAAGGGAGTCCCCAGGGCACAGATGCACCAGGTGGGGGGGAGGGGATGCCCCAGGGCACAGGCGCACTGGGATGGGGTGGGGGTGCCCCTGCTGGGCCATGCCAGGGCTTACATTACAGGTGCAGCTGACGCAGTCTTCCTCGCTGTCCGTCCAGCTCTCACCGTCCAACACCCGACGCCCTCCAGTCTCTATCACGCACTCTGCAAGGGGGGGGGTTGTCAGCCACTGCCCCCAGACCCACGGGAACGGGCACTGGGAACTGCGTGGGCAGACAGCTGTCCTGTGACCAGCTGTACCAATGACAGAACAGGACGGTTCCCGGGGGGGCCACATGATGGGAAGGGGGGGGGATTCTCGCACGCTGACTGGTACACAGCCATCACTAGGCTTCAGAGTTATCAGCCCTGGGATGGGCGGGGCTCAGAGCTAGTGCTGTGCTGTCTGTCCGCAGGGACGGGTGCCTGGACAGACAGACCTGGGGGAAGCTAACCCAAGGTCACTGCTTGGGGTCCCCCTCACCCGCTTGGCCTCTGCTGTCCCAGAAGGGGCAGCTGTCCTGTGGCCAGCTCCAAGCACCTCAGCCACAGGGCTCCGTGCCCAGCTGAGAAGGGGGGGAGCTGCTGCCTGATCCCCAGATCCCAGCCCCCCGCTTCTTGGTGCCATGCTGTTCCCCCTCCCCTCCACAACAAAATGTGCACTGAGGTGCCCATCGGCGAGGCCTCTGGGCACGAGTGGGCGCTGGCCATACATCACCATCGCAGATGGGACAGCAGGCGCCCGGGGGGGTAAACTGCTCAGTGAGGGGGCAGCTGAGCTGTGGGCAGCCCTGGCGCACACACACCCAGGTGAGATCCTGCAATGAGAAAAGCGGGGGCCGGGATTCAGCCGTGCCAGCCTGGGACGGGGCCGCGGCATGGGCACACACACCCGAGACGGGGCCGCGGCACCCCCTGCACACACACCCGGGGGGCGGCTGTGCATACGGAGGCCAGTGCCGAGAGCTGAGGACCCCGACACCATGCTCTCTCGGCCAGGCCTCCTGCGAATGGGGTGAGAGGGGAGGGGTGCGGCAGGGGAGCCATGGGGCAGATGGGCCGCACACAGCGTGCTTCCTATGGCTCCGAGGGTCACCGGAGGGAGAGTTGGAGCCTTCAAACTGCGGGGGGCCCCTGAAAATCAAGGGCCATGAACCCCCACTTCCCCCTGCCGGGCTCTGGCCCCATCTCACGACACATGGGGTTGGGCCCGGTCACTCTTTGGATGGGAGACCTCCAAGGAAAGCACAGGGTGCTGCAGGGAGCAAGGCAGGGGGCTCAGCAGGGGGCGCTCTCCCCTGGCAGTCAGTGCCGGTCCCAATGCCCTAGTGAAGCACTAGGGGGCGCTGTGCTTCAGGGAGCAAGGCAGGGGGCTCTGCAGGGGGCGCTCTCCCCTGGCAGTCAGTGCTGGTCCCAATGCCCTAGTGAAGCACTAGGGGGCGCTGTGCTGCAGGGGGCAGGGCAGGGGGCTCTGCAGGGGGCGCGCTCCCCTGGCAGTCAGTGCTGGTCCCAATGCCCTAGCGAAGCACTAGGGGGCGCTGTGCTGCAGGGGGCAGGGCAGGGGGCTCTGCAGGGGGCGCTCTCCCCTGGCAGTCAGTGCCGGTCCCAATGCTCTAGTGAAGCACTAGGGGGCGCTGTGCTGCAGGGGGCAGGGCAGGGGACTCAGCAGGGGGCGCGCTCCCCTGACAGTCAGTGCCGGTCCCAATGCCCTAGTGAAGCACTAGGGGGCGCTGTGCTGCAGGGGGCAGGGCAGGGGACTCAGCAGGGGGCGCTCTCCCCTGGCAGTCAGTGCCGGTCCCAATGCCCTAGTGAAGCACTAGGGGGCGCTGTGCTGCAGGGGGCAGGGCAGGGGACTCAGCAGGGGGCGCTCTCCCCTGGCAGTCAGTGCTGGTCCCAATGCCCTAGTGAAGCACTAGGGACCCGCTGGCAGGCGGAGGGACAGAGCAACCCCGGGGCCACATACCTTGCACTGGCAGGTGTAACAGGGGTCGTCAGCCGCCTGGAGCTCGTTCCCAGCCAGCTCAGCTGTGCAGTTACTCAAGGCCTCTGCAAGGCACAAAGGCAGCGGGGTGAGGGACCGGGCGAGGGGCCGGGGCACAAGAGCCAGCCCCACCCTGCCCTGCCCTGCCCTGCTCGAAGGAGCTAGGGCCAAACACCCGTGTGACAGGAAACAGCCCAGCCCCAGCCTCATCCAGCAGGGGTTGCTGAGGGGAGGGGCGCTGGCCGTGAGGGGAGCTCCGGGCAAATCCAGCCCTGGTCTGGCCCAGCAGGGGGCACTGGTGGGAGGGGCACTGGCCATAGGGGGAGCTCGTGGCAACTCCAGCCCCGGTCTGGCCCAGCAGGGGGTACTGGGGGGAATGACGTGGGGGCACTGGCTGTGGGGGGAGTTCCTGGAGACTCCAGCCTGGCCTTGCCCAGCAGGGGGCACAGTGGGGCGCATGGGGTAGGCACGGGGCGTTCCAGAGCAATGCTTGCCCTGTGCTATGCCCTGGCACGTGCCCACAGGATACTCACGGGCACAGGTGGGGCAGCAGTGGTGCGGCCCGGGCGGCTGGATCTGGCTCCTGGGGCAGCCCACCAGGCTGGGGCACTGTCTGCGGTAGCAGCGCACGTGCGGCCCCCTGGCTGCCAGCAGCTGGAACGAAAGGCGGAGGCCAGGCTGGTTACCGCCCCCTCACAGCACAGACCCTGCCAGTCCCGTTGGAATGACCCCCTCCCTGATGAGTCTCCCAAAAGACTCCTGACGGGAGAGCAGACCCCCAAAGCTGCAGCACCCCCAGGGTGAGTGTACAGTGCGGGAGGCTTGGGGGAACGGTGTTTGCTCCCTGTTCCCTTACCTCACAGGTGCAGATCTCGCAGGGGTCCAGCGATGGCTGGAAGCTCTCCCCAGGGCTGTACAGCCGGCCCTCGAACATGCAGTCTGGGGAGAAAACCCACTCAGGGCAGTCCCCATTCCTCTCTCAAAACCGGGGGCAGAAGCCAGGAGTCCTGGCTCCCAACCCTGCCCCACTAACCACTAAACCCCACTCCCCTTCCAGAGCCGGGGGCAGAAGCCAGGAGTCCAGGCTCCCCGATCAGCCACTAGTCAAAGAAACAGTAAATGTAGAATCACTGTTGATAATGCCTGTGGCTGATGCAAAGCCTGGGGGCAGGGAAGTTAATATTGCTGAGGAGGGGCCACTGGCCGTGAGGACGTCCCTGGGGCACTAACGTGTGCACAGCCAGACGCCCATCAGAGCTCCAACCCCTGGGGCCTGTCTGGGTCAGACAGTCCCCTCCAGCCCTTGACTCTACGACTCCACGGCTCTAGCCCCCGTGCTCTCTTCTGCAGCAGCTGTTCACCTCTGAGCCCTGTGCCCCCTCCCCTCCCTGCCCCCGTGTGGGCCTGACAGAGCCGCGCCCGCCCTCGCACCTGCACACAGTGGGCAGCATTCCCCGGGCACCTCGATGGGGCGGAGGCAGGAGCCGAGGCAGTGGATCTGGGCGCAGGTGGCGATGCCGTGGATGCACAGGCAGGACACGCAAGGGGAGGAGAACCAGCTGGTGCCATTGGCATGCTCCTGCCCATTGTACATGCAGCCTGTGGGCACCGGGAGAGCAGCGGGTCAGACTCACACCAATGTCAAGCCTGTGCCCTCTGCACGGTCCATCACACAGGAGCATCAGTTCGATACGGATCAATGGGCGCCCATTGCCCCACACCAGAGCCTGCAGCGGTCTGTCCGGGCAGGCACTATTGGCCCAATATGGACCAACAGAAGTCGCCGACCACCCATGCTAACGAGTCATTATTGACTGATACAGACCACTTGTTTCAGGTGGAGTTATGTAGATGAACCTGCTCTCTTAAAGGGATAGGCCCGATGCCACCTGGGGGACATTGGACGGGCAGTGGCCAGGGCATGTGATACCTTTGCAGTGGGGGCAGCAGTCCCCGGGCTCTATCACCTGGTGGGTGCACGTCAGCAGGGGGCACGGGGCCATCACACAGAGCACGTCCCCACCCTGAGGGGGAAAAGGCAAAGCCGTCAGCATGGGGGGAGCCCCTGGCCTGGGATACGCCCCCTCCATCCGAAGCACGAACCGGGGCTGGAGATCTGGGCTGGGGAATGGGTAGATGGGGCTCTTGCCCCAGCTGTGGGTGCCGATGCCCAGGGTTGAAGGTCGAACGCCCTCTGACTGGACCATGTCTTCGCTGACCAGCGGCGTTTGGGCGGAACATTTGCACCAAATCCCCAGTGGCAGCAACTAGTGAAAAATATCCAGTGAACCCAGCCCAGCCGCGGGCCTGTCGCCGGGCCCGGGACAGCATCGCTTTGGGGGCTTGGACAAACACCTGCAAAACGTGGCAAAACAATCAAATCCTGGGACCCACATGCCCAGGCGGGGCCAGTACAGCCAGGTCCAACCTGCTGTGACGAAGTGGGACTGTTCTTAATGTTTCCTCTGAATACTGTGTGGGTGCCTCAGTTTCCCCTATGCCTTTCTTAAATCTCCAGCTTGCATAAACTGCCGACACTCTGTCTCCTGGCAACAAATGGCTGGGGCCCTTCCCCCTGCAAGGGGGTGGCTAAAGGTGAACAAAGATCAGGTGACCTCCTGGCCCAGAAGAGACAAAGGCCAGAGAGGAGGGGCTGGAGGCGGTTTCAGCTGGGATCTTGCAGGGGACGGGAAGTGAGGGCAGACAGGGTGGTCTGGCTCTCTGGGCCCCAGAATGGACCCAGCTGAGGGGTCCTGTTCTCTGTACCTACAAGCTCTGTTTTGGCCCGCGCTCCTGTCCTCGAATAAACCTCTGTGTTACTGGCTGGCTGAGAGTCACGTCTGACAGCGAAGTGGGGGTGCAGGACCCTCTGGCTGCCCCAGGACCCCCCCTGGGCAGACTTGCTGTGGGAAGCGCACAGAGGGGCACATGTTGACTGCTCCAAGGCCAGACCCAGGAGGGCGAAGCCGGGTGAGCTCCTGACTGGCTTTGTGGGGAGCAGTTCCAGAGTATCGCCCGGGGACTCCGTGACACCTGCCTCTCCAGGCACAGAGAGGAGGGGCACCAGGGCGCTGTAACCCACACACGCCCAGGTGGGGTCAGTACCCCTGGGGCACAGCAAAGGGGCCAGAGGGAAGAACTAGCCGGTGCTCATGGACATTGCACACACAGTCCCCGCCCCAGCGCCCCAGGAACCAGGTGGCCCCAGCCCACGTGGTGTTAGTGCCTGGCTCCCTGGTGCCCTGTCCCAGCTGGCTGGCCTCACCTCATGGCTCTTGCTTCCCTCCCAGTCTGTGCCCCAGATGGGCGTGGCACTGGGGGGGTCTGGCTGACGCCCGTCCTGACCTGAGCAATGAATGCCCAGCACCGAGCCAGCCAGGCACCAATGCCCCAAGCCAGCTTGCTGAGCTGGGTTCAGCTTTGGCCTGGGGGGGGGGTGACTGCCCCATTGCTCACTGTGGCACTGAGCCCCAGGGCGCCTGGCCTGGTCCTGCCAGGGAGTGAGCTCCCACCGCAGCCCGGGGAGATGTGCGGGGCCCGGACAGACGGGGGCTGGGGCTCTAGGGACCCTTAGCACACAGGAGCACAGCTGGCAGGGGTCCGTCGGGGACGGCCAGTGCGAGCCCTCAGGATACTCCCGCCCCCCGTGCCGGCACACTGAGACAGAGGGGGGGTCAGTGCCCACCTGGCCTGCCGCCCCGGCCAGATGTGCTGAACTGAGCCACTGCAGGGGGCTGCCCATCCCCCCAGCGCTCCCCCAGCCCCCTGGCTCTCCCCCAACCTCCCGGCTGGGCCGTGCCCCTCCTCCCCCCAACCCCCTGCCCCTGCTCCCCCACCCCCAGCTCTCCCCCATCCCCCGGGCTATGCATTGCCAGCAGCGCCCCCTAGTGGAGGCAGCTCAGCTGGCACCTCTGTGGCTTCTGCTGCCCCCGAACCTGCCCAGCCGCCCGCAGCAGCAGCTAGAAGGCAGGAGGAGGCAGTGCCGTG
Source organism: Gopherus evgoodei (assembly GCF_007399415.2). Taxonomy (NCBI): domain Eukaryota; kingdom Metazoa; phylum Chordata; order Testudines; family Testudinidae; genus Gopherus; species Gopherus evgoodei. The sequence goes on along the minus strand of NC_044322.1, from coordinate 364,074,209 downwards.
TGTGGGGCCCCCTGAGAGGCAGTGGGCTCCTCACCTGGACACTCAGGGCAGCAGTGGCCCGGGCGCTGGATGGGGCTGGCGCAGGCGGCCTGGGGACACAGGATGGGGGTGCAGAGCACGTTGCCATGCAAGCAGCGGCAGCGCTGGCAGGGGTCCGAGGGTGGAGTGATGGCCTGGCGGCTGGCGAGCTCCTGGCCCTCGAAGAGGCAGCGGTCGCAGTCGGGGCAGCAGGAGGGGGCGGCAGGCGGCATGGGGTGGGTGCATTGCTGCAGGCAGGGCTCGCGCTGGCACGTCACTGCTTCGTCCTGCGGGCACATGGGGCTGTTAGGCTGCGGGACGGGGCTTGCAAGGGAAGGTTGTAGAATTGATAAATGAAATTGTTTTTAATTGTTCAGTTTATTAATATAACTTCTGTTCACCATTCACTGTAACTTCTGTTCACTGTTTGCCATATTGTAATTCAAACCCCATTTTAAAACAAACATTCATCCCATTTTGTAAAAGCTTCCTCCAACCTTCATTTTTGCAAACCCTGCTGTAATCTTATTAGTTTTGTTTAGATGTGTGAATGAGGTATGTATGAATGACAGAATCAACCTCCAGCCCCAGCCTGTCCTGATGAGATAAAGTTCAAAAACCAAGGCTGAAGACCTAGACAACAGCCCTAAACAAAGGAAGAAGCATCCACCCTAAAAAGAAAAGGACAAAAGAACAACAGAAGGAAGATCAAAGCCAGGTCTAAGGCTGAAAGTCAGGCCTGCAATTGATGGGTGATCAGTTCAAACCCGGAGGCAGCCTGACACAGCAAGACCTATAGACTTTGAATCCAAACTAAAAGCCTGTGCCTCTGAAGAAGTGAGCTGTAGCTCACGAAAGCTCATGCTGAAATAAATTTGTTAGTCTCTACGGTGCCACAAGTACTCCTGTTCTTTTTATAAAACAGAAGGGTGAGATGAGAGACTCTGGGTAACATTCGGCTGCCAACATGGAAGGAAATGGTCGCAGGCCCAACAGAGACCCAGCTTGTCCTTGTGTCCGGCTTTCCTGGCCAGTTACCGCCACAAGCTACGAACCCAAGCTGCAAACTGAAGCCACGAACTCAGCTGAACATCTGATGGACATACGTGTGTGTGTGTGTGTGTGTGTGTGTGTGTGTGTGTGTGTGTGTGTGTGTTAGATATAATGTGTGTGTATAAGAATTAAGATATTAGTTATTGGTCATAAATCAGATTCTTATCATAATAAATGTGGCATTTTTGTCTTGCCCCCTGAAAAGATCCTGTGTAGTTTTGTCTGTACAACAAGGTGGGGGAGGGGTACCTGAGACAGAAGAGGGTGTCTGAGGCCATGTCTACATCTAAAATTTTGCAGCGCTGGTTGTTACAGCTGTATTAGTACAGCTGTATAGGGCCAGCGCTGCAGAGTGGCCACACTTACAGCAACCAGCGCTGCAAGTGGTGTTAGATGTGGCCACACTGCAGCGCTGTTGGGCGGCTTCAAGGGGGGTTCCGGGACCGAGAGAGCAAACCGGGAAAGGAAACCAGCTTCGCCGCGGTTTGCTCTCTCGGTCCCGGAGCCAGCCAGCAAACCGCAGGGAAGGAGACCTGCTTGCTCGGGGTTCCGGGACCGAGAGAGCAAACCGGGAACGCCGCGGTTTGCTCTCTCGGTCCCGGAGCCAGCCAGCAAACTGCGGGGAAGGAGACCTGCTTGCTCGGGGTTCCGGGACCGAGAGAGCAAACCGCGGCGAAGCTGGTTTCCTTTCCCGGTTTGCTCTCTCGGTCCCGGAACCCCGAGCAAGCAGGTCTCCTTCCCTGCGGTTTGCTGGGTGGCTCCGGGAACGAGAGAGCAAACCGGGAAAGGAAACCAGCTTGATTACCAGAGGCTTCCTCCTTCCACGGAGGTCAAGAAAAGCGCTGGTGAGTGTCTACATTGCATTACCAGCGCTGGATCACCAGCGCTGGATCCTCTACACCCGAGACAAAACGGGAGTACGGCCAGCGCTGCAAAGAGGGAGTTGCAGCGCTGGTGATGCCCTGCAGATGTGTACACCTTCAAAGTTGCAGCGCTGTAACTCCCTCACCAGCGCTGCAACTTTCTGATGTAGACAAGCCCTGAGAAGAACAGGGCTGGAGTGGGGGTGGGGAGGGGTCTGGGAGGAGCTGGGCAGTGATCGGGGGAGGGATTGGGTCGATCTGGGTGGAGCACCAGTTGGGTGGGGGTCCGAGCAGGGGCGAGGAGGTGGAGGGAGGGAATCAGGTGGGGTTTGGAGAGGGATCCGGGCAGAGCAGAGGGAATCTGGGGGAATCCAGGTGGGGATCAGAAAGGGCAGATCTGGCTAGAGTGGGGCAGGGATCGGGGGGCGGACCCAGCAGAAGTCAAGGGATCAGGGTTGGACGGGGGGAATCCAGGCAGAGTGGGACGGGAGTCGGAGGGGAGAACTGAGCAGGGGTCGGGGGGATCCGGGTGTATCAGGGCAGGTGTCGGAGGGGAGAACTGAGCGGGGGTCGGGGGGATCCGGGAGTATCAGGGCAGGGGTCGGAGGGGAGAACTGAGCAGGGGTCAGGGGGATCCAGGTGTATCAGGGCAGGGGTCGGAGGGGAGAACTGAGCAGGGGTCGGGGGGATCCGGGTGTATCAGGGCAGGTGTCGGAGGGGAGAACTGAGCAGGGGTCAGGGGGATCCGGGAGTATCAGGGCAGGGGTCGGAGGGGAGAACTGAGTGGGGGTCAGGGGGATCCGGGTGTATCAGGGCAGGTGTTGGAGGGGAGAACTAAGCAGGGGTCGGGGGGATCCGGGAGTATCAGGGCAGGTGTCGGAGGGGAGAACTGAGTGGGGGTCAGGGGGATCCAGGGCATCAGGGCAGAGGTCAGAGGGAAGAACTGAGTGGGGGTCAGGGGGATCCGGGTGTATCAGGGCAGGTGTTGGAGGGGAGAACTGAGCAGGGGTCGGGGGGATCCAGGTGTATCAGGGCAGGGGTCGGAGGGGAGAACTGAGCGGGGGTCAGGGGAGATCTGGGAGTATGAGGGCAGGGGTCGGAGGGGAGAACTGAGCAGGGGTCAGGGGGATCCGGGTGTATCAGGGCAGGCGTCGGAGGGGAGAACTGAGCGGGGGTCGGGGGGATCCGGGAGTATCAGGGCAGGGGTCGGAGGGGGAACTGGGTGGAGGCTGGGGGCCGTGGGGTGGAGCAGGTGGGCCCTGTGGAAGGATCACTCACCAGGCAGGTGCAGGTGGAGCAGGGGTCCCCCCCCGGGGGGCGGAAGGTGGTCCCGCTCTCGTAGAGATGGCCCTGGTAGCGGCAGGCGCCGGAGCATTGGGGGCAGCACTGGCCGGGCAGGGTGACAGGGTTCCGGCAGGGGGTGGGGGAGCACGGCACGGGCACACACGTCACACTGCCATCCTGCGGGACAAGAGCCGCCAGCATCACGTCTGGCCGGGTTTCTGACCTGGCATGCAAGGGACTGAAAGCCCCCACCTCGAGCCAGCAGCCCGTCCCTGGGGCCTCAAGCCCCCATGGTGCCCACAGGCAGGGCAGGGCCAGGCCAGTGCTGGGAAACCCGTGCAGAGGGGCACCTCTCCTGGCACTCAGAGTTGGCTCCAGGGTGGCACTAGTGGGCACTGTGCTGTTGGAGAAACTGCCTTAGCTGAGTCCAAGGCCCTGCCTGTATGTGGCTATTACCGGCCCACTGTCCTGTCCCAGGCCCCGGGGTGACTCTAGCACCCCCAGCAGAGGTGGTTGGCGCCAGGACTACGACCCCCATCCCCAGCACCGGGTGGCGTTGTTTGCTGCTTGGCCCCTCCACAGCGCTGGCTGCATTTCGGGGGTGGACACGGGGCACTCACCAGGCAGGAACAGAGGCGGCAGGCGTCATGGGGGTCGGGGAAGCGCTCTCCGTTGCTGCGCGCTCGCCCGTGGAAGCTGCAGCCGTCACACACGGGGCAGTCGCAGGAGCCTACGGCCGGGTGGGGGCACGTCACCCCAGGGCAGGGCAGGGGCCCGCAGGACACCTCTCCCCGCTGCAAGAGGGCAGGGCGCGGCAGTGAGGGGGGCAGGTCCCCCACCATGCTGAGCCCCCCCTAGTGCCCCCGCTCCCCTCGGGCTCCATCCCCCCGGCACAACCCCAGCCTTGTGCCAGGCTCCCTCTGCCCACAGGGCCTGCCACGTACCAGGCAGCGACACTGCTCGCAGCGCCCGCCGGGGGCCGGGAAGGTCTCTCCGTCGGCGAGGTCCTGGCCCTGGAAGTGGCAGCCTGGCACCGCAGGGGAGGAAAGACATTGAGGGTGGGGGAGAACCAGCCCCCCACACTGTGACCCCCATATCCCACGTCCCCTCCACACACCCGCCAATCCTAATCCCCCCCAGCCCTTGGGAGATCTGGCCCCAATCCTGCGCCCTGCCCCAGGCCCAGCACCTTCCCACCGTAGAGCCAGCAACACCCCCAGACCCGGCCTGTGCCTGCTCTCGCCTCGGGCTCCGCTCGGGGGGGGGGGGGGCAGGTGTCACCTCGGGCTCCGCTCGGGGGGGCGCAGGGGGCCGGTGTCGCCTCAGGCTCTGCTCGGGGGGGTCAGGGGGCAGGTGTCGCCTCGGGCTCTGCTCGGGGGGGGGTCAGGGGGCCGGTGTCGCCTCGGGCTCCGCTCGAGCGGGGGTCAGGGGGCCGATGTCGCCTCAGGTTCCGCTCGGGGGGGGCAGGGGGCCGGTGTCGCCTCAGGCTCCGCTCGAGGGGGGGACAGGGGGCTGGTGTCGCTTCAGGCTCTGCCTGGGGAGGGAGGGGGAAGGCCGGCCGGGCATTGCGACGCCCAGGCCGGAGATTGAGGCCGAGCCTGCCCAGGGTCAAGCAAGGCATCGGCAGCAGGGCAGGAGTAAAACCCGCCTCCTCCACCCCACACGAGCCCTAACCACTGGGCCACCCTCCCCTGCCCTCCCTGGCTCCTGCCACGTCACTGGGAATGGCCGAACCAGCTCTGCCCAGTACCGGCCCAGGCCTGCCTGTGAGGAACGGAAACGCTGGAGCCATCGATTGGCTCCACCCTGCCCCATGGCTCTGCCCAGGGCTGGTCAGGCAGGAGGGGCACCAACGGGGCTGGGGAGGAGCAGAGCTGGGTTGGGCTGGTAGGGGGCTGCGAGTCGGGAGTGAGGGGCACCACTGGGGCTGGGAGGGGGCAGAGCTCAGACAGCAGGGGGCTGCAGATTGAGATTGAGGAGTACCAGGGGAGCCCAGGGCTGGCTAGCAGGGGGCTGAGGGTCAGGAGTGAGAGGCACCAGTGCGACTGGGGGGCACTGGCCATACTCCATCACTTAAACAAGGACTGAGGTTCCCCAGTCATGCCCGGCGCTGGTGGAGAGTGGCCTTGCCATGTGGTGCCCACCCTCCCCCAAGCCCCACTCACCCTGGCACACAGGGCAGCACTGGCCGGGAGGACTGGTGGGGTGGCGACAGCCTGGCGGGTCGCAGGACGTCTTGGTGCAGGTGACGAAGCCATGGAGGCAGGTGCAGTGGCTGCAGCCGTCCTGGGGGTCTGGGAACTCCTGGCCATCAAGGTAACCCTTGCCCAGGTACTCGCAGCCTGTGGGGGGCCGGACAGAGTGAGCCCGATGCCAGGTGCTGCTGGGGGGTAAGAGCCCAAGACACTCTCCAGGGACTGACCCACCCCCCAGCCCTGGCACCCCGGCTGGTGGAGCCCAGCTCCCCCCTGGGCTAGCCCAGCCCGGCCTCCGCCCACACCCCACGCTCAACCCACCTTCGCAGACCTGGCAGCACGGCCCCCGGGCAGGGAAGGGGCACTGGAGCAGCGGGCAGGCCCTGGGCTGGCAGGAGACGCTGCCCTCCCAGCAGATGCACACACGGCATGGCTCCGTGGGGTCCGGGAACTGCTCCCCATTGGGCAGCTCCTTCCCCTGGTACAGGCAGCCTAGGGGCAGAGTGGGTGATGGCACCGGGCTTGAGAGCAGGGCAGGAGCAGAGACGTGGGGCAGGGGCTGTGGGGAGGTGTTCCTGTTGTAGGAGGCAGCTGTCCTGCTGCAGGGTGGAGCAGAGCATGGGGCTGTAGGGAGCTTGGGGGACCCAACAGGAGACTGGGGGGGTACCGTCTCAGGAGCGGCAGCAGTACCGCCACAGGGGGTGAGTGCAGAGGGCCGAGGCTGGGGGCCCCCACAGGGGGACTTGGGGAGCCCAGCAGGGAGTTCAGGGGGCCCAGTGGGGGGCTCAGGAGGCCCAGCAGGGGACTCAGGGGGTACTGTCACAGGAGTGGCAGCAGTCCCGCTGCAGGGGGTGTCAGCAGGGGCTTCAGGGGATCCAGGGAAGCCCAGCGGGACCAGGGGGCCCGTGGGGGGCCCAGCAGGGGGGCTCAGGGGGGTACCATCACAGGAACGGCAGCAGTCCTGCTGCAGGGGGTGGGTGCAGAGAACGGGGGCGCAAGGCTGGCGCTGGCAGGTGACGGTCCCGTTGGCACAGATGCAGTGGCGGCAGGAGTCCGAGGGGTCGTAGAATTGCTGCGTGTGCTGGTAGGAGACGCCCGCATAAAGGCAGCCAGACGGGGGCTCTGGGAGGAGAAAGGGGCGGTTGGGGGTGGGTGCTGGGGATAGAGCACCCGACACCCACAGGCGCAGCCCAGGGCAGGAGGGAAGGGAACCCCCAAGTCTCAGTCCAATCAATGACCCAGGGCTGAGACAGCAGGAGGCTGCGGACTGGGAGTGAGGAGCATGGGGGAGTAACATCATTAATAAGGAAAGTTCAGTGATTTGTACATTGGCCTTGATACCAGACACCTCTGTGTTCTTGGGGAACCAGGGTGCAGTATCCAGTCTGACTCATGAAAGACACCCTCCCCCCCAAACAGCCTCTGCTTAAACCAAAACCCAGCCGAGGAAAAAACTTTGCAGAGAGCAGTGAAGGGCGTTAGGAGACACACCTAGACCCCTCCTGACAAGGGTGACAAGATTAAGACATCTCCATTAGCATACAGAATGGAGAGCAGAGACGACTCCCCTAGCCTCATCTGCATGAAAGATGGGACAGGAAGACATCTCAATTTGCATACAGAATGGAGAACCAAGAACCACACTGAATTCTGGGACCAGAAAAAGCAGGGAAGCAATGCATCATGGGAATCTCTGCTCCAGATGCTAATGAGACCTATGTCTGCACAGACCCAGCTCAGCAATTATCAGACCAATTCTAGTAATGAATCCTTACTTGATATCCAAATAGTGAAGCTGCCTAGTTGCATTGTGAGCTCCCTGGAAGAAAACACCACCCATAGCCAAGAGTGATCAGCTCCTTTTGTCTAGCCTAAAGAAAACCCTCAGCCTTACCTATAAACAAATCTATTGCTCTCCCCTGAACAATTGTATTTTCTCTACAAAAATCCCTACTCACCCTCCAGTTAGTGTTCTGATGCTTAGATCCAAACTAGGCATCAGTTTCACTGGAACTCCATCTTCTCCAGGCTGATTGTACTGGGGACTCTGCCTGTCTCCAGCCCTCAGGACCCTCAGCTACCACCATCACCTGGGACCCTGTCACGGAGTGTGGGGAGTCCAGTCCTGCACCCCTCTTCCTGGGACCCACAGTGACTCTCAGCCAGCCAGTAAAACAGAAGGTTTATTGGACAACAGGAACACAGGTTACAGCAGAGCTTGCAGGCACAGTCAGGACCCCTCCATCGAGTCCTTCTGGGCTTTCAGGGTGCTTGGATCCTAGCTAGGATACCCTGAATTCCGCCCATCCAGCCCCAAGCCCAAACTCAAACTGCTTCCCTCTTGCCACTCCCTTCCTTTGTTCCCCTTCCCGGGCAAAGGCGTTGACCTTTCCCCTCCCTTACCTAGCTCAGGTTACAGGCCCTGGCATCGTCCATCCCCTAAAGTCCTCCCCTGCTCTCCCATTCCCCACACAGACAGCCCCTACTGCATCACATCTCTCCCCCCTTCAAGACTGAACTGAGCGGGGTCACTCTGCCCAGTGACCTGGGGAAGTTCAGGGCCCCCTCTCCGGGACAACGCATCCGCTGTCAGGTTGGCACTTCCCTTCCCATGGACCACGTCCATCTCATAGTCCTGCAGGAGCAGGCTCCACCTCAGGAGCTAGCGTTGGCTCCTTTCATCTGGTGCAGCCAGGTCAGGGGAGAGTGGTCGGTGTACACGGTGAAGTGTCGCCCCAAAAGATATGGCTCCAGTTTCTTAAGGGCCCACACCACGGCCAGGCATTCCTTCTCGATGGCCGCGTAGCTTTGCTTCCGGGGTAGCAACTTCTTACTCAGGTACCCGATGGGGTGTCTCTCCCCCTTTTCATCCTCCTGCATTAACACCGCCCCCAGTCCCATGTAGGAGGCGTCGGTGAACACCATAAAGGGTTTGTCAAAATCTGAGTTTGCCAGAACTGGGCCACTAACAAGAGCCTCCTTCAGCACCCGGAAAGCCTCCTGGCACTGCTCAGTCCAGATCACCTTGTCTGGCTTCCCCTTTTTGCACAGTTCAGTGATGGGGCCGGCTATGGCACTAAAGTGGGGCACGAACCTTTGATAGTACCCCACCATCCCGATAAAGGCCTGGACCTGCTTTTTGGTTTGGGGAGCGGGCCAGTCTCTGATCACCTCCACCTTGGCTGGTTCCGGCTTCAGGCAGCCGCTCCCCACCCGATGGCCCAGGTAAGATACTTCAGCCATCCCCACCTTGCACTTCTTAGCCTTTACGGTTAACCCAGCCTTTCGGAGTTGGTCCAGGACTTGTTTAACCTGGGACATGTGGTCCTCCCAGGTCTGGCTGAAGATGCAGATGTCGTCAATATACGCCACGGCAAAACTCTCCATCCCCCTCAGTAGCTGATCCACCAGGTGCTGGAAGGTGGCCGGAGCTCCCTTGAGGCCAAAGGGCAGGGTCAGAAACTCGTAGAGCCCCAGAGGGGTGATAAAGGCCGATTTCAGCCTGGCATCTGCGTCCAGCGGCACTTGCCAGTAGCCCTTTGTAAGATCCATAGTGGTGAGGTACTGCGCACCTCCCAGCTTGTCTAGGAGCTCGTCAGGCCTGGGCATAGGGTAGGCATCAGATACGGTGATGGCATTGAGCTTTGGATAGTCCACACAGAACCGGATTGACCCATCCTTCTTGGGGACCAGCACCACTGGCGAGGCCCAAGGGCTGGAAGACGGCTGGATCACCCCCAAAGCCAGCATGTCCCTGACCTCTCTTTCAAGATCCTGGGCAGTTTTACCAGTGACCCGAAAAGGGGAGCATCTTATAGGGGGATGTGACCTGGTCTCCACCCTGTGGACAGTCAAATTAGTGCATCCAGGCTGGTTGCAAAACAGCTGTCGGTATAGATGCAGCACCCCTCTGATCTCAGCGTGCTGGGCCAGGGTCAGCTGATCAGAGAGGGGAATCACCTCCAGGGGGGAACCAGCTTTTGTCCCAGGGAATAGATCCACTAAAGGGTCATCTCCCTGCTCCTCCCAATGGCCACACACGGCCAACACCACATTCCCCGTCATAGTATGGTTTCATCATGTTCACATGGTACACCCGATGGTGATGTGCCCGGTTTGACAGCTCCACCACATAGTTTACCTCATTCAGCTGCTTGATAACCTTGAAGGGCCCTTCCCAGGCAGCCTGGAGTTTGTTTCTCCTCACGGGGATGAGAACCATCATCTCATCCCCAGTAGCGAAGGCATGGGCCTGTGCCGTGCGGTCATACCAGACCTTCTGCCTCCTCTGGGCTCGGGCCAGATTCTCCCTGGCCAGGCCCATGAGCTCGGCCAGTCTTTCCCGGAAGGTCAGGACATACTCCACCACTGACTCTCCCTCGGGAGCGGCCTTCCCCTCCCATTCGTCCCTCCTCAGGTCTAGGGGCCCCCTTACCCGCCTTCCATACAACAGTTCGAAAGGTGAAAACCCGGTAGATTCCTGGGGTACCTCCCTGTACGCGAACAGCAGGTGAGGTAAGTAATTGTCCCAATCCTGCGGGTGCTGGTTCATAAATGTTTTTAGCATCATCATCAGCGTCCCGTTGAACCTTTCCACCAGCCCGCTGGACTGGGGGTGATACACTGAGGCCCAGTTATGCCGGACCCCACATTCTTCCAAGCACCGGAGCAGGGCCGACATGAAGTTGGACTCCTGATCCGTTAAGACCTCCTTGGGGAACCCCACTCGGCTGAAAATTGTCAGCAGCGCATCTGCCACTGGGTCTGCTTTGATAGAGGACAAGGCCACCGCCTCGGGGTAGCGAGTGGCAAAATCCACCACCACCAGGATGTATTTCTTCCCTGACCGGGTCGTCTTGCTGAGGGGTCCCACTATATCCATGGCCACCTTCTGGAAAGATTCTTCTATGATGGGTAAAGGCCTCAAAGCCGCTTTCCCCTTGTCCCGGGCCTTCCCCACCCTCTGGCAGGGGTCACAAGATTGGCAGTACTGTCGGACATGGGTAAAGACCCCAGGCCAGTAAAAGTTCTGTAGCAGCCCCTGCCTGGTGCGCCGGATTCCCTGGTGCCCTGCGAGAGGGATGTCATGGGCCAGGTACAGCAGCTTGTGGCGAAACTTCTGGGGAACCTCCAGCTGCCTCCTGATCCCCCATGACTCTACTTCCCCTGGGGGAACCCCTTCTCCCACAGGAACCTCTCCTTGCAACCTCTCCTCATGGTCTGTACCGCACTAAGGTCAGCCCAGTCCCTGGGCTTCCGCAAGGAGGGATCTTTCTGCAACTCGGCCTGGAACTCAGCAGCTGGAACAGGGATGGGGACCGGCTCTCTCTTGCTGGCTGGGTCTGAGGCCGCAGCCTCTCTGAACCCATGCCCCTGGGCGTTCCCCGCTCCCTGGGCTAGGGTCCTGCACCTCCAGTCGAGTACCTTCCCCGTTGTTGGGGTGCAGAGCCCTTTGCTGACTCTGACTACGAGTCACGACCAGGGCACTCTGGGTGTTACTAGGCCAGTCCTCGAGGTCCCCTCCCATTAACACGTCCATGGGCAAATATGGGTGTACCCCCACATCCCTGGGGCCCTCCTTGGCCCCCCACTTCAGCTGTACCATCGCCACAGGCACCTTGAATGGGGTCCCACCCACGCCCATCAGGGTCAGGTAGGTGTCGGGCACCATCCGATCTGAGGCCACCACCTCGGGCCGGGCCAGCGTCACCTCTGCGCCCGTGTCCCAGTACCCAGTGACCTTCCTCCCATCTACCTTCAGGGAAACAATGCACTCTTTCCGGAGGGGCAGCCCCGCGCCCACCCGGTAAACCAAAAACCTGGAGCCTGGAGCATCCAGCCCCCCAGAGGAGCTGACCTGGGGACCTCCTACCTCCTTCACAGGTGGTATGTTGCCAGCCCCCCTTTCCTGCGAATGTAGCCCTTTCTCCGATTGGGTTTTTACCCAGTCCACCCTCTGCGGGTTGGGTCTGCTTGGTCTGTCCCTGAGCTTGGGGCACTGGGCCCGTATGTGGCCTCGTTGGCCACAGCGATAGCAGCCCATGTCTCGTGGGTCCCCTTGAATGGGTCGGAGGGACCTGACGCTGGATGTTCCCCTTTTGGGGGGGTTCTCCATAGGCCCCCGCTGGGAGGTCCCACGGTGACTCTCTCTCTGCGTTGAGGCAGGCCTGCTCCTTCGAGACTCCTCCCTGCCATCCCCTGCCCGACTGTCCACAAATTGGTCGGCCAGCCAGCCTGCGTGCTGTGGGTTCTCCGGCTTCTGGTCCATCAACCACAGCCTCAAGTCGGATGGGTACTGCTCGTACAGGTGCTCCAGTATGAATAGGTCAAGCAGGTCCTCTTTAGTTTGGGCCCCAGCTGTCCACTTGCGGGCATACCCCTGCGCCCGGTTGACCAGTCGTAGGTATGTGACCTCACGGGTTTTACGCTGACTCTGGAACTTTTTCCGGTACATCTCAGGAGTCAGCCCAAACTCGCGGAGCAGGGCCTGTTTGAACAGTTCGTAGTCCCCTACCTCCGCCCCTTTCATTTTCCAGCCGCATCCGCTCCATGGATGCTGAGCGTTGCCGGGAGGATCCCCTGCTGGGGGGTGAGCTTCACTGGTAGGATCCCCTGCTGGCCGGGGGTGTCACGGTGCCCTCGGTATACACTGGGCTCCTCCCCGCCCTTCCCCTAGGCCTAGGAAAGGGGGGGTCTCGGGAAGCCCTCGTCTGCCGGCTGACCACTCCCAGCGGGGACAGACACTGGTGCCTGCGCTGCATCTGCCCGGCTGCTTCCCTCAGAGACAGGGCTCCATTCATTCATGCGGTCTCCCTGCTCCAGCTGGGCAATCAGCTGGTCCTTGGTGCGTCTCCCTGGGCTCAGCCCCCTCTGCTTGCACAGCTCCAGCAGGTCACACTTGTGCCGCTTGGCAAACCTCTTCCTGCTGGCCACTCACAGGCCGGGGTGCTCGCCGCTCCCCACGGTTTCCAGGGGGACCCCTAGTGCACCAGCCCTTCTTGAGGTCACCACCTCTCTGCCAGGGTCGAGCTGCAGACTCCTCCGCCCTGCTCGCTGCAATCCCCCGGGGGACCCTGTTACTGCAAAGTCCTTCTCACTGGGCACACACTCCCAGGGGTTAACCACCCCTTCGTTTTACTGCTCCCCAGTCACTTACTACAGGAAGCGCCGTCCACGGGGTGCAGTATATCCCGCCGCTGCCACCAGTTGTCATGGAGTGTGGGGGAGTCCAGTCCTGCACCCCTCTTCCTGGGACCCACAGTGACTCTCAGCCAGCCAGTAAAACAGAAGGTTTATTGGACAACAGGAACACAGGTTACAGCAGAGCTTGCAGGCACAGTCAGGACCCCTCCATCGAGTCCTTCTGGGCTTTCAGGGTGCTTGGATCCTAGCTAGGATACCCTGAATTCCACCCACACAGCCCCAAGCCCAAACTCAAACTGCTTCCCTCCTGCCACTCCCTTCCTTTGTCCCCTTCCCGGGCAAAGGTGTTGACCTTTCCCCTCCCTTATCTAGCTCAGGTTACAGGCTCCGGTATCGTCCATCCCCTAAAGTCCTCCCCTGCTCTCCCATTCCCCACACAGACAGCCCCTACTCCATCACAGACCCCCGACCAGTTCAAGCCTCATGGAGTGGGTGACACCCCTCTCCCCCCTCTGTTTTCCTTTCTACCGTAGATATTAAACTTAATAATGTAGGTTATTTTGGTCTAGGTTCCTCGTGTAGTTATCACTAGTATTCAATAAATAACTTGTATGGTTAAGCTGGTTGCTTCTCTCTCTCTGGCTGAACCTCACTCTTTTGTGTTTTTAGCTTCCCCCATTCACTCTGCAGCAACGCTTCTTTTACCTAAGCTAAAGATCCCTGCAGAGCCCAGAATCCTGTGGGGTTTGCTCATCAAGCAGGTTACTGCCAGTACAATTGTGTTGTGAAGGGACGTGCTGAATCTGGGACACATGAGGGTAACAGCTTGACAGCGCTGATTGACCCAGTCCATGGAGCCCAGGGGCATATAAGGAGAGTCAGCTTGAAATTGCTGCCTCATCCAGCCCAGTGAGTCCAGGGACATATAAGGGGTCAGCTTGACAGTGCTGATTGACCCGGTCCGCTCAGACTTGCTCTGTTAATGTAGGTGTGGGTGTGCTCATCCGGTTCTGGGGCTGGGGGAACCCAGCCCTAGGGAACCCAGATCCTGCAGGATCGCTCCATTGGGAGGGGACTTGCAGAAGGGAGTACAGCTCCATATGAAAACACATGTGACACAAGCAGTACATTGATAGAATTACAGAATCCCCTTCCCCAGAAAAGTGACCCAAATAAAGCATACCCCAAAGTAATGGGCAAATCTGGTACCAGCCTGCTAAACCCAAGGCTGTGAGTTCAATCCTTGAGGGGCCATTTAGGGATCTGGGGTAAAAATCTGTCTGACAATTGGTCCTGCTTTGAGCAGGGGGTTGGACTAGATACCTCCTGAGGGCCCTTCCAGCCCTGAGGTTCTAGGATTCTAATATGACCAGTGACCATATAGATCATTGTTGCAACCAAGGTCCTGTAGTGGCACCAAATCTCATATGAAGGGGGTCAAATAAGATGCCTAAGACAAGCTTATGGTTGGCTGGTTCTGACTGTGCTATCTGGGGGCAGGTATCATTTTTGTATTTAGAGTTATGAATATTGGCTCTATCCTGTCTGTATTTCAGACTTGTGCCATGCTTCTGGGAGACACTGCAGACAGTTTGGCCTCAGCACTGCCTAGCCTGCTTGGTGGCCATTAAGGACCATCAGCTACACAATTGCCCCACTAAGAGAAGGCAGATATGCCTTGTCACTCAGCAAGGCAGGCAGGACCCTGCCTATGGACAGAACTAAGGCTTTTTCTTGCCATGTGCTGGATGAATGTCTAGGGAACAAAGAAAGAGAGGCCACATGACAAGAGACCATAAAAAAACGCTGCAGCGCCTCCATTTTGTCTTCAATCCTGTTTCTTACCTCTGGAGGGACTTTGCTACAAAGTGAAGCTCTGAACAAAGGACTGAATGACCCATCCCAGTGGGGGATGTTCCAGAGACTTGATCTGAACCTGCAGTTTACTCCATCACTGCTACAAGCCTGAACCAAGAACTTTGCCATCACTGTATGGAATTGATTCCATTTAACCAATTCTAGCTCTCATCTCTATCTTTTTCCTTTGATGAATAAACCTTTAGATTTTAGATTCTAAAGGACTGGCAACAGCGTGACTTGTGGGTAAGATCTGACTTGTATATTGACCTGGGTGTGGGGCTTGGTCCTTTGGGATCGAGAGAACCATTTTCATTTACTGGGGTGTTGGTTTTCATAACCATTCGTCCCCATAACGAGTGGCCCTGGTGGTGATACTGGGAAACTGGAGTGTCTGAGGGAATTGCTGGTGTGACTTGTGGTTAGCCAGTGGGGTGAGACCAAAGTCCTCTCTGGCCGGCTGGTTTGGTTTGCCTGGGTGTGCAGAGAAACCCCAGCCGGGGGCTGTGACTGCCCTGCTCTGAGCGATCTGCCCTGAATTGACACTCTCAGTTGCGTCCCACCAGAGGCAGCGTCGTTACACGGGAGACTGGGTCGGGCACCAGGGGTGGGGGCCAGGGCTGGGGTAGCAGGTAGCTGTGGGTCAGGAGGGGTACCAGGAGAGCTTAGAGCTGGGCAGGCAGGAGGCCACAGGGATGGGCTCTCTCTGACCTTGGCCATGGCGGGGGCGGGTTTCAAGGCAGCAGAGAGTTTAGCCAGTGGGGTCAGTGCTGGGGGGGACCTCCCAGCTCAGATGGGCCAGGCTCAGCTTGGCTCTGCCAGTGAACAGCCCCTCAGAACCTCCCAGGCCCCCCTCCCTCAGACAGATGGGGGGCTGCTGCGAAGGGCCATGACCTCCCCCAGACCACTCCCCCGCAGAGGAAACAGCAGCGATCGGGCTCCTGCCTACCTGGGCACTGAGGGCAGCACCCATTGGGCACCAGGATGGGCTCCGTGCAGAGCAGGGGGGGGCAGCGCCGTGACAAACACTGAACATTGCCGTTCTGCAGGGGAGAGATGCAGGTCAGAGCCAGCCAGGCACTACTGGGGAGAGAACCCAGGAGTCCTGCCTCCCAGTCCCCATCCCACCCCCCACACTATGCCCCAGCACAGCATCCCACCCATCCCATGCCCCCTGCCCCCAACTGTGCCCGTAGCACCAGGCCTCCGCCCACCAACCCAGCCCTCAACCCCACCCCGCACCTCCTACCTGCTCAGCACAGCGTGAAAACCACCGTCCGCTGTGACGCCCCAGCCCCCAGTGTGGCAGGGAGGGGTTAAATGGGCCCCTCCCTCGGGGGCCATGGATCAGCCACTGGACAGGGGACCAAGACGCCTGGGTTCTATTCTCAGCTCTGCCATGCTCACCTGCTCTGTGCCTCAGTTTCCCCACCTGTAACGCGGGGAGTGGGGCCTGCCAGGGTGCTGGCTGCCCAATTGGTCCCCATGAAGTGACCAGGTCAGCTTCCCCCAGCAAGGCAGAAGCCGAGTCCGGGCTGGGACCCAGGTGTCCGATGGGTCACGCTGAGCCGTCCTTGGGCCAGGCCCCCCACTCTCCCCCGGGCACTTACGAGGCAGTGGCATTGCTTGCAGCGGTCCGTGGGATGCGGGAACTCAGCGCCGTTGGGGTACTCCTTCCCCCCATAGCTGCAGCCTAGGGCAGAGCGAGCAGGGACACTGGGGGTTAACGGGGGGCACCCTGCCTCTGCAATGCATGCTGGGAGGATGGGGCAGAGGGCGAGGGCCCCTGAGGTGCCAGCCCAGACTCCATCCAGTGGGTCTGTGCCCAGTGCAGCGACGCCCGATCTGCCCTCAGCCCAGGCAGAGCCGTGTCCACTGGGGCTGGAGAAACTGGCCCAGTGGGGTCCCCCATGCTCGGGGTGAGGGGGGAATGGCCCAGTGGCCCACACATGCAGGGGATTGGGGGGGACTGGCCTGTGGTCCCCGCGGGCAGGGGGTCATGGTATGGGGAGAGACTGGCCCGTGGGCTCCACGCGCAAGGGATGGGGTGGGAACTGGCCTGTGGCCCTGTGGGCAGAGGATCGGGGTGTGTAGGGGGAGTGGCCCATGGGCCCCGCAGGCAGAGGATCAGGGTGGTAGGGGACTGGCCCATGGCCACCATGGCCAGAGGATCGGGCTGTGTGTGGGGCACTGGCCCTTGGCCCCTGCGGGCAGAGGATTGGGGTGGGGACTGGCCTGAGGCCTCCGCAGGCAGAGGATCAGGTGGGGGGGGACACTGGCCCGTGGACCCCACGGGTGGGGGGGGACGGGGACTGGCCAGTGGCCCCCACGGGCAGGGGATCGGGTTGGGTACTGGCCCATGGCCCCTGCGGGCAGAGGATTGGGGTGGGGGGCCCTGGCTTGTGGCCCCTGCAGGCAGAGGATCGGGGTGTGCTGGGGGGACTGGCCCGTGGCCCCCGCGGGCAGAAGATCGGGGTGTGCTGGGGGGACTGGCCCGTGGCCCCCGCGGGCAGAAGATCGAGGTGTGCTGGAGGGACTGGCCCATGGCCCCCATAGGCAGGGGTCAGTGTGCAGGACCCTCTCACCGTTGAAGTTGTTCTGGCAGCAGGAGCTGGGCAAAGGGCGGGCGCACAGGGCACTGGGGCAGTCGCGGGCAGGGGGTTGGGTTATGTGTGGGGGGACTGGCCCGTGGCCCCTGCAGGCAGAAGATTGGGGTGTGCTGGGGGGACTGGCCCGTGGCCCCCGTGGCACAGGATCGGGGTGGGGGGGGACTGGTCCATGGCCCCCGTGGCACAGGATCGGGGTGGGGGGGACTGACTCGTCGCCCCCGTGGGCAGGGGGTGGGGTGTGGGCGG
Organism: Gopherus evgoodei; assembly: GCF_007399415.2. NCBI lineage: Eukaryota > Metazoa > Chordata > Testudines > Testudinidae > Gopherus > Gopherus evgoodei. The sequence goes on along the minus strand of NC_044322.1, from coordinate 364,056,941 downwards.
GACTGGCCCGTGGCCCCCGTAGCACAGGATCGGGGTGGGGGGGGACTGGTCCATGGCCCCCGTGGCACAGGATCGGGGTGGGGGGGACTGACTCGTCGCCCCCGTGGGCGGAGGGTGGGGTGTGGGCGGGACTGGCCTGTGACAGGGGGTCGGGGTGCGTGACCCTCTCACCGTTGCAGTTGTTCTGGCAGCAGGAGCCAGGCAGGGGGCGGGCGCACAGGGCACTGGGGCAGTCGCGGGCAGGGGGTCAGGGTGTGTGTGGGTGGACTGGCCCATGGCCCCCGTGGCACAGGATTGGGGGGGGACTGACCCGAGGCCCATGGGCAGGGGGTTGGGGTGCGGGGGGGACTGGCCTGTGACAGGGGGTCGGGGTGCGGGACCCTCTCACCGTTGCAGTTGTTCTGGCAGCTGGAGCCGGGCAGGGGGCGGGCGCACAGGGCACCGGAGCAGTTGTGGGCAGGGAGTTGGCGGGGGGACTGACCCGAGGCGGGCAGGGGGTTGGGGTGCGGGGGGGACTGGCCTGTGGCAGGGGGTCGGGGTGCGGGACCCTCTCACCATTGCAGTTGTTCTGGCAGCAGGAGCCGGGCAGGGGGTGGGCGCACAGGGCACCGGAGCAGTTGTGGGCAGGGAGTTGGCGGGGGGACTGACCCGAGGCCCGTGGGCAGGGGGTTGGGGTGTGGGTGGGACTGGCCTGTGGCAGGGGGTCGGGGTGCGGGACCCTCTCACCGTTGCAGTTGTTCTGGCAGCAGGAGCCGGGCAGGGGGCGGGTACACAGGGCACTGGGGCAGTCGTGGGAAGGGAGTTGGAGGGGGGGACTGACCTGTTGCCCCCGTGGGCAGGGGGTTGGGGTGTGGTGGGGACTGGCCTGTGGCAGGGGGTCGGGGAGCAGGACCCTCTCACCGTTGCAGTTGTTCTGGCAGCAGGAGCCGGGCAGGGGGCGGGTACACAGGGCACTGGGGCAGTCGCGGGCAGAGCAGCTGACATCCCCGGCGGTGCAGACACACAGCTGGCAGGGGTCCTGCGCGCTGGGGAACTGCTCGCCCGCCGCCACCGTGGCCCCCTCCACGCTGCAGCCTGGGGAGGGGTCAGATGTCAGCAACCAACAACCACCCCCCCACCCCGCCCCCATCCTGCCCCCCCCCCGACCCCCGGCTGGGATTCACCAGCTCTTTGGTGTGGCAGGACCTCAGGCCCAGCCCCCCAGGGTTGGCTCCCTCACCCCAGCCCCCCCGTTTGAAGCCCCCACAGAGGTGCTGGTGCCTCCTGTGCCCCCCAGGGAGCTCCGAGGGGGCTGCCAGCCACGTGCCCTTCCCCCCAGCCCTGCACATCTGCACTAGGGCAGTGCTCGGGGTCACCGTGCCCTCTGGGGGCTACTCGCTGCCTCTGCAAGGGGTTCCCTGGAACCAGCCTCTCTGGGGGCGTGTGGGGAGAGCTCAGCGCCATCTCCCCGTTTGGGGCAGAGATGGGTAGGGAACCCAGGAGTGCCCAGCCCCTCAGCGGCCCACTCACCTGGGCACGTGGGGCAGCACTGGCCGGGCTGCCTCTCCGGGTGGGGGCAGCTGGGTGGGGGGCAGGCGACGGGCAAGCACTGCACAGTCCCGTCCTGCGGGCAGGGGGCCAGGTCACGGCAGCTCCCGAGAGCCCCCTCGACCCACTCCACAGGGCCCCCAAGGCCCCCCTCCCCTGCTCTGCCCCTGACCCCAGATCCCCCTGGGGCTGCGCTCCCCACCTCCCCCAACCCATCCTGTGGGGCCCCCAGGCCCTCCCGCTCTGCCCCCAACCCTAGATCCCCCCAGGGCCTGGGTTCCCAGCCTCCCCCAACCCACCCCACAGAGCCCCCAGGGCCTCCCCTGCTCTGCCCCCGACCCCAGATCCCCCCGCGGCTCCCCACTCTGCTCTGCCCTTGACCCCAGATCCCCCTGGGGCTGCGCTCCCCGCCACCCCTGACCCACCCCACAGGGCCCCAGGCTGAGCATGGCTCAGACCCCCCCCATTTGTTCCAGCCCCCCGCTGGGCTCCGTACCCTATGCACAGGTACCCTTGGGGGGAGCACCAGCGCAACACCCCATGGGGGCATGGGGCTGCAGCCTGGCACTGGGGGGCTGCCTGTGGTGTGGGAGGGGCTGCTTGGGGGTCGCCCCCTCACCGTGCACTGGCAGCGCTGGCAGGGGCTGTGGGGGTCGACGAAGGGCTGCCCGTTGGCGTAGACGTGCTGGTGGTAGGAGCACTGGGCACAGGTCGGGCAGCAGTCGCCTGGACGAGGAGAGACAGGCAGGTTAGCACAGCGGGGTGCCCCGATCCCACCCGCCCCACGGCTGGCCCCAGGGCAGGCGGGGGCTGGGCCAGCAGGAGGCGCTGAGGGGTGAGTGCCCCCGCTGGCTGGACCCACAGCGCCCAGTGTGCCACGGGCCCAGTGCCACGCAGACTCCCGGAGCTCCGGGGTGCGGAGCCAGGCCGGGGGTGGGGGCATGGACGGTACCAGGCACTGAGCAGCACCTCTGCATTGGGGGGACCAGAGAACGAAGGGGGTGGGGCCAGGTGGGCACCCACCACTGAGCTGGGTGGAGTAGGGGGCAGTGGAGGATGGGACAGTGCGGGGAGGGCAGCGGGTGGACGGGCACCCACCGCTCAGCCGGGCTGGAGCGGGGGGGGGTGGTTCAGTGGGGGAGAGGAGAGCAGGAGGCAGTTGGGGGGCACTCACCGCTCAGCCAGGCGGGAGCGGGGGGGTTCAGTGGGGGAGGGGGGAGCAGGGGGCAGTTGGGGGGCACTCACCGCTCAGCCGGGCGGGAGCGGGGAGTTCAGTGGGGGAGGGGGGAGCAGGAGGCAGTTGGGGGGCACTCACCATTCAGCCAGGCGGGAGCGGGCGGTTCAGTGGGGGAGGGGGCAGCAGGAGGCAGTTGGGGGGCACTTACCGTTCAGCCGGGCGGGAGCGGGGGGTTCAGTGGGGGAGGGGGCAGCAGGAGGCAGTTGGGGGGCACTTACCGTTCAGCCGGGCGGGAGCGGGGGGTTCAGTGGGGGAGGGGGGAGCAGGAGGCAGTTGGGGGGCACTCACTGCTCAGCCGGGTGGGAGCGGGGGGGTTCAGTGGGGGAGGGGGCAGCAGGGGGCAGTTGGGGGGCACTCACCGCTCAGCCGGGCGGGAGCGGGGGGGGTGGTTCAGTGGGGGAGGGGGCAGCAGGAGGCAGTTGGGGGGCACTCACCGCTCAGCCAGGCGGGAGCGGGTGGTTCAGTGGGGGAGGGGGCAGCAGGAGGCAGTTGGGGGGCACTTACCGTTCAGCCGGGCGGGAGCGGGGGGTTCAGTGGGGGAGGGGGCAGCAGGAGGCAGTTGGGGGGCACTCACCGTTCAGCCGGGCGGGAGCAGGGGGTTCAGTGGGGGAGGGGGGAGCAGGAGGCAGTTGGGGGGCACTCACCGCTCAGCCGGGCGGGAGCGGGGGGTTCAGTGGCGGAGGGGGGAGCAGGAGGCAGTTGGGGGGCACTCACTGCTCAGCCGGGTGGGAGCGGGGGGTTCAGTGGGGGAGGGGGCAGCAGGAGGCAGTTGGGTGGCACTCACCGCTCAGCCGGGTGGGAGCAGGGGGTTCAGTGGGGGAGGGGGCAGCAGGAGGCAGTTGGGGGGCACTCACCGCTCAGCCGGGCGGGGTGCTGGCAGGTGACGGGCGGGCACGGCAGGGCCCCGCAGACGGGCTCTCCGGCGAGGCAGGTACAGGTGGTGCAGGGGTCCCCGTCTGGCTCCCACTGCGCCCCCTCCTCGAACTCCTCCCCTGCCAGCACGCACACTGGGGGAGGCAGGCTGTGAGGGGGGGCTCCCTGCCGCAGGCCCCGGGGACCCAGCCGGCTCACCCCTCCCTGGCTCCTCCTTCCCCCCCAGCCCTTCCAGTCCCAGCCCCCCAGGGCCCTGTGCTCCCAGTCCCCCCAGGGCCCTCCCCTCCCCTCCCGCCCCCTAGGGCCCTGTGCTCCCGGTCCCCCCCGGGCCCTGTGCTCCCGGCCCCCCCAGGGCCCTGTGCTCCCAGCCCTCACACGGCCTTGCCCCCTGGTTCCTACGCTACTGGCTCCCCGCTCCGGGCCCTGCCCTCCCGGCCCCCTGCCCCTGGGGCCCAGCTCTCGGGGAGCGAGGAGCCTTCCCCGCCAGGCCCTGGGCTCTGCAGCAGTTGGAGGCTGCCCCAGGGCTGGCGAGCCCAGGCAATGCCCACGGACTGGCAGCTCCCAGCGTCCCGCCTTGGCGATGGCCCCCGGCCCACGCAGGGGGCAGTGGTGCTGCACCACGGGCGCCGTCAGGCCGGGGCTGGCCCAGAACTGGGCGTTACTCAACCTTTGCAGACGGGGCAGCAGCGCTGGGGGTCCTGGATGGGCTGGGCACAGGGCACGGGAGGGCACCCCTCTTCCTGGCACTGCACGTGCCCAGCCTGTATGAGAGAGCCGGGGTCAGCGGTGCATGGGCACAGACCCGGGCATGCCAGTGTACCCCCACAGCCCAGCCATGGAGCCCCTCGGCGGGTCTGCCCCTGCCCCAGGGCTGCCCAGCCCCACCTCAGCCCCCGAGCCGCCCTCCCCTAGCCCAGCACCTCCCAGGCCTCCATTGCTCTGCCCTAGCTCGGTGCCAGGGACCCTCATCCCCTGCTCTCTGTGCCCGTGTGGCTGGGCACCCCCGGCACAGGGGGGGCTGGTTACGTGGAGGTGATGCCCCACCCCCCAAACCCATGTGCGACCGTCCCAGGAGTCCCCGAGGTCACTCACCGAGCAGGTGCACCGCATGCAGGGCCCATGGCCTGGGGGCGTGAAGGTCTCTCCGTGCCGGTACGGGTGCCCCTCGTACTCACACGCTGCCCATGGAGAGAGACGGGTGAACAGCCCCACACGGGGGGCAGCCTGCCAGCCCCAGCCGAGCCCCCGGAGACCCCCAGGCTGGCTCAGAGACCCCAGTGCTCCCCACAACTCTGATACCCCAGAGCCCTCAGAGGGCCCCCTCTGGCTCCACCCCCTGCTTAGAGACCCCAGCATCCTCAGAGACCCCCCTGCCTGCTCAATGACCCCTGTGCCTGCTCAGAGACCCCAGCGACACCCCCGCTCAGAGACCCCCGCACCCCCAGAGACCCCCCTGCCTGCTCAGAGACCCCAGCGACACCCCCGCTCAGAGACTCCTGCACTCCCAGAGTCCCCCCTGCCTGCTCAATGACCCCAGTGACACCCCCCACTCTGAGACCCTAGCACCGCTAGAGACCCCCTGCCTGCTCAGAGACCCCCCGTGCTCCCTCAGAGACCCCAGCACCCCCAGAGACCCCCCTGCCTGCTCAGAGACCCCAGCGACACCCCCCGCTCTGAGGCCCCAGAACCCGCAGAGACCCCTCTGTCCCGTCAGAGACCCCGACACCCCCCCGCTCAGAGACCCCAGCTCCTCCGAGCCCCCCACCAACATCTTGGCGACTCCAGTGCCCAGAGACCCCAACCCCCCGCTCAGAGACCTGGCTCTGACCGCCCAGTGGCCCGGGCGGGTCTGGCGGGGGTCTGGACGGGCTGGGCCCTGTGAGCCGGGCGGGATGGGCACGGGGAAGTGCCAGCCCTGCCCAGAACTAAGCAGGAGGGACGCCCCCAACACCCTGCCCTGCCCCACCAGCTACTCACTGTGGCAGGCCGGGCAGCACTGGCCCGGGGCTGTGCCAGGGTGGCTGCAGGGCGCGGGCGGGCAGCTCTGCTCCAGTCGTTCACACGACACCTCCCCGGCCTGCGGGTACGAGCCAGAGCTCAGCCAGGCATTGGCGAGAGGCCCCTGCACCCACCCCCTGGCATAGAGCCTTTGCCAGCATGGCACTGCCCCATGTCCAGGTGCCCAGCTTCCCCCTGCAGCCAGTGTCCCCGCCCCCCTGCAGCCAATGCCCCCACCCTCACAACCAGTATCTCTCCCCCCCCGCAGCCAGTGCCCCCGCCCTCGTAGCCAGTGTCCCGCCCCCCTGCAGCCAGTGCCGTGATGCCCCACAAGCCGCCGGCCCTGGCCAGGGTAGGCCTGACACTGCCAGGCCTCCGGTGCTCTCCAGCGGCTGGGGGGAGCCGAGCAGGAGCACGGGGGCACCCAGGGTGAGGTTGCCAGGCCAGCGGCCCACCTGGAGCACTGGCATCCCTTGGGGAGGGGCTGTGCCGTCACGGGGTGGCGTGGCCTGGGGGGTCAGGAGCTGGCCCAGGCTTCGCAGTGTTGGGGGGTGGCCCATGGAGAGGGCTCCTGGGGGCGCTAACCATGCGGACCCCTGGGCTGGGGGCGCCTGCCCTGTGCCCAGCTCACCTGGCAGCGGCAGCTGAGGCAGGGCTCCTGCGGGGGGGTAAAGATGGCACCGTCCGGGACGGGCTGGGCGTCGGAGAGGCAGTCCCGGCACCTAGGGCGAGGCGGGCGGTGGCAGAGCAGCCAGAGCCCCCCGGTTCCTCCCATCCCCCACTGCAAACAGCACCCCCGGACTTCTCAGCCCTCCCCTCACCCTGGCGACCTGCCCCCAGCCCCACATTCACTCCAGGCCATGGTCCCCCTTACCAGCCCCCCAGCCCCACTCGCCCGTGGGCGGTGCCCCTCCCCTAGCCCCACTCACCTGTGGGCAGCGCCCCTCCCCCAGCCCCACTCGCCCACAGGCAGTGCCCCACCCCCAGCCCTACTCACGATGGGCGACGCCCCTCCCCCAGCCCCACTCACTAAGGGCAGTGCCTCGGGCAGCCCCCCCTCCCCCAGCCCCACTGCCCGCAGGCAGCGCCCCTCCCCCAGCCCCACTTGCCGGCGGGTGCCCCCCCCCCAGCCCCACTCACTGCGGGCAGCACTCGCCAGGTCTCCGGACAGGCTCTGGGCAGGGGGCAGCTGGGCAGGCGGTGGGTTTGCACAACACGTTCCCGCTCTGCATGACACATGCACCCCCCAGTTTACTAGATGCTGCCCCAGCCTGCCCCCCCCAACCCTGGTCTGGGGGAGCCCCAGGGCCCAGCCCCACATGCTGCCTTGACCTCTCCCATCCCTGCCAGCCTGGGCCCTTCCCCCCACCCCCCTGGTGAGCAGACTGGCAGGGCCAGGCGCCCCCGCCCAAGCACTCACCACGCAGGCACACTGGGTGCAGGGCTCCCTGCTGGGCACCGGCTCCCCGCTGGCAAACTCCCGGCCGTCCAGTGAGCAGCCTGCAGGGAGACAGAGCAGTGCAGGCTGAGGGTGCCCCCCCCCAGGGACAGCCACAGCCCTCAGCACCGCCCCCCTGGCAGGGTGGGATGGGCACCCAGGGGCCTCCTCCTCAGGGCACTGGGCCGGCCCCGCGGCCAGGGCACACAGCAAGTTTGCTGGGCCTCAGCCCAGTGCTCACCTCACCGCCCGGCCCCGCTTGGCACCAACCAGGTCCCCACACAGGGACCACGGAGCCCGCAGGCCTCGGGGCGCCCCCAGGGCTGGGAGAGGGGCACTGGCCCTGGCACAACCAGGGACCCCCAATGGCCCCGTGGGACCGACCCACTTCCCTATCGACCCTGCCCCGCCCCCCACGGCGAGCCCCTCCCCTCGCTCACCGTCGCAGATGGGGCAGCAGGTGCCCGGCCGGGGGCTGGCAGGGTGACGGCACAACCTGGCGCATTGCCTCTTTCTGCACAAGGCGCGGCCATCCTGTGCAGGGCGAGGGGGGGTCAGGACTTCCGGGGGCTGCTCGCGGGGCAGCAGCTCCCAGCCCAGGGCGTTCCCGCCCCACCCAGACCCCCAGACAGACCCAGGGCCCCCTGGAAAGGGTCCAGCAAAATAATGGGAGGGATGGAGCCTATGCCAGGTTGGGGGCGGAGAATTGGGATAGAGCTCTGCCCTGAGGAGCAGGGGGCGCCCTGAGGGGATGGGGACCCCCAGACCTTGCCCAGCGACACAGGGGGGACATGGTCTTACCAAGCACCGGCAGCTCTGGCAGGGGTCTGCACGTGGTGTCCACTCCTCGCCAGGCTCCCGCCGGGCGGCTCCGTCCACACAGCCTGGGCGGGAGAAACTGGCATCAGCCGGGCCCCTAGACCCAGACCATGGCTAGCGGGGGCAGAGAGAGTGGGGCTGCAGGTTGAGAGTGAGGGGCACCAGTAGGGTGGGGCGCGGGGGGGAGCCCAGGACAGGGCTAGCAGGGGCTGTAGGTCAGGAATGAGGGGCACCAGCAGGGTGGTGCATGGGGGGGAGCCCAGGACAGGGCTAGCAGGGGCTGCGGGTCGAGAGTGAGGGGCACCAGCAGGACTGGGGCATCTCCCTGCAGTGGAAGGCTCTCATCTCCTGTTAAAAGGGCCTGACTCTGCCCCCTCCAGCACCCACCTCCCCTACTTCCCCCCACTGCCTCCCCCTGGGCTCACCCTGGCAGCGGGGGCAGCAGGCCCCGGGCACCTCCTCCTGGATGGCGCAGTGGAGCTGTGGGCAGACGAGTCCGAAGCACTGGACATTCCCGTCCTGGGCAGGAGAGACACAGCCAGTGTCCTGACCCCACCCCGTCCTCTGGGGGGTCCCATCCCCGAGGGGGTCCCATCCCGATCCCGTCCCCTGGGGGGATCCAGCCCCACTCCATCCCCTGGGGGGTCCCATCCCAATCCCAGCCCCTGGGGGGTCCCATCCCCGAGGGGGTCCCATCTCGATCCCATTCCCTGGGGGGATCCCGTCCCCTGGGGGATCCAGCCCCACCCCGTTCCCTGGGGGTCGCTGTGGCCTGGCTGCAGCCCCGGAGGATCAGGATACAGGGTGGCGAGGCTGCATGGCTGCCCTGGCGGGAGTGCAGGACCCCTGGGGGCCTGGCCCACTGAGGGGCCCCTCCGAGGGGCTGTTCTGGAGCTGGGGGGGGGGAGCCTCAACCCTGGGGACCCTCGCTCTGCCGGAGCCCCTCACTCCCGACCCGCAGCTCCGTTAGCCCTGCCCCGGGCTCCCCACACCCAGCTCTGCCGGTGCCCCTCAGGCCTGACCCACAGCCCTTGTGACTCCCGCCCTGGCCCCCCTTCCTCTGCCCTCCCCCCTGCCCCTCCCCGGAGCGCAGGATCTCACCAGGCAGGAGCAGTTCATGCAGGGGTTGGATGTGGCCAGGAAGGCGTCTCCGTCCTGGTACCGCTGCCCGTCGTACTCACAGCCTGGGCACAGGAGAGCAGTCGGGTGACACGGACACCCCTCTCCCCCGGGCCGCGGGGAGCCAGGCATTCAGCAGGGGGCGCTGTGCTGTGGGGAGGGGGCTATGCAGGGGGCAATGGCCTAGGGGGGAGCTGAGTGGGGGCTTGGCCTGGGGCTCGGTGGGGGGTGCTGGGCAGGAGGGAGGGGGCGGGGCTCAGCAGGGGGCACTGGGCTGGGAGGAGCCGGGCGGGGGTTTGATGGGTGGCGCTGGGCTGGGGGGAGACTGGTGGGGGTTTGGTGGGGGCACTCGGTGGAGGAGAGGGGGCAGGGGCTTGGCGGGGGGCAGAGGTGTGGCCAGGTCACAGCAGCCAACAGACTGCGAGTGAGGGGGCCATGAGCCCAGCTGGGGAGGGCAAGCGGGACACCAGGAGAACACACGTGCGACACATATTCCCTCCCTGCGGCTCCAGGTCAAAGCCCCGGACCCGACCCCCATCCTGCGGCTCCAGGTCAAAGCCCCGGGCCTGACCCACTCCCTGAGGCTTCGGGTCGGAGCCCTGGGCCCACCTCCCCATGTGACCCTCCCTGGACAGCCCCGCCCCTTCTTCCCCACGTGACCCACCCCGGGCGGCCCCTCGCCCACTCCCCCCAGCGTGACCCGACCCAGGCGGCCCCTCCCCCACTCTCCCATGCGACTCACCTTGGGGCAGCCCGCCCCTTCCTCCCCGTGTGACCCGCCCCGGATGGCCCTGCACCCTCCCCCCGTGTGACCCATCCCAGGTGGCCCTGCACCCACCTCCCCGTGTGACCCGCCCCAGGCGGCCCTGCACCCACCTCCCCATATGACCCGCCCCAGGCGGCCCTGCGCCCTCCCCCTGTGTGACCCACCCCAGGTGGCCCCGCCCGGGGCAGCCCCACGTCCGCCCGCCCCCCTGTGTGACCCGCCCCTGCCTGGACTGGCACTCACCACAAACCCCTGCCTCCCCTGAGACCTGCTCCCCTCTGGGCACATGGAGGGATTTCCAGCTTGTTAGCCGCACAGGCCGGTAGCAGCGGCGCTGAAGGGGGAACTCCCCCCAGCAGCAGTACTAGAGCTGTTACCCTCATGGCAGTCACTCAGCCAGAGGCATGAGAGCTGCAGGCGGCTGAGCGGTCCAATGGCGGCAGAGGGGCAAAGCTCGGTGCCAGCCAGGTGCCGCGGTGCGAGCTCAGCGCATGGCACAGCCGCACCCAGTCCAACTCTGCGCAGCACCGGGCACGCTGGGCATGGTGCCCTGGAGCACCAGCAGCCGGGCCAGTCATCGCTGAATGGCACAGCGCCCCCGACTGGAGCGCGGGTCGGGCAGGCGCCCGGCTCTCTCTGCACAGCAGGGCCCTGGCCCCCTGCTCACCGCGGCACTGAGGCCGGTCCTGGCGCGCCGAGCACCGCGCCGCCCCCTGCAGGCAGATGCAGGTGGTGCAGTCGTCCTTGTCCCAGGTGGCTCCGTCCTCGCGCTGCGTCCCCTCCCACATGCACACCGGCCTCCGGCACTCGCAGCTCTCCAGGGACTTCACGCGGGCCAGCAGCTCCGAGTTCTGCAGGAGACAGCAGATGAGGCGTGAGCACGGCCTGGGATCTAGTGGGCAGTTGGGGGAGGGGGTGTCCTGGGAGCCTGGACTCCTGGGTTCTATCCCAGCTGTGGGAGGGCAGTGGGGTCTAGTGGTTGGAGCAGGGGGCTGGGGGCCAGGACTCCTTGGTTCTATCTCAACTCTGGGAGGGGAGAGAGATCTCGCGGGGGGCAGGACTCCTGGGTTCTATCCCAGCTCTGGGACGGGAGTGAGATCTCGTGGGGGCAGGACTCCTGGGTTCTATCCCAGCTCTGGGAAGGGAGAGAGGTCCAGTGGTTAGAGCAGGGGGGCTGGGAACCTGGACTATTCCTGAGTGGGGCCAGGAAGGGAGTGAGTCTCATAGAATCAGGGCTAGATGGGACCTCGAGCTGTCACATCCAGACCCCTGCGCTAAGGCAGGATCATACAGGCCTGGACCAGCCCTGCCAGAACCCCCCGTGTCAGGGATCCCACGACCCCCACTCCAGAAGCCTGGTCCAGAGCTGAACAATCCCAAGAGCAAGAACGTATTTCCTCCTACCCAACCCAAACCTGTCCTGCCTTGAGTGGAGAACTGACCCCCGTTCTCTGCAGACAGGCTGGTCTCAGGTCCCCCTCAGTCGGCTTCTCTGCAGAGTAACCAGGCCCCGTGTTCTAACCTCTCCCCCGAGGTCGGGCTTTCTAAACGCGCCCAGAACATATTAGCCTTGGCCAGACCTGCCTCGCGCTGCTGACTCATATTCAACAGACGCTCCACTGTAGCCCCCGGCTCCGTTTCACCAGTGCTCCCACCGAGCCGGCTGCTCCCCGATTTCACCTTCGCTTTCATTTCTCTTTGCACTCGTCTGTACTGAATCTCAGCTTGTTAAATTCAGACCAATTCTCCCAATTGCCAATTCTGCCCCTGCCCTCACCCAAGTGCTTGCAACCCCTCCCAGTCGGGCGTCACCTGCAATCTTCATCTGCGTATTCGCCACTCTGTGAACCAGGTCAGTAATGAAAATATTGACCAGTCCCGGACCCCGCACTGACCCCTGCGGGACCCCACCCAATACGGCCTTCCCACTGGCCAGTGAGCCCCGGTACCGACTCTTGGAGGACGAGTTTCACGTCCATCTTATAGCAATTTCATCGCGACCCCATTTCTCTAGAGAATGTCACATGGGACAGTGTCAAAAGCCTTACTGAAAATCAAGCTACATCACAGCTACAGCTCCCCACCCGCCCGCCCCCCGGCCAAGAAGGCAATGAGGTTGCTTTGTTCCAGGCAATCCCTGCTGGCTGCTCCTGCTATCCCCTAGGCCGGGGGGTCTCAAACTGGGGGTCGGGACCCCTCAGGGGGTCGTAACGTTATTACATGGGGGGTTGTGAGCTGTCAGCCTCCACCTCAAACCCAGCTTTGCCTCCAGCATTTAGAACGGTGATAGATATATTGAGAAGTGTTTGTAATGTACAAGAGGAGTCGCACTCAGCGGCTTGCTAGGCAGAAAGGGTCCCCAGTACGAAAGTTTGAGAACCCCTCCTCTAGTGCTCACAAGCAGATCCTTCCCGAGCTTCCAGGCACCAAAGCCAGGCTGCTGCGTCTCTAACTCCCCAGTTCCTGTTTGTTCCCCTTTCTCAGGGCAGGTGCCACGTTTTCCTCTCTCCAGCCCCCGGGGCCCTCAGCCGGTGGCCAGGTCTCAGTTCTGGGATTGCTTCGGGAGGGGTGAATTTCACCAGGCCCTGCCGACCTGAATCCAGCTCACCTCTCCAGCCATGCTTCACGCTGGGCCTTGCCTGTTGCGGCCCGGGGGTAATACAACCCGTGTGAAGTATCCGCTCGCCATTTACTGCCTTAGTGAAACCCGCCAGCTCTCCTGCCCGGCTCCTTCACGGGGGCAGTCTGCAGCGGCACCTGTCCTATCGTCCGGGAGGAGCTGCCTGCTCTCCAGAACACCTTTTCCCCGAGCATTTCCTCCCACTGGCCGCGCCCCAGGGTCCTACCTGCGCTTTGACCTTGTCCAGCACGGCCCCGAATCCATCCACCAGCTCCTCCAGCTGCTGCACCCTCTCCTCCAGGGCGCCCGGGTGGGGCCACGCCACCCCTGGGGGGAACTCAGGCTCGCTGGGCTGCTGCTGGTAGTTACGGATGTCGGCGAGGGCCGGCGGCTCCGGGGCCAGGGGGGATCCTTGATCAAAGGGGGGCTCAGCCAGGTCCCCCTCCTCCACCAGGGTGTACGGCATGGGGAAGAGGTCTGCAAGGCACCGCAGGCAGGGTGTGAATGGGGGAGATGGTGCCACAGCATTGGGTCTAATCCTGCTACCCCCCCAACTCACCTGGCCTGGCTCGCCCGTCCCCGTGGAAACCCATGGCTGCCTGGGCCCCGGATATGAGGGTTACCGGGAGCTGCGGGGAGGGGGGAAGAGAGAAATGGGGGATCCGTGTGCCCCAGCCCTTGCTGCGCCCCTGAGGAACCCCTCCCATACTCGCCGCCTCCCAGACAGCTCAAATCCGGTTCCCAGCAGCTGCCAGGGCACCTGTTAGATGGCTGGCGCACAGCCCAGCCCTCTGCTGGACAGATGCAGAGCTGCCCTGATGCGTGTCATGGGCTCTAGACTGCTAGGAGTTAGGGGGGGATTTCCCTTCCAAAGGAGGCCTGCTGCCTGGGAGCCAGGGACCTGCACCTGTACCCACCAGGAGGCTGGGCAAGGCCCAGGCCAGGGCTGGCAACATCCACAGGGGCTTTGGTGACTGCAGCGGGGACAGGCCAGGTGACGAAACGGAGACCTTCCCCAGAGACCTCAGCAGCCGAGACCACATCACCTCCATGCTGCAGGAGTGGGGGGCTGATCCCCGGGGGTCCCTCCCCCGATACACCCCATCCATGCTCAGCTCACATGCCCATCTCCCTAGGGCACCGAATCCTGCCCTGCACCCAGCGCCCACCAGCCGAGCCAAGGGTGGGCCCAGCACCCAGAGCACAGCCAGCAGCTGGTTCCCCCTTGCCCAGCAGCCAGTGCCAAGGGCAGCCTGTTGGCCAGCCCCATCCTGGCATCGGCCAGGGTAAGCGGCCAGCAGCCGGTTCCAGGCTGGGCTCAGACGGGAGAGGGGGAATGTGCTGCAAATCAGAGGGGCAGGGGAGGACGGGGGGCTGCCCAGGGTTCCCCGGTGCCTGGCCTTGGTGCGGAGGGGCAGCTGGAGCAGTACGCGGCTGCCTGGCCCGGGGACAGGAGCACGTGGGCAGCGTTCAGAGCCGGGCCCTGCCCGTCTGTGCCACATCCAGCCAGGCCCTGAACTCTCCACTCCCCGCCCCCAGCCCCCCAGCTCCTCCTTGTCCTCCGGCCCAGGCTCTGGGGGGGTGGCCTCTGGGCACCCAATTCCCTCCCAGACTGACTGCCCAGGGAGCGGGGGCAGGCTGAGGCGCTCAGGAGGGAGGTTAACCCACAGGCGGTGGCCGGGAGCCTGCACGCGGCACAGCTGAGGGCCCACCCCCCTGGCCTCAATGGGGGCAGTGGAGTGGAGCTGGCCCCAGCAATTAGCGCTGGAGGCTGCCCAGGGCCCTGCTCGCTCGTTAGCAATGAGGCCGGGGGCAGCCGCGGGGGCAGCTGTTGTTATGCTGCCAGGGCTGGAATTGAGGCCAGCGGGGAGAGATGGGGGGAAGGGAGGAGGAGAGAGAAGCCAAGGGAGGATGGTTGGTGGGGGGAGAACGGGCTGGGGGACAGGGCCCAGAGTGATTGTAGCCGCACCGCTGAGAACAGAGACCTGGATCTATCTCAGCTCTGGGAGGGGAGTGGGCTCTAGTGATTGGGGGGGGGGGGGGGGGGCTCGTCCAAGGGCCTGGAGCAGCCAGGCACCTGGGGAAGGGCGGGGGGGGGCATCACATGGCCAGGGCTGACTAGACCCCTGGCCAGGCCCCAGCCCCAGTGACCAGCCAATCCCATATCTCCAGAGAGGATGGCCTGGGCTGCCCGGGTCTGTCCCAGACCAGGGGCAAGCCCCCTTCCTTGCCCTAATCGCCCCCCATTCTCAGCTTCCCCATGTGTCCCCCCAAGAACAGCCAAGCACTCCGCGGGGGGAGGAGGGGGAGGCAGAATTCTGCAGTGTCCTGCACTCTGCTAAGCAGGGGCAATACTGATTTATGCAGATCTCTCCCCCGTGGGGCCCCATCCTGCCCTGGAGATGGGACCATCCCATCCCAACCCAGCAGCCTTGGCCGGCTCCTACCTGCCAGGTTCTCGCAGTGCCACGGCCGGCGTGGGAACCCGCTGGGGGAGATCTCAGCTGTCTGCCAATATCCCTGCAGCGAGAGTGAAGCCCGTCAGGGGCGAGAGAGAACAGGTGCTGCCCTCTGCCAAACGTCACCACGCCCATGAAACTGGGGTGTGCAGGAGGATCTGGATGGCTGTGTGGGGTGCCCAGGCCTGGGGTAGCAGGGGGCCACGGGTTGGGACTGAGGGGCACCAGCAGAGCTGTGTATGGGGGGAGCGCAGGTTGGAACTGAGGGGCACCGGCAGAGCTGCGTATGGGGGGAGCCCAGGCCTGGGGTAGCAGGGGGCCACGGGTTGGGACTGAGGGGCACCGGCAGAACTGTGTATGGGGGGAGCCCAGGCCTGGGGTAGCAGGGGGCCACGGGTTAGGACTGAGGGGCACCGACAGAGCTGTGTATGGGGGGAGCCCAGGCTTGGGGTAGCAGGGGGCCCAGGTCAGGACTGAGGGGCACCGGCAGAGCTGGGGATGGAGACAGTTCTGAGCTTAGGGGGCAGAAGGCAGTGGTGGGGAGCCTCCTGCTGCTGACAGGCTCTATCTCAGGGAGGACACTAGCAGAACCCGAGAGGCAGCCCGGGTGCGGGAGCCGGGGCAGGCAGGGGCCGCTCCCAGTGGGCGCAGGGCTCACCAGGAACTTGCTGGCCGCGTCCCCGGGCAGGCTGGCGAAGGTGATTTGCAGGTCGAGGGGCAGCAGCAGGCTGAGCGCGTCCCGCGGGCCGCCCCTCTCCAAGAGCACAGCCGGGCGGCAGTCCACAAAGAGCACCAGGCGGTGGGGCTGCAGGTCAAGGGCCAGCCGGGCCCAGCGGCCCCGGGCCAAGGGGCTGCCTCCGGGGAAGAGCAGCGAGGCGGGCTCCATGCTGGGCCCGGCGCGGTAGTCCAGACGCAGCTGGTTGGCGCGAGCGCTGGATACCAGCTGCAGCAGCGGGCGCCCGTCCCGCACGGCAGCAGCCGGCGACACCAGGGAGATGAGGGTGCCCACCGAGCCCCGGCTCTGCCTGGCCACGAAGTGGAAGCCCAGGGCGCCCTGCGAGCTGGCCAGCAGGTAGATGGCATAGTCCCAGGGCAGCGTCAAGTGGGGCACCCGCTGGCGGAACTTCCAGGCCGACGTGCCCGGCTCGGGGCCTGTGGCCCTGCTGACGCCCCGGACGGAGCGGGTGACGTTCAGCGCCTCCAGCAGGTCAATGACTGCGAAGCAAGCAGGGGTAGGGGGGCTAGCAATGTGGATCTCCCCTGCCCCCTGCTTTCTCCCCAGCTCCCGCTTTCCCTCTGTCTGCAGAGCCGTCGGCCCAGATGGGACTTTGGGGGTCTCTGCTGGGACCTCCCGGTCCCCACTTTCACACTGAGTCCCTGGCTGGACCGATGTCAAATCCCAAGGGGCCTGGAGCCTACCCTGAGCAAAGGGGAGCTGGGGACCCTCATGAAACCTGCCCCAAGCCAGCCCTGGGCCGCTGGCCCTGTGCACGGTGATCCAGTGGGAGCCGAGAGACGGAAGAAATGGGAAGGAAGAGCCCTCCCACCCACGCAGCTCATCCCCTCACCCATGTGCAGAACTGGGGCTGGGGCTGGACACTGGTGCCCCAGCACAGACCCCGCTGGGCTGGGGGGTGGATAGCGGGGGCGGGCAGGGGTCACCTGAGGAGTCTCCCAGGCTGTTCCTGACAGCTCTGTGCAGCTGTGCTGGGGATGGTGCCAGGGGCTGTGTACACATGCAGCCTGCAGGAGCCCTGTGCCTGGGAGCCCTGCTGAGGAAGATGGAGGGAGTGGAGGGCTGCCTGGGGGGCACTGGCAGGAGAGGCAGAGAGAGAGACACCTTGGATCTCACTGGGATTCACTCTGCCTCCCAGCCCAGCAGGGTCTGTGCCTGGGGACACCGGCACCAGGATCCCCCACTCCCAGCCCAGTGGGATCCATGCCCCAGGGCACTGGCAGCAGGATTTGGCCCTCGTGTCTTAGTGTCCCCACATCTATGAGATGCCAGAGGTAGGAACATCTGGAGGTGGCCTCGGGGAGGGGCGTGGGAGGCCAGCTGCACAGAGTGCGCGTTCTCAGCCACACGTCACTGGGGGCACCCGGATGCCTGGGTCCCAGCCGGCAGGCCCTCTGGAGTGAACAGGCCCCAGGGGAATCCAGCCCGTAGGCCCTGGGCCTCTGGCCACAGTTCATGTCCCCAGGCTGAAGCAGCACGCGGATCGGGTGGGAATGAAGGGAACCAGCCTGACCCCCCCGGGAAGAAGAAACGTGACTAGGTCCAAAGTGCTGCCTGGCGCCCCAGGGAAACGCCCTGAGCCCAGCAGGGGCTCACCCCCTTCCAGAGTCAGCGCCAGGCCCTCCAACAGGGAACCCCTCGGTGCCATCAAGCCAGCCCCAAGCCCCCCAACTGAGAACCCGCCAGACAAGTCCAGGAACCCGCGCTCCAGCAGGCGAAGCCCGAGCCCAGCGGGGCCCCGTGGGGCAGCGGATTCCCGACGCCCGGGAGGAGCCGGGCGGGGCACGTGGGTCCCCTCGGCCGAGCCGTCGGAGCGGGGCTCACTCACCGCTCTCGCCGTAGTGGAGTTCGGGGCCCGGCTCGCCGCTCGCCGGGGCCTGCAGGGAAAGCGCCGCCAGCCCGAGCCAAAGGGCCAGGGGCAGCCGCGCCATGGGCCGAGCGGCCGGGGCCAGGCGCACGGAGCGCGGGGGAAGAGCCGCCGGATCGGGGCCGGGGGCCGGCCCAGAGCGGGTCCCGGGGTCCCGCCCCGTAACGTTTAGCTGGGGGGAGGGAGCCCCGGGCGCACGGGAAGGGGGGCGCAGGGCGCACGGGGAGTGGGGGCCGCGCCACCCCCAGCAGCCCAGCCGGGCTCTGCCTTGGCCGGAGCGGCCCGGGACCGTCCCTCCGGGGACACAGCCGGGGCGGCCCGCGGGGAGCGGAGCTGGGGGGGCGGCGGCGCGGGAAGCAGCAGGCGGGTGCGCTCCGGTCTCCGTGCGCCCCTCGGTGCAAATGCAGCGCAGGGAGCGGGACCCCCCGGCGGGGAAGGGGCCGGCGCCGGGACCCTCTGGGGGCCGCAGCGAAAACCCGGAGCGGAGCCGGGCGAGAGGCAGCGCGGAAGGGACCCGCTCAGAGCTGGGCAAAGGAGGCGTCTCCCCCCCACCAGGGGCCGGGGACAGCTCGGCCCGGAGAGCGACAGAGCCAAGCCCCGGGCCAAGGGTCCGAACCTACCCGGGCAGGGTCCAGAACCCTGCGGGCCACGCCCCGGCTCTTGTGAAAACCTGACCCCTGGTTTCCCTGCTTCGGTTCTGGCTGTGAAATGGGGGGTCACGGATCCCCAGCCCGCTGCCATGGGCGCCGCAGGGTCACACGCTCACCTGGCTTCCCCATCTCCTGGGACCCAATCCTGGCGCCCCCAGTCCCCCTGCGTCAGGCCGGGAGCTTCCTTCAGCGAGTCCTCCTGGCTTGGAGACCCAGGGGAGACCTGCACCCCCAAAGGGAGCAGCCCCCCCCCCCGGCACCTGCCAGGACTCAGCCAGCGGGGCCAGGGAGTCGGGTTATCAGATGTCTGGACTGTCACGGAGTCCCCGGGCGATGCTCTGGAACTGCTCCCCACAAAGCCAGGCAGGACTTTGGGGAGCCTCCTCTCCCTTGGACAAGTGGGACTGGTGGTGATGCTGGGATACTCGTCCAGACTGTCTGCAACGCAAGAAGCTCCCACGGCTTCACCTCCTGGGTCTCTCCTTGGAGCATTCAGCATCCTCTGCCCGTCCAGGGGCTTCCCCCAGCGAGTCCAGCCCAGTGGGGTCCTGGGGCAGCCAGAGGGTCCTGCACCCCCACTTCGCAGTCAGACATGACTCTCAGCCAGCCAGTAACACAGAGGTTTATTAGATGACAGGAATACAGGCTAAAACAGAGGTTGTAGGTACAGAGAACAGGACCCCTCGGCTGGGGCCATTCTGGGGGGCAGTGAGCCAGACCCCCATGTCTGCACTTCACTCCTCGTCCCCAGCCAGCTCCAGACTGAAACCCCCTCCAACCCCTCCTCTCTGCTCAGCTCCTTTCCTGGGCCAGGAGGTCACCTGATCCCTTTGTCTCCAACACCTTAAGTTGGCACCTTTGCAGAGGAGGGGCCCAGGCCATCAGCTGCCAGGAGACAGAGGATCAGGCATTTAGGTGCACTGGCCCTTTGCTCTGCCAGATACTTAAGAACTGCCCAGGGGACACTGAGGCACCAACACAGAGCAAACATTAAGAACATTCTTAGTTCATCACATCTCTCCCCCCTTCGAGACCGAACTGAGCGAGGTCACTCCAGCCAGTGACCTGGGGAAGTTCAAACCCACCAAGGTTCCCATGGATGCCCCAGCATCTCTCCCATTCCTTGGTGTGAGTTACACCAGGACAGTCCAGTCTCACGCCCTCCCTTAGGTCGGGTGTGCTTGATGGCACTCGCAGGCTGCATGTGGGAAGGTTTATGCGGCTTGAACCCTTTTGCTACCTCAGTACCCCTGGAGTTCAAACTGGGATGGGGTCTTCTCCCAGCGCTCTGGGCTGCGATTCAGGATCTCTTGGTTAAGAGCCCCCATCTTGGCCTTAGCCAGCTCTGGGCTTGGGCAGCCGCTCCCCACCTTGTGGCCCAGACACAACACCTCTGCCGTCCCCCCTTGCACTTTCCAGCTTTTACCGTCAGTCCCACCTCCTTGAGGCAGCCCAGCACCCTCTTCACCTGAGACACCTGTTCCTCCCAGGTCTGGCTAAAGATGCACATGTTATCAGTGTCTGCCAGGGCCAAGTTCTCCATCCCCCTCAGCTTGTCTAGAATCTCCCCAGGCCTAGGCATGGGGTCAGCATCGGACACCGTTGTGAAAGTAGAATGAATTTTATAGTAAGAATAGAAAGGATTAAAGAAATGTTGTCTGTATCTTTAAGCAAAATTGTTGGAATGTTGCAACCAGGTGTCAGGAATAGAGACGTTAACATAGAACAATTGCACCGTTTAAGGGCAATTGGTGAAGCATTAGCCTTAGATAGATAACAGTTAGTAAGGAAATAGGATATGCATGCTGTGCCCCAGGTGAATTTTACTGTTTTGATTTCTTTGCCCCTTTGTCTAATTCCCGCTCTTTTATCTGTATAAATAAGACTGTTTGGGCCTTGCATGGCCACTCACATATTCTGAATGTTATTGGCGGAGCGCTGCGCTAATAAACAGAGTGGTCTGACAAATTGTGAGTCCTGATTCTAACTTTGACAATTTGGAGTTTCCACCGAGATGGCAACCGTCTTCATGGGGGCTGTGTGATTCCTGACCTTTTTTGTAGGAAGACCGTGGCAGCTGGCACCTGGGCACTTGGCCCAAGCGGTCCTCCACTAGAGTGGAAAGGCGCACAGCCACAGTGAGGTCTACGCCATCGAACCTGTTGGTTCCCACTCTGTTCTGGTAAGGATCCCGGGATCTGACATCAGGAATCTGGTCAGGTAATTATTTCTGTGTTTTGTCTGGACTGAGGACTGTCCTGTCTCTGTGTCTATCCGTTCTCCCTGTGGAGTGTTTGAGTCTGGGTGCCATCTCCGTCTGGAGATCGGCCGACCAAGGGGTTCCTGTCCCCGC
Source organism: Gopherus evgoodei (assembly GCF_007399415.2). Taxonomy (NCBI): domain Eukaryota; kingdom Metazoa; phylum Chordata; order Testudines; family Testudinidae; genus Gopherus; species Gopherus evgoodei. Next base: position 364,036,479 of record NC_044322.1, on the reverse strand, counting down.
GGTCTGAGTTAGTGAAATCTGCACAATCGCAGCCGCGCCGCACCTTGGGTAAAACCCTTAGTGTGAAAGCAAGGGCGACTGAGGCAGTAGCCTGTGGGCTCCTTTTGTGTGTTGCACTGGGCATTGCTCTGACAAACCCAAATTTCCTTCTTGTGTGATTAGTGTGTGGAGTCCTCCTATATGGGTAACCAGACGTCTAAGCCGGGGTAGTTCCCTAAAGGAACTCCGGCTCATTTTATGTATTTTAGGAAGGGTCTGGACTCCTGTAAGTTTCTGGAAAAATGGTCTAGGCTAACTCAGGGAGATCCCAAAACTCAGTGGCCACTGTTAGGATCTTGGGATAAGGATTGAATAGATGTCTTAAAAGACAAACTCTGCCAATCTAAAACTAAATTGGCAAAAGGAGAGGTCGATTGTTTCATGCAATGGTGGGAAAAGGCAAATCATAGATGGACAGAATCGAAACTCGCCTCTCTCAAAGATTCAAATGATAAGTTAAAATCTTTATTGGAAACCTCCTCTCCCACCACTAGACCGAGCGCTCCCCTTTACCCTGTTCTCCAAGCAGACCCCCCTTCATACTCCTGTCTCCGGGTGGGAAAAGACGAAGAAAACCCCTTGCTAGATTCCGGGGATGAGGGTGAAGATGCATTAATTGGCCTGGCAGCCTTGCGTCGAAGCAATAGACAGCCACCCACACCCCCAGCTCAGGAACAACTATCACCAGATCTCCCAGATCAGGAACAATTCCCAGAGATCTCCAGTTCGGACCCGTCTGGATCATCCAGTACTGCCGAGGCCCATTCCTCTGGACTCACTCTGCCTCATAAAAGCTCACGCTTGGGCCTTAAAAATATCCAGGCTCCCCTCCGAATCCTGCATACTGGGGGCCAGGATGGGGCTCCCACTTGGAGCTATAAACCCTGGACTCGAACTGAGCTCCTTTCAATTATAAAAGGCTTTCCAAAGCCCCGAGAACATCCTACCGAATTTGCAGAGGAATTTTTGTTGGTGTGCGATACCTATGAACCCTCTGAGGCAGACCTCCTGCAGCTGTGCAAGCTACTTGTAACAGCCCCTAGTGAGCATGAAAAATGGCTCACGGCAGCATATTGGCTCGCTGCTGACCGCCACTCTACTTTGCCAGACACTGGTCCTAATGCTGAATACCAAAAAAAGTGTAAGGAACGAGCTAAAAATCTATTTGAAGCCATCCCTCGGGTATGGACTCCTAAAGCCAACTGGACAGCCGTAAATAGCTGTAAGCAACAACAGGGAGAAAACCCGGGCGATTATCGCACCCGGCTAACTGACATTTTTCTGCAACATTCTGATATACAGCAACCAGATACAAATGGACAGGGCGCCCTGGCTAGTGCATTTGTTAATGGCCTCCTGCCTGCTATTGGCAATCTGCTAAAACGAATAAGTGTTGGATGGGAGACCGAAACCATGGACAAATTGCAAACAGTGGCAGAGCACTGCCAACGTACTTTAAAAGGAAAAGAAGAGCAATCAGCTCAGCAGTTAATGGCCTTGCAAATACAGCATTATTCAGGGCAGGACAAACAGTACCGGGGACGAGGAAAATACCAGGGACGGGGACATGGTCGTGGGAGGGGACAGGGAACTGGATTTTTGGGTTATGGGGATGTTTGTAATTACTGTAAACAGCCGGGACATTGGAAGAATGAGTGTCCAAGCCGGCCTGGTAACTCTGTGAACAACCAGTTAAACTCCCTGCCAGCACAGCCAGTCAGCCCCCAGCCTTACTTTGCCCCACAACAATGACGGGACACCGGGGAACCTCAGGAAATTTTAGCCCCTTTACTGCCTCTCACTCCCACGGGTGAGTGTGTGTTAACTATCAATGATCTTTCTCTCCCTTTCCTTGATACGGGAGCTTCACTCTCTGCAGTTCGTACTACCGACCTGCCTGGGGTTCCCCGCTCCGGAAAAACCGTGTCTGCTGTGGGCATTACGGGAGTCCCAGCCCCTTATCCCCTTTCAAAACCTCTACCAGTCCAGGTTGGTCCCCTTTCTGCGGATCATGCCTTCCTTCTCTCTGATTCCACTCCGGTAATCCTTTTGGGTCGGGATCTGTTATGTAAGCTTGGCTGCACCATATACTGTTCCCCGGATGGGGTCTATTTACAAATTCCCCAGTCTTCCCTGAGTGATTCTGTAGTCTCCCTGCTGTCTGAAATGTCCCTTTCTACTCCGGTCCCTTGTTGCCCACTGGTCCCGTCCCTTGAGCACCTAATTTCACAGGTCCCATCCTCTCTGTGACCAACCCATTCCTCTGAGGTGGGCCGCTTAAATACTGATCCTGTCTGCATTACTGTTGACTCTTCCAAACCCCTGCCTCGCCTATCTCAGTACCCTTTAAACCCTGAGGCAGAGGCTGGCATTGCTCCAGTCATAACTGCCCTGCAGGAGCAAGGCATTATTGTTCCCTGTTCCAGTCCCTGTAACACTCCTATCCTCCCCGTTCGAAAAGCTGATGGCAAATCATGGCGATTTGTTCAGGACCTTCGAGCCATTAATCGTATTGTCATTCCCGTTTTTCCTGTTGTCCCAAACCCAGCAACAATCCTGGCTTCTATCCCACCAGCTGCAACTCATTTTACTGTTGTTGATTTGTGTTCTGCTTTCTTTTCTGTTCCGGTTCACCCTGATTCCCAATACCTCTTTGCCTTTTCCTACAGGGGACAGCAATATACATGGACCACGCTCCCTCAGGGGTATACGGAAGGTCCATCTTATTTCTCCCAGGCATTAGTCCGAGACCAGCTGACCTTGTTTTCCCATCTGGGTCCACTCTAGTCCAATATGTAGATGATTTGCTCCTCTGTTCCCCCTCGTTATCTGCCTCAGAAACTGATTCTTTAGTGCTCCTTACTGCCCTAGCAAACAAAGGTCACAAGGCTTCTCGCTCTAAACAACAGCTCTGACAAACCTCTGTCACATACCTTGGTTTTCTCCTCTCCCAGGGTTCCCGTATGCTTTCTCCCACCTGCGTCCAGGCTATCCTTAGCTTTCCCCGACCCTGCACTCCACGCCAGGTCCGAAAATTTTTGGGCATGGCTGGATTTTGCAGGCAATGGATTCCCCAATATGCCTCCCTTGCAAAACCTCTACAGGAACTCACTCAACTCTCTGTGCCTAATCCCATGCCATGGCCACCTAAAGCAGACTCTGCCTTTGTTTCCCTCAAACAAGGTTTGGCTTCGGCCCCCGCTTTAGGGCTGCCAGACTATTCTAAGCCTTTTACCCTTTTCTGCCATGAACAATCTGGATGTGCACTTGGAGTTCTCACTCAGGTGCACGGAGGCGAGAATCGCCCAGTAGCTTATTTCTCTGCCACTTTGGACCCCGTGGCCCAAGGCCTGCCCCCCTGCCTGCATGCTGTGGCTGCTGCAACGTGCTTAGTCGAAATGTCTGAATCCTTGTCCTTCGCTCCCCCCTTACTCTCATGGTCCCTCACTCTGTAGAAACTCTGCTGTTACAACGCAATACAAGCCACCTCTCCTCCGCTCGCCTTACCAGGTATGAACTTCTACTGCTGTCGGCCTCATATATCACCATAAAGCGCTGTTCTCAGTTAAATCCTGCCACTCCCCTTCCTTTGTCTAATGACGGTGATCCTCACGACTGCCTTGCAACTGTCTCTGCTATCACCGTCCTGCGCTCTGACCTTTCTGATGTCCCTCTCCCTAACTCTGACCTTGTTTTGTTTACTGATGGTTCCTGTTTTTGAGACAACCAAGGTCGTCTCCTTGCAGGATATGCTGTAGTGTCACTCTCTGAAACCCTAGAAGCTGCACCTTTACCTTCTGTAACCTCAGCACAAGTTGCTGAATTAGTTGCCCTCACCCGTGCCTGCTTTTTGGCGGAGGGATGCTCCGCCACCATTTACACTGACTCCCGCTATGCTTTTGGGGTTGTACATGACTTTGGCATCCTCTGGCAAGCTCGGGGTTTCCTTGCATCTGCCAGTACCCCTATTAAGAACGGCCCCTATATCGCTGCTCTCCTGTATGCAGTTTTACTTCCCTCTGCCCTGGCTATTGTTAAGTGCCCTGGCCACTCGATGGCAGACGCTGATGTTGCTAAGGGTAACGCATTTGCTGATGCCTCTGCTAAACATGCTGCTGCCATAGAACCTTCCCCAGATGCATTTCTAGGTTCCCTCTCTGTTTCTATACCACCGCCGTCCCTCACTGACCTCACCTTGCTCCAGGACTCTGCCCCAGAAACCGAAAAAGACTCCTGGGTTGCCCAGGGTTGCTCTCTACATCCTGATTCCCTTTGGCGTTCGCCCACTGGTACCTTCGTAGCCCTCTTTTCATTCTACCCATCGCTGGCCGCCCTGCTACACAGTGTTTCGCATGTCGGAAAGGAGGGAATGGTGTCTCCTCTAACTAAGGCGGGATGGTGGGCTCCCCATTTCAGCTCTTTTGCAGCCCGCCACTGTGCCGCCTGCACCACTTGCCAAAGCCACAATATTGGTAAACCTGTAAAACTGGCTCAGGGATTCCAGGGCTTGCCCCAAGCATCCTTCTTGCATTGGCAACTTGATTTTGTACAAATGCCTAAGTGTCAATGATATGAATTTATTTTGGTTATGGTATGTTTATTTTCTGGTTGGATTGAAGCCTTTCCTTCTCACAAGGCTGACTCACTGTCCGTTGCTAAATGTTTGTTAAACCATATTATGCCTGCCAAGGGAATTCCTGCCACTCTGTCCAGTGACCGGGGTACACACTTTACTGGACAAATTGTCCAACACCTGGATCGTATATTACCTGTCACACACCTGCTGCACTGTCCCTACCACCCACAAAGTGCAGGTGCTGTGGAAAGGCGAAATGGTGTACTTAAGAATAAACTTGCTAAGATTTGTGACTCCCCAGGGTTAAGCTGGCCAGCAGCTTTACCACTAGCCCTTATGGAAATGCGATCCACTCCATCCCAAAGGCATAAACTGAGTCCTTTTGAAATCGTTATGGGACGCCCTATGCAAGCTGTGGCTACCATTACTCCAGTCCCAGACTTGAATTTGACTCACAGTACGCTCCTTCACTATTGCAAGGGATTAATGCAAGCTATAAGTCACTTCCATTCACAGGTTCGAGCCGCCTGGCTGACAGAACCCACCTCTGATACCTGCCACAACCTTGAACCAGGTGACTGGGTCTACGTATGGCATCACCATCGAAAACACGCCTTGGAACCTCGGTGGAAGGGTCCTCATCAGATACTGCTTACTACCCAGACAGCTGTTAAACTATCTGGCATCGCAGCGTGGATACATGCTTCACAGTGTAAGATGGCATCCCCTCCGGCAAATCATTCAACACCTCAGGACTGCGCAGAGTTAGTTTTGTCTCCAGAAAAAGTCGTAGAGGAACAGCCTGCAATACCTTACAATCTACGCTCTCGTAAGGGTTGCCAGAAGCAGACGACAACCTAAAGCAAGGCCCAAGAAGAAGCAGTAGTGCGCCTAGCACCTGCTGCCTGGTGGACATAAAACCACGATTGCGGTTCCCTCAGTTGAGGTTGTCAGAACCAGAAGGGCCCTGCCTCCGACATGCACCTCTGGTGGTGCCTGTTCCTCGGCTGTTGGTGTCTTAAGATCTGGGGAGCCCACAATGACAATTCTTTTATCCAGCAGCAAGTGTGGATATTTCTAAATGCTGGGTCTGCAGCCACATCCCAGCCCACTCTCAAGCTGGTGTTCCTGTCCTGACTATCCCACTCAATTCCCCAGACCTCACTGGAGGACCTCGTCCGTTTCACAAAACATGGAACAGCAATGACACCTGGGAAGCAGTGGGAATAAATGTATCTAAATGGATAAGTGTGGTGGGGGGGAAAAGGTCATTGGTGTTGTGTGTGTAATGGGGCAGGGCTGGATCTGGGAAAAAGCCGTTGCCTTCAGCATATTGTGGCAAATGGTGTATGGGATTATTCAAACAAAACTAAAGAGTGGCGGGCTGGGTATGGGGATATGAATTTTTTCTCAACCTGGGATCAAACAGAAAAATTAATCTCATGTTTCCCCTACAGTAATCTTAGTAAAAATAATACAATCTTCCAATGCCATACAAATACTACCACTCCTCGTAAGGAGGATTACCCTGTGCCCTTTGGAGGATATTACTCCTCATTTGCAGATACCTATGTAACAAATGGATGCAATCAACCCTTCCCGGCCTTAATAGGCCATCATTGGGTTTGTGGAACCAAAGCTTATACTGTATTACCAGCTAACTGGTCAGGTATCTGTTATCCCGCCTGACTCTTCCCACAATTCTGGGTACTAAAGTCCCTCCCACGAGAACGCCTCCGTAATTTCAGGCGAAAAAGAAGGGACTTACTAGATGCCCAATGGTACATACATAACATAAGCCCCTTAACTTGGGAAGAGGCCACTGGCACTTCATTTATCCCACTTGGGGGAGTAATACACCACGCAAAAAGACTCCTAAGGTTACAAGCAGTGGTTGAAATATGGCAAATGAAACCGGAGAAAGTTTAAAAACCTTGGCCAAAGAAACAGGGATGATCAGACAGGTGGCCCTCCAAAACCGTCAAGCATTAGACATAGTGCTGGCGGCCAAAGGAGGGACCTGTGCTCTCATTGGAAAAGAATGTTGTGTGTTTATACCTGACAATACCAATGAGGTAATAGATCGCGCTAGCCACTTAGAACAAATCACATATCTTCCTCATGAAGAGCCGAGTTCTTTATGGAAGTGGCTAAGGGCTTGTCTACATCAGAAAGTTGCAGCGCTGGTGAGGGAGTTACAGCGCTGCAACTTTGAAGGTGTACACATCTGCAGGGCACCACCAGCGCTGCAACTCCCTGTTTGCAGCGCTGGCCGTACTCCCGTTTTGTCTCGGGTGTAGAGGATCCAGCGCTGGTGATCCAGCGCTGGTAATCCAATGTAGACAGTTACCAGCGCTTTTCTTGACCTCCGTGGAAGGAGGAAGCCTCTGGTAATCAAGCTGGTTTCCTTTCCCGGTTTGCTCTCTCGGTCCCGGAGCCACCCAGCAAACCGCGGGGAAGGAGACCTGCTTGCTCGGGGTTCCGGGACCGAGAGAGCAAACCGGGAACGCCGCGGTTTGCTCTCTCGGTCCCGGAGCCAGCCAGCAAACCGCGGGGAAGGAGACCTGCTTGCTCGGGGTTCCGGGACCGAGAGAGCAAACCGGGAACGCCGCGGTTTGCTCTCTCGGTCCCGGAGCCAGCCAGCAAACCGCGGGGAAGGAGACCTGCTTGCTCGGGGTTCCGGGACCGAGAGAGCAAACCGGGAACGCCGCGGTTTGCTCTCTCGGTCCCGGAACCCCGAGCAAGCAGGTCTCCTTCCCCGCGGTTTGCTGGCTGGCTCCGGGACCGAGAGAGCAAACCGCGGCGTTCCCGGTTTGCTCTCTCGGTCCCGGAACCCCGAGCAAGCAGGTCTCCTTCCCCGCGGTTTGCTGGCTGGCTCCGGGACCGAGAGAGCAAACCGCGGCGTTCCCGGTTTGCTCTCTCGGTCCCGGAACCCCGAGCAAGCAGGTCTCCTTCCCCGCGGTTTGCTGGCTGGCTCCGGGACCGAGAGAGCAAACCGCGGCGTTCCCGGTTTGCTCTCTCGGTCCCGGAACCCCGAGCAAGCAGGTCTCCTTCCCCGCGGTTTGCTGGCTGGCTCCGGGACCGAGAGAGCAAACCGCGGCGTTCCCGGTTTGCTCTCTCGGTCCCGGAACCCCGAGCAAGCAGGTCTCCTTCCCCGCGGTTTGCTGGCTGGCTCCGGGACCGAGAGAGCAAACCGCGGCGTTCCCGGTTTGCTCTCTCGGTCCCGGAACCCCGAGCAAGCAGGTCTCCTTCCCCGCGGTTTGCTGGCTGGCTCCGGGACCGAGAGAGCAAACCGCGGCGTTCCCGGTTTGCTCTCTCGGTCCCGGAACCCCGAGCAAGCAGGTCTCCTTCCCCGCGGTTTGCTGGCTGGCTCCGGGACCGAGAGAGCAAACCGCGGCGTTCCCGGTTTGCTCTCTCGGTCCCGGAACCCCGAGCAAGCAGGTCTCCTTCCCCGCGGTTTGCTGGCTGGCTCCGGGACCGAGAGAGCAAACCGCGGCGTTCCCGGTTTGCTCTCTCGGTCCCGGAACCCCGAGCAAGCAGGTCTCCTTCCCCGCGGTTTGCTGGCTGGCTCCGGGACCGAGAGAGCAAACCGCGGCGTTCCCGGTTTGCTCTCTCGGTCCCGGAACCCCGAGCAAGCAGGTCTCCTTCCCCGCGGTTTGCTGGCTGGCTCCGGGACCGAGAGAGCAAACCGCGGCGTTCCCGGTTTGCTCTCTCGGTCCCGGAACCCCGAGCAAGCAGGTCTCCTTCCCCGCGGTTTGCTGGCTGGCTCCGGGACCGAGAGAGCAAACCGCGGCGTTCCCGGTTTGCTCTCTCGGTCCCGGAACCCCGAGCAAGCAGGTCTCCTTCCCCGCGGTTTGCTGGCTGGCTCCGGGACCGAGAGAGCAAACCGCGGCGTTCCCGGTTTGCTCTCTCGGTCCCGGAACCCCGAGCAAGCAGGTCTCCTTCCCCGCGGTTTGCTGGCTGGCTCCGGGACCGAGAGAGCAAACCGCGGCGTTCCCGGTTTGCTCTCTCGGTCCCGGAACCCCGAGCAAGCAGGTCTCCTTCCCTGCGGTTTGCTGGCTGGCTCCGGGACCGAGAGAGCAAACCGCGGCGAAGCTGGTTTCCTTTCCCGGTTTGCTCTCTCGGTCCCGGAACCCCCCTTGAAGCCGCCCAACAGCGCTGCAGTGTGGCCACATCTAACACCACTTGCAGCGCTGGTTGCTGTAAGTGTGGCCACTCTGCAGCGCTGGCCCTATACAGCTGTACTAGTACAGCTGTAACAACCAGCGCTGCAAAATTTTAGATGTAGACATGGCCTAAGTAACCTGTTCAATTTCTCTGGCATAGGAAACTGGTTGTTTCAGGGAGCCCTAACTATCCTGTTTGGAATCTTAGTGATTTTTGTATGCTTTCAGTTAATCTCCTGTTGTATCCAGAATTGTGTCACCCAGGTGACTGCCCCAAAACAGAGTGCTAATATGATGATTTTGAATATCACTGATGAACAAAGAGATAAGAAATGGTTAATTTGTGGAACCCAGTAAGGGTTGGTCATGGCGTACGCCTGACCAAAAGGAGGGATTGTGAAAGTAGAATGAATTATATAGTAAGAATAGAAAGGATTAAAGAAATGTTGTCTGTATCTTTAAGCAAAATTGTTGGAATGTTGCAACCAGGTGTCAGGAATGCAGACATTAACATAGAACAATTGCACCGTTTAAGGGCAATTGGTGAAGCATTAGCCTTAGATAGATAACAGTTAGTAAGGAAATAGGATATGCATGCTGTGCCCCAGGTGAATTTTACTGTTTTGATTTCTTTGTCCCTTTGTCTAATTCCCGCTCTTTTATCTGTATAAATAAGACTGTTTGGGCCTTGCATGGCCACTCACATATTCTGAATGTTATTGGCGGAGCGCTGCGCTAATAAACAGAGTGGTCTGACAAATTGTGAGTCCTGATTCTAACTTTGACACCGTGATGGCTTTAAGCTTCTGATGGTCCCCACTAAAGCAGATCATCCTGTCTCCCACGGGTGAGGACCATGGGCTGTAAAACGGCTGGATCACATCTAAAGCCAGCAGGTCCTTGACCTCTCTCTCCAGGTTCTGGGCTGCTTTCCCAGTGACTCTGAACGTGGAACACCTGATGGGGACATTGGCTCCCACCTCAGAGAAGAGATCCACCAGGGGGTCTTCCCCCTTCTCCTCCCAATCCTCCCCTTTCAGGTCCAGGGGTCCCCTCACTCTCCTCCCATCCAGCAGCTCGAAAGGGAAGAACCCTGTGGATTTCTGGGGCACCACCAGCTGCCTCCTGATTCCCCCCAGTTCTAATTCCCCTTGGGGAGCCCATTCCTGGTACAGGAATCCCTTCTCCCGCAGGACTCTGTCCCTGCAGCCTTCCCCAAGGGGGTTTGCAGCGCTGTGGCCAGCAAGTTCCCTCAGCTTCTCCAAGGAGGGATCCCTCTGCAGCTCGGTCTGGGATTCAGCTGCTGGGGCAGGGAGTGGGACCTGCTCCCTCTCGCTGGCTGGGCCTGGGGTCACAGCCCCCCTGAGCCCTGTCCCTGGTAGCTCCCTCCCTGCTGTGCAATCACTTCCCAGCAGCACGTCTGGGCCAGGCAAACCTGTTTGGCAGCCGACCTGCCCTGCCTGGGTGTCCCCCCACTCATCTGGGGTCTCAGCTCCCCCCGTGCTCAGCGCTGCCCTTGCTGTCCCAGTGGAGGCAGGCAGCGAGCTCTCTGCTCTGGTCACAGCATCAGAGCCAGCGTGAGCCCCCTCTCCGGTGTGCAGGGGGGCGGGGAGCATCTCTCCCTCCCACTCAGCCCCAGGTTACAGGTAGGCAGGTATCCTGAGCCCAGCAGCCCCTCCCCCCTACCAGCCAGGTCATTTGCATTTTCACTGACCATTTCCATCTTAGCCAATTGGTTCCCTGGATTTGAATTCAAACCCTCGACCGTTACAGGAGCAGGGCCTGGATCCTGTCCCAAAGAGACACAGTCACCCCCCAACAGGGCCTCCCAGCCGATATCCTGGAGTACCCCAACTACCAGCCAGCCCGACCCCTCCTGGGTCTGCACAGGGATCTGGGCCACAGGTAGGGCGAGGGGCTTCACCCCAGGGAACTTCACCCAGGTCCCACAGTCCCTCAGCATCTGGGGCTGCACCACCACAGTTCTCTCTGTCCCAGGGTCTTGCCCCTGCAGGCGTGTTTCCCCACTGACCCCTGGGCAGCCCCCTATGTCTCTCCGCTCCACCATCCCCAGTCCATGCTGCTGCTGCTTCTCCTGCAGCTTTTCCTCGCGCTCTTGCTCTCTCTCATGGTCCTCTCGCTCTCTCGGGCTCTGCTCCCATCCCATCCGTCTCCGATCCCCTGATGGGGAACCCGCTCATGAAGACCCTCATCTGGTTGGGGACCAGACTCTTGGGGATGCCTGGCTGCTGTTCCAGCTGCTCCCAGATCCTCTTGTAGCCCCATCTAGGCCAGGAATCTGCTCCTCAGAGCGGTCCTTCTCCTCCAACTGCACGATTAACTGTGCCTTGGTGAACGTCCCCATGCGTAACCCTCTTTTTGTGCACAGGATCACAATGTCCTTCTCAAGGAGATGGTGATAGGCCATCACCTCACCATTCCCAAGTGGCTCTGGACTCACAGGCCTGTGTGCTCTTGGCTCCCCCATGGTTTCCAGGAAGAACCCCTGGTGTGCCAGGCCTTCTCATGATCACCACCTCTTTGCCAGGGTCGAGCTGCAGACTCCTCTGCCCCTGGGACTGCTCCTGCAATCCCCAGGGGAATCCTGCTACTGCAAAAATCCTTCTCTCTCCCAGGGTCAAGTGGCAAGCTCCTCCACCCCGAGACTGCTCGCTGCAGTCCTCAGGTGGACCCCGTTACTCCAATAGTCCTTCTCGCTGGTCACACACTCCCAGAGGTTAACTTCCCCCTGAAACCATCCCTCTCTGAGCCTTCAGCATGCCTGGTCCTCATTATTCCTCCTTTGTTTTACTGCTCCCCAGTCACTTACTGCAAGCAGCGCCATTCACGGGGCGCAGTACATCCCACCGCTGCCACCAGTTGTCACGGAGTCACCGGGCGATGCTCTGGAACTGCTCCCCACCAAGCCAGGCAGGACTTTGGGGAGCCTCCTCTTCCTCGGAGCAGACTGGCTCCAGGACAAGAAACTCACACGTCTTCACCTCCTAGGTCTCTCCTTGGAGCATTCAGCATCCTCTGCCCCTCCGTGTGCGTCCCACAGTGAGTCCGCCCCAGCAGGGTCCTGGGGCAGCCACAGGGTCCTGCACCCCCACTTTGCAGTCAGACGTGACTCTCAGCCAGCCAGTAACACAGAGGTTTATTCAATGACAGGAACACAGGCTAAAACAGAGCTTGTAGGTACTGTGAACCGGACCTCTCGGCCGGGTCCATTGTGGGGGGCAGTGAGCCAGACCCCCACGTGTGCACTTCACTCCTCGTCCCCAGCCAGCTCCAGACTAACAACCCCCTCCAGCCCCTCCTCCTCTGCTCCAACCCTTTCCTGGGCCAGGAGGTTACCTGATCCCTTTGTCTCCAACACCTTCAGTTGGCACCTTTGCAGAGGGGGGCCCAGGCCAGCAGTTACCAGGAGACAGAGTGTCAGGCATTTAGGTGCACTGGCCCTTTGCTCTGCCAGATACTTAAGAACTGCCTAGGGGACACTGAGGCACCAACACAGTATTCAGAGAAAACATTAAGAACATTCCTAGGCTTGGACACCAGGGGGAGACCTGCACCCCCAAAGGGAGCAGCCCCCCCCGGCACCTGCCAGGACTCAGCCAGCGGGGCCAGGGTGTCGGGTTATCAGATGTCTAGACACAGCCTGGAAAGTCCTTGGTTAGCCCAGAGAAGGGGAAGATACCGCCTGGCTCGGCCCCCAGCCCCCTGAGCCTGGACCGTCTCCTCCGTCCAGCCTCTGTGGGCATCCTCCCCTGACCTCCTCCCAGCCCCTGGGTCCCCAGCTGGTCACCCGGCCGGCTTGCTGCTGGGGGCTCCATGGACTTAGTTGCCAGGGGCCAAATGTTCCCTTTGAATGGCCGTTGTCTTCTCGGACTCTCCATGAGGGCCCAGGTCCCAGGCAGGTGGGGTCAGTCACACCTCGGTCTCTGCAGAGTCAACAACCTTTTCCCACCACCTACCTACCTACCATATAGCATGTGAGGTTCTGAGTGTAATGTCACATCTCATTGAAAGGTGACAGGGCCACAAAGAGTTAATAACTCCCAGACCCAGGGCCCAGCTTTAGAGCCTGGGTAGGCAGATCTGTGAATGAACAGAGCTTTGAAATGCAGCCTGCAGTGTCAGAGGCAGAAGGGTGGGTGTGTGCTCAGGGCTTGGGATGTAACAAACAAGTCTTGTCTATTGCTATGGCTTTGATTCAAATATCAGAAAAAGGAGCATTAACATTTAGGAAGACACTGGAGGGAACTAGTGTTATTGTCTCTGTGTCTCTGGGAAGGTTGTGGTAACCTGTATCTGAACTGTTTAATGGATAAATTACCCTGTGCTAATTGCCAGGATGTTTCGGAGAAGGAGTTAAGCCTATTGTTTTCTTGGGCCCAAAGGCTGCTGGGACATGATCCTGCTTCATCTCAGATCTGCTTTGGGTTTCAAGAGGGGGAAACCTTGAGCCCCAAAGATTGAGATCCCCAGTCACTGACTGGAGCCACCCTGAACATGGACATTGGACTATAACCTCTGGACTATTTCTGAAAGGACTTTTGGCAACTACAAACTCACCATCTCTGCTAGGTAACTGGACCTCAAGAAATTGAACTCAAGTCTGTCTGTATATTGATCCTTCAACCAACTCTCTCTCTCTCTTTTCTTTTTTAATAAATGTTAGTTTTGTTAATAAGAATTGGCTCTAAGTGTGTATTTTGGGTAAGATCTAAATTATCATTTGACCTGGGTCTGGGGCTTGGTGATTAAGGATCAGGGGAACCTTTTTTCTTTTACTAGGGTGTTGGTTTTCATAACGAGTGGCCCTGGTGGTGATCCTGGGAAACTGGAGTGTCTGAGGGAATTGCTTGTGTGACTTGTGGTTAGCCAGTTGGGTGAGACCGAAGTCCCCTCTGGCTGGCTGGTTTGGTGCTTTAGAGGTGGAGAACCACCCACCTGGGGCTGTAACTGCCCTGCTCTGAGCGATTTGTCCTGAACTGACACATTCAGTTGTGGCCCACCAAAGACAGCATCATTACACAGCACATGGGGAAACTGAGGCACATACAATATTACATGAGAACATAAGAACAGCCGTACTGGGTCAGACCAAAGGTCCATCTAGCCCAGTGTCCTGTCTGATGACAGTGGCCAATGCCAGGTGCCCCAAAGGGAGTGAACCTAACAGGCAATGATCAAGTGATCTCTCTCCTGCCATCCATCTCCATCCTCTGACAAACAGAGGGTAGGGACACCATTCCTTACCCATCCTGGCTAATAACCATTAATGGACTTAACCACCATGAATTTATCCAGTTCTCTCTTAAACCCTGTTATAATCCAGCCTTCACAACCTCCTCAGGTAAGGAGTTCCACAAGTTAACTGTGCGATGCGTGAAGAAGAACTTCCTTTGATTTGTTTTAAACCTGCTGCCCATTAATTTCATCTGGTGACCCCTAGTTCTTGTATTATGGGAATAAGTAAATAACTTTTCCTTATCTACTTTCTCCACACCACTCATGATTTTATATACCTCTGTCATATTCCCCTTAGTCTCCTCTTTTCCAAGCTGAAGAGTCCTAGTCTCTTTAATCTCTCCTCATATGGGACCCTTTCCAAACCCCTTATCATTTTAGTTGCCCTTCTCTGAATCTTTTCTAGTGCCAGTCTATCTTTTTTGAGATGAGGAGACCACATCTGTACACAGTATTTGTGATGTGGGCGTACCATGGATTTATATAAGGGCAATAATATATTCTCAGTCTTATTCTCTATCCCCTTTTTAATGATTCCTAACATCCTGTTTGCTTTTTTGAAGGCCTCTGCACACTGCATGGACATCTTCAGAGAACTATCCATGGTGACTCCAAGATCTGTTTCCTGATTTGTTGTAGCTAAATTAGCCCCCATCATATTGTACGTATAATTGGGGTTATTTTTCCCATGTGCATTACTTTACATTTATCCACATTAAATTTCATTTGCCATTTTGTTGCCCAATCACTTAGTTTTGTGAGATCTTTTTGAAGTTCTTCACAATCTGCTTTGGTCTTAACTATCTTGAGCAGTTTAGTATCATCTGCAAACTTTGCCACCTCACTGTTTACCCCTTTCTCCAGATCACTTATGAATAAGTTGAATAGGATGGGTCCTAGGACTGACCCTTGGAGAACACCACTAGTTACCCCTCTCCATTCTGAGACTTTACCATTAATTCCTACCCTTTGTTCCCTGTCTTTTAACCAGTTCTCAACCCATGAAAGGACCTTCCCTTTTATCCCATGAAAACTTAATTTACGTAAGAGGCTTTGGTAAGGGACCTTGTCAAAGGCTTTCTGGAAATCTAAGTACACTATGTCCGCTGGATCCCCCTTGTCCACATGTCTGTTGACCCCATCAAAGAACTCTAAGAGATTAGTAAGACACGATTTCCCTTTGCAGAAACCATGCTGACTTTTGCCCAACAATTTACGTTCTTCTATGCGTCTGACAATTTTATTCTTTACTATTAATTTGCCCAGAACCGACGTTAGACTTACCGGTCTGTAATTGCCAGGATCACATCTAGAGCCCTTTTTAAATATTGGCGTTACATTAGCTATCTTCCAGTCATTGGGTACCGAAGCCGATTTAAAGGACAGGTTACAAACCGTAGTTAATAGTTCTGCAACGTCACATCTGCGTTCTTTCAGAACTCTTGGGTGAATGCCATCTGGTCCCAGTGACTTGTTAATGTTAAGTTTATCAATTAATTCCAAATCCTCCTCTAGTGACACTTCAATCTGTGACAGTTTCTCAGATTTGTCACCTACAAAAGTCAGCTCAGGTTTGGGAATCTCCCTAACATCCTCAGCCATGAAGACTGAAGCAAAGAATCCATTTAGTTTCTCTGCAATGACTTGATCATCTTTAACTGCTCCTTTTGTGTCTCGATCATCCAGGGGCCCCACTGGTTGTTTAGCAGGCTTCCTGCTTCTGATGTACTTAAACATTGTTATTACCTTTGGAATTTTTGGCTAGCCCGTTCTTCAAACTCCTCTTTGGTTTTTCTTATTACCCTCTTGCACTCAATTTGGCAGTGTTCATGCTCCTTTCTATTTGCCTCACTAGGATTTGACTTCCACTTTTTAAAAGATGCCTTTTTATCTCTCACTGCTTCTTTTACATGGTTGTTAAGCCACGGTGGCTCTTTTTTAGCTCTTTTCCTGTGTTTTTAAATTTGGAGTATACATTGAAGTTGGGCCTCTACTATTCATACAGACATTATGGAAAACTCCTACTCTGTCCCAAGGGTAAGGAAACGCCATTCTCGTCTGTTGAGAGTGTGGGTGATCAGGGCTTGTCTCTCACTGTGCATCTGCAGTGTCCAGCATGATGGCGCCCTGATCTCAGCTGTGTCTGTGCAGCACCCGGCACAACGGGGCCCTGATCTCTGGAGCGGGGGCTTTCCCTCACCATGTGTCTGTGCAGCACCTGGCACAACAGGGCCCTGATCTCTGGGGCTGGGGCTTTCTCTCGCCGTGTGTCTGTGCAGCACCTGGCACAACAGGGCCCTGATCTCTGGGGCAGGAGTTGTCTCTTGCTGTGTGTCTGTGCAGCGCCTGGCACAATGTGGCCCTGATCGCAGCTGTGTCTGTGCAGCACCTGGCACAACGGGGCCCTGATCTCTGGGGCAGGAGCTGTCTCTTACCTTGTGTCTGTGCAGCACCCAGCACAACGGGGCCTTGATCTCAGATCCATCAGTCACAGGCTTTGGGGTTCTTCCCTCCCCCCATCCCTCCAATCGTCCTCGTGGGCGAAAATGTAAGTCAACAAAAACTGAGCAAAACCCTGGCCACTGTCCTGCCCTGCCCGCCTGGCACAAGCCCAGCCTGAGCTGTGTCCACCCTGGGCAGGGGTGGGCCATGAAGACCCGAACACCCTCCATAGTAGAAAGGGGGGAATTTCTCCACTGGCTGGGCACACACTGCCTTGAGATCCCACCAGCCTCAGCCATGGGATAGAGATATAGATGGAGAGGGGTCAGTAGCC
This sequence comes from Gopherus evgoodei, assembly GCF_007399415.2. NCBI lineage: Eukaryota > Metazoa > Chordata > Testudines > Testudinidae > Gopherus > Gopherus evgoodei. Next base: position 364,019,666 of record NC_044322.1, on the reverse strand, counting down.
ACTGCACCCCACTGGTCAGTTCTCTGTGGCTAATCCCCTTCTCCCCCAGCCCTCTATAGTCACTCCAGCAGTGCAAAAGATACTGTGGTCCCATGGTGAGAACACGGCTGGAGATGGGTGCTGAGCTGGTCTGTGACTCAGTTTCCCCACCTAGACAATGTGGCTAGCGATGCGGTAACAAAGCGAGGGCGGTCACTGTGCTTGGCCTCGCAGAGCTGCACGAGCAGGGCTGGCTCGACCATTTTTGCGCCCCCAAGCAAACAAAAAACAAAAAATAAAGCCGCCCCAAGAATGGCCGGGGTGCCGCCCCTTAGCATGTACCGCCCCAGGCATGTGCTTCCTCCACTGGTGCCTGGAGCCAGCCCTGGGCATGAGGACAGTGGGGGTACAGCTCGATGTTCTCCCATCCCATGGCCCCTGCTGCTGAGCTAAAGGAGAATCTCCATGAGCGGTACAGGGCTTTGGACACAGCTGAGATGTTTCGCTTGCAGCCACTCGAGGGCACATGCATGCCAGCCGGTTGGCAGCAATCCTTGGCTGCGGCCTAGCAGGGCGGGACGGTGAATGAAGCTGTGCCAAGCGGTTGGAGCTCTCAGGGCCTCGCTACGGGACAGACGGCTCCGTATCTTCTTAGCTGAACCAAGAGAAGGGGCAGGGTGACCCGATCCCGGTCTGGAAGTATCTACGTGGGGAACAAATATTGACTAACGGGCTCTTCAGCCAGCAGAGGAAGGTCTAAGACCACCTAACGGCTGGACGCTGAAGCTAGACACGTTCACCCAGGAAATAGGGTGTAAATTGCTAGCGGTGAGCGTACGTTGGGAAAACGTATCAGAGTCGGCACCTCTGCTCTAGCCACTAGGCCCCAATTCCCTCCCAGAGCTGGATATAAATTCCTCACGGCCCCACTGCTCTAACCCACTCGACTCCCCTCCCTAAGGCAGAACCCAGGTGTCCCTGCCCCACTAACTCTTCCTGCCTGGCTCTGTGCCCCCGAGCGGCTGCAAAGGCCCCAGGGCTGCGCCCTCCACCCGAACATTACACAAAACCACAGCCCGTAGCAGCGCAAGGCCAAGCTGCCCTACGGAGGATGGAGGGCCTGCCCGAACCTCTCACCTCTGACGTAACCCTCCGGGAATGCAGGCGGCCTCTGGCTCTGGCTAGGTGTCTCCTGGTGTGTGTGTGGGGGGTGGGATCTGGAGGAGACAGGCTGGGGTTTGCTCGCAGGGTCAGTCTGGGGCAGCGATCAGGGTGTATTTGCTACCAGATGTGACCAGTTCTGGTGGATGGATCTCACTGGCCCCGTAACAGCAGGATCGAGGGGTCCCTCCCGGCACATCCCTGCTCTGTCCCCCTTTCTTGAGAATCTTGCCCCCAGACGTGATTCAGTGCCTCTTCTGATGGGTTTTGTGTTGATCTTCCTTCTGCTAGAGCCTCGGGTGGTCAGATCCCCCAGGTCTAGCTGGGAAGGGACAGCAGGGGTAGTGGCCTGGACTCCCTTCCCACCAACAGACTTGGAGCCGATGTCTCCTGGCAGGTGGGACAGCTCCGGGCCAGCAGGGCCAGAGGAGAATCTGAAGGGGCTTGGTTGACTTCTCCGCATGTTTTGCTTCACCCTTACAGGGGGGAACAGGGCGCTGGCTGGGATGTGAGGACGCCGCAGGTATCTGCAAACCTTCTGAAGGTCTCAGAGGAAACTGAGGCCCGTTGCGGGAGCCGATTTGCTCTGGAGGGTGGGCTCCCCTCCGCAGCTGCGCTCGACGTGACTCCTGAGAAACCATCAGATCTTGGACGATGGGGTGTCGAGGTGCCCTGACTCCCGGCCCCGACCTGGCCGGTGGAGCGGAGAGCCGGGACGGAGCCAGCGGCTTGTCTCTCGTGGGACCCGAACGCCACCTTTCTCTGCCCAGCCCAGCCCACTGATGGTCCGCTCAGCTCTGGCCCTGCGTGCTGTATCGGCACGGTGCCCCGCGGGCGGCTGGCAAGGCATCCCTGTTGCACTGATAGCAGGGTAACCCACCAGGACCCCGTCAGTGACAGACCTTGGTGGGAGCCCCAGAAAGCGCCCAGCATGGTGTCATAGAAGCCTTCTGAGCTGACTGCGTTGCACAGAGTCGTGTCCTGAGCTGGGCACACGGGAACAGACAGGACTCAGGTTCCCCCCACTCTGCCCAGGCCTGAACGGCTGTGAGTGGAGCTGGGGAGGAGAACTGGCATCAGGATCATGCTGCTCTTGGTCTGGGGCCTGGGATCGCTGTGTGTGGGGCATGCCGGGGGCTGGGATTGCTGTGCATGGGGCCGAGGGTGTGGCGGAGGCTGGGATCGCCATGCATGGGGGCAGGGGCTGGGATTGCCATGCGTGGGGCTGGGGGCGTGGTGAGGGCTGGTATCGCCATGCGTGGGGCTGGGATCGCTGTGCGTGATTGCTGTGCGTGGGGCTGGGATCGCCGTGCGTGGGGCCGGGGGCTGGGATCGCCGTGCGTGGGGCTGGGAACATGCCGAGGGCTGGGATCGCCATGCGTGGGGCTGGGGGTGTGGTGGGGGCTGGGATTGCTGTGCATGGGGCCGAGGGTGTGGCGGAGGTTGGGATCACCGTGCGTGGGGGCAGGGGCTGGTATCGCCGTGCGTGGGGCTGGGGGCGTGGCGAGGGCTGGTATCGCCTTGCGTGGGGCTGGGGGCTGGAATCAAGGGGGCAGTCAGAGATGTGACAATCAGGATCTCTTGGCACTCACTGGGGACATTTCTCTCCCTCCGGCCCCATGTTGCCCCCAGGCTGCAGAGCAGGGCAGGGTGAGGCGCTGGGAGCACAGCTCAGGGGGCTGAGGGGTGGCAGGGGGCCGCTTGGCAGCAGAGGAACCCGATGCCCCTCCTGGGGCCACTCTCTGCGCCCAGCAGTTCCACAGAGCGTGTCCCCATCTCTAGGGAATCAGGGGCACACTGGGCTCCCAACGGGATCCCTTCGGGGCATTGCCTGGAACATCTGGGGCAGCTGGTTGGATACAGACCGCTCTGGCTGTGTGCCATAGGCCCCATCCTGCTAGCAGAGATTCTCCTGCAGCTCAAGGGAGAGGGGGCTGAGGGGTCCTACCTGCACCGCCATGGCCAGGGGTGCTGGTGAGGGGCTGCAGTGAGCTCGGTTCAGCCCCAGATCAGTCACTGTCGGGCAAAGAAGGGGCCAGCGAACCCGACTGAGTCAGGCCCACCTCCGGCTCCCACCCAGCCCAGGGGAGCTGGGCCGAGGCAGCAGGGCCAGGGCAAGCCATGGGCGAAGCAGGTTGGAAGGAGGGGTCCAGAAGAGAGACGGGGCGCGGCTGGTCCCAGGGCAGGGAGGATGGAGTGGGGGAAGGGGTGGCCCCAGTGCATACTGGGATCCACTCTCCCCACGGGGCCCACCCCTGTGGGGACGGTAGCAGAGCCCCCTTGGGTCTGTGCGGGGTCACCCCTCTGTGTCCAGACACTGCAGCTCTCCCCACTAGCCCCCCACCTCCCACGGACCCCTGCCAGGCGCCATCCCCCGAGGCCAGTTCGATACCTGGCTCCGTGCCCCTCACCGGCCGCGTGGAGCCAGGCGAGCGTTCACCTGTTCACCTCCCCGCCGGGCTCGCCCACTAACCCCCCGCTGGCCCCCTTTATCCCGGGGCACATCCCACCCCGCCGGCCCTGCAGCTGCTGCAGCCCTAATCCTCTTTGTCCTCAAAGCTCATTAGCGAGAGATCAGGCTAGTCAGAAGGGACACACCTACTAATGTTCCCCTCCCTGCCCCCCGCCTAGGGTCAAGCCGGCTGTGCCCCCCACTGCCGGCTACAAACACAATCCACCAGCAGCCGGGAGCCGAGCCATGAAACCCAGGTGTGCGCGTGGGGAGCTTGGAACGACACCGACACCCTGTGCCCCGGCGCCGATCCTGGCCTGCGCCCTGGTAGCTCTGGGGCCTGGGAGAGCTCATTTCCGAGACGCTCGGGAGCCGGGGGGCTGGGGTGCTCCGGACCGGAGGGAGGATACGTGTCTGCCCCCCTCGGTGATGTCTCAGCTGGACGGGGTTATGCTAGTGGGGACAGTGAACCCGGCCCTGCACCGACAGCTGCATGGGGACGATCCCAGCTCACCCGGAGCCTGCCTCTCCCTGCCCACCCTGGAGCCAGCTGGGGCCTCTCTTAAACTCTTGGGGCCCCCAAGATGGAATCGGGATCTTCTCGGGCACGGCAACTTGTTCTCCAGCCCCACAGCCCTCCCCCACACTACCCAGCGCCCCCCGAGGCCTCCTGTTCCTAAGGGTCGGGAAGGAGCAGCTGACTCTGAGGGAAGCACTAAGGGGAGGCACGGGGAGGTTGATGGGGGAAAAACGAAGGGGTACTGGTTATACCTTCCCTCCTTCCCCTAACCCACTGAACAGGATCGGGGGACGGTGAGGGGGGGCAGGCTGTACCCTCCTGGTGCCACCCTCAGAGGAAAGAAACCCTCACTGGGAGATGGCAGACAAAGGCCCCATCCGCCCTGCCTTCACCACATGTCCCTGGCACCCGCTGCACCTTGTCCTCGGGACAGGCCTGACCCCTGTTGTGTGTGTGGACAGTGCCTAGCACCCCGGGGGGACCACCCATCTGAGTCCCCAGGTGCTAAAACAGCAGAGCTGGGGAATCTCCCTGGGCATGTGGGGGTCTCGGCTGGTGGCCTGAAGAGGTCAGGGAGGAACGTCGCCTGCCTGGCCAAACCCAGCAGGTCTGAGCCACTCCTCTGGGTGGGGACATGGGACTCCACAGACCTCCAGGGCCAGGGGCCTGGAGTCGGGGATGAGGGGCTGGATGGTGGGGCCCAACCTAGGGGGCCGGAGTTCCAAAATGCCCCCCCCCCGCCCGTTGGAAGCTGAGCTCATCTGCCCCTAACTGAACCGAGGGTTTGAGCCCGTCTGGCAAGAGGCAGGATAACAGGCCAGATACCACGGTGAGGGGGCCGGCAGAAGCAAGGCGAGACAGCCAGCATCCTGGGGGTGGGAAAAGTCAAAGACTCTGGGAACAGGACACACCTCTGTGCTGTCAGCAGAGCCCAGACCCCGAATCAGCTGGGCTGACGGGCACTTGCGCCCGGGACCCCGGAGCCAGCTCTGCTTTGCTACAGGGTAGCAGCTATGGGCACCCAGCAGGAGATTCAGACCTGAGACACTCCAAAACTGTCGGGCTGACGGGCGCTGCTCCCCCAGAGTGCCAGGGAGGTACCCACGGCTGGCAGTGCCCTGGCAGGAGCTTGGGGATTATTCAGCATTGGGCTTGTCCCCTGTGCCTCCCCCACTGTGCACTGTAACCAGCAGCAGTCCAGCAACTCCCGTGCTGCCCCTCCCCAGGGGACTCCCCCTCCGGTGTTGGGGGGAGTTACTGAACGGGACCCACTGTGTACACAATAAAACCGGCCCAGACACAAACCAGCTGCAGCGCCAGGGCTCCCCTGGGGCCAACTTCCTGAAGCTCTGGGCTCATCAGGCCAAACTCATCCCTGCTGTAACTCCACCAGCCCTCACTAAGTCACCGTGGCATGGAGCTGTGAGGTTTGGTTGTGTGCTCGCCGCATCGCCATGAGGTGCTGAGGGTCAGGTGGTCGGCCCCATGTCTGGGCGAGGATACCGCACTGGGGGGCTGCGGGAACAGGTGCCGAGGGTGAGGCAGACGGCCCCGTGGCTGGGCGAGGGTACCACACTGGGGGGCTGTGGGAACAGGCGCCGAGGGCGAGGCAGACGGCCCCGTGGCTGGGCGAGGGTACCGCGCTGGGGGGCTGTGGGAACAGGTGCCGAGGGCGAGGCAGACGGCCCCGTGGCTGGGCGAGGGTACCGTGCTGGGGGGCTGTGGGAACAGGTGCCGAGGGCGAGGCAGACGGCCCCGTGGCTGGGCGAGGGTACCGCGCTGGGGGGCTGCGGGAACAGGTGCCGAGGGCGAGGCAGACGGCCCCGTGGCTGGGCGAGGGTACCGCGCTGGGGGGCTGCGGGAACAGGTGCCGAGGGCGAGGCAGACGGCCCCGTGGCCGGGGGAGGGTACCGCGCTGGGGGGCTGTGGGAACAGGTGCCGAGGGCGAGGCAGACGGCCCCGTGGCTGGGCGAGGGTACCACGCTGGGGGGCTGTGGGAACAGGTGCCGAGGGCGAGGCAGACGGCCCCGTGGCTGGGCGAGGGTACCGCGCTGGGGGGCTGCGGGAACAGGTGCCGAGGGCGAGGCAGACGGCCCCGTGGCTGGGCGAGGGTACCGTGCTGGGGGGCTGCGGGAACAGGTGCCGAGGGCGAGGCAGACGGCCCCGTGGCCGGGCGAGGGTACCGCGCTGGGGGGCTGCGGGAACAGGTGCCGAGGGCGAGGCAGACCGCCCCGTGGCCGGGTGAGGGTACCGCGCTGGGGGGCTGCGGGAACAGGTGCTGAGGGCGAGGCAGACGGCCCCGTGGCTGGGCGAGGGTACCGCGCTGGGGGGCTGCAGGAACAGGTGCCGAGGGCGAGGCAGACGGCCCCGTGGCTGGGCGAGGGTACCGCGCTGGGGGGCTGCGGGAACAGGTGCCGAGGGCGAGGCAGATGGCCCCGTGGCTGGGCGAGGGTACCGCGCTGGGGGGCTGCGGGAACAGGTGCCGAGGGCGAGGCAGACGGCCCCGTGGCCGGGTGAGGGTACCGCGCTGGGGAGCTGCGGGAACAGGCTCCAAGAGTGATGCAGACAGCTCCACAGCCGGGTGAGGATACCGCGCTGGGGGGCTGAGGGAATGGGGGTCGGGGCGATGCAGATGGCCCCCTGGTCGGGCGAGGATACTGCACGAGGGGGCTGCAGGAACGGGTGCCGAGGGCAAGGAGGACGTCCCTGTGGCCGGGCGAGGGTACCACGCTAGAGGGCTGCGGGAATGGGCACTGAAGGCGATGCAGACGGCCCCGTGGCTGGGCGAGGGTACCACGCTGGGGGGGCTGCGGGAATGGGCACCGAGGGCGAGGCGGACGGCCCCATGGCTGGGCGAGGATACCACACTAGGGGGCTGCAGGAATGGGCACCGAGGGCGAGGCGGACGGCCCCATGGCTGGGCGAGGATACCACACTAGGGGGCTGCAGGAATGGGCACCGAGGGCGAGGCGGACGGCCCCATGGCTGGGCGAGGATACCACACTAGGGGGCTGCAGGAATGGGCACTGAGGGTGAGGTGGACATCCCTGTGGCCAGGCGAGGGTACCGCGCTGGGGGGCTGCGGGAATGGGCACCGAGGGCGAGGCGGACGGCCCCGTGGCTGGGCGAGGGTACCACACTAGGGGGCTGCAGGAATGGGCACCGAGGGCGAGGCGGACGGCCCCGTGGCTGGGCGAGGATACCACACTAGGGGGCTGCAGGAATGGGCACTGAGGGTGAGGCGGACGTCCCTGTGGCCGGGTGAGAGTACCGCGCTGGGGGGCTGTGGGAATGGGTGCTGAAGGCGATGCAGACGGCCCCCTGGCCGGGCGAGGGCACCTTGCCGGGGGGCTGCAGGAACAGTCCCGCCAGGGGGCCATCAGCCTGCAGGAGTTCCTGCTAAGGGCCTGGTGCCCCTGAGCAGGGCGTGTCCTGGCGTCCGGCTGCTGCAGCCCGGCTCTGTCCTGCAGGGGAGTTTGGGGCAGGGATCCCAGACCAGGCCGAGCTGCCCTGGCTCCTGCAGGCTGGGCAGCTGGAGCTGGTCGTGCACAGCTGTTGTTTTTCTCACTTGTCTCTGGCTTCTCCGGCCCCATGGGCTGGGTCTGGGGAGGGAGTAGGGAGTGGGCCCAACCCCCGCAGGCTGCAGGGGGACAGAAGGGCTGAACCTCGCCCCGGGGAGGCCAAGGGAAGCTGAAGTCGGGTTGTCTGTCTCCAGCCAACTACGTCTCTGGCTGAGGGATGAGCCTGGCGAAGGCAGCTGCTGTGTAGAATGGTTCCCAGCTTGGCTCGTGTAACCCCAGTGTGAGTCTGGTCCCACTGCCGGGGCGTGTGCCCCCGTCCCCCGCCAATATCTGGTGAGGTGGCTGGACACGGACCCGCCCTGGGGCTCTCCAGGCTCACCCAGCCCACGCTGCCCCGTGGCACCGAGAGAGGGGGGGTCTCTCAGTGCCTGCACCAAGTCCCTTATTCTGGGCCTGCGCTGCTCTTCCCCCGACCCCAGCTCCGTGTCCAGGGGGCACGGGGGGGGACCCTGGGGGAGCGCGCCCTCTCCTGGGGGCAGGTTTCCTGGTGCCTGCGGATGCCCGGACAGCGAGGGCCGCTCTGAGCACGGCTGCTCGGGGAGCCTGATCGACGGGGCTTTGCTTCAAAATATGCCCTGACTGTAGCAGAATTTGCTCAGGCTCCAGAATGGCCTGGGGCTACCGCAGGAGGCTCCTCGTCCACCGGGACTCACCGGCCTTTGGGGGCCCACAGTGGGTGGCTATGAACGGTGCTGGCAGGCCAGCTAAGGACAAGGCAGCTGAAGCCAAGCGGTAGATTTGGGCCGTTGGGGTTGCCATCCCAGCCTGGAGTCCACGCTGTGGGGAGGGGACCACCTGTCACCGTTTGCCCCAGGGGGCCCAGCGGGACTGTGCCTGGGGGGAGCGGCCCAGGAGCAGCAGCAGGAAATGTGCAAGATTTGCGTAAAACCGGCCATTTGCAAACACGGCGCGGGCCCCGGGCCCCTCGCCCGCCCCCCAGAACTACCAGTGGGGGAGGGGAGAGAAACACCACACAGTTCCCATGGAAGTTTCCTTAGATCGTTTGGGGGGGCAGGGCTAGTAGGAGTTACAGTCCCCAGACCTGCGGCTGGCTGGTCCCAGGGGCTCCTGCTCCCTGGGAACGGCTCCTTCAAGGGGCCAGGCCCTGCACAGGGGGGTCCCAAGGAGGAGGAAACCCGCCGGGACGCTGCTGGGGTCAGTCCTGGCTCTTCAGCTGCACCTGTGGGGCAGCATCTGCCATGCCAGTGCCCTTAGGGGCGGGTTGGTAGGACCTACGCAAACCATTGCGAGTTCTTTCCTTCTGTGTCTCTCTCAGCGGAGGGGTGGAAGTTTCAGGCTTTAAAAAGCAGGAGCAAAGTCAGGTCTGGGGCTGCCCCTCGGCCCGTCTGTACCATCTGCCAGGGGAAGATCCTGAAGTGCTTTACTAGCCTGAACGAAGCCTGAAGCCCCTCTCTGGGGGCGGGACCTTTCATCACCCCCATTTTACAGAGGGTGACTGAGGCATATGGGGCAGGGAGAGATTTGCCTGCGTGTGTGTCACAGGGTCGCTGGGCGATGCTCTGGAACTGCTCCCCACAAAGCCAGGCAGGACTTTGGGGAGCCTCCTCTCCCTCGGAGCGAACTAGCTCCAGGGCAAGAAGCTCCCACGTCTTCACCTCCTGCGTCTCTCCTTGGAGCATTCAGACTCCCCTGCCCCTCCGTGCGCTTCCCACAGTGAGTCCTCCCCAGTGGGGTCCTGGGGCAGCCACAGGGTCCTGCACCCCCACTTTGCAGTCAGACGTGACTCTCAGCCAGCCAGTAACACAGAGGTTTATTAGATGACAGGAACAAGGGCTAAAACAGGTCTTGCTGGTACAGATAACAAGACCCCCCCTTAGTTAGGTCCATCTGGGGCCCCTAGGGAGGCCACAGCCCCGTTGGGAAGCCCAAGTCCCGTCGGGCTCCCCTCCATTTCCCAGCCAGCTTCAAAACTGAAACTCCCCCCAGCCCCTCACTCAGCCTCCCCCTGCCTTTGTGTCCTTTGTTCAATGTCTCCGGCTGAGGTGTCACCTGGCCTCCAACCCCCCTCCTGGTTCTCAGGTGTCCTCCTTTCCCCAAGGCAGGCAGTCCTAACTCCCCTGCCACCTTCCCAGTCAATAGTCCCCACTCAGCATTCACATAACACAGCCAGAACATCCCCACTTCCTCCCAGTGTGTCAGTGGTGGAACCTGGAATAGAACCCAGGAGTCCTGGCTCCTAGCTCCCCATCTCCAACTACTAGACACCCCCCTGAGCTGGGGATAGAACCCAAGATTCCTGGCTCCCAGCCCCCTGCTCTCACCACTAGACCCCACTCCCCTACACCCAAAGATAGAACCCAGGAGTCCTGGCTCCCAGCCCTTTGCTCTCACCACTAGACCCCACTTCCCCCCACAGCTGAAGATATAACCCAGGAGTCCTGGCTTCTAGTCCCCTGTTCTCACCACTAGACCCCACTGCCTCTTGGTCCCACCAAGATCCGGGCCCTGCAGAAAGGCAGCTGGGTGTTTAACCCTGTTCCCACAGCCCCGCAGTGGCCTGAAGCTGAAGGCGGCTGCGCCTGGGGACGGGGCGGACTGGCACATGACGGAAAAGGGATCAATCCATTAGTGTCAGGAGAAGCCGAATCCAATTAGGGGCCTGCAGGAAGGGCATTAGCCGGCCGCCCACCCGCCCAGGCCTCACAGGGTTAACGCTGAGCCTCTGAGCAGCAGCAGCTGGTACCCGTGAGCCTGTCTCTGCCCAGCGCCCGCCGGTGTGGAGCGCCCGCTGTGCCGTGGGGCAGCAGCACCCGGAGCTATGCTGGGGCAGGCGATGGGGCCATGAGGCCGAGTGGCTGGCGGGGGTGGCTGGCTCCTTGGCGTGGATCAGTGTGCTAGGCAGCAGGTGGCACGTGGGACCCTCGCCTGCAGGTAAGGCATTGGGGCTGGGTGGCAGCCTGCAGGGAGGAGTACGAGGGGGCCTGGCCCCTCTCCCTCTGGCTCCCCCACTGCCCCACACCACCAGCCGGGGCTCCTGCACCCAATAACCCTTCCCAGCCCTGGATCACTGGCACCGTGACCCCGGCATGGGCATCCGGGGGGGACATGCAGCTCCTTGCCCACTCCCCACCCTTCTCTGGGAGCGGGCTGTGTGTGTGTCCGGCTGCTAGATCAGGGGGAGGGGGACCAGGGGCCAGGACACCTGGGTTCTATTCCCCTGACTGGGACGCTGCCCTCCCCCGTTCTGTGCATGTTCTGTTGCTATGGGCATGGCAGCCCCAGTCCCTCCCAGGGGGCAGAGGGGCATTACCCCCTGGCCTGGGCAGAGCCTGCTGTGAAGGCAGCCCTGGGGCCAGCCCTGCCCTGGGAGGTGGACAGGGATGTGTGTGTGCAGATGGAGCCGTTCCCCGTGGATGGCTGGGTGCCCCCCCAGCTGTTGCACTAGGGGAACAGAGGAAGCTGGTCTCCAGTGGACATGCCCTGGCTGGCTGGCTGGTGTGGAGAACTACTCGCTGCTTCTCTAGGGGCGGACCCGTCCCGGAGCCCTGAGGGCAGGGAGGGGGCCCATCTGGGGTGCAGCCTGATGCTATACGGGCAGCGTGTGGGGCGCTGGTGAATGGGGGTGGTGGAGCCCTGCTCCGAGCAGCTGGAGGATGGGGTCAGGCCCGAGAGGCCAGGGACGTGTCCACGGCCCAAGCCCTACCCCCTTTGGGGGAACAGCCTGAATACAGAGCCCCCCGGCAGAAGTTTAGGGGTCTCCCCATCCTTTGAGGCATGCTGGGAAAGTGACAAGAGAAGGGCCCAGCCCCACCTCTCACTTAGAGAGAGTCTAAAGAGGTTTAGTGGTCAGAGCAGGGGTGGTGTAGTCCAGTGGTTAGAGTGGAGTGGGAGTCAGGACTCCTGGGTCCTCTTCCCAGCTCTGTTAGGGGCTCCCTGTGTGAGCTGAGGCCTGCATCTTCCCCCCCTGCACCCCGTTTCCCCCTCTGGCCCACATGCAGCCGGCAGGGGTAGCCTGGGCGTAATCAGTGCTAGGAGATGTCGGCCTGGTTCCCCCCAGCGCTGTCCCTCTGGGTGGGCACCCTAGGGCCCAGGGTCTGAGGGGGCCTTGCAGCACCCATGGTGCCTAGCATGCTGCAGAGAGATTGTGCAGAGGGGAAATCTGGCTGACCCCGCTGGGCCCCCCACCCTCTCTGAAGCAGGGGGTGCCCTATGCCATCTCCTGGGCAGTGGGGCCAGCCCCTCTAGGGGTGGTGAGCGGCTGCAGCTTGTTGCTCTGGGGAGAGGTGGACACAGAGGCGACTGGCCTGCATGTCTTCCTCCCACCACACAGGGATCAAACCGGGGACCTTCTGCACCAGGGCACAAACAGACTACTGCCCCTTGGGCTAGAGAAGCCAGTCCCTGAGCTGGTACCAGTAGTGGGCTCTTATTCTCTTATGGATCCTACGGCTGTGCCAAGTCCTGGCACTATTAGCCCAAGGGGGTTTTGCCTCAGGATCTGCCCAGCATGGACGTTGTTCCAGGCTGTTTGTTGTCAGGGTCATATTTCCCCAGGGGAAAGGCAATACCCCCCACCGTTAACTCGAGGAACTCAGCGCTGCAGGATGGGACAGAGGCGAGTGGGTTCAGTGTATGGGGCCAGTCATTCATATGACTCCGAATATCAGCTCCACTGAGACTGGGAGGAAAGTGAGAAGGGCTCTGGCTCTGGGAGCGCTAAGCTGAGGGCCAGATGGAGTGGGGGAGAAATCCCCCTCCCCACAATTAACATGGCTAAACCCCACGTGCTGGGGGAGGGGAAGGCAGCTGGCGTTGGCTGCTGTCAGAGCCAGGCCCCAGGCTCGGGGGGGCCCCGTGGCCATATGGCCTCTCCTAGGCCAGCGGAGGAAGCTGCTGACATGCAAACAGGCCGTGGGGATTTTGGATTTCGGCAGGAGTGGCCTAGCTGAGCCTAGCTCGGATGCCTCGCATAGCAGGATGAGCACGGGGACCCCAGGCTGCCTTTCCTCCAGCTCCCTGGGCCATAGATGTGTGAGGCCTTGGGCTCCTTCCCCCTTTGATCTCCTTGCTCTCTGACTGCCCGGCTGGCACTGAGCCCCCCGGCTCGGATCCACCACGTCCCGGAGCCTTCCTCTGCTCACGCTTCTGATCGTTGACCCTTTAATTCCAGGGGGAGACAGCTGGGGGGGGTTGTCGGGGTGTGAGCACTGCTGGGTGGGAGTCCCGACATTCCAGCTGGCATCCGGGGGCTGTCTCGTCCAAGCGGCATGGTGTCCCCCTGCCTGGCGCCATCCCCTGCTGCCATAGCCCAGGGCTGCCAGCCCGGTCCCAGTGACGCAGTGCCCAGGCAGCCTCAGGTGGCTGAACCATCTGCCACCTCCCTGTAGCGTGGGCAATGCCAGGCACTGGCAAGACAGAGCCTCCCACCTACAAGCCGCTTTTCCTGGTCACCGGGCAGTTGTAGTCTGGGGTGTGAGGGTGGAGCTGGGCGTCAGGACTCCTGGGTTCTTCTCCTAGCTCTCTGCCAGCGCTGTGTCCAGTGACCTTCAGCACGTCACTGAGGCGGCATTTTCCAACTGCAGCTAAATTAGGGGGCTGATTTCCACAGGTGCGTAACGTCTCTGTGCCTCAGTTTCCCCATCGATCCCCAGCTAGCCGGGCTGCAGTGATGCCTAGAATTGGGACCTCAGCGTGTTGGGCGCTGCACAAACACACCAAACAGAAGATGGACCTTTGTTCCTGTCCCTTCCCAGGCCAGCCTCGTCCGTGCCTTGCCCCTCATGCTGGTGTTTGCACTTGTGCAATGGGAGTGTGAAACGCCCCCAGATCACCAGGGCAGCACCATGCTGGTGCAGATAACTGCATTTGGCCACCTTGCTGATGCTGGAGCCCGACTCTCCTGTGCCACTATGTTGCGTCGCAAACCATACAGGAGGGCTTGATTCCTTTCCAGAGCAGCTGGCTCCTTGGAAAATGAGCCAGTCGAGTTAGGATCAGATTGTGAACTCTTTGGAGCAGGGACTGGCTTTGTACAGCGCCTGGCACCGCAAGGGCCTGATCCAGTTTCAGGGGTGTAAACAGAACAGAGCAAATTTGAGAGATCCACCCGTTCCCCCACTTCTAGTGGTCAGAGGTTCTGGCTCACCCCAAGCATGGGGCTGTGTCCCTGACCATCTTGGTTAACAGCCATTGATGGACCTGTCCTGGTGTCTAATTCTGTTCTGAATCTATCACAACATCCCCTGGCAATGAGTTCCACAGGTTAACTGTGCCTAGTGCAAAGAAGTATTTCCTCTGCTTTGTATTAAACCGGACGCCTGTGAATTTCCTGGGGTGAGCCCAGGTTTTGTACTGGAGTGTGGGGGGAAGGGCAACTAATGCATCTTCGCTATGCAAAGAATAATGATTGTGCTGGGCACTGTTCAAATGTGAGGCCCTGGAGAGTTTTAAGATCAGGGGATCATCAGAAGTTTGAGCTGGTTTCTCGTCTAGCCACTGGCCTGGGTTTGGGGCAAGGCGGCTCTCGTTACAGGCCTGTGATGAGCAGAGAAGAGTCTTCCTGCTTCTTGGCTCCGCTGCAGGAAACAAAGATGCTGCACCAGGGTCACGGGCGTTAAAGTTGGGCAGCCGGGCGGGCGTTATAGGGCTGCTGCTTTTGCCGGTGGCCAGGTGGGTGAGGGGGCCATGTGGCAGACCAGCCTCCTGGACCTGCCCTCTGTGTCAGGAATGCGGCGGGAGTGGGGCTGGGCCCCTCCTCGGGACTGGGGCAGAGAAGACATGGAGCATGCTGGGAAAGGTGCCCAGGAGAGAGTGAACCCAGGCGGAGGTCGGTGGTGATCTCGTGCACCCAGTGGTTCTGCACTGAGGGACTCAGACCCCAAGGCACCAAATCGGGCCAGGGCCTCCCCTGGGCACAGTGCCCAGCTCTGGCACCGGCAGCTGCCAAGCAAAAGCAGGGGGTTCCTTAGGGACGGGCCTGGCAGGGACTGGGCTTCGCTAGCTGGCTGGGAAGTGCTCGTGCCCGCTGGGCACTGTGTGAACCAATGCTAAGTGAGTGACCGCAGCAGAGATTGTTCTGCCCTGGGCCTGGAGAGCAGCTCCTGGGCTGTCAGGCACGTGGCCCATCCCCTCTTTCACAAGGACCCAGGGGCATTGTGTGTTGGTCTGTGCATGAGGTGCGGCTCGGGGGCATTGGCTGGGGACCCAAGCAAACCCTTCACTGCAGACCCCGGGGGTTTTCCTCCCTGCCCCATTGCACCCGCTATCCACAGGCACCGTGGGGCAGGCCGCCACCAGCTCCTGTGCCCCCTGCCAGGTGACAGGCACTTGTCTGGGTGAGAGGGGGAGCTGCTGCATGGGACAGCAGCCCCCGTGCCCCGTTTGCTTGCCCAGCCCAGCTCCAGTGTTGAATGTGTCCAGTGAGCGGTCGAGGGGCACATTCCCCTCAGCCATCTTTCCCCTCAGCATACCCCGACACAGGCTGCTGGAGCGGGTGCTGCATCTCCTGCGCGTAACTGGCACACAGCGAGGATAATGGTCTACTACTGCTGCCGCTTTCTGGAGCTCCCCCTGTGCTGAAGGGCCCCAGCTCAAAGCCTGTTTGGTTCCCTTCTTCGCCGCAGGCCTGCTCTGCATGGGGATGTGGGGAGCGAGAACAGAGCGGAGCCATGGTGAATGGAAAGGGCCCCTCCCTCCCAGCCCAGCCAGCTGGGTCCCTTCCTTCTCCCTCCTGATCTGATTGGCTTTCGGCCCATTCCCTGGGTGCAGCCCCCCGGGGCCCAGTTAGGAGTGGGGGCTGAGGGGGTGAGGTGCCTCATCCTTAGCACGTCCCCAGCAGAGCCTGGGCCTGGCCCGTGCAGACTCTACCTGCCCAGGGTGCTTGGCCCCTCAGGGATGCTCAGGAATTCGGGCTATAGATGAGGCCGGTTCATTCTCTCCCTGGTCCCTACTCCCACTCGCTAATCCCTCGAGGTCCCATCTGGGCCATTTCCTGCTTCCCTGAGCTCTGCAGCTCCCAGAGAGATTCCAGAGAAGGGCACTGGCATGGGGGGGGGGAGCGGGTCCAGCCAGAGCCCCTGGTACTGGCCAGTTAAGAGGGAGGGGCAGCACCGATAAAGAGCCAGGCTGTCCGTAGAGAGGGGACGTGGGACCATGGGGGGCCCCTGTGAGAGGAAGGCAGTGGGGACCTGTAGGGAGGGAATGAAGGACTCCCCAGGTGCCAGGAGCTCGTCTCTCTCTCTCTCTGTCGCTATGGATTTGCTGCATGTGCACAGCGAGATCGCAGTGAGGACGTCCCCTAGTGGGGCCGGGCCCTTGGAAAGCAACGCGTCCCCCGGTGCTGGCGTTTGGGATACTGGCGGAGGTCTCTGCGGGGTTTCTGTTTGGAAAGTGTTCGGTTGCCTGAGACTAGAGGTCAGCACAAGAGTGGCCTTGCAGTCTGCAGTGGGGTGGGGGGGAAGGGGTCTGCTGTCCCCACCTGGGATGCGGTTAACCCACAGAACTCACTGCCACATGATTTTATGGAGGCAAGATGTGACAAAGAGACTTAGACACGGACCTGAACCGGGAGACCACTCACCATTAAAGCCTGTGGAATACAGGTGACAAGGGCCATCAATCCTCATGCTCCAGGGCACAAACTGCCCCGCAGCAGGGGGTCAGGAAGAAATCTCCACCCCTGGGGAATCACAGGGGCTTGGGGAGCTGTCACACCTTCATCTGCTGCAATCAGTGCTGGCCGCTGCTGGGGACAGTTAACAGCCCCAACTCCAGGGTCGTCAATGGGTCTCGAGTCGTTTAGCTCCACCGTGCAGAGCTCGCTACTTCATGTAACGGAACCACTTCCTCAGCTGGCAGCAGCAGCAGGTTGTTATCCTCTGTATCGACCAGCCACCAGAGGGAGGATGTGACCTACGCTAGGCAGCTGTGTAACAACAGGACGCTGGGCTAGACGGACCCCTGGTCTTTGCTGCTGCGGCAAATTCATGTGTCTCTGCTAAGCTTCGGTGCTGGAAGCGGGGTTGGTTGATCTGTTGCTGTGTACATCTGCCCTGCGCTGACAATCTGCTGTTACAGGCAGCGCTGGGCGGGGGGGAGCGCCCCCTACTGAGCCCCCCCCCCCGCTTCCTGCAGCACAGCGCCCCCTAGTGCCACCTCAGGGCACTGGAGTCAGCACCGACCGAGAGGGGAGAGCGCCCCCTGCTGAGTCCCCACCCCGCTTCCTGCAGTACAGCGCCCCCTAGTGCCAGTCTGGGACACCGAGGGCAGCACTGACTTGGAGAACGCCGGGGTCTCCGAGTCTCCCATACTACATCTTGCAGACCCCAGCTCTGGCTTGCAGGTCTCCAGTCTCTGGACTAGCCAGGCCCATCCTGGCTTAGCCGGTCCCTGAGCGGTGTGACAAGCTGACAGCTCAGGGCACAGTGGCAGCCAGCCAAGAGCTCCGGTGCTCTGCGTTTAACAGCTTTCTGCTGTATCTATGCATCATCCCCTCCGCTAATCCAGCCAGTCAAACACCACACCGGGCAGGCTCCTGGGGGCAACCATCAGGCAGTCAGCCAGGGTGCCCCAATGGTGAGCGTGTCCGAGAAACCCGGGGCCCGCTGCCACGGTGCACCCCCTGAGGCAGGCACTTCCCAGGGTGCACAAGGCTCTCCCTGAAAGCAGGGCTGGAGTGGGCTGAGTATGGAGGGAAGGTGGGGGCCCGGATTGGAGATATTCCCTGTGTAATTCCTAGCTTCCTTCTCCCCGACAGAGGGTTTTATCACCGCAGTGCCTGAGCATCCCCTAGGCGTGTGTGGAGTGGCTTGTTTGCATAGGGTTGTTGTTGTTAAATAGACCTGTTGCTGGGTGGTTAGATTAGCGAAGACTGGTCAAGGGAATGCACCTGGCACTTGGAGCAGGAGTGGTGGAAGCACCCTAAAAGTGTGGGTGTGGACATGCCCCCCCGGTGCTGCACCGCCCCCCCCGACCCCTACCCTTGCACTGCCTCTTCCCTCAAGACCCCCTCCCGCTGCTCAGTCCTCTCTGACCTCTCCCCCCATCGCTCGTCCTTGTGGACTGTAAAAAGGCCCCTTGGTCCCCCCTCTTCCGGCGCCCTTGACTTGGAGCAGAAAGTAGTGACATTTGTGGCAGTCCCTATTTCCCGAGGGAGTTCACACCACAGCCTCAAACCACCCTCAGGGAAGGTTCTGTCTCCTGGAGACTAGCTTTGCTTCTATTGTTGAGAGTTCATTGGGTCATAGGAGTGAAGATTCCCACCACAGTCTTCAGTCCAGAGCTTGAAATGGTCCTCTCGATACCCCTGGCCCAGCCCGTGGAGTGCGTTGAAGATAAAGACTGACGGCTTGGCTACACTGGAGAGTTGCAGCGCTGGTGGTGGCTTTACAGCGCTGCAACTCGCTCACCATCCACACTTGCAAGGCACATAAAGAACTGTATCTCCCTGGCTACGGCGCTGGCTGTACTCCACCTCGACCTGGGGAATAACGACTGCAGCGCTGCTCTGCCAGTTGGCCACCAAAAGCACTGTTACTGGCCTCCAGAGGTATTCGGAGGTATCCCAGAATGCCTGTTCAGCCACTCTGCTCATCAGTTCGAACTCTACTGCTCTGGCCTCAGGTGACCCGCCCTTTAAATTCCCCGGGAATTTTAAAAATCCCCTTCCTGTTGCTCAGCCAGGTATGGAATGCAATCAGTGAATCTTTCCAGGTGACCATGCCTCCACACGCCAAACGAGCCCCAGCATGGAGCAGTGGCGAATTGCTGGACCTCATCAGTGTTTGGGGGGAGGAAGCTGTGCAGTCCCAGCTGCGCTCCAGCCGTAGGAATTACGATACCTATGGGCAGATATCAAGGGCCATGCTGGAAAGGGGCCATGACCGGGACGTGCTGCAGTGCAGGGTTAAAGTGAAGGAGCTGAGGAGTGCCTACTGCAAAGCCCATGAGGAAAACCTCTGCTCTGGCGCTACCCCCATGACCTGCCAATTTTACAAAGAGCTGGACGCGATACTCAGTGTGATCCCACCTCCACTCCGAGGACCACAATGGACACTTCAAAGCAGGGGGAGGAGGAGGAGGAAAGCGAGAGTGAGGGTAGTGGGATGGGGGAAGACACCCCAGAGTCCCTGGTGGCATGCAGCCAGGAGCTCTTCTCAAGCCAGGAGGAAGGTAGCCAATCGCAGCAGCCGGTACTTGGTGGAGGACAAACAGAGGAGCGGGTTCCCGGTAAGCGGCTTTTATTTTCAGGATGGAAATTTTTTGGGAGAGGAGGGAGGGTTCTGCATGCATGCGTGCCTAGGTGTGGAATAGCCCATTGATGTGGTCTATCACGTCGCGGTAGTCGGCCTCGGTAATCTCTTCAAAAGTTTCAGCCAGAGCGTGGGCAATGCGCTTGCACAAGTTTATAGGGAGAGCCACTGTGGTCCTTGTCCCAGTCAGGCTAACGCGTCCTCACCGCTGTGCCGCGAGGGGTGGGGGGACCATGGCTGCACACAGGCAAGCTGCATAGGGGCCAGGGCAGAATCCACATTGCTGTAGAAGACCCTCCTGCTCCTCCCAGGTGACCCGCAGCAGCGAGATATCTTCCACGATCAACTCCTGTGGAAAATGTTGGGAGACTGTTCAGTGTAGGTGCCCCCTGCAGCTGTTTGCTTTCCCCAGCGCACAGAAACACCAAGGACAGTACAGCCCTGAAGCAATCAATCCCCCTTACTCACCATTTCGGGGCTCCTGTGGGTTATGTGCGCTCTCTTTGGGATGGGAAAATTATGCTATTGTGAAGACTGCAAACTCCTTCACCGTGTGGGAATAACTGTCTGATATAAACAATGCTGCCTCTGTGAAGTGTTGCCTTTTTTGCCTTTCCACAAGCAACCTTGAGTTCTCAGCTGCCTGTGTTATCAACAGCTCAAAGACTCCAAAACCTCCAGAAGAAGCTGCGAAAAAGCAAAGACGACCTTCTGCAAACAGTTATGGATCACTCTGCCGCAGAGAATCAAAAAGTGTAGGACTGGAGGGAAAGGGAAAGCAGGATCCGCCAGAAAAATGCAGTGCACAGGAAGAAAAGCACAAAGCAGCTGATAATCATCCTGGTGCGCCAAGCAGACTCTATCCAGGCGCTTGTAGCCATGCAGGCAGAGCACTACTGCGCCAGCCCCCCGTCCCGTCCCAAAGCTTTTTCCCTTGTGCCCCAATGTCAGCTCCAAACTCCCTTCCCCACCACCAGCTGCCTCCAACACCTGTACGTTCACCAACCAGCCCTGAGAACTACGACCCTTACCTTCTGCACTCAACTCCCATCACCATGCAGCATTATCATCCTGAAGTGCAGCAGTCATTGCACAGCATGCCAGACAGGACATATTCAAACCTGTGTCTGTACAGTCCCCCTCATACCCACCTGCCCTTTTAGGTTCCCAGAAAGTTGTGTGTCTGTCAATAAAGTTATTTTCTTTTCAATAAATGAATTCTTGGCTTTGAAAATAGTCCTTATTATTGCAGAAAGTCAAAGATACCTTAGCCCAGGAAAGAAACAGGCACTGCAAATCAGCTTAGGAAACACAGATTCCTACTAACATTGTAACCACTGCACTTCACTCCCGTGCAAGGCACCAAACATTACTGTTGATTTTCAGCCTCAAATTCCTCCCTCAAGGCATCCCTAATTCTTGTAGCCCTGTGCTGGGCCTCGCTAGTAGCCCTGCTCTCTGGCTGTGCAAATTCAGTCTTCAGGCGTTGAACCTTGGAGGTCCATGCCTGACTGAATCTTTCACCCTTCCCTTCACAAATGTTATGAACAGTACAGCACGCGGATATAACCGCGGGGATGCTGCTTTCCCCCAAGTCTAGCTTCCCATACAGAGATCGCCAGCGCCCTTTTAAACGGCCAAAAGCACACTCCACAATCATTTGGCACTGGCTCAGCCTGTAGTTGAACCGATCCTTGCTCCTGTCAAGCTTCCCTGTGTACGGTTTCATGAGCCAAGGCATTAACGGGTAAGCGGGGTCTCCAAGGATCACAATGGGCGTTTCAACGTCCCCTACTGTGATCTTCCGGTCTGGGAAAAAAGTCCCTGCCTGCAGCTTCCTGAACAGGCCAGTGTTCCGAAAGATGCGTGCATCATGCACCTTTCCAGGCCAGCCTGTGTTAATGTCAATGAAACGCCCACGGTGATCCACAAGCGCCTGGAGAACCATAGAGAAATACCCCTTCCGATTAATGTACTCGGATGCTAGGTGGGGTGGTGCCAGAATAGGAATATGCGTCCCATCTATCGCCCCTCCACAGTTAGGGAAATCCATTTGTGCAAAGCCATCCACAATGTCCTGCATGTTCTCCAGAGTCACGGTTCTTCTTAGCAGGATGCGATTAATGGCCCTGTAAACTTGCATCAAAACAATTCCAGTGGTTGACTTTCCCACTACAAACTGGTTCCCGACCGATCGATAGCTGTCTGGAGTTGCCAGCTTCCAGATTGCAATAGCCACCAGCTTCTCCACCATCAGGGCAGCTCTCAATCTCGTGTCCTTGCGTCGAAGGGTGGGGGCGAGCTCAGCACACAGTCCCATGGAAGTAGCTTTTCTCATCCGAAAGTTCTGCAGCCACTGCTCGTCATCCCAGACTTGCAGGACGATGTGATCCCACCACTCAGTGCTTGTTTCCCGAGCCCAAAAGCGGCGTTCCACGGTGCTGAGCATTTCCGTGAATGCCAGCAGCAATTTAGTGTCATACGCGTCAGGCGACTCGATATCATCGTCGGACTCCTCATCACTTTGGAGCTGAAGGAATAGCTCAACTGCCAAACGTGATGTGCTGGCGAGACTCGTCAGCATACTCCTCAGCAGTTCGGGCTCCATTTCCCACAGAAATCGCGCTGCACAGAAACCGTCGAGTCAAGATGGCGCCAAACGTGGACGGAAAAACAGGGATTGCTGGGATGTGAAGTGATGCATCACGGGGCGTTGGGACAGGAAGCAGAATGACCCGCACCCTCCGCCCCCTTCCCACAACCCACGGCACCAAAATGGGACGAGGGGCACTGTGGGATGGCTGCCCATAATGCACCACTCCCAACACCGCTACAAATGTGGCCACACTGCAGTGCTGGTAGCTGTCAGTGTGGCCACACTGCGGCGCTTTCCCTACACAGCTGTACGAAGACAGCTGTAACTCCCAGCGCTGCACAACTGCAAGGGTAGCCAAACCCTGAGACCTTAAACTTCAAGTGACTGTTCTCTGGGATGCCAGTGTGGGGAGTGGAAGATCGGTGGGATGTGCTTGCGGGAGTTGCTGAGGAGATGCATGGCAGCATTCTGTACTGCTTGGAGCGTCCGACATGCTGATGTTTTCGTGCCTGGGTAAATCGCATTGCTGTCGTGCAGCGGAGAGGTGACAAAGGCAGGAATAATTGAGGCCAGGTCTTGGTCTGCCGGAGTGGGACAGTCTCCCAGCCAAGCGGCGAGAGCAGAAAGCATTACTTGTGGCCATTGCGATGGGAGAGCTCAGCATCAGCAAGGAATCCAAGAGTTATCTGACCAATTGTGGATGGGAACCTTCAGTCGAAGGAGACTTCACTGTGGCTGCAAATTCCTCCAAATACCTTCCCTGTCCACCAGCAGCAGCTCTCTTGTGCTCAGGTTCAGATTCAGCCGGTTACTCTTCACCCAAGAGCTGATCTCATCCAAGCACTGGGCCGTCCTGGTGGCAGTGGTGTGGTCAGATGCCGTGAAGCACAGGCAGGGCTGTGTGTCCTCGGCATGTTGCTGGCATTTGAGTCCATGTCATCTGGCCCATTCGCCCGGTGTTGAATGATAGAGTTGGTAGATGTTGAAAAGGGCCGGAGCAGGAAATGATCCTGGCGGAGCCCCATGAGCAAGGGGTCTGGGAGGGAGGGGCAATTTCCCATCACAGCTCTTTGGGTGTGTCCCTCCCAGAAGGACTCAAACCATTTCAGTGCCTTCCCCCAGACCCTGCCACCTCTTGGGGGAGCCAGTGGAAGCTCCGGGCCTGCGGTGTGAAAAGCTGCAGAGAGGCCCAGGGGGCTGAGCCCAGACGGCTGCCTCTCTACCCACTGACAGGAGGACCTCAGCCATCAGGGCCATGAAACCAGCTCCAGTTCCGTGTCCTGGCCTGAAGCCAGGTGGTGCCGGGTCTCCCTGCAGTGAGAAAAGCCTGGAGCTGGCCTTTGGCTGGCTCTTCTCTCTGAGCGTGCCCAGAAACGGGAGGTCTGACAGAGCTGGCCAGGCCTGACGTGCCCAGGGTGGGTTTCTCCAGAGTGGGTCGCACCAGTGCATGTGTGAAGGATCAGGAGCTGGCTGGTTCACTCAGGGACGGTGCCGGATATCCCTCGATTCCCACCTCCCAGTACTGTCCCCTGTAACCTTCCCAAGCGATGGGGTTCCCAGCCCTTCCCCAGGGGACAGGATCTGCCAGAGCTGGAGCTGTGCCCTCCAGTCCACCTGTTCTCCAGTGCAGCCCGGTTGCCCTTCCCCAGCCCTAGAGCCAGGCAGCAAGCGCTGTTACATTTAAACACCCACCTAAAGCCAGCAGCAGCGGGGGGGGGGTGGGTGGGCGGGGTGCTCTGGGGTGGTGGTGCAGGGCTGGGCTAGCAGAGAAGGGCTTAATACGAGCTCTCCGTGTGGCTGGTGTAGGAGGTGGCAGTGTGGAGTGTACCCAGCCTGGGGACATCTCTCCTGGAACACAGCCAAATACTCGCTGGAGCTGCCCACATGCCAGCCAGACCCACAAGCTGGGGTGTCCCAGGCAGCATTTTCCCTGGGAATTGAAATTAGGGGGGGGTGTTTGAATGTACAGGGGGGTGAGGCCGAGGGGTGAGACTGTGAGGGGGAAGGTGAGCCATACAGCCCCATAGGGAAAACTGAAAAATATTTCACAACCATTTGATTAGATTTAACTCATGTTTTAAAATCATCACCCAAATTCAAGTTGGCTACTCAAGCCTTCTGAGAAGCACGACATCGACTTCCTTCTTGGTTCCTTGTTGTAATTTTGCACAACTACTAATGAACTGCTCGAATGCGGTGCGTTCATCTTTGGTGGCTTCTTGTGTGTCCAGCACTTTTAACCCTTCATTAGTTCATTCACATGATCAGGCAGAAGGTGACTTCGTCCAGAACACAAAATTCTATTCAACGACCAAAAAGAACACTCAGCTGCAGCTGTTGGGAGTAGCAAGAGATGAATTCCTACTTCTTTCATTCCAGGAAACAGAGCACAAAGATGGGGTCGAGCCTCTAGTGATGATAAAAAAAAGTTGAAGTCAAATCTTCTGCCTTCGTCATTGACATTCCACTCTGTGTTCAAATTTTCTATACTGTCTAATCTGCCCCATTGCTAGTAGTACCTCACTCCACCCAACTGCCGGTGTTTTAGAAGTCAGACATATGTAAAAGCTAGGTGGACATTGAGTAGAATCCAGCAGTTGCTGTTGTAGATTTGTAAGAATCAAGTCATGTACCTTTTCAGTGGGCTTAACACACACTTCTGGTCCTCTTCACTTAAGGAGTCGATATAAATGCCTTCATTAGTCAACTTCTGGGCTGAAGTCTTTGCTTCTTCCAGTATGTTTTCAACGGATCTCTCTCTGGTTGATCCAGGTGCAGCTTCTATTGCTGGACAGAACAAGGAGTAATGGTCTCAAGTTACAGTGGGGGAGGTTTAGACTGGATATTAGGAAACACTATTTCACTAGGAGGCTGGTGAAGCACTGGAATGGGTTACCTAGGGAGGTGGTGGAATCTCCTTCCTTAGAGGTTTTTAAGGTCAGTCTTGACAAAGCCCTGGCTGTGATGATTTAGTTGGGGATTGGTCCTGCTTTGAGCAGGGGATTGGACTAGATGACCTCCTGAGGTCCCTTCCAATCCTAATATTCTATGATTCTATCTACCATTGTTGTAGCAGATGCCTGGATGACATTGTTTAATGACCTAAGTGGTTTCAAAAGTAGACATACAAGAATGGCAATAGTCTTCTCTGAACTTAGTAGCAAAAGCAATTCCATCAGCCTCACTACTTAGATCTGTCCCATCTTGGTAGATACTTTCCAAAGCCAGTAATAACAGTTGCAGTAATTTTCAAACAGCCACGGATCGCTCATGAGAAAGCCAGAGGGTTTTCCCAGCTTGGACTAATTTGAACTTCAATCCCAGCGTATCTTCTGTTTTTTCCAAGACATACAGGGTTTTTTTAGACTCTTGTTGAAAAAAAAGAGTATAATGAAGACATTACATTTGTGGCTTTTTGGAGATTCTGCAGCTTGTACTAGGGCTAGTTGAGTAGATTGTAGAATCATAGAAGTGTAATAACAATCATAATTGGAAATATACCTATCTCCCAGAACTGAAAGATCATTGAGTCCAGCCTCCTGCCTTCACTAACAGGACCAAATACTGATCTTTGCCCCAGATCCCTAAATGGCCCCCTCAAGGATTGAACTCACAACCCTGGGCTTAGCAGGGCAATACTCCAATCGCTGAGCTGTCCCTCCCCCCTGGAAGGGGCCTTATCTAGTCTGGTCTTCTACACTCAAGGCAGGACTAAGTATTATCTAGACCAGGGGTAGGCAACCTATGGCACCGTGACGATGCGGTTCTGACAGGACCCAACTGAGAGTGCCAATTCAGGACCAATTGCTCAAACAGGGCAGTCACAGCCCAAGGCTGGGGTTTTTCCACCTCTAAGGCAAACCAAACCAGCCAGACAAAGAGGACTTTGGTTTCACCTCACTGGCTAACTGCAAGTCACACAAGCAATTTCCTTAGACACTCCAGTCTCCCAGTATCACCACCAGTGCCACCCGTCCTGGGGATGAATGGTTATGAAAACTAACACCCCAGTAAAAGAAAAAGGTTCTCTCGATCCCAAAGGACCAAGCCCCAGACCCAGGTCAATATGCACATCAGATCTTACCCACAAATCACGCTGTTGCCAATCCCTTAGAATCTAAAATCTAAAGGTTTATTCATAAAAGGAAAATGGTAGAGATGAGAGCTAGAGTTGGTTAAATGGAATCAATTCCATACAGTAATGGCAAAGTTCTTGGTTCAGGCTTGTAGCAGTGATAGAGTAAACTGCAGGTTCAAATCAAGTCTCTCTGGAACATCCCCAGCTGGGATGGGTCAATCAGTCCTTTGTTCAGAGCTTCAGTTCATAGCAAAGTTCCTCCAGAGGTAAGAAGCAGGATTGAAGACAAAATGGAGATGAGGCTGTGACGGTGCTGCCCGTCGGGTGGGAGCCAGCTGAGGTCACTCAATCAGGGTGAACTGCAAACAGAATGGGGCAGACAAACCCCAGAAGCAGGTGGTTATTCCAATACTTAGATTTACCAATCAGCACAAAACAGCTTTTCTAGTACCTCACTGGTTATTCAGAAGTTCAAACACCACAGTTCCCTTCAAGTGCCCAGCCTCAGGCCTCCATCCAGACACACCTGACAGATATGATGATGATTCCTGAAGATCTTACTTCATCATATAAAAGAAAAGGTTCTTCCAACCCCAAAGGATCAGCCACACACCCAGGTCCAATTATAACTTAGATCTTACCCAAAATACACACCACAGCCAATTCTTATTAACTCAGCTAAAATTTATTAAAAAAGAAAAGAGAGAGAGTGTTGGTTAAAAGATCAATATACAGACAGACTTGAAATCAATTCTTGAGGTTCAGATACATAGTAGAGATGAGCTTATAGTTGCCAAAAGTCCTCATAGAAATAGTCCATAGCTTACAGTCCAATGTCCTTATTTAGGGTGACTCCAGTCAGTGACTGGGGATCTCAATCCTTATGGCTCAAGGTTTCCCCTTCTTGAAACCCAAAGCAGATCTGAGATGAAGCAGGATCGTGTCCCAGGGTTCTTATACATTTCCAGCAGCCTTTCGGCCTGAGAAAACAATAGGCTTAATTCTTCTTCCAAACATCCTGGCAATTAGCACAGAGTAATTTTATCCATTAAACAGTTCAGATACAGGTTACCACAACCTTCCCAGAAACACAGAGACAATAATACTATTTCCCTCAAGTATCATAAATGTTAATATTCCTTTTTTGATCTTTGAATTAAAACTATAGCAATAGACAAGACTTGTTTGCTTACATCACAAGACCTGAGCAAACATCTACTCTTGAGATCTCTAACAATGCAGACTTGCATTTCAAAGCTCTGTTTACTTATATATCTTCCTAACCAGTCCTTAAGGTTCACCCATGGGTCAGGTCAGTCTGTGAGTTGATTAACTCTGTGGCCCTGCCACCTTTCAATGAAACATTATATTACACTTATAACGTCACAGAGGGATCAGCCTTTTATAGTATTTTCCAGGTGTAAGAACTAATTTGTTCTTACTGTGGAAAATTACAGCAAAATGGAGTTTGGAGTCACATGAGCAAGTCCCTGCATACTTTACTGAGTTACAAGGCGAATCTGCCTTATCTCAATGGGTCATTTGTGTAGCTGATGGTCCTTAATAAGCCATCAAGCAGGCTAGGCAGAGCTAACACCAACTTGTTTGGGATGTTTCCCAGAAGCACAGCATAAGTTTAAAATACAGTCAGTATAGAGCCAATACTCATAACTTCAACTACAAAATGATACATACATATAGACAGCATAATCATAACCTGCAACCCATAACCCGATCTTAGACACCCTATATGACCCCCTTTACACAAGATTGGGTGCCACTACAGAACCTTGGTTGCAACCATGTTCTATATGGTCCCAGATTATATCAATAACGTCACAGGCACACATACCGAAGCTGGCACACAAGCTGATTTTCAGTAACACACTGCCCAGGTCCCAGCCACTGGTTTAGGGGGCTCTGCATTTTAATTTAATTTTAAATGAAGCTTCTTAAGCATTTTAAAAACCTTATTTACTTTACATACAACAATAGTTTAGTTCTATATTATAGACTTATAGAAAGAGACCTTCTAAAACGTTCAAATGTATTACTGGTAAGCGGAACCTTAAATTAGAGTGAATAAATGAAGACTCAGCACAGCACTTCTGAAAGGTTGCCAACCCCTGCCTAGACCATCCCTGAGAGGTATTTATCTAACCTGCTCTTTAAAAATCTCCAGTGACAGGGATTCCACAACCTCCCTAGGCAATTTATTCCAGTGCTTAACTACCCTGACAATTAGGAAGTTTTTCTTAATGTCCAGCCTAAACCTCCCTGGCTGCAATTTAAGTTCATTGCTTCCTGTCCTGTCCTCAGAGGTTAACAAGAACAATTTTTCTTCCTCCTTCTGTAACAGCTTTTATATACTTGAAGACAGTTGTGTCCCATCTGAGTTTTCTCTTCTCCAGACTAAACAAACCCTCCTAGCTCATATTTTCTAGGCCTTTAATCATTTTTGTTGCACTTCTCTGGACTCTCTCCAATTTGTCCACATCCTTCCTGAAATGTGGTGCCCAGAACTGGACACAAACTCCAGCTGAGGCCTATTCCACGCAGAGTAGAGCTGAAGAATGACTTCTCGTGTCTTGCTTACAACACTTCCGTGAATACATCGCAGAATTATATTTTCTTTTTTTGTAACAGTGTTACACTGTTAACTCATATTTCATTTGTGATCCACTATGACCCCCAGATGCCTTTCCACAGTGCTCCTTCCTAAGCAGTCATTTCCTAGTTTGTATGTGTGCAACTGATTGTTCCTTCCTAAATGGAGTCCTTTGAATTTGCCCTTATTGAATTTCATCCTATTTACTTCAGACCATTTCTCCAGTTTGCCCAAATCATTTTTAATTTTAATTCTATCCTCCAAAGCAGCTGCAACCCCTCCCAACTTGGTGTTGTCTGTACTCTCAATGCCATTATCTAAATCATTGATGAAGATATTGAACAGAACCGGACTCAGAACAGATCTGTGCAGGACCCCACTTGATATGTCCTTCCAGGTTCACTATGAACCACTGATAACTACTCTCTGGGAACAGTTTTCCAACAAGTTCTGCACCCACCTTATAGGAGCTCCATCTAGGTTGTATTTCCCTAGTTTGTGCATGAGAAGGTCACGCGAGAGAGTATCAAAAGCCTTTCTAAAGTCAAGATATACCACATCTACCACTTTCCCCCCATCTACAAGACTTGTTACCCTGTCAAAGAAAGTTATCTGGTTCATTTGACACAATTTTTTTCCTGGCAATACCATGTTGTTACTTATCACCTTATTATCTTCTAGGTGTTTGTAAATTCATTGCTTAATTCTTTGCTCCATTATCTTTCTGGGTCCTGACGTTAAGATGGCCTCTGTGGTGCGTACAGGAGTGATTAGGGTTACACTTTTCTCTGCGCAAAGCTTGTATTCCACCAGGTCTTTCAGAGAAGTCTGCAGCTTCATCAGATACACAAGCAGCCAGCTGTTTGGGATCCAACTGACAAGCATGTAACTCTTCTAAGATGTGGGTTGTCACAGATGCAGCTGAGGTGTCTTCTATAAGCTGCACATCTAGAAATGCATCTACTGGTCTATCACTGACATCAAGATAATGTATGCAATGACTTAATACTTGATGCTCATTTGCATGGGTGTATTCATCAGCCATGTATCAGTTGAGTTACTTGCAGAAAGACAGTGAGGATTTGTTGGTCTTGCTCAGAACCAGTGCCAACTTCAGGGTTAACAAGTGACAATACACTTAACATTGGCCTCCAGCTTGCAGTGTGCAGTATCTCTTGCTTAAATAGAAAGTCTGACGCAACAGCCATGTTTGTGCGCATAAACTGTGTTGTGTCTCCAGCATTCTTAACAGCCTCATTAAGTACTTCTAACATGGGCCTTGACAGTGACTGGCTTATAGGGCATTCTACACGTCGATGCCGTCCAGAGGCCTGGTGTTCTGCAGCCTTTTCACATAGTTTGCCCCCATTGGCTTTGCTGACTGGTCTGGCAAACCAGGCTTCTCCACTTTTACCAGCGCGAAGCTTTCCTTCGTCCTAAGCCTTTTGGCCAGAGGTGCACCAGTAGCCACCTTTTGTAACGTCCATAAATGGGAAAAGTTTGACCGACAAACACTGGGAACTGCCTTTAGGTTGTGGGGGCCCTGTTTCGTCAGTGGGTAGCTGTATTTGTGCTTTGGGCAGTTTGGGTGTAAATACACCACGTGAACCTTGAGATGACAGGTTGGTATATTCTTGGTTCTTGGTATGTTTTCCACCTTGCTTAGAGGGGTGAGGGTGGAGTTCAAGGGGGGTGTAGGGTGTAGGGTGTTATCCTAGTGGACCAATTAACCAAGGGGGTGAGGCTGCTTGCTCACCGATGCTTACATGATCCCCAGTGCAGGAGCTGAGCCAGGCTGGGAAGAGGCGTCGGGATGGGTGTCTCCTGTGGCACAAGTCAGGGGTCACTGGGGACAGCGTATCCGAGCCAGCAGCTGGGGGGGCCGGGGCTGGGACTGAGGAGCTTCTCTCCTTCCCCTCATGACACAGCCCCGGCCCAGTCATCCCCAGCCTCCTCCTGCTGAGGCTGTGTGTGTGATAACCCTCCTCAGGGCTTGACTGGGGAACCATCAGCACCCCGGCCTGGACTGAGCTGAGGGTGGAACTCCATTAGCTGGCAGCAGTAGTGAGCTCTTATCCTCCCGTGGCCTGGCCGCTAGGGGAGGAGATGGTGCACCCAGGGCTACTGCGGGTTCCACGTGAAGACAGCTAGTGCGGCAAGGGCTCCTGGTGTAATAATGGACAGGAGCAGCCAGGGCAGCCAGGGGCGGCTCTAGGGATTTTGCCGCCCCAAGCAAGGCAGTCAGGTTGCCTCCAGCGGTTTGCCTGCGGAGGGTCCGCTGGTCCCGTGGCTTCGGCGGACCTGCTGCAGGCACGCCCGCGGGAGGTCCACCAAAGCCGCAGGACCAGCGGACCCTCCGCAGGCAAACCTCCGGAGGCAGCCTGCCTGCCGCCTTCGTGGCACCAGCAGAGCACTCCCCGCGGCTTGCCGCCACAAGCATGCACTTGGCATGCTGGGGCCTGGAGCTGCCCCTGGGAGCAGCAGGAGGCGCTGGAGCTAGCAGCATGAGCCTGAGCAGCTCCTGCCCCTGTGCCCCTTCTCCCACGTCCTGCGGGGAGCGTCCTGCCTTGGAGGGTGAATGCCAATGCCTGGTGGCGGTGCCCCCCACAGCATGGCAGCCAGGTCCTAGGGCAGGGTATGTCGGGGAGCAGATTCCTGGGCTGCCGGGGACCCAGCAGGCCTGGCCAAGCAGCTGACAGGGACGTGTGGTGTGTCAGCAGCAGCCAGGCTGGGGGCCATGGGCCTGCCCTCCCCCTCTGCCCCCGCACGTGGCTTGCTAATCACAGCTCCGCTCAGCCAGCACCTCGGCTTCAGCCACCTCGCAAAGCACAGGATGATCCCAATTAGAAAGCGCCCAGGGCGCGGGGCCAATTGGATCATTCAATTGGCTGAACGGTCTCACGCCTCGATTTAGAGTGGAGAGACGTTGTCTGGTGGGCACGGGAAGGATCCTGCAGATGCTTCCAGGGGGGCAGGATCCCGTGGGGGCAGGTTCCCATGGACAGGCTCATGGGGGACATGTTCCCACAGGCTGTTCCGGGGGGTGGGTTCTGGGGGCAGGGAAGGTTCCCATGGGCAGGTTCTGGGGATAGTTTCCTGCGAGTGTTTCCAGGGGGCAGGTTCCCATGGGCGTTTCTAGGGGGGCAGGCTCCCGGGGGGGGCAGTTCCCATAGGCATTCCATTGCCTCTGCTCTGGCAGGGGAGGGAAGGATTGTTCCTTTGTTCTCTGCAGAGCAGGTGCAGTGACGGAAGCTGCGACACCCACTTGTGACCAGGGGCGGGGGGGTGGCACGAAAGGTGACCTGCGTGCTATCTGGTCTAATCCCAGTGCATTATGGGATGAATAAATTATGGACACAGCTGACAGCACAACCACGCCTGTATTGTGCATTGTCTGCCACGGCCAGCCCTGCCCTCCGTGCTGAGCTGCCCCAGCGCACCCCGGTGCCAGACACGGCACAGTGGCTTTTGAAGCTGGAGGGCCCATGGCTGGGAGAGACCCGTGCCGGGGCCTGAAGAGCCCACCTGGGAGGCAGGGAGTCGGGCTGCATTCATATAAACATAAGAACGGCCAGACTGGGTCAGACCAAAGGTCCATCTAGCCCAGTGTCCTGTCTTCTGACAGTAGCCAATGCTGGGTGCCCCAGAGGGAATGAACAGAACAGGGAATCATCAAGTGATCCATCCCCTGTCGCTCGTTCCCAGCTTCTGGCAAACAGAGGCTAGGGACACCATCCCTGTCCACCCTGGCTAATAGCCATTGATGGACCTATCCTCCAGGAATTTATCTAGTTCTTTTTTGAACCCTGTTATAGTCTTGGCCTTCACACCATCCTCTGGCAAAGAGTTCCACAGGTTGACTGCGCGTTGTGTGAAGAAATACCTCCTTAGGTGTGTTTTAAACCTGCTGCCTATTATTTTCATTGGTGGCTCCCTGGTTCTTGTGTTATGAGAAGGAGTAAATAACACTTCCTTATTCACTTTCTCCACACCAGTCATCATTTTATAGACCTCAATCATATCATCCCTGTTCCAAGCTCAAAAGTCCCAGTCTTGTTAATCTCTCCTCATACGGAAGCCGTTCCAGACCCCTAATCATTTTTGTTACCCTCTTCTGAACCTTTTCCAATTCCAATATATGTTTTTTGAGATGGGGCGACCACATCTGCACGCAGTATTCAAGGTGTGGGCGCACCGTGGATTTACATAGCGGCAATGTGATATTTTCTGTCTTATTTTCTATCCCTTTCTTAATGATTCCCAATGTTCTGTTCGCTGTTTGGCTGCCGCTGCACATTGAGTGGATGATTTCAGAGAACTCTCCACAATGACTCCAAGATCTTTCTTGAGTGGCAACAGCTAATTTAGACCCATCGTTTTATATGCATAGTTGGGATTATCTTTTCCAATGTGCAGTACTTTGCATTTACCAACATTGAATTTCATCTGCCATTTTGTTGCCCAGTCTAGTGAGGTCCCTTTGCAGCTCTTTGCAGTCTGCTTTGGACTTTACTATCTTCAGTAATTTTATATCGTCTGCAAACTTTGCCACCTCTCTGTTTACCCCTTTTTCCAGGTCATTGATGAATATATTGAACAGTTCCTGGCTCTGCCAATGGCTCACTGGGTGACCTCAGGCAAGTCATTTCCCCCCGCCCTGCCTCAGCTTCCCCAGAAGAGGCCCAGTGCCAGGCTGGGGAGTCAGGCCAATGGGAACTTTGCAGGAGGCTTTTCATGGCACGGAATGCCAGGCCTGGCAAATGCGCCCATGCAAACGAGGCTCCAGCAACTGAACATCTGGGGGGTCTCCGTGTGCACAGAGGTCGGGAAATCCAGAGCTGTGTTCCTACGGCTACTTTCGTCCCCCCGCCCCCTCTCCGTCCTCACCCAGATGATGTGCATTGGTTTGCATGGAGCTCACTGGGGGGCTGGGAGCCCAACTCCTGCCCACGGTGCCCCTAGCAAACAGAGATCTGGGCAGGGCCTGCAGCCCTCTGGGATGGGTGTGGCCGGGGTGAGCTGCAGCTTGGACAGTCACTTAGAAGCTCGTGGCCTGTGGGAACTTCAAAGTGCCCTGATCTCCTCTTCCTGCTGCGGGGGCTAGATCTCAGGACCCAGATTCAAGCGCCTCTCCCTTGAGCTGCAGAAGCGAGATCAGTCGCCCAGACCAAGCAGCAGGCTGTTACCCGAGACGCCCACCTGTACCTGCCAGGCCCCTATGGGGTGCAGGCCCCCCGGCATGCACCGGGGAAACCTGCCAACCTGAAGCATATTCTCACCAGTAACTGCACACTGCGCCATGGTAACTCTAACTCAGGAACCGATCCATGCAACAAACCTCGATGCCAACTCTGCCCACATATCTACACCAGTGACACCATCACAGGACCTAACCAGATCAGCCACACCATCCGGTTCATTCACCTGCACGTCCACCAATGTAATATAATCCATCATATGCCAGCAATGCCCCTCTGCTATGTACATCGGCCAAACTGGACAGTCTCTACGGAAAAGGATAAATGGACACAAATCAGACATTAGGAATGGCAATATACAGAAACCTGTAGGAGAACAATTCAACCTCCCTGGACACACAATAACAGATTTAAAGGTAGCAAAGAGTCCTGTGGCACCTTATAGACTAACAGATGTTTTGGAGCATGAGCTTTCGTGGGTGAATACCCACTTCGTCAGATGCATGTACAGATTTAAAGGTAGCCATCCTGCAGCAAAAAACTTCAGGACCAGACTTCAAAGAGAAACTGCTGAGCTTCAGTTCATCTGCAAATTTGACACCATCCGCTCAGGATTAAACAGACTGTGAATGGCTTGCCAACTACAAAACCAGTTTCTCCTCCCTTGGAGTTCACACCTCAACTGCTAGGAGAGGGCCTCATCCTGCCTGATTGAACTAACCTCGTTATCTCTAGCCTGCTTCTTGCTTGCATATATATACCTGCCCCTGGAAATTTCCACTGCATGCATCCGACGAAGTGGGTATTCACCCATGAAAGCTCATGCTCCAAAATGTCTGTTAGTCTATAAGGTGCCACAGGATTCTTTGCTGCTTTTACAGAGGAACATAGTGGGTCAGGTTTATCCTGGGGTAAGCGGGTGCAGATCTCCTCCTCCCCCAGCTCTGCATGGGGCCTTGTGTGTTCAAACAGATCCGCTGCAGGGGGGTGTGGTGGGTAGCGGGTGCAGGGAAGGGCTGGTGAGGGCAGGGTGGGGCGGGTGATCGGGGCGAAGGGATGGGCATTCCCCAGATGGAGCGGGGGCTAAGAGCAACCAGGGCTCTGGGGTAGGGGGGAGAGGGCTGGTGAGTGTGTGGCCGGTGCCACTGCTCTGACACACACGTGTGTGTAGCTGGCAGGGGCACAAGCTGCATGCATACGAGACAGGTGGTGGGCCAGATACTTGGAGGGGTGACCCGGCGTTCCTGGCACGTGGCCCTGTCTGAGATGGTGACAGGAAAATGCTGAAAGAGGAGAATAAATCCACCCACTCCAGCCTAGCACATGAACAGCCTTTGGGTCCAGCAGGGCCAGCAGAGGCTGCTGTGGGTGCCAGGGGCTGGCAGAGCGAGTATGACTCCCTGCTCCTGGAAGACCACCAGGGCCAGCCCCCCTGGCCGCTCGGCTGCCTGAGAACAGCACCACGGGGGGGGATCAAGGGAGGGGAGCCCTTTGATCCACATCAGTCTGCAGGAGCCAAGAGCAGGTGGGGCTGGCTCTGGGAGTGGGGTTCCGTGAGCCCCAGTCATTGGTAGCGAGCAGAGATGTGGGGGGTGCAGGTGGGACACCGTGGGGCTTCCAGAGCATGCTAGGCTGGGATCATGTCAGTTCTCCAGAGCACGGCAGGCTGGGGTGTGATCGGTCCTTCTCTGGATGGCCACTAAGTGAAGCAAGCCCCATGCTGGGTGACTCACTAAGGGTCACACCAGTCCCGAATCAGCAGGGGGCGCTCTGCTGCAGGGAGGTGCCCTCTTTTCTCTGCACCATATCCCATATCCCTGTGTATAAAGATTTGGGGCATTTTGGGGGCAAGAGTTGGGAGGAAGCCGGAGCATCCTGGCCAGATGCCAACTGGCTAATTAAATTCCACCTAAATAAAATCCTGGTGGTTTAAACTGGGGCTGGTCCCTGGCAGAAAGAGATTGAAGTGATGCTGTCCACTGCCAGGCAGCTGCCTCTCCCTCTCCAGAGGTGGCTGCATGGCTATGATGAGGGAACTGACTTTATCCCAATGTGACAATGAACATGTCTCTGCATTTCTCTAGCCCCGAAGGATCTCAAAACGTGTCAAAACCACCGAGACATAAGACTTGCAGAACTCCTGACAGGTGGGTCAGTAGCGCTATCCCCATGCATACAGGTGGGGAAACTGAGGCACAGCGAGGGGGAAGGGGCTTGCTCAAGTGAGTCAGTGGCAGAGACAAGAATAGAGCCTGGGGCCCAGACTCCCCGTCCTGCACGGAGCTAGATGTATGATGGGCTTGTGCAGATGTGTTCACCCTGTGACCCAGTTGGAGGACCTGCAGGGTCTGTCCGTGTCCAGCAGCCTCAGTGCAGAATCTCCCTGTGGTGGCATCCCAGCCCTCCTGTGCCGTGCAGGTGCCCCTGGCTAACGGTCCAGGGGGTGAGCTGGGTGCTGGAGCCGGGAGTTTGAATCTGCCTGGACACCAGTTAGCCGGCATAGGGTACGGCAGAGCACACGGTGTGGACTAGCTGGTTCCTGACCAGGGTTTGAGGTATGTTAGTTGGTGCCCAGTTGCTGGGGGGGCAGCTTGGGTCAGTGGGATCACTGGAGCATCAGCCAGGCCTAGGCCTGTGGGGCTGGGGATGTCCACATACTGATGGGGTCTCTTCTCTTTTACCTCTCCAGGGGCCTGGCCCCCAGCCACTTCCCTGCCCCGGCTCCGTGCGTCAGGACAGAGCTCCTGGGCACTGGGGCAGTGAGCTATGCCTATGCCCACCTGTGGCGCTCTCCTCCTGGCCATCAGCATGTCCTTCCACCTCACCACAGGTAGGCTGGGCTTCGGAGCAGGCTGAGATGCCAGGAGAGGGAGCCCCCTGCCTCCCACCCTGTCCATGATAAGCCACGCTGTAGTGCCGATCTGCTGCCAAGGAATCCACAGCTTTCTACAGTGCCCGCCTCCTTGCTCGCCTGGATGTGGGCAGCTCGCTTGTACCCGGCACATGCCACCTCCCCAACACCCCTCGTCTTCTCTCGGGTGCCTGCCAGCTACCGGGTGTTCGTGGCGAGAAGTCCCTGTCCCCTAGGGAGGGAGGGGCACTGGCCCCCAGAAAGGGGACTCGGGCAGAGTGTGGTACCATTTAGCCAGAGACAGTTGGCACACCAGCACGGGGCCAGGTCCTTGCCAGAGAAGGCGATGAGCTTCCTGCTGCCTTCCAGTGAATCTGGCCCGCGCCAGGTTCTGTCGGCTGAGCCGGGCTGCTGGCTGCTGGCTGGCGTGACATGGACTGGCACCATATCAACGTTCTGGGGACTCTGGGATGGGCTGAGGGCCGATTGCTCTTTGCTGGGGACACCGGCAGCGCCACACCACAGATATCAGGTGGGCTGCAGACCCCACCCTGGGGCCTGACCCGTCTGCCCTCGCCCAGGCCCTGCGTGGCTGGAATTTGCCATCAGAACCAGCCAGTCCCTGCAGAGGGCAATTCGGGCCAGCGAGGCCTGTGGCACTAGGAGTCCGAGCCACTTCCCCTGCAGGCTGCCCCTTCCTCCGTGGACTCTCACGCCCTTCCCTGCATTAAAGCCTGCCCCACCGCCAGGCAGGGAGCTGCGGCCCCTTCCCCACGGCCAGGAGCTGGACCAGAATCCCCCTCCTGCCCCTCTGCCTGGCTGGGCCGAGTGCCCCAGGCTCTGACCCACTCTCCTGCACACCCAGCTGTGGCTGACCAGTGCAGCGGAGGCAGCAACATCTTCACAGAGCTGCAGGAGAACAGCCCCCACGGCACCTTTGTGGCCAACCTGACGGTCTTTGGGGAGCCCGACAGCAGCAGCCTCCGGCTGGGACTAACTGGCGCCGACGCTGGGTGGTTCTACCTGGAGGGGAAAACCGTGCGGCTGAGCGTCTCGCCAGGGGCGTCGCTGGACAGAGAGGTAGGGACTGCTGCTGCTGCTGCTGCTGCTTCCATAGCTGCTTCCTCCAGGAGAGACCCTCAAACCCCTGCAGGAGCCTCCCATGGCATCTGCCCTTCCAGGGAGGGCTATCCCGGGGGAGGGCACTGCCAGTCCCGCGGGACTCAGTGTGGCCACGTGCCCTTTCGGCTTCCCTAGTGGAGCCGCTGGTACCTCCAACCCATGGGGGTGCCAGTTCCAAGAGAGGCACCATGTTGGCCTGCGAGCTGTTGAACCCCAGCAATTGCCCGAGCCCAGGTGCCACACGGCCCCTTACCCCGGCTCAGGATGGCTCTCCGCCAGCGCTCCCCCTCCTTGTGTGATGGTGCAACCGCCCCCAGGCTGCCCTGTGGGGTGACAGGAGCTGGGCTGAGCTGGCACGTGCCAGCACCAATCCTCCCCCAAGACCAAAGTGGTCACCCCTCCTAGCTTGGGGAGCCCCAGCCTCAGTGCTCCTGCCACCATGGCCCTGGCAAGATGCCCTCAGGCTGATCCTCCCCTGAGGCAGGTGTCACGGAGTCCCCGGGCGATGCTCTGGAACTGCTCCCCACAAAGCCAAGCAGGAATCTGGGGAGCCTCCTCTCCCTTGGAGCAGACTGTTTTCAGGGCAAGAAGCTCACATGGCTTCACCTCCTGGGTCTCTCCTTGGAGCATTCAGCATCCTCTACCCCTCCGTGCGCTTCCCACAGCGAGCCCGCCCCAGCGGGATCCTGGGGCAGCCACAGGGTCCTGCACCCCCACTTTGCAGTCAGATGTGACTCTTAGCCAGCCAGTAACACAGAGGTTTATTCGATGACAGGAACACGGTTTAAAACAGAGCTTGTAGGTACAGAGAACGGGACCTCTCAGCCGGGTCCATTCTGGGGGACAGTGAACCAGACGACCCTGTCTGCCCTCACTTCCTGTCCCCAGCCAGCTCCCAACTGCAACCCCCTCCAGCCCCTCCTCTCTGGCCTTTGTCTCTCCTGGGCCAGGAGGTCACCTGATCTTTGTTCACCTTTAGCCATCCCCTTGCAGGGGGAAGGGCCCCGGCCATTTGTTGCCAGGAGACAGAGTGTCGGCCATTTATGCAAGCTGGAGACTTAAGAAAGGCATAGGGGAAACTGAGGCACCCTCACAGTATTCAGAGGAAACACTGAGAACAGTCCCACTTCGTCACAGCAGGTCCCTGTTTGGCCTGGGCCTGCCAAGCAGGTGGCTGCCCGGGCGGTGCCCAGGTCAGAAGCTTTTCCCAAAGGGCTCCAGAGGAGCACAGAGACATCTAACTGCTGGGCGAGCCCCCTAAGCACCGGCCTCACCATGGGGACTCCGGGTTCATGTCCCAGCCCAGCAACATACTGGGGAGGGTGTTCCTGCAGCTCACCCGGGCATGGGAACGTAACCTCTCAGCCTCAGGAATGGGGCAGGGCTGGGGTGGCACCATCCCCACCAAGGTGTCCTGCCGCCTGTGCCCAGGGTGTCCTGCCACCTATGCCCAGGGTGTCCCACCACCTGTGCCCAGGGTGTCCCGCCACCTGTGCCCGGAGTGTCCCACCACCTGTGCCTGGGGTGTCCTGCTGCCTGTGCCCGGGGTGTCCTGCCGCCTGTGCCCGTGGTGTCCTGCTGCCTGTGCCCGGGGTGTCCAGCCGCCTGTGCCCGGGGTGATGATGCCCCTACCAGATTGTCCCTCTGCCTGTGCCTAGATCAGCTGCAGTTCTGAGGGGCTAGGCCCCAGCTGCCCCTCTCTGTCCCTGCACCCCTGCGGGCAGGCAGCTGGCTAGTGCCCTCTGGGCCTGTGCAGAGCTGTGGCCGATGCCAGGGCCTTGTGGGTGCCCCCGGCTCAGCAGGGTGGTGAGCAGCCTCCGGCCGTGGGGTGGCCAGGGGCAGCTGGTGCATTGTTTCTAAGGACTCTGCACCTCCTGTGTCTTGCAGGCGCTGGAGTCCCCCGTCCTGATGGTGGCGCTCACCTGCTCAGAGGACGGTTTCTCTCCGGTATGGACTCCCCGCGACGGGGGCGGGGGGCAGCACAGGGGATAGGGCACTAGCTGGGTCTCAGGAGACCCAGCTTCAAGTTCCTGCTCTACAGCAGACACTCAGCCTGTCTGTGCCTCAGTTCCCATCTGCCCTGCCTGCCAGGGGCGTGTGAGGCTCATGGGTTATGGGAACAGGGTCAGAGCAACAGGCCAGCGGTGCTGCCAGTGGGCTCCTCCAGCCCAGCCTCTCCCAGCAGGGGGCGCTGTGGGGAGAGGAGGGGCACTGGCTGTGGCGGGAGATCCCAGCTACTCCAGTCCCAGCCACTCCCAGCAGGGGGCGCTGTGGGGAGGGGGAGGGGCGCTGGCTGTCGGGGGAGATCCCAGCTACTCCAGTCCCAGCCTCTCCCAGCAGGGGGTGCTGTGAGGAGGGGGAGGGGCGCTGGCTGTGGGGGGAGATCCCAGCTACTCCAGTCCCAGCCACTCCCAGCAGGGGGCGCTGTGGGGAGAGGAGGGGCACTGGCTGTGGCGGGAGATCCCAGCTACTCCAGTCCCAGCCTCTCCCAGCAGGGGGCGCGGTGGGGAGGGGGAGGGGCGCTGGCTGTGGGGGGAGATCCCAGCTACTCCAGTCCCAGCCTCTCCCAGCAGGGGGCGCTGTGGGGAGAGGAGGGGCGCTGGCTGTGGGGGGAGATCCCAGCTACTCCAGTCCCAGCCTCTCCCAGCAGGGGGCGCTGTGGGGAGGGGGAAGGGCGCTGGCTGTCGGGGGAGATCCCAGCTACTCCAGTCCCAGCCTCTCCCAGCAGGGGGTGCTGTGAGGAGGGGGAGGGGCGCTGGCTGTGGGGGGAGATCCCAGTTACTCCAGTCCCAGCCTCTCCCAGCAGGGGGCGCTGTGGGGAGAGGAGGGGCACTGGCTGTCGGGGGAGATCCCAGCTCCTCCAGTCCCAGCCTCTCCCAGCAGGGGGCGCTGTGGAAAGCGGGGCAGGAGCACAGGCTGGGGTTCCCCAATGGCACATACAAGGTTCTGGCTATGGGGCTTTACCCTCTGAGGTGTGTCAGTCTCTCGGCCCCTTGGAAGCCATCTGTCCCCGTGGGGGCCCCAGCACCCACTGCCCGGGCCCTGGGCCCTCTCCCCCCAGGTTGAGTACAGGATCATCGTCCAGGTG
Organism: Gopherus evgoodei; assembly: GCF_007399415.2. Lineage (NCBI taxonomy): Eukaryota > Metazoa > Chordata > Testudines > Testudinidae > Gopherus > Gopherus evgoodei. The sequence continues at coordinate 363,979,222 of NC_044322.1, read as the reverse complement.
CTGAATGAGAACGACAACAAACCCCGGTTCCTGGAGGACTCCGTCCTGACCCAGAACATCAGTGAGGTGCGGGGGGGGGGGGTGCTGCGTGGGGCAGAGCCAGTCCCTGAGCATTGGGGCCAGGGCAGGGGCGTGGGGAGGGATTGAGCCCAGGGGGATGGGCTGGTGCGGGGGGCGCTCACAACAGTGGTGACTGGGTGGCGTGAACTTGCCCGCGGGGGGGTTGGGCAGGTGTGGGGTGCAGCCAGGAGGGCAGGCTGGCCAAGCCCAGCCCCTCCAGCATGGTGCCCCATTGAGCCAGTGCTCTGGGGCCCCCGGCACAGGGGGCAGGCCCCTAACCCAGCGCTGCCCCCTCTGCAGCTGGCGGCGGTGCACTCGGTGGTGTTCACCACCCGGGCGGAGGACAAGGACGGAGACACCCTCATGTATGTGATTGACAGCACCTCGGTAAGTCCCGCCCCCTGGCCCTGCACGGCACCTCCCGGCACGGGGAAGAGGGGTGTCATGGCAGCCAAGCCGGCAATGAGCGGCGTGCACAGAGATGCAGTACCCATTGCTCGGCACTAGGGGGAGCCAGGCAGGGCAGTGGGGCAACTCTGGCTTCGCCGGGGGCAGCAGGGGTCCCCTACAGAGCAATGGCACCTCTATGCACCAAGCAGCCCCTCTTGCCCCCCAAGGTGGGGCAGGCATCCGGCCCTCCTGCCGCGTCCCCAGCTGGGGCTGGATCAGCCAAGTCAGCGCCCCTCCCTGGCCAGCACTGGCCCCCTGGGGGGCTGCACTGGCCTTCCACGGCCCCTAGCCTCTGGGCTGAGCCGGCTCTGTGCACAGCAGGGACTGGCTCCGGGATGCTCCCTTCCTGAAGGTCACCCGGCGGCTCTGCCCCCACCCCGTGGCCAGGCCAGGGGGGCTGGATTGAGCCGGCCTGAGCGGCCCCTGGAGTAGGCGTGGATTATCCAGCGGCGCAAGGACGCCAGGCTGGGGGCGTAGGCGGGCAGGGATCAGGGCTGCATGTGTCATGCGGGGGGAGGATGTGCATGCGGGGGTCAGGGGGAAGTTTGGGGTGGGCAGGGATCCCTGCAAGACCCTGTGTTGCTGTCTGACCTTGTCTGCTGGCCAAGAGATGCCAACCTGACTCAGGGGCTCTGTTCCTCTGGCCGGGCACTCAGCATCATCCCTGCTTTGCCACCCAGGCCGATGGCAAATACTTCCGGATCGACCTGCCCAACAGCGGGAAGATCGTGCTGGCCAAAGCGCTGGATTTCGAGACCAAGCGCCACCTGGAGTTTGTGGTCCACGCCGTGGTAAGGGGGTGCCGTGGGGAAGGGTGGGCGGCTCTAGGTCCCTGAAGCTTCACTCTTGCCCATCCCCCTGGGCAGAGTCCCTGCTCCCACTGCCCATGTGGACTGGCATGGTATCTGGGGGCACCTCATGTGTTCTCCCCTCTCTCAGTTAAGAGCCAGAAGGGGCCAGCCCAGGGTCAGCCTGCCAAGGGGCTATACCCAGGTGACCCTGGCCAAAGACATGGGGCTCGGCCTAGAGGTGCGAAGGCTTAGGCTCAATGTTGGCTTTTCCATAGTCAGTGCTGTGGGACTCACCTGTGGAACTCCTTGCTGCAGTGAATTGTTGGGTTGTACCGAGGGCTGAGTAAGCCCATGTCCAAAGCATTCTAGATGTGCCTGTGAAACCAGGGCAATTAGCTAGTAAACGTGCCCCTTTCGGTGGGATTGCTGCTGTATTACCACGAGCGGATCAGTAGCAGCACCCCATCTCCCTGGTCTGCCCCATTCCTTGTGAGCTCCTCCGTCCCATCAAAGGTAACGGTGCCAGTCTCTTTGCGCTCTCCTCCTACGACCCCTGTCAGTGCAGCTCTCCAGGGATGGGGTCTCTGCATATCGCTCTGGGGTGCCAGCCGGAGGGGGTGGAGAGCAAGGAGGCTGGGTCGAAGGGAAGGAAAATGAAGGACGCGTCTCTGGAAATCTTGCTGCCACTGAGATCTGGGCTGTGGCCGCGTGGCCATGAGCTGCCACACTCGGGACCTTTCCGAGTCTGGGCCAAGCCCCGCGGAATTGGCTGTAGGGGACGCTCCTGCCTGGCCTGCTGGGCAGGGGACAGATAAGCCGGGGCTCTGCCATTGCACACGCCTTGAGCGGCCCCTGGCGGCGCTGTCAGCCAAGCAGTGAAAGAAAACGTAAAACCTGTTTGACTGGGGTGATGTGAGAGAGAGAGAGACTGGCCACCCCAGGGTGTGTGTGAGAGAGAGAGACCGGGCCGGGGGTGTGTGTGTGAGAGAGAGAGACTGGCCACCCCCAGGGTGTGTGTGAGAGAGAGACCGGGCCGGGGGTGTGTGTGAGAGACCCCCCCCAGGGTGTGTGTGAGAGAGAGACCGGGCCGGGGGTGTGTGTGAGAGACCCCCCCCAGGGTGTGTGTGAGAGAGAGACCGGGCCGGGGGTGTGTGAGAGAGAGACCGGGCCGGGGGTGTGTGTGAGAGAGACAACCCCAGGGTGTGTGTGAGAGAGAGACCGGGCCAGGGGTGTGTGTGTGAGAGACCCCCCCCAGGGTGTGTGTGTGTGAGAGAGACCCCCCCCAGGGTGTGTGTGAGAGAGAGACCGGGCCAGGGGTGTGTGTGAGAGAGAGAGAGACTGGCCACCCCCAGGGTGTGTGTGAGAGAAAGTGAGACCAGCCACCCCCAGGGTGTGTGTGAGAGAGACTGGCCACCCCCAGGGTGTGTGTGAGAGAGAGACCGGGCCGGGGGTGTGTGTGAGAGAGAGACTCCTCTCCCCAGGGTGTGTCTGCACAGTGCTGTCTCGGGGCCCGCTCCCTCGCCCTGGATTTCACCACGCCGACACTCTTACTCGCGGTCTCTCTGGCCTACAACCCTATTGCCTTCGCTTTCGCCCGCTTTCTCTGTCCTGTAGGTTCTTCTGATCCCCATTTCCTTTCTCTCTTCCTTTCCTCGGGGCTCTCCTCCGGGTCTGCCCCATTTCTTCCTTCTCCAGTCCTTCACTCTCCAGCCATTTGGTTCCCCAGCATTGGAAAAGGCGCCAAACTCTGGCAATTAACACAGATCGGGGCGATGTCCTGGCCACCCCAACCCCTTCCACCCAAACGGGCCCCACATTTCTAGAGGCACTTGAGCCACTGGACGGATTTCCCCTTCTCCGGATAGGGGTTAGCTTCACTTCCTGCCCTGGGCACTGTCCATCAGGGTTTCACCCAGTCTCTGCTAAGTGATGAGCGCCCTGCGGCAGGGGCCAGTAGCCTCCTTTGTCTCCACCTGGCTCTCATGGGGACTAGTGGCTTTTGTTTGAACTGCTTCCCAAAGGTTTCCCCCATGCACTGAATTCGGTAAGAGTCCAGTCCATCCGGGGCAGCACCCTCAGGTGACCTGCACCCCCACACTGATCGCAAACTATAGGACGGCCCACGGGCGGGGTCTCCTTCCCTCCCCTCTCTCCTGCCGTCTTATAACCGGCACTTCCCTGCCTTTCCTCCCTGGGCCGTGTCCTGGAAACGGCCATGTCGTTATACCAGGGTCACTGGCCTCCAGGAACTCCTGCGGGAGTTTAATGGCTGCTTCCAGGTAAGCGCCTCCGCACCCGGGTCCTAGTGACGTCGGGGAGACCCTGCAACAGCTGATCTGTGATAGCCCCAACTCCTGGGTCCTCTGGCCTCAGCCACTCAGTGGCCTAATCCGGTAATTTTTGTGCCTGGGTCCTTGGTCGCGTCCCCTCCGACCACCTTGCTGCTGGAAACGCCTGCCTGGATCGTTCTGCTGCCAGACCCAGCCTGCCCAAACCAGCTGCTGTTAGAGTCTCCTCATCCGTGACCGCGGCTTGTTCGTCGATCAGTGCCAGAAGAGCGGCTTGAGTTCTCCAGAGAGGCAGGGAGCCGTGCAGAGGGCCCAGCCCGCTCCCGAAGTCGTTGTCACGGAGTATGGGGGAGTCAGGCCCTCCACCCCTCTTGCTGGGACTCACAGTGACTCTCAGCCAGCTGCCCTCTCAAACGTTCACCCCAAAGCTCTGGGGTCATCCGCTTGGCCCATTGTCACAGCCCCATGCTCACCGCCTGGTCATCGTTCCCAGGTGAGGGACCTACCGGCTTCTCCGAACGCTGTTGCAGCACCTGGAAGATCTGGTTGCAGGCTCCCATGTGGTCCTGCTGGCCTGGCGGAAGAGGACTGTCTCTCCACACGTTGAAACTCCTGGAGGTCTTTCTGTAACTCCCTTTGCTGCTCCACTACCCTCTACGCTGCCCAGGTCACTGTACCTCCTGGTTGGCTCCCCGCTCTGGGCCTTCCCCTTTGCTGGAAATCCCAGCCAAGCCCCCAAGGTCCCGGCGCACTCCCCACCCTGGGTATCTCTGTGCAAGCAGCCCTCATGCGCTCTTACGGAAGTTCACCGCCCTGTGGACTCTGCAATGTCTTATGCAGCTGTGAGTCCTAGCACATCTGGCTTTTCCCAAGCTTCAGGAGAGGTTGCAGGGAGAGGGGTCTCTGCTCTCAGAGATCCTGGGCTTCTTTATTGGTCTTCCTTCCAGCTCCCCTTTCCTGTCTGCCATGTAACCATCTCCTCATGAGCTGTCTAACCACCCAGTCCTAATCAATTATCTCCCAGTTTGGCCAGTGCTTCTGAAGTGCAGAGCAGTGAGCCAACCCTCGGCTACAGGCACTCCCTGCGACACAGCTGGCCTGCTATAAAAGCTACCTAGTGCTGCTTGAAAGGGGACACCAAGATCAGTGTGTGGGAGGGTGTGAGACAGAGAGATCATGGTGTTTGCGTGTGAGTGAGAGAGAGAGGTTGGTACGGGTGAGTGTGATAGACTCACAGATCAGTGAGACACACACACAGATCAGTGTGTTTGTGTGTGAGAGAGGCATAGAGAAATCAGTGTGAAGTGTGTGTGAGAGACACAGAGATCAGTGTGTGATGTGTGTGGGTGTGAGAAAGAGACAAGTGTGTGAGTGCGATAAAGAGATTAGTGTGTGACAGAGATCTGTGGGGTGTGTGACAGAGATCAGCATGTGACAGATCTGGGGTGGGTGTGACTGATAGTGTGTGACAGAGATCAATGTGTGACAGATCTGGGGTGTGTGACAGAGATCAGCATGTGACAGACATCTGGGGTGTGTGACAGAGATCAGCATGTGACATCTGTGGGATATGTAACAAAAATCAGCATGTGATGGAGATCAGTGTGCGAGCGTGAGACACACAGATCAGTGGGTGTGTGGTTTCCGTTTCCCGTTGTTGACAGTTTCCCCACTCGCCCTGCCTGGCTCTGTCCCTGCCCGACTCAAGCTCTCTGTTTCTCCTGCCTCTTTAGCAGCTCCTGGGCCTCGCTAAGCCGGTCTTCCCCTGGCTAATTGGGGGTGACGTGATCTTGTCAGCTCCCCCTTCAACATGAATGTCCTAAATCCTTGTTTTTAATTTTCCTAATAGGGCTAACACTAAGCAGCACCTTGCTGCTGGCCTGCCCCCTTCCAGCACTGCCCCTGCTCTGCGCCACCAGCCCCTTCCATTGACGATTGGTTGGGGGGCAGGCTGGGGATTTAGGGACTTGCGGCTCCCTTTTCTGGTCGCTGCCCTGTGTGTGCCCCTGGCCCTGGGGCTGTGCCTACCTCCAGAGCATCCCCCACTTCACACCCTGCTCCCGACTGGGGATTTCTAGCTGCTCTCCAGGTGGCAGGAAACACAGCTGTGCCTGCTTAGGCTACTGGGGCTCACATCCCATCCCTTGATTAGTTTCATCAGCAGGCTTCGCTTCCAGCCATGCAGCCCCCATTGACTTTGGGGCAAGCAGCAAAAGGAAACCCCCCTGGGGCTGGGGATTTCTTTTGCTCCTTCATGATGGAGGTTGCATGGGCCCCCCCTCACTTGCATTTCACCCTCGCTACACCAGGAGCAGGAAGTCGTGTCTGCCCGGTCTTGGAGGGAGGGGATCGGCTCTTTAACAAAGAGAGGTTTTCGCCTGACTGTTTGTTGGGCATTTGAGTTAAACCAGTGCTCAAGAGAACAACATCATTAAATAGGATGCATGAAAAAAGGCCTTTCCCTCCATTTGTCAGGTGTCTCTTCTGTCAGAAACCTGCCAGATCCCCAGTCACCCACAGAGTCTCCCAGGGGCTGGATGCTGCAGTGTAAAAAACCAAGCAGCATGCCCCGAGCAGAAAGAAACAAAACAGAGGGCACGGCCGAGCTGCTCTTTCCTTTGGCAGGGAGGCCTCAGAGTGCACCGGGGAAGAACATGGCTCCCCAGTGCATCAGAAAAGTCAGGCAGCCCGGGTGAAGGGACAGTGGCTTATTCCTAGTATCGAGCCCCCGATGGCCTGGCTAATCCACCAAGCAGCCTCTTAGGGCCATCCCGGAAGGCAATAGGCAGTGCAGAGATCTCAGGGTATTATCCTACCAGTGTCCCCTGCCTGAGCCACACTCGCCCTGTCCTGCCGCTGGATCCACGCAGATGATTTCCCGATGCACCGCATGAGGGGTACGGTGCTGACTGCCCCAGTGTGGACTGGGAGAGGGTTTGGGGGCGTCCTGGGGCCCCTGCTGCCTGAGCCATATGGTCTGAGGGTTTGGACAAGGCTCCTCCATAGCTGAACTCTTTGGGCTCTACAAACACCTGGTCTTTTGTGGGGCACAGTGCCATGCACCCACACGGCTCGGGAATCTCCATGCGATTGCTGCAGGAGAGCAGGCTGGGACAGTTTAATGATGTCCCCAGAGTTGGTGTTGGCCACGCCCATGATTTTATGGTGGGTCTTTGAGTGTTCTGGGCATTTCTTAAAGCCCCAGCTCCTGGAGTCCTGTGCAGCCTGGAGCATCGCAGCTCCCACGGAACAGAAAAAGGGAGTTTCTACTCTGGACAGTTACCAATGGAAGATTAGAACACATGACCCTGGAAGTCTTGGAAGCCAGAGAAATGGGCCCAGAATTGACGATTTCTAAAATCTCCTGATTTTGAATGCTTGCCGTCATGGTAACTCTGTGGCGGGCTGGGATGGAAAGGCAGCTAGGGGCAGGCCAGGATCCCCATATTCATGCAGCATCAGCGACAACCATCCTACCAGCATCCCTGTGACTGTGGAGCCAGGACCAGCGCTAGGGGTTTGAGCACCCTAGGCGCATGGCAATTTCTCCATCCCGCGCACTAGTCCCACGGCTCCGGTGCAGCTGCCGCAATCGTGCCTGTGGGAGGTCCACCGGGGCCACGCGAGGAGCCGACCGTCCGCAGGCACGACTGTGGCAGTTCCACTGGAGCCGTGGACCAGCGGATCCTCCGCAGGCACCACTGTGGCAGGTCCACCGGAGCTGCCTGCCGCCCCCTCCGGCAAAATGCCTCCCACCAATAATCCTGGCACCCTAGGCGATTGCCTAGGCTGCCTAAATGGAAGCGCCGGCCCTGTGTGGAGCTGGCCGTCGCTGGTTCTGTTCTTCCCCTGCAGGAGGCACCCTGCTCCCTGACACCAGTCGCTCTGGTGCTGTATCACAGCACAGCCTCCACTTGTGTCCATGAGATGGGACTAATCATTGCGGCTATTGAGTCTGCAGGTTGTGTATGTGGGCTCGAGGGACAGACGGGCTGACTGGGTAGATGGAGAGACACTGTGGATGGCCAGACAGACAAATATTAAAGCTAGATCCGGCCAAGGGATGGGTAGAGAGAAGCTGTAGAGGGAGATTTGGGGCTAGGATGGGCCAATGGAGCAGGCAATACCCTGGACCGGGCCAGGTTTTGTCCCCCTGGCAGCCAGGTGCCCCATTGATAGCCCGGCAGGTCAGATGGCTCCGGGAGGCAGCCACCGCGTTGATCAGCCGTTGTGGTTTTCTCCCCTCCCAGGAGATGAACACCAAGGAGAGGTACAACTCCTCCGCCAGGATCCATGTCAACGTGCTGGATGGGGATGACCAGTACCCCCGGTTCCTGCCGTGCAACTTCCTGGCGCACGACGGGGTCAGCGTGTGCGTCAGCCCTATCTACACAGCAAACGTCACCGAGCGGGAGGTCACGGTAGGCAGCAGGGAACCAGCCCAGGGCAGTGTGGGGCAGGGGATGGAGCCTCCAGTGCTACTGGGCAGAACCTTTGCTACGGCCCCTGCCACCAGGTTTGCTGAGGCCAGCTGTGCCCCTTGAAAACGGAACTAGGACTTGCCAGTGTCGGAACAAGGTGGATGCTCCAGGCTGTCTCCAGGGAGAGTGGGGCCTGCTGGGAGGACAGCTGCCCATGGCTGGGGCGGGGTGTCTGTTTCACTCCCGGCCTGCGGAACAGCCTCACCTGCCTTTCCGGGTCTCCTCCAGGTGGGCCCTTTGCACTTCATCCCCAGCTCGGTCTATGCGGAAGATGGGGACAGGGAGCTGAAGGCTGCCATTACCTACGCCATCCTCGCAGGTACAGGGACCCGAGGGGACACTGGGACGGACACCTGTGCTGCCAGCAACAGATGCGCCCCTCGTGGGGAGCTGGGGCTTGAACCTGGGACCCATGGCTCCAGGCTGACTGAACACGGCCCTTTTCTGCAAGTAGAGCCTCAGGGTGGGGCGAGCCACCAGAGCACTGTGCCCACACACAGGGACACGAAGACACACACGCACAGACATGCACACGCATGCTCTTTGTGACACAATCTAGACCAAGGAGTAGCTGTGTCACCCCTGCCCTCTAACCTGGGGTGCTCTTTACACTGCTTTGGCCTCCAATCCTGCACTGCTCACAAACAGCCTCCCGCATGCAAGTCACTCCCAGCAATGTCTGTGTGTGAACTGCAGCCAGCCACAGCCCGGCTCTTCCCAGCCTGGGTTATCTTGCAGGGTGACCCAACACCCCCCAAGTCCTCAGATTTCCCCCAGAAATGTACGTCCTGCACGGCCAGCCCTCGCCTGGACAGTCCATCTTTATATAAAGTTCGTCATTGAATTAAGAAAAATGACATGCACGTGTCCTATTCCCCCAAGATCTTCAGTTCAAACACACTAGATGAGATCAAACAAGTTTATTAGCTACAAAGAGAGATTTTCAGGGAGAACATAAAAATAAGGCATGAGGCATAAAAGCCAGAATTGATTCCAAGAAAAATAAAGATAAAATGCAACTGGAGCCTGGCTTAACAAACTCTGTTAAATTCAAAGCAATTCTCCCCGCATGCGTTAGCAGATTACTACCTGATCTCTTCAGTCAGGACCCCTCCCCTCGTCTATGACTGCTCCCGCTGCCCTTCAGATAATGTGGATTCAGCGGGCACAGGGAAAGAGAGGGGTGCTCTTGGGGTGTCTCCCCCTTTTTTATAGTCCCCCCCCCTTTGAGCAGCATCTCCAGCTGGAGCCTGGTGACAGTCTGTCTGGGCAGACAGGACCCCCCAGCTGTTTCTTTGCTAAGACGTAGATTTTCTGCGAAAGGAATGGCCCCTTAGCCTTGTTTACATCTGCTGAGGCGTGAGCTTGCCCTTTGTCTCTGAGGAACTGGTTTGGTCACTCCCCAGATATGGCAGAGATGTTAGTAACACTACACAGTGGAACCTTATAACATCAGTATTGCCATACACATTTTACCGGGACAATAATGATCAGAAGCTTATGAGTTTTCAAATGATACTGCAAAAGATGTACGTTGTGCCAAGCTGTGTGCAAGGGGTGAGTTCAGAGGTACAGTCTGACACACAGTATGTCACAGACAGGCACACACGAATGTGAACAGACATGCACACACACAGGCTCAGGCAGATATGCTGGATGCTGAGTTAGTGTCTGTGTCATGCCAGGATCCCAGAGCACAACAGAAACCTGAGCACCAGCTTCAGCCAGTGGCAGTGAAAATGCCCGAGTCTTGGTAAGCCGGGGAGGCCAAGATGCTGGCTGATCGATGCACTAGAGAGGGATGGATGGGCTAGAGGTTCCCAGGATGCACTGCAGCCCTGCAGCCCACTCTCCACTCCCGCATTAAGCTGCCTGGCTGAGGGTGACACCCAGTGGCACTGGGCAGCATCTGTGTCCTGTGGCTCTGGGTGGCACCCATGTCCTGTGGCTCTAGGTGGCACCCCGTGGCTCTGGGCAGCACCCAGGTCCCATGGTTCTGCATGGCAGCCTGTGGCTCTGGGTGGCACCTGTGGCTCTGGGTGGCACCCATGTCCTGTGGCTCTAGGTGGCACCCCGTGGCTCTGGGCAGCACCCAGGTCCCATGGTTCTGCATGGCAGCCTGTGGCTCTGGGTGGCACCTGTGGCTCTGGGTGGCACCCATGTCCTGTGGCTCTAGGTGGCACCCTGTGGCTCTGGACAGCACCCATGTCCCATAGTTCTGTGTGGCACCTGTGGCTCTACGTGGCAGCCTGTGGCTATGGGTGGCAGCCTGTGGCTCTGGATGGCACCCATGTCCTGTAGCTCTGGGCAGCCCCCGTGGCTCTAGGAAGCCAGGGTGCCTGGCACGCAGTGCCCCTCTCGGGGGAAGGCCACGATCCAGAGCTGCCCCCTTCCTTGACCTCATCTTCTCCCCCCTCAGGGACGGACCACGGCAGGTTCCATATCGACAACGTGACAGGTGCCATCACCATGCTGCTGCCCGTGGAGAGCCGGAGCCACACGCCCACCTTCAGCCTCAGCGTCATGGTAGGTTTGGCTGAGGCTGGGCTCCGGGCTCGGGCACCCACGGGAACCTGGGTGGGACAATCTGGTCCCCAGTCTCAGCCTGGCGCCCCCCCCCCCACCTCTGTGCCCTCTCTAGGCTGCGCAGGTGAACGATGCCAACAAGTACGTGGTGACGGAGGTGCGGGTGAGGGTCCTGGCCGCCAATGTGCACCCGCCTCGCTTCAGCCAGCCCCAGTACCAGGCCTTTGTGCGGGAGGAGCCTGGCCTGGCCGCACTGGTGCTGACATACAGCGGCCAGGTGCTGACACTGCAGGCCACCGACGCCGACTTCCCCGACGTGAGTGACTCCAAGGCAGACGCATCTACCTGCCCCCCCCCCGCCCTGCCCAGGGCCCCTGCCTCTGGCCGCCATCCCCCCCTGCCCACAGCTTGTGTCCTCTGCCCCCCCCCGCCCAGGGCCCGTGCCTCCTGTCCCTCTCCCCTATGGCCCATGCCCCCTGCCCGCCAACCCTGCTCAGGGCCCGTGCCTCCTTCCTCTCCTGCCCAGGGCCCGTGCGCCCTGCCCCCCCGCCAACGGGCCATGCCCCCCGCACCCCTGCCCTGCCCACAGCCCGTGCCCTCTGCATCCCCCCTGCCAAGGGCCTGTGCCCCCTGCCCCCCACAGCCCTAACCAGGGCCCATGCCCCCTGCCCCTCTGCCCAGGGTCCATGCCCTCTGCCCCTCGTCCATGGCCCATGCCCCCTGCCCCCTCCCTACCCTGTGTCTGTGCCCAATGACCCCACCCTTGGCCCTGGGTGGGGAAGGGGCAGGGGGTCCAGGCCCTCTGCCTCCTACCAACCCTGCCCAGGGCCCGTGCCCTCTGCTCCCCCCTCCGCCAGCCAGGTGGTGATGCCCACTCGTGCACATGCTCTAAGGGAGAATACCTGGCCAGGCGTCCCCCTACGGCTGCCTGTGCCTGACCCTTCGACCAGATCCCCGGCTGGTTCCCGTCCGCTCCATGGCGATCAGTGGCGCTGGGCCACATTTCACAGTCAAGGAGCCGACCCAGTCAGGGTCCCTGAGTGTCCTGCAGGCGGCTGCAGCCTGGTGCTGGCTGGCTGGGCACGGGCAGCACTTAGCGAGCAGCCCTTCCGCCGGGCATCATGCAGTGCTGGGAGGGCAGCAGAGCCAGTGCGTCTCCGCCCAGCGTGGGGCTGGGGAACTCCCTGACCCTCTGGGCATCTGGCCTCCTGCTAAACCCGGGGGTCCACAGGGCTGGGGGGCTGTTCAATGGGTGGGGAGGGGGAAGACTTGGTCCCCATGAGAGAAGGAATGGGGAGAGGTGAGACTGGCCCCATGGTTCCCGCCAGGGACGAGAAGCAGGGTCTGTCTCACAGTCCCATCCCCCCTCATGAATTTGTGCCTGCTCGGCCGCCCCACCCCCATGAGATTCCGGCGCTGGGGCCTGCCCTTGCAGAGTTCCCAGGGATGCCCCTCACCCAGCCCTGGGCCCTCCCTCGCTCAGTTGTTGGGGCCGTCTGTCCTCCCTCCCGCCGCGTTCACCCTGCCATCCTGTGTGCTGCTCCAGGGCTTCAACCCAAAGGTCCGGTACAGCCTGACGCACCAGTCCAACCACACCCAGCTCTTCCAGATCACACCGAGCGGGCTCCTCGTGGCCCGGGCCGACCGGCTCCGGGCCCTCCAGCAGTACTTCCTGCAGGTAAGAGCTGCGCCCGCCCTTCCCGGACACCCCAGGAGCCAATGGACCGTCCCAGGCGTCTCTGCTTGGGGAGGGGCCCCGTCCTGCCAGCAGATCCCCCACTACCCCCGCAGCAGCAGGGAGCCCTGGGTGCAGGGCCTGGGGACTTCTCCAGACGCTGACTGGCTCCGGCCAAGGCTGCGTTCGCAGGGCTCCTCGTGGATTCCTTGAGGCCCTGCAGGGCCCACGGGCTCCTTGCTCTGCCTGGGCGATGTGAGGCTGCTGCTGAGGTCCTGAGCTGCTTGTGATATCGCTGTCCTTGCGGCGGCGAATGGGCGTGACGTCACAAGCGGTAACTGCAGGCAGAGATCTCCAGAGCGAAACCAGGTCCTGGGAGCTCTGCCTGAGGACGGGCTGCAGAATGCATCCCAGGGACCGTTCCCACGTGATGCTCCCCAAGCACCGTGCCAGCGCGTGGCTTTGTTACGGGATCAGAGAATGGTGGGTTGGAAGGGATCCCCTGCTCTGAGACAGGATCGAGTCAGCCTAGACCAGCCCTGACAGGTGTTTGTCCAACCTGTTTGTGAAATCCTCAAGTGATGGGGGTTCCACAACCTCCCTTAGAAGCTGATTCCCTACCCTTCCAGTAAGGAACATTTTCCTAATATCGAACCTAAATCTCCCTTGCTGCAGATTAAGCCCATTACTGCTTGTCTTGCCTTTAACGGACGTGGAGAACACCTGATCCCCATCCTCTTTATAATGCTCCGACTCCTGGGGGAATTCTGCATCGAAAAGTTTAAAATTCTGCATCAAAATGTTTAAAATTCTGCGCCAAAAAGTTTAGAATTCTGCAAAATTCTGCATATTTTATGTGTCAAAATACCACAATATAATCACGCCAGTTTCAATTATTTTGGAAATTAGGTAATTTATTTCAAAATACCTGTTGGCAAGTATGTCTGTAACGATACAGACAACGAAAAAGACTCAGGAAATGGTTTTTTTTTTTGACAAAGAGATTCCTTACTGGGCATACAGAACTTGGAGGAATTCACTTAATCTGCAATACAGAACCATATTTCCCCCACCCTCAGAAGCAGTGCAAAGGCTTGGGGGAGTCAGGGGTAATGGAGGAGCTGAGGGAGAGGGAAAGAATTGCTGGGAACCTGGAGGTGAAGCTGAAGGATTGTTGGTTGGGGGAGGGGAGAAGTATGGAACTATTTGCGGGGGTGTGACGATGTGGTTCTGGCGGGACCCAAATGAGAGTGCCAATTCAGGACCAATTGCTCAAACAAGGCAGTCACAGCCCCAGGCTGGGGTTTTTCCACCTCTAAGGCAAACCAAACCAGCCAGACAAAAAGGACTTTGGTTTCACCCCACTGGCTAACCACAAGTCACACAAGCAATTTCCTTAGACACTCCAGTCTCCCAGTGTCACCACCAGTGCCACCCGTCCTGTGGATGAATGGTTATGAAAACCAACACCCCAGTAAAAGAAAAAGGTTCTCTCGATCCCAAAAGACCAAGCCCCAGACCCAGGTCAATATACACATCAGATCTTACCCACAAATCACGCTGTTGCCAATCATTTAGAATCTAAAATCTAAAGGTTTATTCATCAAAGGAAAAAGATAGAGATGAGAGCTAGAATTGGTTAAATGGAATCAATTCCATACAGTAATGGCAAAGTTCTTAGTTCAGGCTTGTAGCAGTGATGGAGTAAACTGCAGGTTCAAATCAAGTCTCTGGAGAACATCCCCCGCTGGGATGGGTCATTCAGTCCTTTGTTCAGAGCTTCAGTTTGTAGCAAAGTCCCTCCAGAGGTAGGAAGCAGGACTGAAGACAAGATGGAGATGAGGCATCCGCCTTATATAGGCACTTCCAAGTGTAAGAACACTTCTTTGTTCTTACTGTGGAAAATTACAGCAAAATGGAGTCTGCAGTCACATGGGCCAGTTTCTGCACACCCTGCTGAGTCACAAGGCGTATCTGCCTCCTCTTAATGGGTCAATTGTGTAGCTGATGGTCCTTAATGGGCCATCAAGCAGGCTAAGCAGAGCTAACACCCACTTGTCTGGGATTTTTCCCAGTAACACAGCACAAGTTTGAAATATAGACAGTACAGAGCCAATACTTATAACTTCAACTACAAAATGATACAGACATACAGACAGCATAATCATAACCAGTAACCCATAACCTGGTCTTAGACACCTTATATGACCCCTTTTACATAGGATTTGGTGCCACTACAGGACCTTGGTTGCAAACCATGTTCTATATGGTCCCAGTTTATATCAATAACGTCATGGGGGGGAGAGCAGAGGGATTGTTAGGGAGTAGGAAAGCCTCCCCCATGCAGACGCTGGTTGACCCCAGCCTTTCACATTCAGTCAGTCACATCTGCCTCTGTCCCCATGTGTCCATGCACTCGCAGTCAGTCACAGGGCTGCCCGAGGATTCAGGGGCCCTGGAACAAAGCAATTTCGGGGGCCCCTTCTACAAAAGAAAGTTGCAATATTATAGAATACTATATTCTCATGTGGGCCCCTGCAGGGCCCGGGGTCTGGGGCAAATCACCTCACTTGCCCCCCCCGGCAGCCCTGCTCAGCCACCCCCTGTTCCCATGTGGCCCTGCACCCCCACTCAGCCACCCCCTGTTCCCAAGTGGCCCTGCACCCCCACTCCCACTCAGCCCCTGGCTCAATGTTTTTACCCCATTAGCTCTGTGCCCCTGCCCCATTCCATCCCCCACTAGTCCTTCTGAACCCCAATCTGTGTGATCCCTCCAGGAGCCCTGTGTGCCCCGTGCTGTCTGTCCCTCCCCCATATCCTGTGCCTCTTCTCCTGGCCCCACGGGGAAGGCAGCCTCCCCCTCTCTCTGGCTGGCTGCTCCGGCCCTGAGCCAGGTGCCCTCCCCTCTGGTACCACAGCGGCCCCTGGTGGATGAATGGTATAATTGAAGTGCCTCTCTGGCAGAATCTGTTTTCTGGACAGGGCATTTAGCTGGATCTCACACCAGTGCAGAGTAAAGAGAGACAATTACAGCCCGTGTCTTACACACAATACTCCTGTAACACCCCCCAAAATGAATTAGCCTTTTTTTGCAGCTGCATCACATGTTTGGCTCATATTCAGTGTGTGATCCACTGTCACCCCCTGCTCCTTTTCAGCAGCGCTACCCCATAGCCAGTTATTCCCATTCGTAGTTGTGCTTTGCTCTTGTCTTTATTGAATTTCATCTTGTTGAATTCAGACCAATTCTGCAATTTGTCAAGCTCATTTTGAATTCTAATCCCGTCCTCCAAAGTGCTCGCAACCTCTCCCAGCTGGGTGTCGTCTGCAAATTTTATAAGCAAACTCTTCACTCCATTATCCAAGTCATTAATGAAAATATTGGACCCAGGACAGCCCCCTGAAGAATCCCACTAGTTACATCTGCCCATTCTGAGCTAAAACCATTGATAACTGCTCTCTGACTACAATTTTTCAACCAGTTGTGTACCCACCTTATAGTAATTTCATCTACCCCACGTTTCCCTGCAAAGGACAGTGTCAAAAGCCTTGCTGCAATCAAGATACATTATGTCTACTCCTTCCCTCACATCCACACAGGGAGAAGTGGTAGATATGATAAATTGTCCTCGTTTTAGAGATGGGAAACTGAGGCACAAACTGCCTAGGGTTATACAGTGAGTCAGTAGCAGAGGTGAGAACAGAACCCAGGAGTCCTGACTCTTTCCCCCAACCCGCTCTAACCCCCACAGCTCCTACTCCCTTCTCAGAGACGGGAACAAACAAGGAGTCCTGGCTCCCAGCCCCCTGCTCTAACCACTAGACCCTGCTGCCACCTTTGTTGTATAAACCCAAGGTACGATTACCTGGAACAGAGGTGTTAAGTCTCCAAAGAGCCCTGTGGAGGCCTCGCTCCCAGGCATGCGGCTGTGAGGGCCTGTTCCCAGGTGCCTGGCTCCCTGGGGCGCTCTCTCAGCACCGGGGATACTGAGTGTTGCTTCCCGGCCTAGGTCATCGCGCGAGATGAGGAATCAGGGGAGACCACCAACACGACGGTCAATGTGGAGGTGCTGAGGCCGGGCCAGGCAGGTACGGAGCCGGCGGGATGCCCCTGGGCCGGGCCTGTCTCCAGGGATGCGGCCAGCTGAGGCCAGGCAGCCAAAGCTCTGGGGGTGCAATCTGGTCCCCAGGCGGCAGAGAGAAGAGGCCAGGGCCTCCCCAAACAGCTGGCCTGCCACCTTTGGGGACACTCCATCCCGAGGCCCTGCTCCCACTTGTCCTCTTCCCCCCGATGCCTCACCCTCCCTGTGCCATTCCCCGTCCCCGCTCTGCCCACATGGGGGCCTTGCGGGAGAGGGTGGGACCTGGAGAGGGGGCAAAGAGGCACTAGCAGCAGGTGGGAGGATCCTTGGGGAAAGGGGGGGGTGAGTTGGGCAGGAGGTGGAGCTTTGGTGGAGGAGTCTGAGCGGGGGTGGGCCTTGGGGCAGGGCCTTGGTCCAGATGCACCCAGCCTCCCCAAATGGAGGAGTCACACACCTCCATGGCCTGGTCCATGGGGACCTGAGTGGCCCCATCAGCACTGACCCATGCATCCCCAGAGGAGGTCACTGGGGAGTTTCCCCTCTCCCCCGAGGGCAGCCCTTCCAGCCCTGCTGCCAGGAAACCAAGGGGACGGTCGCCACAGCGGGCCGGGGCCCAGAGCCCTCCCCATCCAGGCCAGGAGGTCGGCTGCAAGACACGAGAGCCAGGGCGCGGGCGAGCAGAGTCCCAGCTGTGACAGCTGCTGTGGGAGCCCCTCTCTGAAGAGGTCCCCGCCCTTCCCCCCGCAGCCCCTGTGGACCCTTCCGAAGCCGGGCAGAGCCAGGGCCCGCTGGACGTGGGGATCCTCGCTGGCAGCCTGGGGGCCCTGCTGCTGCTCACCGCCGCCATCCTCCTCCTCCTCCTGCACGCCATGAAGAAGAGGCAGCGCCATCAGCAGGCCCTGGAGAGGGCCTCCCTGGCCATCGAGAAGCACCCCAATGTGGTAAGAACCCCTGGAGCAAGGCCCCCTGCCCCCAGATCTGCTGGCTTTGCCGGCACTGGGGGGGGGGTGTTGGGCTGCCAGGGGCCCTGGCCCAGCCCTCCTGGGCGCTCTCCCCAGGGCAGGGGGTATGTTCAGTTGGCTCTGGCTCCTCCCTGGGACCCCAGGCCGGCGTGTGCCCAGGCTCACCCTGGCTGCCTTGCCCGGGTGGGACTATGGGCTGCAGAGTCTTAGGGGTGTTCCCCGGTGCAGCTGAGGGTGACTTTCAGAAGCCTGCCCCGTGGAGAGTGTTCTGTGGGGAGAAATTCCCCCTGGGCGTGGGGGGGGGCAGCGCCAGGGCAGGGCACCGACTGACATATGGAGGGGCCCTGTCACGGGGTCCCAGAGCAATGCTCTGGAACTGCTCCCCACAAAGCCAGGCAGGACTTTGGGAAGCCTCCTCTCCCTTGGACGAGTGGGACTGGTCGTGATACTGGGATACTCGTCCAGACTGTCTTCAGGGCAAGAAGCTCCCACGGCTTCACCTCCTGGGTCTGACCTTGGAGAATTCAGCCTCCCTGCCCCTCCGTGCACTTCCCCCAGCGAGTCCGCCCCAGCGGGGTCCTGGGGCAGCCAGAGGGTCCCGCACCCCCACTTCGCAGTCAGACGTGACTCTCAGCCAGCCAGTAACACAGAGGTTTATTCGATGACAGGAACACAGGCTAAAACAGAGCTTGTAGGTACTGCGAACCGGACCCCTTGGCCAGGGCCATTCTGGGGGGCAGTGAGCCAGACCCGCACGTCTGAACTTCATTCCTCGTCCCCAGCCAGCTCCAGACTGAAACCCCCTCCAGCCCCTCCTCTCTGCTCAGCTCCTTACCCGGGCCAGGAGGTCACCTGATCTCTTTGTTCTCCCACACCTTTAGCATCCCCTTGCAGGGGGAAAGGGCCGGGTCATTAGTTGCCACGGAGACAGATGGTCGGCCAGAAACTGAGGCCCTCCCGCAGTATTCAGAGGAAACATTAAGAACAGCCCCACTTCATCACAGGCTCCATTGGTGGGACTGGAGGCAGCCCAGCTGTTCCCACAAGGGAGATCGTGGGGGCCCTTTCAGGGGTGGCCCCTTGGTTGTCCAGGGCATACGTCCACCAGCCAGATGTCCAGCACAACCCATATGTTGTTGCTTACATCAGGGCCCCCCAGATCCTGGGGGATCCTGCCCCGGCAGGCTGGGGAGTGTAGGAGGGCTGGTCGGTCCAGCAGAGGATGGTCCGTAACAGCAGGAGAACCCCTGGCCAGCAGAATGGGTGGGGTCCAGCCGCCGTGGTTTCCCCACCCAGGTCTCCTCCTAAGGCCGGGCTAGGAGGGTGCAGGAGTGGGCCTGGTGCTCTCCCAAACACCTCCTCCCCCAGGCTGGGCAGCAGGAGACCCTGGTCCTGGCAGGAGAAAGGGATGTGCCCCGCCCCTAGCTGGGTCCCTGTCTCCCACCCCCGGTGGCTGGGAGTTGGGAACCGGCTGGAGGAATGCCATGGAGAGCAGGAACCCCGTCTTGGGGGCATCATGCCCATGGCCAGTGACAGCCTGATGTGCTGCGTGCCCAGCCCAGGTGGGCACCAGGCCCAGTGCTGCGTCTCGCCCTCTGCCTCGAGGGCACTGGGGGTGATTAGCTGGAGAGTGCACGCTGAGCGGCGCTTCGGGCAGGCGGTCTAACGGCGGGCACTTAAGGCTGAGCCCCGGTCTCTGTTAATCCCTCGCTGTAGGAGTCCAGTGCCTGGTGCCCAGGGCCAGGCAGGGGCAGGAGAGGGAAGTGGGAGCTGGGTGTCCGGCCCTTGTTCAGGATCTGTGTTGGACAGACATGCCCCTGGGACCTCCCCAGTACCGCTGGGCACAGGGCAGCATGAGGGGGCAGCTGAGGGTGGGGGCACTCAGACCTTCTCTACTTGAACACTTCAGGGACGTCACCACCGCACTGTAAATCCAGGGCCGGGGGGGCGGGCTTGTGAACTCCCTGCGTCCAAGCCCGCGCTTGAGTTTCCACACTGCAGCGTGAACTTGGGGTGACAGCGGCTGCACCCGGGACTCAGAGCCGCGCCCATGCGCCCGTGCTGCAGCGTGAACCTGGGGTAACAGCGGCTGCACCGGGGCTCAGAGCCGCGCCCATGCGCCCGTGCTGCAGCGTGAACCTGGGGTAACAGCGGCTGCACCGGGGCTCAGAGCCACGCCCACGCACCCATGCTGCAGCGTGAACCTGGGGTAACAGCAGTTGCAGTGTGACACGGAGTCACCGGGCGGTGCTCTGGAACTGCTCCCCACAAAGCCAGGCAGGAATCTGGGGAGCCTCCTCTCCCTTGGAGCAGACTTGTTCAGGGCAAGAAGCTCACATGTCTTCACTTCCTGGGTCTCTCCTTGGAGCATTCAGCATCCTCTGCCCCTCCGTGCGCTTCCCACAGCGAGTCCACCCCAGTGGGGTCCTGGGGAAGCCAGAGGGTCCTGCACCCCACTTCGCAGTCAGATGTAACTCTCAGCCAGCCAGTAACACAGAGGTTTATTCGATGACAGGAATAGGGTCTAAAACAGAGCTTGTAGATACAGTGAACCGGACCCCTCAGCCGGGTCCATTCCGGGGGTCAGTGAGCCAGACCCCCACGTCTGCCCTCAGCCAGCTCCAGACTAACCACCCCTTCCAGCCCCTTCTCTCTGCTCAGTTCCTTTCCCGGGCCAGGAGGTCACCTGATCTCTTTATCTCCAACACCTTCAGTTGGCACCTTTGCAGGGGAGGGGCCCAGGCCATCAGTTGCTAGGAGACAGAGTGTCAGGCATTTAGGTGCACTGGCCCTTTCTCTGCAAGTTACTTAAGAACTGCCATGGGGACACTGAGGCACCAACACAGTATTCAGAGAAAACATTAAGAACATTCCTAGTGTAACCCTTCTGCCCCTCTGAGTTGGCAGCGACAAGGGCCGGGTTCAGTATCCAGGGGTTCCGTTTCAGTAACACAATGCATAACCGGCTCGAGCCCCCACCCAGTGACCTGGGACACTCACGTACCACCCCCCCTGGGCGCCTCTAGGAGGCAATACTTCCCCTCTCGCAAGCACGGAGTCTGAGTGTAGAAAAATCTCTTTAATAAAGGAAGGAATCAATGCGGCATCCCATTGGAGAAACACCACAAGCAGGGTTATAACCCAAACCATAAACAAAAACCCACCTCCAAGTACGTTTGGCACTGTCCTTTTTCCCCTTAGGGTTTTAAGTCCAATCACCCCAAAGTCCAACAACCCAAAAGTCTCTGGTCAATGCCACCCCAGAGTTCGAGAGTTTATCTGTAGAGGTCCCTCCCCCCAGCCTGGGTAGAAAGGGGCACCTTATGTGGTCCGGGGCCAACTGCCCTGCCTCTCCATGGGTTCTGCTTCTGCCTTCTCCACGAACTGCTCCGCTTTACCAGCCACTCCACGCTGCTCCTCCAGCCGTCCTCAGAAACTGCTCTGCTCCACCAGCTGCTCCAGTTCTCTCTGCAAACTGCTCAGCTCCGCTCGCTCTGTGGGCCGCTCCACCCGTCCCACAGCTACTCCGCTCTGCCAGCTGCTCTGCTGCCACCAGCCATCCCCACAACTGCTCCAGCCGTCCCCACAAACTGCTCCACTCCGCCAGCTGCTCTGTTCCACAGCATATCTTCAGGCTCCCCCACTAGTTAGCACAGTACTCAGTGCTCTCAGCTCAGTTATTTCAGCTCTTTAGTGATTTCCACTCTTAGTGATCTCAGCTCTTAGTGGGGGAGCCCCAGTGCTAGTGCACCATTAGCCCAAAGTGAGTTCAGCTCCGTAACCTGTATCTAGATTCTTAAGGGAATAAAAAATCAACTCTAATATTCCACAGTGGAGAGAGGAGGGGGTGGAACTGGTGCTTCTGGCTCCACAAGGAGACTGCACCACCAGGCACAGATACCTGTCCCCAGCCTCTCTCAATTCACTGGGTTTGGAACCCATGTCCCTTGTCTAGCAAGTACCAGCCAACTGAGGTTGAGTCATTTCTGTCACCAAGCAGTCCCACAGCTCGGCAGCTTGGGATGGGGTAGGCGTGCCTATGCAAATACACTCTCTGAAATTGTTTCCACCAGATGTCAGGGTAGAGCTCATCCTGACTCTGCTTACTCTAGTTCATCACACAGTGTGAACCTGGGGTGACAGCAGCTGCACCCAGGGCTCAGAGCCATGCCAACGCACCCGTGCTGCAGTGTGAACCTGGGATAACGGCGGCTGCACCAGGGCTGTGACGATGTGGTTCTGGCGGGACCCAACTGAGAGTGCCAATTCAGGACAAATTACAGTTACAGCCCTAGGCTGGGGTTTTTCCACCTCTAAGGCAAACCAAAGCAGCACACCCCAGTAAAAGAAAAAGGTTCTCTTGATCCCAAAGGACCAAGCCCCACACCCAGGTCAATATACAAATCAGATCTTACCCACAAATCACGCTGTTGCCAATCCTTTAGAATCTAAAATCTAAAGGTTTATTCGTAAAGGGAAAAAGATAGAAATGAGAGCTAGAATTGGTTAAATGGAATCAATTCCATCCAGTAACAGCAAAGTTCTTGGTTCAGGCTTGTAGGAGTGCTGGAGTAAACTGCAGCTATAGCTTAGTGATCTGAGCATTGGTGTGCTAGACCCAGTGTTGTGAGTTCAGTCCTTAAGGGGGGCCATTTAGGGATTGGTCCTGCTTTGAGCAGGGGGTTGGCCTACATGATCTCCTCAGGTCCCTTCTAATCCTAAAAATCTATAAGTCTCTGGAGTACATCCCTTGCTAGGATGGGTCATCAGAGCTTCAGTTTGTAGCAAAGTCCCTCCAGAGGGAAGAAGCAGGACTGAAGACAAGATGGAGATGAGGCATCAGCCTTGTATAATTTTTTTCCAGGTGTAAGAACCAGTTTGTCCTTACTGTGGAAAATTACAGCACAATGGAGTCTGGAGTCACATAGGCAAGTCCCTGCGTACTTTGCTGAGTTACAAGGAGCTTCTGCCTTCTCTCAATGGATCAGTTCAGGGCCAGCGCTACCATTTAGGCAGCGTAGGCAATCGCCTAGGGTGCCAGAATAATTGGGGGGCGCCGTTTTGCCGGAGAGGGCGGCAGGCGGCTTCGGTGGAGCTGCCGCAGTGGTGCTTGCGGAGGGTCCGGTGCTCCGCAGCTCTGGTGGAGCTGCCGCAGTGGTGCCTGCGGAGGGTCGGCTCCTCGCGCAGCTCCGGTGGACTGCCCGCAGGCATCACTGTGGCAGCTCCACCGGAGCCACGGAGCACCGGACCCTTTGCAGGCACCACTGCGGCAGCTCCACCGTAGCCGTGGGACCAGCGCGTGGGGCGGCGAAATTGCCGTCTGCCTAGGGCGCTCAAACCCCTAGCGCTGGTCCTGGGTCAGTTGTGTAGCTGATGGTCCTTAATGGGCCATCAAGCAGGCTAGGCAGAGCTAACACCAACGTGTCTTGGATGTCACTCAGAAGCACAGCATAAATTTGACATACAGACAGTACAGAGCCAATACTCATAACTTCAACTACAAAATGACACTTGCATACAGACAGCATTATCATAACCAGCAACCCATAACCTGGTCTTAGACACCTTATATGACCCCCTTTACATAAGATTTGGTGCCACTACGGGACCTTGGTTGCAACCATGTTCTATATGGTCCCAGATTATATCAATAACGTCACAGGGGCTCAGAGCCGCGCCAATGCGCCCGTGATGCAGCGTGAACCTGGGGTAACAGCGGCCGCACCCGGGGCTCAGAGCCGTGCCCGCGCTGCAGCGTAAACCTGGTCTCAGGGTCATCCTTAGGCATATGCAGCATACCCGGCTGTGTAGGGCACCCAAAAATTTGGGGCACCACCCTTGCTGGGTGTGGCGCAGACTCCTCTCCAGCCTCTCACCCGTGCTGGGCCGGCTGGCTTATCCCTCAGCCAATCCCCTGGCCCTTCCCCACCGTGCATGCACTCCTCTGGGGCTGAGGGCTTGGGCTCAGGTGGGGCATAATGGGGCCAGGAGCAAAAGTTTTTGCCTGTGAGTGAGCAGGGGAGGCGAGCTGGGCCAGGCTGGGGTGCGGGGGTGGGGGAATACCTGGAGGCTGGGAAGAGAGGGGGGAGCTGAGCCGAGCCAGGCCAGGCAGGGAATAGAGTGGGGGCGAGGCAGGGGGAATACCTGGAGGCTGGGAAGAGAGGGAGGAGCCGAGCTTGAGGCTCTGGGTAGAGCTGGGCATGGGACTTCGCGGGGGGCAGGAGAGGGGGATCTTTGTCTTGCACAGTGAGCAAGCAGCGAATGCACTGGGGCCTCCCGAGGAGCAGGCTGGTGGCCCTGGGGGAGAGCAGCCGTTCCAAGCAGGCCCCCCGTACCTGCCCCTCTCCCTTCTTCTGCCCACATGCCCTGCCAGAGGGGTGGCAGGCAAGGGCCTGGATGGGGGCTGGCCTCAGCCATTGGCATCAGCTATTTCTTTTTTGTCATTCATACAGATTTGGGGGCATGGCTGACATCCCGGCCCTCATGTAAAACGCTTCCTGTGGCCTTTTGATCTGCACACTGAGGTGTCTCACTGCCAAGTCCCTCTGCGGGGCTGGGGGAGGCTGCAGGGTGCTCTCCCACCTCCCTGCAGCCAGTGGCCTGTGCTTCCCACTGCCAGGCTGGAGCCTCCATATTTATATATTGACAGAATTTGCAGAAATTTGCAGAATTTTAAAATATTGTGTACAGAATTTAATTTTCTGGCACTGAATTCCCTCAGGAATAGTGGGGGCTGGGCAGTGGAGGCAGGCTGTGAAAGGGGTGCTGAGCAGTGCAGGGGTGTTTGTGGGTGGGAGATCGCTGGGCATAGGGAGCTGTGGTGGAGATCTCTGGGTGAGGAGCCACTGGGCATGGGGGTTGCTGGGCATAAGGGGGTGGAGTGTTCTGAGCAGGGGGACGGTGTGGCAGGGCACACTGGCAGCGCAGGGCTGGGTGTGGGGGTGCAGGTGGGAGGGAAGTGCAGGGGTTAGGGGTAAAGGTGGCACAATGAAACTGGGGTAACGGTTGCTGCACCGGGGCTCAGAGCAGCGCCAACACGCCCGCACTGCAGCATGAATCTGGGGTAATGGCAGCCACACCTGGGGCTCAGAGCCACGCCCAGGCGCTCGCGCTGCAGCGTGAACCTGAGGTAACAGCGATTGCAGTGTGAACTTGGGGTAACGGCAGCCACACCTAGGGCTCAGAGCCATGCCTGCATTGCAGCGTGAACCTGGGGTGACAGCGATTGCAGTGTGAACCTGGGGTAACGGCGATTGCAATGTGAACCTGGGGTGACAGCGGCTGCACCCGGGGCTCAGAGCCGCGCCCATGCTGCAGCGCGAACCTGGGGTAACAGCGGCTGCACCCGGGGCTCAGAGCCACGCTCAGGCTGCAGCGCGAACCTGGGGTAACAGCGGCCGCACCCGGGGCTCAGAGCTGCGCCCGGGGGTCAGAGCAGCGCCAATGTGCCCACGCGGCAGTGCAAACCTGCGGTAACAGCGGTTGCACCTGCCGATGGGCCCACGCAGGAGTATGCAGCCCTGCCTGGTGGCTGCAGCTTGAGTCTCCTCCCCAAGCTGGGGTCCCCGGTCAGCTGTGTGGCGGCTCCCCAGATTAGCTGATGGGGGGTGCTGCCGGATTAGCTGTGGCTGGGGGTGCTGATCACTCACCATTTTTTCCCCATGGGTGCACCAGACCTGGAGCACCCACAGAGTGGGCACCTCTGGCTTTCGTTGTCCCTTTGTCCTGTTCTCCTGTTTCATTCCACTCGTTCGCTGTAAAGCCTCGTCCATAATCATCCTTGGCACGGCCTGGCCCCTCCCCCAGCTCTGGAGACACCCCTGCCCCTCTTGTCCTGACCCAGCTCTGGGGACCCCTCACCCCTGTCTCTCAGCTGCTCTCCATCTAGCAGGGACACCAGCTGTTAGGCATACCACATCCTCCTCAAACCGTGCAGGCCAGCTCCTGCCCCACTGCAGGCAGGTCCGTTGGCCTGGATTGGAACAGGAGCAATTCTGAACTGGGTCAGCTTGTTAGAGCAGATGGGGCTGGGAGCCAGGATTCCTGGGTTCTATCCCCACTGCTCGGAGTGAGGTCAAATGGTTAGAGCAGGGAGTTGGAAGCCAGGACTTGTGGGTTCTATCCCCACCACTGGGAGTAGGGTCAAATGGTTAGAGCAGGGAGTTGGAAGCCAGGACTCCTGGGTTCTATCTCGGCTCCTGGCATGGAGTGGGATACACTGCTTAGATCCCCGCTACTGACTTGCTGTATGTTCCACGGCCAAATCCCAGCATGGCTTCAGGCCTCAGTTTCTCCAGCTGTAAAATGGGTGTAATTGCCCCGGCTGTGCTGACCAGCCTTCCGCACAAGAGCAAATGAGTCAGTTCCTTTCTCCGATGAAGCCGGCACTGCAGTCAGAGGCCTTGGCGTGTGACGGCCTGAGTGTGTTGCTGTTTCGCTGCGTTCTCATGCCTTATGCTTCTCTCTTTCTCTCACCCTCTGCTTGCCCTGCTGCCTGACAGAGCTTAAAGTGGTTCCAGCCGGTGAGTGCACAGCGGGGAGCATGGGCAGCGGGTGAACCCCCGCTTCAGGGAGGCTAGTTCCCCACCCCTTCCTCATGAGGCCCTGCACCTAGCCCCCCTTGCCTGCCAGAGCCTCTCCCTGCAGTCGGAGCAACCCCAACCAAACCACCCCGACCCGGGGACCAGCTGGCTGCCCCAAGCCACTCCGGGCTGCCCACTGGCCTGGGCCCCAAGCTCCAGGCTGGCAACCTGAGCTGAGCCCCCATCCGGGAGAGGGGGAGCGAGGACAGGGACATGGCCTATGATCCCCACCGACCCTGTGGAGAGGGGGTGCCCTGCGTCCGAGACGCTGCCCCTCAGTAGGGGGCTGGCCAGGGTCTGCCTTGGCGAGCGAGAGCCGGGGTCTGGAAACAGCCCTGCATCCTGGGGAGTCTGTGGCATCGCAAAGTGAGGGGCCTGCCCCCTCCCTCCTGAGCCAGCATCCGCCCCAGGCACCCCAGCGTGGGACATGATTCCGGCAGAGCCCCCTGGCTGATGGGCCCGTGGCCCTCATCTTCCTCCTGTCGTCGGATTTCATTTCGCCTGGGTGCCGTCCCTCACCCCAGGAGCCGTAGCCTGTAAAGAAAGGGGAGGGCCTGGTCTGGCTCTGCCACCGACCAGCCAGGTGGCCAAATGTGTCTGGCTGGCTGCCACATTGGGAGTCTCCCCCCACCCCTTGGCCCTGGTTTTCACGGTGGTCATGGCTGTGCCAAGGGAACTGCCCTGGGGTGAATTTGGCCAGGGGGGACCTCGGGATGCAGGTGACGTGGTGGGGCCCGCAGCAGTGCCCTCTGCCACGCATGGCCCAAACGCAGGGTGGGGGGTGAATTACTTTCCTGCCTTGTTCGGTGGCACGAGCCGGGGCCTCCTTTCGAGGGTCACCACAGGGGCTTCCAGCCCTGCCTTTGCGGGTGCGGATGACATTTGAAAACCACCGGTTGTGAGGGCTCCGTCAGGCTGGGCTCTGCTGCGAGTCTTCACAGCAGCTTCTCCCAGGCCGGGGTGAGAGTCAGCCCTCTGCCCAAGGTCTGTCCCTGCACTGAAGGAAGCTTAGCCGGGCCAGGCTGGATCCCACACCTTTGTTGTAGGGCTTGGGCTCCCCTTGGCAGCAGCAGGCTAAGCCCTGTGGCTGGCACGAGCCCCCAGCCCTGCGGGTCCTCTTGCCAGGGCCATGCCAGGGCCGGGCTGTGGAGCTGGCAGCCGGCACCGTGTGGATGGGCAGTGAGAAATGGGGGTGTGGGACACACATAATATAGAGGGGGGCACCCTGAAGGAGATGGGGCTTCATTTGGTGCATAGCGCGGGCACTGGTGCCGGAGAGAGGCTCCCCATTTGGGTGCGTCTACACTGCAAGTCTCAGCCCCCAGGTCTCCAGACTCGGTTCATGCTCTGGAGCAGGGGAGATGTTCCTGCTTGGTCTCTGAAACCCGGCTGTGGGGTGGGGCTCAGAGCATGGGCTCAGGCCGGGGCGGGAACGTCTACACAGCTCTTTTTCACCCTGGAGCGCCAGCCCCACGAGCCAGTCAGTTGTCCTGGGGCTCGCAGACCCAGTGCAGTGTAGACGTCCCCTTAGATACTCGGTGCCTACAACAAGCTCTGGGTAGAGTGTCCGTCAGCCAGCCAGGCCATAGGCCTGGTCACTGAGAATGACAGGTGGCGTAGGGGCCTAGCGTGAGTTGGGGGGCGTCTCCTGCGGGGGTGGGGTGTGCTGTGCGGGGCACTGGGCTTTGTAAACGTCTCGCCAGCCGTGACGGGCTGGGCTGGTGAATTTCAGCTGTCTCTGCGCCCGGATGGCAGGGTGTCTCCATGCTGGGGCTGGGAGGGAGTCCCCTTGAACTGTATCTGCTATTGGCAGCGTGGTTCATTCCCCCTCCCGTGTGGGGCGCAGCAGGATGGCCTGGGGGTGGGGAGCTGCCCTGTGCAGACAGCCAGTCCTAGCACTAGGCCCACTTCGGTCCCCTGCCTGGCTGAGGCAGCCTTCGGCTGGGCCGGCGTAAGAGCAGCTCACCTGTGTCCAGCTCCGACGGGCCAGGCTCGAGATTCTTATCGCTTAATGTAACTCTTCTGCCCTTCTGACTTGGCAGCGACAAGGGCCAGGTTCAGTATCCAGGGGTTCCGTTTCAGTAACACAATGCATAACCGGCTCGAGCCCCCACCCAGTGACCTGGGACACTCACATACCACACCCCCCGGGTGCCTCTAGGAGGCAATATTTCCCCTCTCGCAAGCACGCAGTCTGAGTGTAGCAAAAACCTTTTAATAAAGGAGGGAAACAATGCTGCATCCCATTGGAGAAACACCACAAATAGGATTATAACACAAAACATAAGCAAAAAACCCACCTCCAAGTACGTTTGGCACTGTCCTTTCCCCCTTAGGGTCTTAAGTCCAATCACCCCAAAGTCCAACAACCCGAAACTCTCTGGTCAGTGCCACCCCAGAGTTCAAAAGTTTATCTGCACAGTTTTACCCCCCCAGCCTGGGTGGAAATGGGGGATGGGGGGAGCACACACAGGGTGTTAAGGGGCACCTTACGTGGACCTGGGCCAACTGCTCCGCGTCTCTGTGCAGCCTTCACCACGACCAGCTCCACTACACCAGCTGTGCCACTCCTCCAACCAACCCGTGAGCCACTCCAGCCATCCCCACAAACTGCTCCACTCCGCTCACTGTTCCATGGGCTGCTCCAACATGCTGCAAACTGCTCTGCTCTGCCAGCCGCTTAGCAATAGGTCTTCAGGCTCCCCCACTAGTTAACATGGCACTCGGTGATCTCAGCTCTTAGAAGGGGAGCCCTGGTGCTGGTGCACCACTGGCCCAACGTGAATTCAGCTCAGCAGCCTCTAGATGGACTCCTAATGGAATCAAAATTAGCTTTGCTCTTTTAGTGGAGAGAGGAGGATGTGCAATTGGTGTTCCAGGCCCTGAAAAGGGGCCCATCCCATCAGGTACACACACCAATCCCCAACCTCTCTCCATTCACTGGGTTTTGGCACCTGTGCCCCTTGTCTAGCAAGTACTATTTAACTGAGGTTGAGTCATCTCTGTCATAAAGCAGTCTCATAGTTCCTCATTCACATAATTAGGGTGACAGCACTTTATTCCTCCTGCCCCAATAACAAAGAAATGGGGGCTCCCAGAGCTGTCAGAATAACCATCCCAGGCTGCCGTGGGCTATGCTAGATGGGGTGGGTGTGCCAGTGCAAATACCTGAAATTCCTTTCCACACTCCCCATAATTCACCACCAGATGTCAGGGTAGAGCTCATCCTGACTCTGCTTACATTAATTTATGATCATTTTAAGTCAATTGCTGAATTTTGCAGAATTGAACGTTGGGGTCTGACTCTGTTACCAGACATGCCAGCAACCTCCTCCCCTCCCACGGCGAAGGCAGCTGTGGGCGATTGGCCACCCTGCTCCCTTCCCAGCTAGTGTCAGAGTGGGGGAGGGTTTTCCTTTGGTGCACCTGCACTGTCAGAGCCTGATCCTTTCCCTCCATCCCACAGGTCAATGCCGGGAAGTCGGCCCCCCACCCCAGCAACGTTTACTTTCAGAACGAAGGCTACAGCGACCTGGGAGACGCAACGCCGGAGAGCACCGGGGGCTGGGTGAGCCAGGCCGCGCCGACAGGGAAAAGCCAGCCGGCTGAGACCAGCAAGGAGAGCCCCATGGCCAATTCTGTGGGGAAGGCCGACGGCTTGATGGGAGTGCGGAGCGGGGCAGGGTTAGCGTCCACAGAGAAGGGAGAAAGCGCTGCGGCCGCGCTTCCCAACGGGCAGACGCTCGAGCCGTCGGGGTGTAAGGACACCTGCCAAGACGACCAGGCACCACCCAGGAAGTGCAGCGCCAGCGCGGAGCCTGGCACCGAGGAGGGCACCGCGGAGTCCCAGCCAGCAGGGGAGAAAGAAGAAGAGCTCCCGCCACACGACTCTCAGCCAGACAGCCAGGAAAAGCCAACAGAGGCTGGGGTGGGAAGCAGGGAGATGGAGGTGGGGATGAGCAAACCTTTACAAGACAGGTCACAAGTTGCTGCAAGCCAGGAGGACACAGGCTGGAGTGAACAGGAGCCGCTGCCCACCAGCCCACCCCTGCCTAACTGCACTGCCAGCGAAGGGGGCTCTCTGGCCGAGGGGGCCCAGGCGACTAGCCACAGCGCCTCTCCCTCCAGTGCCAGCCACGCCGACGCCAGCCACACAGACGCCAGCCTCCAGCCTCTGGCCTCGAGTGGGCAGCACGAGCCCCCGCCCAAGCTGCCGATGCTGAAGGAGGTGAGCGAGGAGACGCTGGAGGAGGATGGCCCCAATCCTGGAGCACCCACATACCAAGACCCCCTGGCACCCTTGCCCATCAGCGACGTCCGGATGCCGGTCACCTTGATGCAGCTCCTGGAGGATTCCATAGAGTGTTAACCCATCCGAGAGGGGCGAGCGCCTCGGCCGCGTGGAGCCGAGCCCAACACAGAGACTGTGGCTGGCGACCGGAGCCAGCCCTCCTGGAATGCCTGGAGAAGGGTGGGGCACTCCCCTCCCCGTTCCACAGCACTAGAGTAAAGTCCAGCATCCCACATGGTACCGAGCCCCAGTGCGGAACAGATCGGAGCTTCCAGTGTCTTTCCCCAAAGTCCCTGGCTGCAGCGCACCTGGCATGGTTACAAAGGAGCCTTTGGCCTTTCCAGGTTCTAAAGAGACGTTTTTTAACACAGGGCTGTGCGGGTGGATTGTGCGAGGTCGCGATTCGCGGGGGGCTGCCAGCTCTCCAGGATGGTCCTGGAGTCTCTGGGAATTAAAAATCAGTCTGTTGTGTGATGAAACCTCCAAGAATGCAGCCAGCCAGAACTGGCAACCCCAGATTTGCCAGGTCCGTGTCCGAAGCGCAAGCAGAAAGGACGGCACCTGCTCAGCACGCCCAGGATCTGCCTGGGAGCTGAGATGCTGTTTGTGATCACGAAACACCGGGCTCCTTCTGCCAATGAGCTGGGCCTGTCCCTGGTCCGTGTGTGTGGAGCACCTAGCACCGAGGCCAGATACCCAGAATCCCCCAAACCCCGTCCCACCCGTGCCACCAGAGTCAGCAACACTCCCGCTGTTCAACTGAGCGGGCTTGGGCGCGAATCCAGCTGTGCTTCCTCCCAGAGGGAGCCCCTGCTTTGCTCCCGTAGCGTCAGAACTTCGATTCCTTTGGCAGCAAATGGATGAAATCGAAAGAGACAGACTGTGAGCTCGGTGCCCGCTGACAGGGTGCATGCTGGTGAGGTGCCCGGGGCCAGACCTGCCGTGAACTCCCGCCATTACCCCGTATCACTGTAAATACCCCCTGGGGAAGGCTGCTTCTCTCCCACCTTTGCTTACTCAGCTACGATCACATCTCCTCTTAGAGTGGCACCGGTTGGTTTAGGCTGGCTGCAAAGGGCTGGCTTTCCCCTGCCCTCCCAAGGCACAGAGGGGCCCGGGTAACACTGGTGAGGGGGACACGAACCGAACCAAACCAAGAATGGTGGCTCGGAAGCAGATCAGCAGATGGTGAAGGGGAGCTGGGCTGGGGGTATCCCAATCCCTAACGATTTAAGATCTAAGCTACCCCACTGGCAGGCCATGGTGCCCCAGCCCCACTCAGAGCCCCCCATCCCCTAGCTGGAGCCTCAGCAGGCCCACGTCTCTGGTGTGTATAAAACACAGCCTCCGCCTCTGGTTTATTAAGATTTTGAAATTAAACCTGTTTTAAAAAAAACCACAGTTGGCTTTTTTTTCTCGTGTGGCGTAATTAACATCACACAGCACCAGCAGGAGCCCAGCGCTCTGCTCCTGCCTCTGCCAGGGACTCGGCGAGTGACCCTGGGCACGTCCCGTCGCCCTGCTGTGCCTCACTTTCCCCAGGTGTTACAAAACAGGGATAAAAACGCTAATCCGCCTTTCGAAGGTGCTGCTGCGAAAGGCACCCAGACAAGAGTTCGGTTTATTATTAGAGCATTAGCATTAGCCCAGGAAGGCTTTGAAGACCGTTCCTGGCTGGACAAAGCATCTTAACCAGTGAGTTGTGGTTACTACCTTGTGGGTAATTAAGGTGATGGGCTGTGGACTGTCACCCACGGGAGACCGAGGGCTTGTATGTACAGAGACCGGGCAGCCCTACAGGAATCTAGCTGCCAGATGAGTACCCACAAACAGGTCCCAGCCGTTCAGAGTGTTTGCCCATCTGCCTGGTCTGACATTCTCTCAGCGAACAAAGGAGCTGAGCAATCCCACAGCACCAGAGCAGCGTGCCAGCAAACACCTTCCTGGGCATCAGTGGCTGGGTAAGGCAGGTCCCAGGTACTGCCAAGGGCGTTCAGTCAGAGTACAACAGGTGTGTGCCTCTCCATCGTGGTAACAGGGGCTCTCTGCCTCAGTTTCCCTGGCTGCTCAAGGGGATTGGCTCCTCATCTGCTCTGGAAAGTCCAGTGCTACTGGGGCAAATGAAGGCCAGAGCAATAGGAGCCCAAACCTTCACCCCCATGGATGTGTGTGGGCAGGGTGGTGGTGAGCAGGGGCGGAGCTTCAGATGCATGTGAGTTGGGGGAGGGGATACTTGGGGGGGGCTTCTGGAGAGAGCGGGGGATGGGCAGGATGGGGACTTGGAGTTATGATGGTGCCTTTGCCCATGGAGGGCTCACCACAGGCCTGGCGGGAGGATCCCCTTTTGGGGAGGAGGTGGGCCAGCACCTCGACACCTGCACCAGCTTTGCTGGCCCGGCAAAGGCTCCCCTGGAATGATAAGACTCCCTCAGCTGTGCCATGGGTGTCCTGCCTTCACCCCGTCTCTGGCATTAGCAGCCCTGCTCACGTGCCAGGCCTTAGGTCTGTCCTCTTCCAGGGGTGAGCCCCACAGCTCTGCGATGCGAGATGGGAGCCCCCAGGCTCCAGCCCCACTGCGTCTCCCCAGGGCTCAGAGCTCAACCCCTGGCAGAACGGTTGCCCCTTTGGGAGCGACGCAGCCAGCAGGGATTGGCACAACAAGTGGACACAGGCGTATCTTGTTAATCAATCACGGCTCTGGAGGGCAGAGTATGATTTTCTTTGATCTGGAAACATTTGTTTCCAATACTTCTACTCGCTCCTCCTCAAGTCTCTGTTCTTCGTTAGATAAACATCCTCGTTTTCACTCTGTCTCCCAAAACCCACGCGTTGTGTGTCCAGTGGAGCGGGGAGCTGAGCTGGAGCTGGGAAGCTGTGAATTCTAGGAGCGTCCGGTGGAGCTGAGGCTCGGGAGTGTCGTGTCCTGACTGAGTAGGAGCTTCTGGAAAGAATCCCACTGACGTCGCAAATCGCTTCAAATTACAGCCTCCCAGACCACTGGTTTCTCGCTGCAGCTCGCAGATCACAGCATGCGGCTTCCAGACCCTTCGGGCCATGTCTACGCTAGCACTTATGTCTGCAAAACTTTTGTCACTCAGGGGCGTAAAAAAAACCAACGGCCTGAGCGACATACGTTTTGCCGACGTTAACGCTCGTGTGCACAGCGCTGTGTCGGTGGCAGATGCTCCCTGGTGACATAGCTACCGCCGCTCGTTGAGCTGGTTTTCTGATGTCGCCAGGAGAGCTCCCTCCCCTCGGCATAACGTGGCGATGCGAGTGCTCTGACGGTGTCGTAAGCATAGACGTGGCCTCAGTCGCTACTAAACCCCCTGAACCTGCACTGGATAATGTGACGGTGCTGCCCATGGGAGCCAGCTGAGGTCACTCAATTAGGGTGAACTGCAAACAAAACGGAGCAGACAAACCCCAAAAGCTGCTGGTTATTCCAATATTTTGATTTACCAACCAGCACAGAACATCTTCTCTAGTACCTCACTGGTTACTGAGAAGTTCAAACACCGCAGTTCCCTTAAAGTGCCCAGCCTCAGGCCTCTGTCCAGACACACACATCAGATATGATGATGATTCCTGAAAATCTTACTTCATCATATAAAAGAAAAGGTTCTTCCAACCCCAAAGGATCAGCCACATACCCAGGTCCAATTATAACTTAAATCTTACCCAAAATATACATCACAGCCAATTCTTATTACTCAGCTAAAATTTATTAGAAAAGAAAAGGGAGAGAGTGTTGGTTAAAAGATCAATATACAGACAGACTTGAATTCAATTCTTGAGGTTCAGATACATGGCAGAGGTGAGCTTGTAGTTGCCAAAAGTCCTTTCAGAAATAGTTCATAGTCCAATGTCCATGTTCTGTTCAGGGTGGCTCCAGTCAATCACTGGGGATCTCAATCCTTGGGGCTTAAGGTTTCCCCCTCTTGAAACCCAAAGCAGATCTGAGATGAAGAAGGATCGTGTCCTAGCGTTCTTATACATTCCCAGCAGCCTTTCGGCCTGAGAAAAAAATAGGTTTCACTCTCCTTCCAAACATCCTGGCAATTAGCACAGGGTAATTTATCCATTAAACAGTTCAGATACAGGTTAACCTTCAAAGAGACACAGAGACAATAATACAATTTCACTCAAGCATCTTTCTAAATGTTAATACTCCTTTTTTGATCTTTGAATTAAAACTATAGCAATAGACAAGACTTGTTTGCTTACATCACAAGCCCTGAGCAAACATCTACCCTTGAGATCTCTAACAATGCAGACTTGCATTTCAAAGATCTGTTCATTTACATATCTTCCTAACCAGTCCTTAAGGTTCACCCATGGGTCAGGTCAGGCTGTGAGTTAATTACATCTTTCTGGCCCTGTCATCTTTCAAGGAGATATTAGATCAGACTCATAACGTTGTTGGGTCTAAACTTTTGGTGAACTTTGGAGCCAAAACACACCCAGACTGGCCGTCTCTGCATAATCCTTTCTGAACCCTTTATCGAACAAAGCACTGACCTGCAAACTACTCATGACACCCCCTTTCTCAAGTAGCCATTAGCCTTTATCTCTATGCATTTACTTGTTAAACTTGCTTTTCCTGTAAAATCTTGATTGATTATGCATGACCATTATCTTTTATTAATCACTTTGTTTACTTCTGTGTATAAATATTGATGCTCACCCCTAATAAAGGGGCCACACTTATTCTAAAGCTTTTGGGTTAGTGTGAGCCCGTTGATCAACGCATTTGTGTCTGGTCTCTGACAGAATTGTGTGCCCATAGCCTCCCGCACGAACTCGGGTGCTGGAGAGGTGAGTAAGGACTTGCTTTATTACCTAACAATTTGGGGGCTCGTCCGGGATACCTTCTGGTGCGGTACCTCTGTCCAGTGGTCAGACCACTCATATATGAATTGGCAAGGCGCCACAGGAGATTTCTCCTAGCCAATTCAATATTGAGGGGTCGTGTATTGGACAGCAGGGTAAACGCCAGTTGGAGGGCTCCTGTCAGACACCATGGGTCAAGGGACTAGCGTGCCTCTTGAGAGTCCGTTGGGGATTGTAAATAAGTTATGGAACGAAGGGAAACTCCCAGTACAGACAGGAATGTCTAGGAAGAAATTGTACACACTATGTGTAAGGAATTGGACTGGGTATACCGCGGTATTGGCCGACTCGGAGATGAGGTGGCCTTCGTATGGCTCTTTCGAACAGGCTGCCTTAAGAGGAGTAAAGAGCCAGATCGAAAAAGACCATCCGGGACAGTTATGTTACTGGTTTTGTTGGGACACAGCAGCAGAGCTGTGGAAATCTTTAAAAATTATGGCAGTCAGGTACTCTCCCGAGAGTGAACCCCCTCCAGGTTATTTCGATGAAGGGTGTAGACCACGGCGTGTTTTGACTCGTCAGCTGGTCCCCTCTGCACCTGCCCCTATTCCTCCGCAGGGGGACTCTCTCCTTGTAGCAGAGGGGAATCTGCAGGATCCCAGATTGGAATTTGTGCAGAAGGATGAGGAGGAAATGGAGGGGCAAACCTCGGGAGGAGTAGTTACTAGGCTTATGTCCAAGCAGGTACGGCAGGGTGCATGCCCCCCCCCCCCCCGAGGAAAGTATAGTTAGAGAGATGCCTTTACAGGTGCATGATCAACCTTATATGGGCAATGATGGACGGTTGCAACATGCTAGTATTGTGGAATATAAAGGATGGCTAGAATGGGATTTGAAAGAGTGGGGACAGTTGTCAGGGTCTTTTGGGGAAAATCCCCGAAAGATCATAGAACTTCTAGAAAGATTGTTTTTAAGTTATAATCCTACTTATACGGATGTGGATCAGTTGTTAAGTAGAGTTTTGACCGGAGAAGAACGTAGTAGATTGTGGATGGCAGAAAGGACATGGGGAGATAGCAATGCAGCTAATTTTACTTGGATGGATAGGCGGGATCTGGCCGCTGGCTGGAGTCCCCTAGACTGGACTCAGCTAAGGCTGGCTCAGCTGCAAACAGACCGAGAGCGATTGTTAGAGAGACTCAAGGAAATGGCTCGCCGCTCGCCTAATCAGGCTAAGTTCATGCAGATTCGGCAGGAATCTGATGAGCCGCCCAGAAAGTTCTGGTCGAGGCTATTGGAGGGGGCCCGAATGTTCACTCAGATGGATCCTGAGAGAGAAGCAGACCACCCTACTCTTATTTCATTTTTTGTGAATCAGTCGGTGCCCCCTGTAGGGGATTACTTCTTAAAGTTTCGCCCTGGTTGGGGAGGTGAGTCAGTCACTTCAGTGTTGGAAGTAGCTGATTTTGCCTGGGAGAAAGAAAGGGAAAGTAGTAAAAAGAAAGAGAAAAAGGAAGAATATAAGCTGATGGCTTTAGCTTTTCACGGTGGTGTTCGAGGCAAAGGCCGTGACCGTGGCAGGGGATTCCAGGGTGCCCGGGGAAGAGGGTCCTGGCGACCCCAGCCATCAGGAAATTGTTTTCAGTGCGGACAGCCTGGTCACTTTAAACGTGAATGCCCCTGGGGACGCCCAGAGGGTCTGGTTGCATCCGCAGATGCTTATACAAGTGAGGAATACACCCCTGCACCACCAGCTCAGCCCATCCCCCAGGCCTGGATCAACTACGGGAAACAGCAGCAGCCGCAGCAAACTCAGCCTCCTCAATGACGGTACCCCGGGGGCGAAGGCAAACAATGTGATGGTCTTATTTCCTTAATGTCTTTAGCCGGCTCCTTTCTCACTTTCTCCCCTCCCAGCAAAGAGCCTCGTTTAACCCTTTCAGTCCAGGGACTGCCTGTCTCTTTCCTCATTGATACTGGGGCTACTTTCTCTCTTTTAAATCATGCCCCCTCTCCCTGGCTATCCTCTGAGGTTAAAACTGCGACTGGGGTGGAGGGCAACCCACAGTCTCTGGGACTCACTTTGCCTTTGAATGTTATTTATGCTGATAAATGTTTTTCTCACCGTTTTCTTTTTTCCCCAGCTTGTCCGATCCCTTTGATGGGCCGGGATTTACTCTGTAAGCTTGAGGCTACTTTAACCTGCACTCCTGAAGGGGTAGGATTATTGATGACAGTGTTAGGAGATTCGGCCCCTACTCAGGGTAATTGGGAAACACCCCTCTCTCTCTCCCCTGACCTCACTGACTTGCCTTCAACCCTCTGGGGAATTTCTGACACTGATGTTGGCTTGCTCCTTTCGGCAGAGCCCGTAAGGATTCAGGTAAAGCCTTCCTTAACCCCCCCGTCAGTCCCTCAATACCCCCTGTCGCTGGAAGCCCGGGAGGGCATCCGCCCCATTATCGAGGGATTCATTGCACAAAAGCTAGTCCGCCCTCAGCGCACTCCCTGTAACACCCCTATACTGCCTGTCAAAAAGCCTCCTAAAAAGGACGGAGACCCTGTTCGTTGGCGCTTTGTACAGGATCTACGAGTTGTTAATCAGTATGTGGTCCCTCTTCATGCAGTAGTTCCTGACCCAGCTACTATCATCAGCCAAATCCCCTGGGATGCTGAGTGGTTCACTGTTATTGACTTAAAATCAGCTTTTTTCAGCATTCCTGTGCACCCAGACTCTCAGTATCTCTTTGGTTTCACCTGGGAGGGACAAAGTTATGTCTGGCAACGACTTCCTCAAGGCTACAGGGACAGCCCCACGATTTTCAGCCAGTGCCTCCGCCACGACTTGGAAGGTTTCACCAGTCCGCAGGGATCCACATTGGTCCTATACGTAGATGACATCCTATTAGGTAATCGCGAAGAAGCTGCCCTCCGCATCGATGGTAAGGCACTTTTATTATACCTACACACCAGAGGCCACAAGGTAGACCCTAAAAAGATTCAGTGGGTCTCATAGAAGGTCCGATATCTGGGCTTCCTGTTAACCCCAGAGGGAAGACAGATGGACCCAGCCCGCATAAAGACTATTCAAAACTGCCCTCTACCGAACACCAAGAAACAACTTCGAGGTTTCTTAGGATTAATTGGCTTCTGTCGCCCCTGGTTGCCGTCCTGCGGGGAGTTAAGCAAACCGCTCCACCGACTCACTGCTAACCTTGCTCCTGACCCTTTGCAGTGGTCCCCGGACACTATTCAAGCCTTTCAGTTACTCAAGGACAGTGTGGCCTCCTCCATGTCTCTCCGCCCCCCCAATTACAGCAAACCCTTTCACCTTTTTGTCCACGAGAGGGGCGGAATTGCTAGTGGTGTCCTTACCCAGCTGAGCGGGCCCCACCATTTCCCGCTTGCTTTTTACTCTCAGCAAATCGACCCTGTCGCTCAGGGAACCCCATCCTGCACCCGGACTCTGGCAGCAGCTGCCTTGCTGATCACAAAGGCAAAGAGCCTAACCCTGGGTCATTTTACCACGGTTTGGACCTCTCATGCCTTGTCAGCCCTTCTGCGTAGGGGCACAACCCAAGTCTTTTTGGCCCATCGTCAGCAACAGCTAGAGGCCGAACTCTTAGAAGACACTAACCTAATTTTTGAAAGGTGTGGACCCCTTAATCCAGCTACCTTGCTTCCTGACCTGCCAGTCCTCCAGGACCAGCACGACTGTGTGGAAGTAGTTTACAGCATCTTACAGATAAGAGACAACCTGTTTGACGTGCCACTGGACAACCCCGATTGCATCCTCTTCTCGGACGGAAGCTCCTTCTATGTTGATGGCAAGCGTTTCACTGGTTATGCTGTCACCTCTGAATGGGACATTCAAGAGGCCGCCTCACTGCCAGGCAACTGGGGAGCCCAAGCCGCTGAACTCTATGCCCTGGCCCGAGCTTGCCAGTTGGCCGCTGGTAAGACCGTTACCATTTTTACTGATAGCAAATATGCTTTTGGAGTTGTGCATTGTCATATCCACCTCTGGAAGTTTCGAGGTTTCCAGACAGCTGCCGGTAAACCCATTCAGCACCTCCCCCTCATCCACAAGCTTTTGGACGCCCTCCAAAAACCCTCCGTCCTGGCTGTAGTTCACTGCCGGGCCCATACTAAAGATAGCAGCCCCGTTACCCGTGGGAATGCCCTGGCTGATGCCTCTGCCAAGAAGGCTGCCACCTTACCTTTAGCCATGCCCACATTGGCTATTGCAACCTTCTCCTTTACTCCACCGCACCCCGTACCAGTACCCGCTGCTGAACTAAAATCATGGGAAAGCCTCGGGGCCACTCTGGTCAAAGGGACCTGGCTTATGCCAGATGGCCGAGCCTGCCTCCCTCGCTCCACGTACCCCGTGGCAGTTCGCTGGCACCATGATAAAGGGGGTCACTACGGCACACACGCCCTCGTGGACACTATCGCTCGCTTTTGGTATGCTCCAGGCATTCAACCCTATTGCCTATCAATAGTGAAAGCATGCAGCACATGTCAGCGTAATGGACCTGCTCCGCCTCTTAACAAAATTAAGGGTGGAAGACCTCCGCCTGCTGCTCCATTTCAACATCTTCAAATTGACTTTGCAGATATGCCAAAGGCTTTTGGGAAAAAGCACCTCCTTGTTTTGGTTTGCCCTCTGACTTCCTGGGTCGAAGCTTTTCCTACTGCTAATTGTACTGCTGCCACAGTGGCGAAGATTCTCCTTAGAGATATTGTACCCCGTTTTGGCATCCCTCTTGTGCTCGACTCAGATCGCGGACCTCACTTTACTGGTCATGTCCTTGGCCGTTTAGAACAAGGACTGGGCATTTCACACTCCTTTCATACACCCTACCACCCCCAGTCTAGCGGGAAAGTTGAGCGTATGAATAGGGAACTTAAGTTTACATTGGCTAAATACTGTCAGGAAACAGGATTAAAGTGGCCTCAGGTACTTCCCTTGGTCCTGTTTCACCTTCGTACTCGCCCAACCCGCGCATTGGGATTATCCCCCTTTGAACTGCTCTATGGACACCCCCCTTTCAAAGGCGGGGCGCTACCACGTGCTGATGTTTCACTATTGGGAGGGGATCATATGACCGCGTGTCAGTTTCTCTCCCTACATGCTCGCCTCCGTACCCTTTGGAAAGCCTCGCAGTTTTCCCAGACCGTGCCGCTGGAGGAACAAATCCACCCGTTCCAACCAGGGGACTTCGTCTGGGCCAAAAAGTTCGTTCGTGACGACACCCTCCAGCCAAGGTTTACTGGACCCCACCAGGTTCTTTTGACAACCCAGACTGCAGTGTTCCTGGAAGGACGCAAATCTTGGATCCACCACTCCCACGTCAAGCCAGCCGTAGTGGACCACAGTGACGGACCAGCAGCTCTTGTCACCACTGAAGACACTGCCTTCGACCAGTGGACCAGCTTACCTCTCTCAGACATTAGACTTAAATTAACTCGAAAAAAATGAGAGGACCCTTTATTCTGACAACTGTATGTTTTTTATGCTTTTTTAGTTTATTTTCTGCTTATGAAGATAATGCTTTTATTAGATATTCCCACGAGGTTAAAACTCGTATTTTAGGAAATAGAAGTGATTGCTGGGTATGTACTCAATTTCCAGTAAATGCAGCACAGGGACTCCCCTTCACACCCATTCCCCTAACCACTGCTAATATGACTTGGATGCCACCGACTAGAATAAAAGATCCAGTCCAACCCAATCTTACATGGGACAAAACAGAAGTGCCAATTAACAAATATCTCAGGGTAACCAATCAAACAGGATCACTGTGTTTTGTTAAAGAA
The DNA here is from genome assembly GCF_007399415.2 of Gopherus evgoodei. Taxonomy (NCBI): domain Eukaryota; kingdom Metazoa; phylum Chordata; order Testudines; family Testudinidae; genus Gopherus; species Gopherus evgoodei. The sequence goes on along the minus strand of NC_044322.1, from coordinate 363,938,378 downwards.
AAAGGGTCAACCTTTGTGGGAACAAGTAAATGCAACATATATTTTAATGGCACTGCCTTTAGTAAAAATCTTGGCTTCAAGCCTTGCGCATCCCACTTATCCCATATGTGGATCCCTCACCCCGATCCAACCTTTTCAACTTTTTCATGGAGGGGCAGGTTTTCAGAGTCAGTTTTTAAAAAGCCCTGCTCAGATCTCGAGGGTGTCCAACTAATTGTTAAAGGATACACAATTGCCTTCTACAACTGCTCAAGCAGTACTACACTGCCCTTTGAGGACAACACTACCAAATTGTGCCTCTGCAGTTCACACAACGACCCCTCTGCGTTACCAGGGGAACAGTGGTACAACGGGTGGTGGGTTACCTCCTACTTTGAGAAATGGAATATCCAAAACGCATTATATGAAACATACTGGGTGTGCGGGCCCAAGGCTTATTATTTTCTCTCCCCTGATTGGGCAGGGTCATGTTATTTGGCATGGCTAGCACCGCCTTCTCAGATCTCCCTCACTCCCCCTCATTTTCCCCACGTTCGTAACATCCGTGAAACTGACAGAAATATTAATCTCCGTGATGGTTTGTCCTGGCAGCGGTGGGCTGGTCACACTAGCTTGAAGGGTGCTATCATCCGTCTACAGGGACTATTAGAATCTTTGACCAATGAAACTGCAACCCTATTTGAGAATCAGGCCGGGGAAATGTCCCAGCTGCGCCAGTTAGCTTTGCAAAACAGAATGGCTTTAGATATGATGTTAGCAGCCCAGGGAGGAACTTGCGCCCTCATAAATGAAGAATGCTGTGTTTTTGTAAATGACACCTACTCTGACACTTTTCAACGTACCAAACACCTAAGGGAAATGGCTAAAAACTACTCCTCTGGCCAGCCACCTTATGATTGGTGGGGAGCCTTATGGAATTGGCTGCCCGGATTTGGGTGGGTTAAAAACCTCTTGGTGGGTGTTGTTGGGGCCATGGTAGTCCTTATAATACTGTGTTGCTGTATTCAGTGTGTCCCCTCCCTCATAAACTCATGTAAGTCAGTTTATTCTTTTCCCACTTCAGCTAAAAACCTTACTCTCTTCGAATTGGCCCAGGCTGAAATTGCCAAGCGGCCCTTGAGATCTTGAAATAGGGTGTAGCTTTTTGATTAATAGTTATCTCAAAGCTACAAATGGAGGAATGTTGGGTCTAAACTTTTGGTGAACTTTGGAGCCAAAACACACCCAGACTGGCCGTCTCTGCATAATCCTTTCTGAACCCTTTTTGAACAAAGCACTGACCTGCAAACTACTCATGACACCCCCTTTCTCAAGTAGCCATTAGCCTTTATCTCTATGCATTTACTTGTTAAACTTGCTTTTCCTGTAAAATCTTGATTGATTATGCATGACCATTATCTTTTATTAATCACTTTGTTTACTTCTGTGTATAAATATTGATGCTCACCCCTAATAAAGGCGCCACACTTATTCTAAAGCTTTTGGGGTAGTGTGAGCCCGTTGATCAACGCATTGGTGTCTGGTCTCTGACAGAATTGTGTGCCCATACCAACTCCGCACGAACTTGGGTGTTGGAGAGGTGAGTGAGGACTTGCTTTATTACCTAACATCACCTAGAGCCTGAGAGCGCGTGGCCCCGGCCAGAGCAAGTGTCCAAGGTGCAGCCTCCTTGCAGCACAGCCAGGGCCTGAGAAGGGGCCTGGGAGTTGTGAGGAACAGACTGAACTGCCCTGACATTCTAGAGAAGCTGGTTGTGATGTCCCCGTGCCACAGAGTGCGGTGATGTGTTTTCCTTTAACCTTTCCTATTTCTTTCTTATTTTTAAACATCGATTGCTGTTGAATTGTACGTGCTTTGAACCGTGTGTAATGATCAGTGGGTCAGGGAAGTGTCCAGTGCAGAGAGAGCACCTCGGAGAGGGGACAGCCTACTCCCTGTGTCACGTTAGTGATGTGAACTGGGACCATATAGAACACGGATGCAACCAAAGTCCTGTAGTGGCACCAAATCTTGTATAAAGGGGGTCTAATGAGATGTCTAAGACCAGGTTATGGGTTGCTGGTGATGATTATGCTGTCTGTATGTCTGTATCAGTTTTGTAGTTGAAGTTATGAATATTGGCTCTATTCTGTCTGTATTTCAAACTTATGCTGTGCTTCTGGGTGACATCCTAGACAAGTTGGTGTTAGTTCTGCCTAACCTGCTTTATGGCCCATTAAGGACCATCAGCTACACAACTGACCCATTGAGAGAAGGCAGATATGCCTTGTAACTCAGCAAAGTATGCAGGGACTTGCCCATGTGACTCCAAACTCCATTTTGCTGTAATTTTCCACAGTAAGAACAAAGAAGTGTTCTTACACGTGGAAAAGCCTATAAAAGGCAGATGCCTCATCTCCATCTTGTCTTCAATCCTGCTTCCTACCTCTGGACGGACTTTGCTACAAATTGAAGCTCTGAACAAAGGACTGACTGTATTCAGCTGTGGCTGTATTCCAGAGACTTGATTTGAACCTGCAGTTTATTCCATCACTGCTACAAGCCTGAACCAAGACTTTGCCATTACTGTATGTAATTGACTCCATTTAACCGATTCTAGCTCTCATCTATATTTTTTCCCTTTATGAATAAACCTTTAGATTCTAAAGGACTGGCAACAGCGTGATTTGTGGGTAGGATCTGATTTGTATATTGACGCAGGTTTGGGGCTTGGTCCTTGGGGACTGGGAGAAGCTTTTTCCTTTATTGGGGTGTTGGTTTTCGTAACCACTTGTCCCCATAACGTGTGGCACTGGTGGTGATACTGGGAAACTGGAGTGTCTAAGGGAATTGCTTGTGTGATTTATGGTTAGCCAGTGGGGTGAAACTAACGTCCCCTTTGTCCAGCTGGTTTGGTTTGCCTTAGAGGTGGAAAAAGCCCAGCCTTGGGCTGTAACAGCCCTGTTTTAAACAGTTTGTCCTGAATCGGCACTCTCATTTGGGTCCCGCCAGAACCAGCATCCTTACAACAGGTCACAAACAATTCAGAAAAATTCATGGAAGCGTGTGACCTGCCCTGACTTTTACTGTAAATCTTGTGACAAAATGTGAGGCGTGTGCAGCTGTGGGGCTGGTTCTGGGGCCCCCACCACTGTTGGGTGCATGGAGGTCCAAGGTCTCCCTCCACCCATGTCTGGCAGATCCCTCTTGCCACTCTGCCCCCACCCCCACCCCCAGTGTCAAGGGGCTCTCCAGTCTGACTCACCAAGTCCCCCTCCCCCAGCCTTTGTTTTAACCAAAACTTACCAGAAGAAATTCTAGTTATGAAGTGGGTTACTAGCAGAATGATTGGGGCACGAAAGTGGGTTCTGTGCTGGAACTGCTGAATCGGGGGGCATATGAGGGTTGCCCTGGGGAGCCTGAGTGCAGGGTAGCTCCACTGGGAGGGAAGTGACAGAAGGGAAAAGTAGAACTCCAAGAGCACAAGTGACACAAGCAGCACATTAATAGAATTAATCAACCCTCCCCCCCACCCAGACAAGTAACCCCAATAATGGGCAAAGCTGGTAACAGTACCCAGATACTAAGGGTCTTCCTGGCTACCTGCATGAATAATCAAGAAATTTTACCAAACTTGTGTAGTCATTTTTGAAATGGTTTGCATGCCTGTAATGAGGGTGATTCCTGTATTGGTTTGTCTCTATGGCCCTGTTTCTCAATTGTTTATGGTCTCTGTCTGGTTCTTTGATTTTTGTTTTTTTTCCTGCTGTATATTTAAGTTTGCTGGGTGTAAACCAATTAATGTGGTGGGATGTGATTGGTTAGATAATCTAGTTACAGTATATTAGGACTGGCTATTTAAATGTCATGCAAGGATTGGTTACAGGCACACCTGAGACAGAGACAATACTGATCTGTGTATGTTACAGGGGTTTCTTTATTTCAGATTCTTTAGAATTGCAGAAAACTATTTTTTCCCCAAAAAGTTGCATCAAGCAAGAAATTACCTGTTATACACACCCCATTATGGCAGGTAAGTAGACTGTTTCAATGTGCATTCATTCCTTTGCTTTCTGAACCTATTATTTTCAAGCCCCTCTGCTGGTAATTTCTCTTTTTTATTCACATTTTTGTGCTGTTACTTGTCCTGTCCTGAGTTACAAGGACTATACATGGTTACAATCTTGTAGGTGATCTCATTACCTCAAATAATATTCCATCAGCACCGATTGAATCCAGCCTTCTTTCGTAAGCCACAACTGCTTCACAATTATGTACGGATCTGCAGTTTATTTACGTCTGTGTTGTGACTGGCCTCTGAATGATGCCTTGTTCATTTTGGTTTACCCTGCTTATATGCCCGCAATGTACATCTCGTACCTTTGAATCTTCTATGGATTGACACTGCCTGTTTTTGCTTATGTAACTTTTCTGTTGTGAACAATTCTCAGGGAAATCGTTTGAGGAAAAAATTGCAAATGTTTTGGCATACCTGAGGAGTACCACATATCCTGAGGGAATGAATACGGCAGACAGACTGAACCTGCAGCAATTTGCTATCAATTTTTCTTTGGAAGGCAAGGAATGCTTTTTTCCCTATATAATACTGACACATGGCACTGGAAACTTCAGCCTATAAATGATGGTCCTGATGTCCCAACACTGGGATTAGTTGGAGTGTTAATTTTACCTTCAATGGGATTGCAATCATTAGCTTTATTCAAATTTCCCAGAAAATTTCCTTTGCTATCTATGCAACAAATATATTGGGCAATTAAATGAGACAGTCTAATTGTTACCAAAAAAGCCTATGACTTAGTTTCATTTCTTAAGTAGGTGATCCAGTGTGCTGCAAGCACCAACAACCACTATATGTTCACTGAGCAAGGATTTCTAATTTGAAAAAAAAAACAAAAAAAACAGCTAGTCCTAACCATACTCTGAAATTCCCCCCTCGTACTCAAGCCATTATGAACCATACTGTATGGAGATGTCTTTGATCTGCATATGCCTTTTAATTAACGAATAGCTTTGCAAATAACCGGTCATAGCTTAAATGCACCACTTGATTTCATTATCATGTCTCCCTCATCTGTAGATTAGCTACTGTGACTACTAGGCCCAGGCCTTGGGGGGGAGGGGAAGGAGCTTCCACCCAGTGAGTGGGCCACTGGAAGCCTTCCCACATTGCCCCCAGTCCAGCACTGGAAGAAGCCGGAGGGCAGCAGGGGGAGCCCCTATGCCCGACCCCATCTCCAGCAGATGTGCCAGGTGGGGCAGGAGAAGTTCCAACACCTTGCTCCTGGTCCTCTAAAGAAGCCGCCAAACCCCTACCACAGCCCTGAAACTGGAGGTGCTCTCACTCCCTGCTACAGCCCTGGGGCTGTGAAACAGGGACAGAGATTTTCCAGTCCTGGGGCTGTGTGGGAGAGGGAGGTGGGTGGGAAAGGAGGAAAGGAGTTGTGGGGCAGGCAGAATGGCGGGGAGCCTAGGTGGAACATGGCTGGGATCCCAGGGAACAGGCTGAAAGGGGTAAGACCATGGATGGTGCAGCAGGCGGACAGGGTGGGTAGGGGCACAACAATTGCTCTGGCCCATGGCCCTGAGAAACCTTAATCATCCTCTATGCTCCATGTTCTATGGTCAGCAGAGGGGACATTGTTCCATTCTGCAAAAGGAAGAAAGGCTGTCGTTGTGCATACCATGAAAGAAGCCCTGCAACTCTTCGAAAGGTATCATGACAGTCCATTGGGTGGACATCTAGAAATATTCAGAACGAGCAATATGCTGACATCAAAATACTATTGGCCAGGGATGACAAAAGACATCGCCGACTGGGTAAGTAAAGTAATGAAACTAAATCCTTCAACATTTATAAAAGAAATATAAAAATATACTTGGTGTACAAATGTGCACTGTCTGTCCCTTGCAATATGATTTCCATACCGAAATGTTCATGTGGTCATATTATTCCATCCAAACTAGGTTGCACGATGTCCAACGTGCCAGAAACAGGGAAAGGCATTTAATCGGGATCCCACCTTGAGAAGCGTAAAGGTGAAGGTTGGAATGAGACAATTATTTATCATTTGTGGCACAGCTCTGCCCTTATCTCTGTGGGTCCCACAGTTCCTAGTGGATTTCACTAGCCTCAGAGGCTCCCTGTGACCCTCCACGTAGCCCTTCTCTCTAGAGACAAGGGTCACAGCCTACTGAGCCATTTTCCTCATAAGCCAGCAAGGGAGGCGAGGAGAAGCCACCCTCCCTCACACAGTCTCTGTCGTCTCCCAGTCTCAGTGATTAATCACCAAGGGGAGTGGGGAGCCCGGGCCCACCCTCTACTCCAGGCTCCAGCCCAGGGACCCTAATAGTAGCAGCTATGGTAGCTGACTTTTTGGAAATAGGACATGTACAGTTTCCTGGGCCACTTCCCCACAGCAGCCCCCACTCAATATCTCCTTCACTGATACCTCACAGCCTCCTTCCTTGCACCTGATCTGGTTTGTACTGCTTCGTTCCTCCCACAGCTCCTGACACACACGCCCAGCTGACTAACTGGGAGGCTTTTAACTAGTTCCAGCCAGCCCCTGATTGACTTCAGGTGTCCCAATCAACCTAGCATCCTCCCTGCCTTCCGGAAAGCTCTTGGTTGGCCCCAGGTGTCTTAATTGACCTGGAGCAGCTGCCATTTACTTATGCATACAAGTGGCACAGCAGTGTAGTACAGCAATGAGCAGTACTGCTCCTTTGCACCATCCTGGGATATTTCTTCAGCTTTACTCCTGTATTGTTTTCCTAACCCATCCCCGTACTTCTGTGTGTTTTTCCTTTCTTTCTTTTTCTCCTGTTTTTGAAAGTGGGCTTTACATTCCAGTTCTGGCTCTTTGTAACCATATGACACTGTGTGCTCTGCCTATGAGAGATGGGTTTATTGAGAACATTTAGTAAGAAAAATGTGAAGCGTGATTGTAACTGGTACCCTTGCATATAGGTCACTCGGGTCTGGGAATTGGTGGGAATGGATTTAATAGGCCATTATCAGTAACAAAGGATGGATACCAGTATATACTGACAGCCATAGATTATCTTTCAAGATGAGTGGAAGCCTTTCCACTTAGAAGTAACTCAGCATCTGAGGTCTCAGACAGCATGTCCAAAATGGTTCTTCGACATGGATGCCCACAGCGGATACTGACAGATCTTGGTCCTGAATTCACTAATAAGGTAATATTTTTTTTCCAGATTACAGCTCTACCCGATATAACACTGTCCTCAGGAGCCAAAAAGTCTTACCGTGTTATAGGTGAAACCGCGTTATATCAGACTTGCTTTGCTCCACCGGAGTGTGCAGCCCTGCCCCCCTGGAGCGCTGCTTTACCGCATTATATCCGAATTTGTATTATATCGGGTGGTGTTAAATCAGGATAGAGGTGTATTTTATTCAACCTCACCCTCAGGTCACAGATAGCTGACAGTGAACATGGTTTTCATGTCCCTTGTGATTTCTTTATTAAAGGCACATTGTTCTCAAACAGTTGTCAAGAACAGTCAACCGTACTGCTTTTGATAAACTGCTGTTAGTCTCTGTCACGGTTGCTATAAAAAATTTTGGGAGTGTCTTCATTTCTATCAAACAAAACCCACAACAACTTGCTTCCAATAGTAATATTAAAAGATGGGCTATTCCTGTTGCTAATTGCACATACACTAATGGCAAATAGGCAAAGGAACATTCCTTAAGACAAGTCTGTATGTAAGTTTATGATGTAACTTATTTTCTTCCAGTTTAACCAGTATATTTGCCAAAGATTGGGAATAGAACATAGCTTCACCAGCCCGTACCATCCACAAACCTACAGCTTGGTTGAAAACGCTTATAAATCCATCAGAAGGTAAGTGAATGGGTGTCAGTATTTCAGTAATAAAGGCAAGTAGAGTGTTTTATGCCAGAAGATGCAACTCACTAAAAAATCTTCAAAATCAATGTGTTCCATTGAAAGTTTTTTTGATTATGTATAATCTGTTTCAGTCAAAAATATACATGTGCCTTTTTTTTTCCCAACAAACCAATCAATGAGCATTTCTTACAGAGCATTGCAGAAGATGGCTGATGACAATGGCCATTGGGAGGAATTTCTTGAGCCTGTTTTGTTTTCTTTGCGAATTAAAGTACACGCAACAACAAAAATTTCACCCTTTCGACTAAGGTTTTGTGCTGACCCAGTGTTTCCAGAAGTCTCCGAGAATTACACAGTAAGTGTATGTAATTACCAGCACCGTTCATGTACACGTGGCATTCAGTGTGTCTCCATTATACAAATACAACCCCTTCTCCATTTGTTTACAAAGATCCCAGATCTGAATACTCTGAAGGAAGATTTCTGCAGAGTACGGCATAGATATGAAATCGAGACATGATGCTGACATTGCACTGGCTCTTAAGTAACATTCCTAAAGCACGAGAGAAACAACAAAGACATTCTGCTAAAAGACTTCTAAATATGGGGAAATAACCTTTGATGTTGAGGACTGTGTTCTGTTACTGAATACTAGAAAGAGAACAAGAAAAGGAGGGGTACTGGGACCTACCGATCGGGGACCATACAAAATTACGACTGTTGAGGGTAAGAGAGTGAAATTACAAACCAGGGCAGGAAAACCGTTAGGAACCAAGTACAGCATCACATTTAAAACCATTTAAAGAGCCAGCAACATTAGCTGCTGAAAGCACAGCAGAGGAAAACATCGGAACTGAAATGGCAGTTGGTGACACTGAACCAGAAACCCCCCCTGAAGAGATTCAAAAAATGGTTGGGGCTGTATCTCACAAGTCTCGTGAGAGCACAGTGAAAAACACAGAGGTCGCAGCAATGGAAGAGGATGTTTCAAGCAACGATACAATTGCTGCTGATGATGACAATGTTGATGACATGCTTATGGAGGACGGGGAAGACAGACAATGGTTTCTGGAAGCTAATTGGTTAACACACCTTTCTTAAACCGGTTTTGAACATGTTCAAGTAGGTTTTTCATGTACAAAGTGGCAGCAGTCACAGTAGTAAAACAGAGGAAAAGGAGGCTGTATTACCATGCATGTGATATGTGTTACATTTTTTTCTAGTCACATTTGTAATGACTGGCAAACACACAGAAACTGGAGGCCAAAGTGAGAGATATCAGGTTGTGTGGCTCTTCATTTCATTGCCTGAAACCAAGAAGCTGGATAAGTGAGGAGATACACTTAAGTACCACTAAATGTGTATGGTAACAGAACTGATTCATCAAATATTATTTAAATTGTTCCCTTTCTTTCATCATGTGTTGTAGATTATTGAGGTATATTGGAGCCATGTGGTCGAGAAAGCAGGTGGAAAGGTAGGGCACTTACTGTGATGGTACATAAAAGTATAAATTATATCCATAAGTAAACAATCACATGAATGTGGTCCAACATACTTGAGTCCAAATACTCTTGAAATATCAATATAAACCTGACACTGCAACATTTCAGTGTATTTACTGCTGCAAAACATGTACTGAAATGTATTTGGAGGTGCATATCTGACATACAATCCTTGGTACGTTGAGGGCCACATCAGTTTTGCTCTACATTTCAGTGGGTCCATTAGTTAAACACAAGTCCGTGAGCAGCTTCGTCAGTTTTTGCATTAAGTAAGACAGAGCAGATTGATTACAAATCTTTTTGTTTTTACATGAATCTCTTACGTATCTTACTTGTAACACTAAGGATCCCTTGCATGGCTGTCTATATGAACTTCATTAGCGTCTTCATTATGTCCTCCCTGAAGCAACTACACACCACACAACAACAACACTAACCCAGGAACCTATCCCTGCAACCTATCGGAGAACAGTCGGAGAACACTTCAACCTCCCTAGACACTCAATAACAGACTTAAAAGTGGCAGTTCTTCAACAGCAAAAGTTCAAAAACAGACTCCCGACGAGAAACTGCAGAACTGGAACTGAATTGCAAACTGGACACCATCAGATTAGGCCTGAATAAAGACTGGGACTGGATGGGTCACTACAAAAGCTAAAAACAAATTTCCCCATATTATTCTCCATAGTGTTACTCAGACCTTCTTGTCAACTGTTTGAAATAGGCCACCCTAATTACCACTACAAAAGTGATTTTTTCCCTTCTATTGATGATTGCCCTCTTCCACTTTAATAGAATTGTCTCATTAGAACTGACACCCTCCTACCCCCCACCCATACACGTGGTAAGGCAACTCCCATCTTTTCATGTACTGTGCATATATTTCTGCCTTCTGTATTTTCCTCTCCATGCATCTGATGCAGTGGAGTTTAGCCCACGAAAGATTATGCCCAAATAAATTTGTTGGTGTCTAAGGTGACATAAGTACTCCTCATTTTTGCTGATACAAACTAGCCCGGCTACCACTCTGAAACCTGTCATTATGTTCTTTATGTGCCAGAATGATTGATTAATGCATTAATAACTTGGTTGACTGTCAATAGGTAGCAGTAGTTTCCACGGCCATTTTCTCAGGCAGAGCAACACAAATGAAAGTGAAGGGAAACGCTAACAAGCTTTTATACACAGCATGAGCAAAGCACATTTTCATTCAGTCAGTTAAGCACAACGTGAAACAGCAAATACAATGCTACGTTTGCTGTGGAATGAGTACTGTAACAGTAATTGGGAAATACCATATAATGTACACTTCATGGTTTGCTTCACTGGAAACTATAATTGTGTTTCTAATTTTTTTAAACTGAATAGCGAATGGATTTCTTCAATATGATATAGTAGTGCTTCCTTACCACACACCAGCTCGTTGGGTTCCTGCGGTAAGATGTTTTCTATTGTACTTCTGGATTGTGGTCACTAAATGTGGGATTATAGAAGAGATTTGTAACACAGCTGGGTCGCAGTGGTATAATTTCCTCTGCGTTGTGGGTTTTCAGTGAGTTCGGTGCGTGCAAAGGAAAGTGGAATGTGAATGTAACTCTTGACATTCCAATAACGGAGCTTTGAAGAATAAAGTGCTACTGCAAAGCCTGTGAAATTCTGTTAATGTCACTTGGAAGAATACAGTCTGTAATGATTTGATCAATGAATGCACAATGTGCTTTTCTCCTGTGTGTAAGACATTACAAATGAGAATATGTTAATGGATTGTTTTTTGAGAAATCGTTATAATATAGTTGAATCATCACATTACCAATATAACTTGTACATATATTTACATTTACATTTACATTTAGCATTGATGCAAACAAAAGCATTGTTAATAATTAACCCCTTGTGTGATGAGATGAAAGAACGTGTCTGAGGAACTGGAGGTGATTTTTAAGATACACCTCTACCCCGATCTAACGCTGTCCGTGGGAGCCAAAAAATCTCACCGCGTTATAGGTGAAACTGCGTTATATCGAACTTGCTTTGATCCACTGAAGCGCGCAGCCCCCTCTCCCTGCCCCCGGAGTGCTGCTTTACCACCTTATAGCCGAATTTGTGTTATATCGGGTCGTGTTATATCGGGATAGAGGTGTACTTACTTTTACAGCATACCTGAACTGTTAATGTGAAAATATTTTCAAGGAATGTAATAATAGTGAGACTGATATCTTCCTGTTAGCCACAAAGAAAAATTGAAGCATCCTGTACTTGTACTGAACGTGCTTCCTAATGGACTTTGAGTGAACGTGTGTGATTTGAGACTGGGTAACAACTTCATAGAATGTGGACACAAAACAGTAGCATGTCGCATGAGTGCGAAGGTGTTATCAACATGGGGCACAGCAAAGCAGGTAATACATTGTGTATGAGTGAGACGATAATATGAAAGCGTGTGTGTGTGTGTGTGTGTGTGTATAAATGAGCAATAATTCATGGCAATAATTAAGTAAATAGAGATAGAAAGGGTTTGTATCTCTGTACAGAAACTGTAAAAAACAGAAAAAAAGGAAAGAAAAGCAAAGCTCGTTTATACAGTCCACTAATGTACTCTCTAAAAATTTCAGATACTTCATCAAACGATTAACTAGCAACTCCCCATCTGCTTGGAAGAGTAAAACTGTTCAGCATAACAGACAACGTGCTGGCCACAACAGCAGAGCACTCATCTTAAAGGTCTTGAATACCAAATTGCCATTATCATTTGTTGTTTATGTGTAATGATCAGGGGTGAAAGTAAATGCCGAAGATGCCCGGTGTGCACTGTGCCAGCGCCCTTGCCAATGGGTGTGGGGTGGGCTCATGGCCCCCAGAAGGGGTGGGGTCTCCAGTGGAAGGTGCGGGGCTGGGGGGCAGCTGCCCTTCCCCCCCCGCACGCACTGTTGGTGGCCCTGCCAGTATCATCCAGCAGCGCTGCCAGACCGTATGGCAGGGCCGCAGATGTGGGGGGAGGTAAAGGGGACAGCGACGTGAAAGCACAAAGCCCCGCCACAGCAGCACGGTAACGTGAGCCGTGTACAGGCCAGTACCGGTGGCTGGTTCTTACCAGCATGCTGGCCCGGCCCACTTTCACCTCTGCTAATTATGATATTTTTTTCTAACTAGAAGTGGTGGTAGTTTGCAGAAATGTGTTTGCAGCAGAAAGACATTGGTTCAGCAGAAACAACACAAGAGGCTAATTCTGAGTTTAGAAGACAAATAGCAATTGTTCTAATGAAGGAGTCCGATAATAACTTTCTCCCATGTACTGTGGACTGATTAGGCACATATGAAGATACCCAGAAGAGGGAATTATGTCACATAACAGACAGTTCTCTTAATACCTCTAAAGTGGGGTATCTCACGGGTCTGGTTCTGTAATGCTGACTATGCATCAATAATATCTTTAAGTACCAAAAAATTAGAATGGGGTGAATGGTTGCTATTGATAGACCAGTTAAATAAAATTGGATATTTTTATATCCAGCTTTTAGTAAAGTAAAACTTTGAGAAAATATGACTCACAAAAAAAGACAAAAATAGGTTCAAACCAGTGACTGGATTAAAATATTGGCAGTAATTAATAACTCAGGATTTGCATTTAGAGTGTTGGTTGCAACATAACCAGCATTTCATTGCGCCATATTGATTTTTCAGAAAGCGTTGAGGACTACTGCATATACTGCAACCTTGTCAGCTGTGAAAAGGAAAGTGAGGGTTGCACAATGGTGAGAAACATAGAACTGTATCAGAGACACACACCCTATCCTGCCTAAGGATCAGGATTCTTGTGAAAATGCCACAACAGTAAACATTTCCATTGTGGTGGTAGGCCAGAGGTGAGCAAACTGCAGCCCGCGGGCCACATCTGGCCTCAGGACCATCCTGCTCGGCCCTTGAGCCCCTGGCCATGGAGGCTACCCCCAGCCCCTCCCCTGCTGTCCTCCCCTCCCCCGGAGCCTCAAGTCGCCGTGCCGCCAGCGCTCTGGGTGGCAGGACTGTGCAGCAGCGTGGCTGGCTCCAGCCATGCAGTGCTGCTGCCAGTCCTGGTGCTCTGAGCGGCATGGAAAGGGGGCAGGGAGTGGGGGGGGGTTCGGGAACGGGGTCCCAGTGGGCAGACAGGGAGCAGGGCATGGTTGGATAAGGGGTGGGAATCCCAGGGGGGCCTTTCAGGGGGGCAGGGGTGTGGATAGGGTCAGGGCAGTCAGGGAACAGGGGCGGTTGGATAAGGGGTGGGGTCCCAGGGGAAGGTTTGGGTCAGGGTGTCCCGGGAGGGGGCAGTCAGGGGACAAGGAGTGGAGGGGGGGTTGAATGGATTGGGGGTTCTGAGGGGGCAGTCAGGGGCTGGGAAGTGGGAGGGGGTGCATAGAGGGCCAGGCTGTTTGGGGAGGCACAGCCTTCCCTTCCCAGCCCTCCATACAGTTGTGCAACCCTGATGTGGTACATCCAAAATTCCTGCTGAATGACCCGCCCTGGGAGTGAGTTACCAGTGACCCAGGGCTGGGGTGGAAGGAGAGTGCAGGGGGTGGGGGGGGAGGTGCGGGGAAGAGCCCAGGGCTGCAGCAGCAGGAGGTGGAGGGGCAATGGTGGGGGGGAGGGGGAGCACAGAGTTGGGGTGGCAGGGAGTGTGGGTGGGTGGGGGGAGAGCCCAGGGCTGGAGCAGCAGGAGGGGGGTGGGGGGGAGAGGGAGCCCAGAGTTGGGGCGGCAGGGAGTGTTGGCTGACGGGGGGGAGATCCCAGGGCTGGGGCAGTAGGGGAGTGCAGCGAGGAGCCAAGGGCTGGGAGGGGGGGCAGCCAAAACTTTTTTTTTGCATGGGGTCACAAAAAGCCTAGAGCCAGCCCTGGTGTGTGGGCTGATCACAGGAAGACTATGAGCTGTCAACGTGATGTGCCTGTGAAAATGGCATATGATCCTAGGATGTATCAGGCGAGGCATTTCCCATAGAGAACTAAGTATGAACGTCAATGTACCAGGCACTGGTAAGACCTCATCGGGAATAAAGTGTGCAACTCGGGATGTCCATGTTCCAGAAAGATGCAGTCCAACCGGTGAACCAGGAACCGGTGCGGAGAAGAGCTAAAAGGATGATCAGGGGAATGGAGGGCCCATCTTGAGAGGAGACTGGAAGAGCTTGTGGTGGGCAGAGCTCGGTAGCCCTGGGGCTCACTTCCAGTTTGTCTTACGTTCCTAAAGCTCACACTTCAATCGCTCATCTGCAGGGTTGAGGAAGGGAGTCCTCCTCTCCCCCACTGGGATGTATTCTGGAGCTTTGTTTCTGGTCTCTTTCCTCTGAAGTACAGTGAAAACCCACTAAATGCAACCTTTGGGGTTCCAAAAATTCCCTCATGCTAAATATGGGGGTCACGGTCTGGAAGGGTTTCAAATCAGTCAGGTTTTCAGTGGTCTCCAAAGCGGTGCAATGAGGTGCCCCTGGTGCCTAGTGCCCAGCAGGGGAGAGCAGCCACAGTCCCCCCGCCTGCCAGGGACAGAGAACTCCGGGGATGCAGGTGCCGGTGCTCTCTGTCTCTGGCAGGCGCGGGGCCGCGGCTTCTCTCCCGCTTCAAGAGAAGCCGCAGCCCTGTGCCTGCCAGGGACAGAGAGCACCAGCGCCTGCAGCCTCAGAATTCTCTGTCCCCAGCAGGTGCAGGGCTGCAGCTTCTCTCCCCTGCTATGGTGTCGGGGACCATTGGTACAGTACCATGCTGTATTATACTGTACCTTAAAGGGGAGCCAACCTGTGATCACGTTATATGAGATTTTACGTTATGGCAGGGCACGTTATGGCAGTGTTTGACTGTATCAGGAATGGTCACAGCTGGAGATGGGATATTGGACAGGGTGGGCCACTGAATTTACTGCCGTATGCGGGATCAGGAAGGAATTTCCCCCCAGGTCAGATTAGCAGTAACTTGAGGGGTTTGTCATCTTCAGCATCATGGAGTGTGAGGCACTTGCTGGGATTCTCTGGCTCTTTCTCACTTAATCAAGACTCTGCCACTGCAGGGACCTTGGGCATTGGTTCACGTGGGTCCCGCTTATTCTCTGCCTATGGCACATCATCGTTTAGTCTCCCGTGGACTGTAATACTTTGGTTTAAATTGGGTTGTTGGGGTTGATGTGCAAGTGCTGGGTGGTGTTGGTGGCCTTGATATACAGCAGGTCACGCTCAATTAGTGGGTCTCAGCCAGGGGTATGTACAGCCCTGGGGGTACTCTGGGGTCTTCCAGGGGGTACATCAACACATCTAGATATTTGCCTAGTTTTACAACAGGCTACATACGAAGCGCTACATAAAAAGTACAAACAAAAATTGTCTAGACAATGACTTGTTTAGACTGCTCTACAGCCTGCACACTGAAACGTTAAGTGCAGTCTTTATATTCCAATTGATTTATTTTATAAGTATGTGGAAAAAATGAGAAATCCTGTGACTGATCAGTACTAGTGCGCTGGGACACTTTGGGATTTTTGTCCGGTTTTTTTTAAGCAAGTCGTTTTAAAGCGAGGTGAAACTTGGGATACGCAAGACAATTCAGACTCCTTTTTGACCCGGTGCTTCTCTCTTGCTGTCAGCACAGCCTTGGGCCCATCTCCTTACCCGCCCCTTCACTCAAAGCCACATGGCTCTTCAGCACCTGAAGCACTTGTTCTCAGTATTAAAGGGGGGACTAGTTCAGAAGGGCTGGAGCGTTTACTTCCCTTTGGTTCAGCCGCTGGGATTTCCTTTCACGCTGTTAGGGTGAGTCGTGATTCTGGGATATGTGAGAGATTTGCTTCTGGACATTGGGATGGTCTGAGGACTATTCTTATATTCATAGAAGGGACCATTCTGCTCATCTAGGCTGACGTCCTGTAGAACACCGGCCGTACAACTGCTCCATCATCATCCCAAGAGGGGAGCTCTTACAAAAACATCCACTCTGTATTTAAAAGTGGTCAGTCATGGAAAATTCACCATGAACCTTGGTAAATTCTTATAATTGTTACTCTATTAAAAATGTGCACCGTGTTTCCAGTGTGAATTAGTCTAGATCAGTGGTCCTCAAACGCCTGGTTCAGCAGTTTAGTCCCCCTCCTCCTGCCACACAAGGACAAAAAAACCCCATGCAACTCAGTAAACGTTAAACAGAAAGGCCTCGATTCCAACAAAGCCAACAAGCCATTGCAATAAGAGCAAACGCAAAACTGCGACGATGGCCGCTGCTCACAATTAAATGTGCGCACGGTGTAGCAAAAGGATTAACCTACAGCTGGCAACGACTTTGTATAGTGCTAGGCAAGTGTCACACAACAGACTCTGCCTGTCAGCAGGCGGGATTGAACCACAGATCTCTGGAGCTCAGTGTATGAGCTAAAAGACAACTGGCTGTTAGCTACGGCTGTAAAGCAAACTCATTAATCTCTGAGTGGTCTCAATGCCATTAACCGGGACAAAACACCACAGCCAGGAGGTGTGTAGGTTACACGAGGTTAACAGAAATCCATCAAAATGCACAGCGCCCTCTGATCTGTCTGGAGGAATCAGCTTCGCTAGCTATTCACTGCTGTGGGTAAAATGTGCACAGTCCCCAAAGCAGGGGTCTCAAAGTCTCAGCCAACCGGCCAGCTGCAGCCCAAGCAGAGCCAGCTCCAGGCACCAGCTTATCAAGCAGGTGCTTGGGGCAGCAATTTGGGAGTGGGGTGGCACTTTTAGGTATTTGGCAATTCAGCGGAGGGTCCCTCACTCCCGCTCGGAGCGAAGGACCTCCCACTGAATTGCTGCGGATCGCTCTCACGGCTTTTTATTTTGTTTTATTTTATTTTTTTGGCTGCTTGGGGTGGCAAAACCCCTGGAGCTGGCCCTGAGCCCAAAAACCTCCCCACTGCAGCCCGCGGAGGAGAGACCCATGCAGCCAGCTCTGTCTGCTGCAGGTGCTGCCCCCCTTCCCCACAGTTCCCAATGGCTTGGCAACAGGAACAGAGATACCATCACTTATTGCCAGGCAGAGTCAGCCACGGAGCAGCGTGACTTTTTTCCACAACAAATATAAACCCCTTGCTGCAATCCTGAAGGTTTCAGCTGCTCAGTCACTGACGCCAAACATCAACGAGAGTTTTATTATTTCTAAGAAAGTCAAAACAAAAAATAAAACATTTCTTTTCTGAACACCATCTTCAGTCACATTATTGGCCCGCTGGGAGGATTTCAGGACTTGCACTCGCCCTAAGGTAAATTGAGTTTGAGCCCCCTAATGCTTCTCATACCCCCTCCCATAGATTCTGTGCCCTCCCCAGTGGGGCCCACCCTCCAGGTTGAGAACCCCTGGTCTAGCTTCAACTTCCAGCCCTTGGGTTGTGTTAGACGTTTCTCTGCTAGAGTGAAGAGCCCTTTATTACTTATTTCTTCCCCATGTCGACACTTGGACTGCGATCAGGGCACTCCTTGACCTTCTCTTCATCAAGTTAACAGATTGAGCTCCTTTTGTCTATCACTGCCGGGCAGGTTTTTTAACCCTTTAATCATTCTTGTGGCTCTTCTCTGAACTCTCCACTTTATCAGCAAACATCCTCCTGGAACGGTGGCCACCAGACCTGGACCCAGGATTCCAGCAGCATTTGCATCAGTGCCAAGTATAAAGGTAAAATCTCTGTAGTTCTGCTTCAGATGCATCCCTGTTCGTGTGCCCAAGGATCACAATAGCCCAGCGGGTCTTAAACTTTTGTACTGGGGACCCCTTTCACACAGCAAGCCTATGAATGCGACCCCCCCCCCGATACATTAAAAACACTTAAATATACTTAACACAATTCTAAATGTTGGAGGCAAAGCAGGGTTTGGGGTGGAGGCTGACAGCTCGCAACCCCCCATGTAATAATCTCACGACCCCCTGAGGGGTCCCCGACCCCCAGTTTCTGCATTAGCCCTTCTGAACACAGCATCACACTGGGAGCTCATGGGCAGCTGCTTGCTCTCCACCCCCCACAAAAATGGTTTTCAGTCCCTGCTTCCCAGGCTCGAGTCTTGCTACCCACTGCAGCGTAGGGGAGTCACTGAAGTATTTTCCAAGTTTTTCAGGCATATTAATTCCTCCTTTGTTTGAGCTGCTTCTGCATCACCTGAAAGTACAGGACAAACACAAGCCGTGAAACACTGCACAGTAGAAGCAGAGCTGAAGGAAGTGCTGAGCATGCACATTTGCACACACATCGGGCACAGGAGCCTTTTGGGTTCTCACAGCCCCCAGGAAGAGCCCGACATCCAGGATGCGGGTGTAACATGGGGAGGGTAGCGAAGGAAAAGGGGGAATTAAGCACATTTAGTGAGGCCCATTAAGCACCAGCCAGCGCGGCGTACAGAGCAACAGCTCCTCAGAGCAGCAGTCAGCACATTTCCAGCCTTAGCGAGGGCTGAATGCTGCAGTAATCAGCGAAGCCTTAGGAACTTTGGGTAACTCCAGCAAACAATTTTTACTCCTCTTCCCCCATCCAGATAGAACCCGATTCCTAATCCAGTCACACGTCTCTGCACAGGGCCAGCCAGAAGGGTTGGCGGAAGGTCAGTGACCGGATTCTTTAAACTTTAAGTGATCTCCTTAATCCCGTGTCCAGCTGCCTGGATCGTAGGTAGCAGCGTGGCGAGGAGAGCAGCCTCCGGGGAGCTGGGACGTAGCCCATGGTGCAAGCAGATGGGACAGGAAGTGGAGTGGGCTTTGCATCCACCCTCCATAGCCTCACCTAGCGCCACTCTGCCAGCATGCTGGGAAAGTACCTGCCCCTGGATACTTCCCCTCGGAGCAATAATCACACACTGCCTCATGGGCTGCTCCAGCTGCCCCTTGCTCGGGTCCCATGGCAAAGCCACCCCCGAGCCCCGTTAACTCCTGCCAGCACTTTACTGAAATGCAGGCTCAGAGGCAGAGGATTTGATGGGTAAGATAAGGAAGCTGCCTTGGATATTGGCTTATCTAGCTCTGGAATACACCATTATTGAAATACTCCTCCGCTGTCTATACCTTTGTTGTGTAAACGTGTTATTTAGGTCTTCAAGTGCATTACTGAACCCTGACAACTGTTTGATAATATCTAGCTCTTCAGCTGGAGAGCTCCAAGCGCTTTACAAGGGAGTGTCATTCCCACTTTACAGATGGGGAAACTGAGGCACAGAGCAGGGACGGGACCTGCCCGAGGTCACCCAGCAGGCCAGTGGCAGAGCCAGGAATAGAATCTGGGTCTTGCAAGTCCCAGGCCGGTGCTCTTTCCACTAGGCCGCAGTGTTTCACTGCCTTTATTGGGCTTTCTGTTAGTAATGCACGGTCCAGCTGTCCTAGGGGCAACTGTTAAGATTTGTTTGTCTCGGGAGGAAATAGGTTAAAACCTTAACTGGCAAACAGTTTTGTCTTGCCGCTTAGGGGATATAATGGTTAACAAGATAATTGTTTCTCTTTACTGGTTTGGCATTGTAATGAAAATTCATTTTTAAAAAGCCTTGTGTCACATACTATTGCACATACCTGCTTCAGACTTCGTAGTCTTCTTTTTCCACCAACAGTACCCTAGAGAACCCCCGACTACAAGTGTGCTCAATGGGACAATGATTAGAAAGTAGAGTTGGTTTTCAGGTCCTCCTGGCACGTTTGCACCTGCAAAACAGTACAATGATTAAGTAAGCTGGCACTGTCTCCCTCCCCGTGGCAATCAACTGTTCCTACAGCTAGCACCATACAGCCAGGCATTCTGCTAGAAAGGCTGTGGGCTTAAAACCCACAGGCGGGCAATCAGGAGTGAATGCACAGGAAAGACGGGGGTACATGGTGGTAGCACTGGGTAGGAAATGCAGCAGTGCTAGAGAAGAAGGGACACCAGACATCCAGCTGGGTAGCAAAAAGAGCAGCAGGCTGAGACACAGCGAGGGTCTGGCTCATCGCAGGGTGCCCAGTAGCAGATGGACTCACGGCCTAGCAATTACATGACCCAGAGCAAAGGGGGTGGGGAAGAAGTTGGGTTAGAGTGGGCAGCTGCAGCAGGGTGAGCCGGAGAACGCCCACGTGTGCTGGGAAAACGCTACTGGCAGAGTTGGAGCATGGAAGTTATAGGATCTGAACACCCATCCCCCGTCATGTCCTTTAATAAACCGAACTCCTGAGGTTACAGATTCCAGACTTCGGTGTCCTGACTGCACCAGGAAAGCCTGGTGGTGGGAATGGAGGGTCACAAACAGGGAGATAACAGGACATCTAGATCTTTGGATTGGTGCTTTTTATCTATCCGTAAATTGAAAGAGAAAAATTCCCTAAATTCTACATTAATCAAACCCTGAAAACCTTTGACTGAGCTTCCTGTCTCACCAGAAGAAGCTTAAATGCATCATTGCAACTCTGGCCTGTTTAGTACATTATCCGAAAGATGGCTTGAAAAAACACATTTTTGGCCACACTGTGTGTCTGGCCTGGTGCCCATGGCCAAGCAGAAGGCTATGCTAGGAGACTATCACCTTATGCCCACTTACAGAACCAACCACAATCCCAGACATTGCACTCCTCAGAGCACAGGGACTGCGGAGTCTGCCAGTAGGGAAAACCCACAGGAGGCAGAGACAGACTCTGCAAACTCATCCTGGGATCTGAGAGTCAAGCTGGGCTCTTTCCGCCTCAAACATCACCAGAAATAGAGATCCGATACTGTGCTCTCAGTTACACGGGAACATTTCCACTGAAGACTCATGGGATTACTGGGGTGCAAAAGGGAATTGTTTGGCCTGCAGTGTCGTTATTACTGGTGATGTAGTGAGAGAAGGAAGAACCCAACTCAATCTACAGTTCCTTGCTCCCATCATGGCACTGACTGTTAAAGCTCCATTTCTACTTCTAAAAACAGCTCACGGTAGATACAGAGCAATAAGAGAAAAAAACTGATTCCCCAGGATGCTTCTCTTAATGTCACTTCTCACAGCAGGCTCCTGCTTCAAAATTATGGTAAAGGGCTGATGGGGTTCTCAGTGAAAGGACAAACTTCACGTCACAGTTGATAAGGGAACATCGCTGACCTACCCTGGGTCTTTTTCTGCATCAGCAGGACAGTTTGTAAAGTTTGGGGAGCGTTCTCATATAAACTAGCATGACAGGTGTAGTTCCCAAAGTCAGCGGGGTTTACATTCTTCAGTAGCAGAGACGCGTTGCCCTCGGACAATCCCTGAGAAGTGAACTCCGTTCTCCCCTTATATCGTCCAGACTGATACACTGGATGGTTCTTGCCATCGTAGTAGCTGTTCACAACTTCACTCCCTGACCGCTGCCAGTTCACCGTAGGCTTTGGAAGACAGTCAGCGTCTCCACGTTCTACAATGCAGGGCAGGAGCACGTCTTCACCTTCATCTGCTTCAATTCCGACAGGGTCACCGGCTGAGAGAGAAGGAGAACATGGCATCACTCAAAGTCAGCTGAAACAATTTCTATTGTCCTTGCCAAGCGATACAGCCTCTAGGGCCGTGGCTGCTGGGATCACATGCTCATTCTAAAGCGAATCCAAGAACAAAACCTTCAGGGGCAGCTAAGCTGCCTCAGGACATAACCCGTCCACCCGATGCCTTAAAAGCACACGAGGACATAGCTAAGGAGAAAGGCTCTCGTGTTCCTTTCTATCCTCATCTTGTCCACAATGCTGTTGATAACTCGCCAATGCTCAGCTCCCATCTTTGGCAGATCTCCAACAGCAATAGGTTCCCCAGTGTCATCACACTCGCACTCAGAGGGAAACCCAGAGGCTCGGCTGGCAGCAGATCCATCGTCACACATTCGTACATTAGGCACCAGCCCCGCTGGTTTTGTCTCAGCGAGTAAGAGACCTGCACCCGTCAGGATGGAGCTTCCCTGCAGAAACTGCTCCTGAAGGGCGTGGGAGGCTGTGACATCTCAGTAAGGTATGTGTGTCCAGACCCACTGCACTCCCCCTGCCTCTGGGATCCCGCGTCTGCCAGGATGAACCCCCCCCACAACCTTTAAACATGCCACAGTGAGACAGCTGCAAGCATGACAGCTCCCAGGCTGACTGACGACAGGGATTGAACCAATGACCTCAGAGCAAAAAGCATGAGAGTCTTTAGTAAAAGTCACAGACTCTCCACCCATGGGGCGTGACCAGCTAGGGGATGCATCACACAACCCTGCCTCCCCCTAGTTCGGTTATCCAAGCAAAACATGTAACAAATGCCTGCTGTGTGCAGCATGCTGATCCCCACCAGGATGCACAGCTCATCATAGTTCAGTACATCATCTCCTGCAAAGAGGCCTTTGCACCGTATGAATCACCTGCAACCATCCCATTCCCTCCCGACCCACAGGGTCTGAGGTCTTGACTGTCAGAGCCCTATGCTGGGACTTCACTACTTTAGCGACAGGACCCTGGAGTAATTGCTAGCCCCTCTGCAGGCCTGACACCAGCGGAGGCCTTGCCAGACAACCCCAACGGGCTACACAACTATTTACTAGTGATCGGTACCACACTGGTGCTCAGGAATCCTGGTGTCTCTCCCTGGCTCCAGGAGAGGTTCGAGTGACTAAACCAGCCTTGGTTCTCCACTCCGAACACCAGTGGGGTGCGTGGATCAGATCAGGATTTGTCCTGCCAGAGACCTGGGTCGGGGTCAGCTGTGAGCTGCTATGAACTCACTCCCAGATGACTGTTTGTAAATGTTGGTGTGGTGGGGGCATGCAGCAGCTGTCTGCAGAGGCTGGGGTTCGTGACACTGGGCAGTGCATGGGACTATGAACAGCAGCTAGACAGGGGATCTGAACTCTGGTACCCGCTTTCTCAACTCAGGGAAGTTTCCTGGAAGCTACACGTATCTCGCCTAGTGGAGCAGCTTCCTTCAGGATTCAAACAAGGGTTTTCTTATTCCTGTGTGTGTCTAACCCACTGTTACAAAAAACAGGATTAATAATGGATAAAACTCCTACACCTTGGAGGCTGGTTCAGGGGTATGGAAGAGACGTGCAGGAATAGGATTATGGAGGGAGTGACAGGGTGTCCATCCCACACAAGGCCTACAGAGGCAAAGGTGGTAGGTGGGCCCATTAACTGCCCAGGCTGCACCAAGAGGAGCAGCCAGGGAGCAGGGGTTGATTAAATGAGGCTCAGCCAGTCAGGAACAGGCAGGGCCTGTAGAAAGCCCAGGAGCTGAGAGTAGAAGCGGGCTGCAGGCAGAAGTCTGTAGTCACTCTCTGGGAGAAGGGACGTGTTTTGGGGGCTACAGCGGGTAGTCCACGGTTACTCCCTGGGAGGGGGCAGTTGGGAGTATGGCTTGGTGAGCCCAGAGAAGGAGAGGAGTCTGAGAGGCAGGCAAGGCTCAGGGGAAAAGCAGCAAGGTGTGGGGTAATCAAACGTTAGCTGCTGATGAGAAGGCCTCTGAGCCGGGATCTGGAGTAGAAGGGGGCCGGGTCCTGCTAGCAGACACTGACAAAGTGGCACCAGCAGGGCAAGGAGCAGGAAGACTGCCACAGCTCGTTTGTCAAGAGAGACTCTGATACCTTGGAAGATTGGGGAGGAGGGGGGGGCAACATGTATGGTGACATGCCCAGAGGACTAAGTTATGGAGAAGAGGCTGCAGTTCCTGGAGCGAGAGGGGTCCACAGGGCAAGAGGACGACGGAAGAGACACTGCCAGGGGAGACTGCAATGCCTGACTGGAGTTAATCTCCAGGATGGCCAGCAGGAGGCGCAACTAGCAGTGAGTGAACCCCTGTGATGGAGTCAACCCATAAGGCTGGTTCTTTTACTGTTCTCTGGAGCATCTGCTACTGCGCTAAACGGACGACTGGTCTGATGTGAGACGGCAATTCCAGTGTGCAAAGAGAGAAAGTCCTAGAACAGCATGGCAGGCTGTAGATCCTTGATGATGCGCTGGAGAGGTTTTAGTTGGGGGCTGAAGGTGATGGCTAGAAAGTAAGTAACAGAACGTCACTAGCCATCACCTTCAGCCCCCAACTAAAACCTCTCCAGCGCATCATCAAGGATCTACAACCTATCCTGAAAGATGATCCCTCACTCTCACAGGCCCTGGGAGACAGACCAGTACTCGCTTACAGACAACCCCCCAACCTGAAGCAAATAGTCACCAGCAACTACACACCACACAACACAACAAAAACACTAACCCAGGAACCTATGCCTGAAACAAACCCTGTTGCCAACTCTGTCCATATCTCTATTCAAGTGACACCATCATAGGATCTAACCACATCAGCCACACCATCAGGGACTTGTTCACCTGCACATCTCCCAATGTGATATACGCCATCATGTGCCAGCAATGACCCTCTGCCATGAACATTGGCCAAACCGGACAGTCTCTACGCAAAAGAATAAATGGACACAAATCAGATGTCAAGAATTATAATATTCAAAAACCAGTAGGAGAACACTTCAATCTTCCTGGACACTCAATAACAGACTTAAAAGTGGCAATTCTTCAACAACAAAACTTCAAAAACAAATTCCAATGAGAAACTGCAGAACTGGAATTCATTTGCAAACTGGACACTGTCAAATTAGGCCTGAAAAAAGACTAGGAGTGGTTGGGTCACTACAAAAACTAAAAATTAATTTCCCTTTACTAATTTCCCCCTACTGTTACTCACATCTTTTTGTCAACTGTTGGAAACGGGCCATCCTGATTACCACTACAAAAGTGATTTTTCCTCCTCTTGAGAATAGCCCACTTTAATTGAATTGTTTCGTTAGAACTAATCCCCTACTTGGTAAAGCAACTCCCATCTTTTCATGAACTGTATATTTTTTATATATATATATTATATCTCTTCCTACTGTATTTTCTACTCCATGCATCTGATGAAGTGGGTTTTAGCCCATGAAAGCTTATGCCCCTCCCCCATTCTGTACAAGTCAATTTTCACTCTTTAGCCTATAGTGAGTGTGTGTGAACAGCCCTCCCCAAACAACTCTCACAGGCTGGGTTTTGACCCCGCAGCCCAAGCACTGGCCGGGTACACAGAGGGGCAGGAAGCAGGGCTGGGTGCAGTTACGTATCTATAGAAAGTTGACCAAGAGCACAGAGCCAGCTCCAGGAGCAGCTGCCCTGCTGTGTGGCATCCCACCCTAGCAGCAATGAGACCTATTAGCACAGAGCTTCCCCGCCCCAATGACCCAGGGTTGCAAGTCAGAGACACTGCAGATGAGAGTGTTTGAAAAGCTACAGAGACATTTGGGGAAAGCATTTGCCTTTTTCCCCCATTTGGCAACATGGGAGCAAGAGAGCAGATAGGTCAGCTTACCTCGCAGCAGGACAACGCGACACACAAGTAACAGCCACGTCTTCATCTGGGCTGCCATTTTCCTTGTTGGTTTTCAGAGCCTCTTCCAACCTGTGTAAAAAAAAAAAAAAAAAAGGAATCTCACTTAGATCTGTTGCACGGAAAGTCCAGACTGTCCTTATTAACCCCGGCAAGCTGAGCCGCTTGGGAAGAGAGGCCAGCTCAGCCACCTGCATCATGTTACAGGATAATTGATCAGTAATATTGTGGTTGTGCCTCGGGGCCTCCTCACAGACCAGGGCCCCATTGTGCTGCGCAGTGCACACCCAGGAGAAGACGTGCCCGGTGGGGCCAGGGACTGGCTACACTGCAGCTGGCAGGGAGCCTCCCCGCCCGGGCAGACTGACTCACAGCAGCGAGGCTCAAGCCAGCACGGTGAAAATAGCAGTGTGGGCCTTGCAACCCCAGAGCACCTGCATTAACACCAATGCCAAGGCAGTGAAAAACTCGGCTATTCTAATCTGAACTTTCTCCTTTGCAAGTGACTTCACAAAATGCAGGACCCAGAGGAACTGGCCCAGCATCTGCAGCCACAGAGGACATAATAGTTCTCTCCATTGTGTAAAGAGGAGCCCAGCAAAGGCCCGAACTTGTACAGCCATGACTTACGTGAATAAGTCGTCCTCACCTATTTCAACCATCTCTAGGAAACTGCTGGCACCCTGCAGCCCTAGAATCGATTCAATGACAGACAAGAGACTCATTTTGATGGGGGCAAAAAGGGGACAGGGTGCAACCATGTCTGAGCTGACACAGGCTTCAGTGCGACTCTTCAGGGTAAGAAGGTGCCTATACACATTCCTCTAGTGCACGGGTCAGCCGCCTTTCAGAAGTGATGTGCCCAGTCTTCATTTACTCACTCTGATATAAGGTTTCCTGTGCCAGTAATACATTTTAACGTTTTTAGAAGGTGTCTTTCTATAAGTCTATAATATAGAACTAAACTATTGTTGAGTGTAACAGAAATAAAGATTTTAAAATGTTTAAGAAGCTTTCTTTAAAATTAAATTAAAATGCAGAGCCCCCGGGACTAGTGGCCAGGACCCAGGCAGTGTGAGTGCCACTGAAAATCAGCTCATGTGCCGCCTTTGGCACATGTGCCATAGGTTGCCTACCCCTGATCTAGTGCCTCACTCCTGCTCCTGGGAGGAGGAACGTGCTAGCTCCAGTACAGAGCAGTGACTCATTCATGCAGAAGCAGGACCCCATTGAGGGTCTAGGAAACCTTGTTCTGCACAGGCCAGGCCTATGCTGCACAATTTCCCCATGTCTGAGCCCAATGGCCCACAGCTGTGTCCAATGACAAAGCCGAGCTCTGGTTAGTCATTGGTGTTAGACCAGGAGGAGCACATCCAGCATCACTAGGCTGAACTCATATGGGGTGATGTAATACTGAATACATTTGTCCTGGACTATGCCATATCCTCCTGCACACGTGCCCCACCCAGGATGTGCCCACGTCTCACAGATATGAATGCACTGGCATGCAACCCCGTCTGTCCCCAGCCCCCTAATCTCCCCAAATTTGTATGCTCCCCAGCTCTGCAATGTCCAGTCATCCACCTCTCACAGGATGGGGCACCATTTTAAAAGCCGAGCAGGAGAAGCCTTAGATACCATAGTGACGGCTGCAATCAAAAACTTTGAACAGGCCAGACATCGGGGACAGATGGACTGAAGTCCCCCAGGCCAGACTCAGCCCTCCAGCCTCTGGGAGAAGGGATTTTGCTGCCTGTTTATAGGGACGTGTGAACAAAGTTATAAACAAAACTGACAATAAAATGGGAGGAGGGGAAAACCAAGAAAAAAATCTTCTTTGTCTGTCTATGTGGGGGTGAGGGAGAATGTGAGGAAAAGAACCAGGAGGGAATGCAAAAAGTTCAGAGAGGCCTAGGTCCCCCACACTTACATCCGCACTTCCTTGGGCTCTGCCGTGGGGGAGGCCAAGGCCAACTGCTGGAGGTGAGGTGCGACACAGAACAAAGGTGCTGGAACTATGGGTGCTGCTGCACCCCCGGCTGGAAGTGGTAATAAACACCAAAGACATAAATCCATGGGACACCCACATCTCGAACACTGCGTACAGATGTGCTCTCCTCACCTCAGAAAAGATAGACTAGCATCAGAAAAGGTTCCGAAAAGGGCAACTAAAATGATTAGGAGTTTGGAGAGGGTCCCATATGAGGAAAGATTAAAGAGGCTAGGACTCTTCAGCTTGGAAAAGAGGAGACTAAGGGGGGGGATATGATAGAGGTATATAAAGTCATGAGTGGTGTGGAGAAAGTAGCTAAGGAAAAGTTATTTACTTACTCCCATAATACAAGAACTAGGGGTCACCAAACAAAATTAATGGGCAGCAGGTTTAAAACAAGTCAAAGGAAGTTCTTCTTCATGCAGCGCACGGTTAACTTGTGGAACTCCTTGCCTGAGGAGGTTGTGAAGGCTGGGACTATAACAGCGTTTAAAAGAGAACTGGATCAATTCGGGGGAATGTGCTCAGTGGGGGAGCAGCGCCTCGCCCCCTCCCCTCCCCAGCTCCGCACCTGCTGGTGGGGGCCCCTGCAAGACCCGGGGCACATCGCTCCACTTGCCCCCTCCCTCTGGGCGGCCCTGGCGCTCCGCCGCCCGGCTAGTCCCTTGCAGGCGGAGCAGAGCCCCGGCTTCTCCGCCCGAAGATCCCCCACGCCGGAGCCTGCTGCCGAGAGCCCCGGGGGCGGCGGGGAGCCCGGCTCAGCCCCTGGCACGAGGAAGACGGTGCAGCTGCTAGTGCTAAACCCTCCCCGGCTCTGCTCTGCTCCCCGGGGGGAGGAGTGGCCGAGCCCCGCAGCCTTGTGCTCCGCTGTTTAAAAAAGGTGTTTCAGGCTCCGCTTGTGGGCGCCCCGGCCGGCAGCCTAGTGGTTGCACCGACGCTGGAAATCCCAGCAACTTTCTAATGTAATCGGGAGTCCTCAGCCGGCTCCTGCCCGCCGCAGATTTCAGCCGGCGAGGCCAGGCGATGAAACGGCCCCTGCGGCCGATCTTACCGCTCCGCAGCGTCCTGCCTGGGCACACGGCTGGAGAAGCCTCGCACAGGCCGCTCGGCGAACGGGGCGGCAGAGGGAGAAGGAGCCGGAGACGCTCGGCAGAAGTTCAGCGAGAAGGAAGCGACCCGGCTGCTGGCACGGGCGGAGGCTCCCCGAGAACGGGGATCGAGGGGGGTGTGTGCAGCCGCAGCCTCCTGCCCCGCGTGGGCCACGTGCACTGGCCCGGGGAAGGGGCAGGGGCAGCGCCCTGACCTGGGATCCCGCCTGGGCTGCTTCCCGGGGGCGGGGCACTGGCAGCAGCAGCCGCTCGCTGCGAAGCGGAACCCCAGAAACAGGGAGTCCCGTGACCCCGCCCTGACTCACTGATTTCCAGGCTCGGCGCTGTCCCCGGACAGCAGCCCGGGCGCTATTCAGAGGGCGGAGCAGCTGCTAGCAGGGCCGCCAACTGCCCCCGCCGCCGCCTGCTGTGCTCGCAAATCTGGGGGTGTCGGGGTTTGCGGGGTGCAGAGGCTGTTTTCGTTCTGCTCCCAAGAGCTGCATGTCAGCCCCGGAGCAGGGGGCGGGTTCCTGGGGCTGGGTCTCAAGGGCACAGGCAGCCCAATTCCCAAAGCTTAACACCGCAGCGCCTCTCTATCCTATACAAGTGTTGGGGGGCTACGTTACTGCTGCAGCCAGGAGGCGGAATGCGGTATAATATTGTACAGACGCCTCCTCCCTCCAACTCTGCTTCTCACATTTTGACTATGTAAAAGTGTCTTCTGTCATTTTCTATGTGTGTATGAAATCACTGCAGCTCCTTTCACTTATATAATGTGCTGAGTTGCTAACTCACTCCCAGAGCCCACATGTCTGCACCCCCCTCCGTACCCCGACCCCCTGCCCCAGGTCAGAGCCTGCACCCCTCACTCAAACTCCCCATAGCTGCAACCCTCCTGCATCCCAACTCCCTCCCAGAGCCCACATGTCTGCACCCCCCTCTTGTACCGCAATCCCCTGCCCCAGGTCAGAGCCTGCACCCCTCACTCAAACTCCCCATAGCCTGCAACTCTCCTGCACCCCAACTCCCTCCCAGAGCCCACATGTCTGCACCCCACTCCTGTACCGCAATCCCCTGCCCCAGGTCAGAGCCTGCACCCCTCACTCAAACTCCCCATAGCCTGCAACTCTCCTGCACCCCAACTCCATCCCAGAGCCTGCATCCCAAAAAGGGCTGGATTAACCTTTTGTGGGCCCAGTGCTAAACATATTTGTGGGTCCCCATGGGGGAAATGGGGACATGGGGCAGGGGGGCAGAGTCTTCAGAGAGAGGGGCTGGCCGGGGGCAATGGGAGATGGGTGATGGCATGGCAGGGACAGTCCCACTCCACCCAGCCCAGTACAAGGGCACTGTTTACAAACCGGGAGCTGCCAGAGCCACACTGTCCAGCCCGGCCCAGCACTGCCATTGTGCTTCTTCCCCTTGGGGGTGGGCCCATGCTGCCCCATGCTACCCCCTGCCCAGCACCACACCACCCAGAGACCCCCACAAACCCCCTGCCCAGCACCCCTCCGACTCCCTACGCCCAGTGCTGCACTACCCAGAGACCCTCACAAACCCCCTGCCCAGCACCCCTCCGACTCCCTATGCCCAGTGCTGCACCACCCAGAGACCCCCACAAACCCCCTGCCCAGCACCCCTCCGACTCCCTACGCCCAGTGCTGCACCACCCAGAGACCCCCACAAACCCCATGCCAGTGCCCTCCCAGACCACTCCCCCACAGATCCCCTCACTGCCTAGTGCCCCCCCCACTACAACTGCACAGTGTCCCCCACAGACCTCCCCACTTCCCAGCGCCCCGACATACATAGATCTCCCCACCCCCCACTGCCCAGCACCCATTAGAGACCTACTCTCCCACACCCTAACCCCCAGCCACAATAGCCGGCCCTAATGAGAGGTGACTGTGTCTGCCAGGCTGAGCTGGCAGCGCAGCCAGAGCTGGTCCTGGGGCAGGATAACTCCGGCCCCTTGGGAGTGGTGCAATCAGCCAGGCTGGAGCAGGAGCAGAGCTTACCCGGGCCAGGCTCCCTCAGGACCCAGCTGAGCCTCCCCCAGCTCCCAACTGTCCCCTGCGACTAGCTGAGACTGGCCCAGCCTCTGCACCAGTCCCAGGTGGCTCTTCCCCTGGGGAGGCAGGTGCGGCCCCACAGGTCTCAGGCAGTGGAGACAGCTCAGAGCTGGAGCAGTGCTGGGGAGCAGGGCAGATCCCTGCGACGTGACTCTCGAGATCCCAGCCAGCCCACCCACACCCATTGGCCCTGTGGCCAGCAGCCCTGCCGAGCCCACATGGTGGCCCCCAGCTACTGGGTGATGAGCCCTCTACAGCAGCGGCATAGCCAGGTTCTAACATCAGGGGAGCAAACACATAAAAGGAGGCACCACCCCACATATCAAATTACTAATTACATACTTTAAAATTCGTTATACATATTTATTTTGTACTTAAAATAAAAACACAAGAATGATCCAGCCACAGAAGGGTTTGCACAGCCGGCATTTTGCAGGAGAACGTCAGATTATACTTAGATATACTTTCGATTCTAGAAAGTAAATGACAGAATACAGTACTTTATAATTGTTACATGTTTAAAAAAAATACTAGCCATTTTTTCCAGTTACCAATTTCATTTAAAAATTAATCAATGAAATGCACTTTATTTATAATAGATTATAATACTAAAGTCACCAAAAAGGCATAACAAATACAAGTTTTATGAGAATTGGTGAGCAAAGATCTCATAGCTCTTCGGGGTTGGACAAAGCAGTAATTTCCCTTAAAGTAGCTTTATTCATGGGTTTTTTAAAAAACAGAAGACATCTCCACAACACAGGTTGGCAGTCTAACATTTTTGGAACACTGGGTACTGAATGTTAGGCTATTTAACCAATTTAAGACACACACACTCTCTCTCTCTCTCTCTCTTCCTGCTTTCCTATCACCAGTTATGTTACTACAGGAATGAAATCTAGACATCCTTTGTTCTTCGAGATGTGTTGCCCCAGTCTTTTCCACAGTAGATGTGTGTGCTCGCCACATGCACCGGTGCTGGAAACTTTCCCCTTAGCAGTACCCATAGTGGGGGAGCAACACTGTGACCCCTGGAGTGGCGCCTCTATAGCGCTATAAGGGGAGCTGTGCACTCTCCCCACCCTCAGTTCCTTCTTGCCAGACAACTCTGACAGAGGGGAAGGAGGGCGGAGTGTGGAATAGACGTGAGCAGCACATCTCGAAGAAAGCCAGTTACGGAACAAGTAACTGTCCTTTCTTCTTCGAGTGATTGCTCCTGTGTATTCCACAGTAGGTGACTCCAAGCTATACCTGATGGAGGTGGGTAGGAGTTTAAGTGTTATCGGGACGGAGTACCAGCCTACCAAACCCGGCATCATCCCATGCTTGGGAGACGATCGCATAGTGCGAGGGAAAAGTGTGGACAGATGACCACGTGGCAGCCCTACATATGTCCTGGATAGGGACGTGGGTGACACATAAGGCCGTGCATATGCACGAGGTGATCCAGTGGGAAATGCACTGGGTGGAAACTGGTTGCCCCCTCATCCGCTTGGCCGACACAACAAATAGTTGCAAGGACTTCCTGAACAGCCTGGTTCGGTCCAGGTAGAAGGCCAGCACTCTACGTATGTCTAGCGTGTGTAGGTGGCGTTCCTCGTTGGAGGAATGGTGCTTAGGACAGAGTACTAGTAGGAAAATGTCCTGATCCATATGGAAGGCGGAGACCATCTTCGGGAGAAAAGCGGGTGTGGGTGAAGCTGGACCTTATCTTTGTGCAAAACCATATATGGGGGTTCCGAGGTCAAGGCCCTAAGCTCCGAGACCTGACGGGCTGAGATGATAGCCACCAAGAATGTCACTTTCCAGGATAGGGACCAGGAACACGTGGCCAAGGATTCAAAGGAAGGACCCATGAGGCCGGATAACGCTAGGTTCAGATCCCATTGTGGGACTGGGGCCCTGGCATATGGGAATGCACGATCTAGGCCCTTTAAAAAACAGGAGGTCATCTGGTGGGAGAACACCGATTGACCTTGCATCAGAGGGTGGAAGGCCAAAATTGCTGCTAAATGAACTCTGACAGAGGCAGGAGCTAGCCCTTGGGTCCTAAGGGACAGGAGGTAATCGAGAATAAGCTGGAGGGATGCAAATGATGGGGACGTGCCCCGCTCCCCCACCCATCTGGAGAACCGAGACCATTTGGCAAGGTTCGTCCGCCATGTGGACAGCTTTCTGCTCTCCAGCAGGATTCGTCGCACATCCTCCCAAAACCTTCCCTCCTCCTGGTTTAACCATGGAGCAGCCATGCTGTCAGGTGGAGCGTAGCCAGGTTGGGATGGAGAAGGCATCCCCTCTCCTGGGAGAGGAGGTCCAGAAGAAGCAGCAGCCTTCGCGGGGGGGCTGCTAAAAGCTGCAGAAGGGTCCCGTATCAATGCTGATGGGCCCAATCCGGGGCTATGAGGATAACCCTTGACCTATCTGCCCTTATTTTCTGCAGAACCTTGCCTATCCGGGGGAAGGATGGAAAGGCATAGAACAGTTGTCCTGACCACCGGAGGAGGAATGCGTCCGAGACCGCCCTCCTTTCTGCCCCTGCCCTGGAGCAGAACTGGGGGCAGTGCCCGTTCTGGGCAGTAGCGAAGAGGTCGACCGGGGGAGCTCCCCACTCTTGGAAGAGCCGATGGGCGACCTCCCAGTGGAGTGACTACTCGTATTGGTGGGAAAACGCCCTGCTGAGGTGATCGGCTCACACATTGTGTGCACCGGGTAGGTGGGAGGCCCGTAGGGAGGTATTGTGGGCTATACAAAACTCCCAGAGGTCCAGAGCTTCCTGGCACAGGGCCAAGGAACGTGAACAGGGGTTGCTAACGGAGTTTCACAAGGGAGTTCTCCAGGTGAAGGAGGAGCAAATACAGCATCCCTGGGGTAAGTGACTGTCTGTAGTGTGTGTTTGGGGGTTACTTGCTGTGTGCTCAGCTTGTGTTTGTCAGTCTGTTTGTTTGTTTGGTTGTTTGAAGGACCCTTCAAATTAACCTTTCTCTCCTCCTTCCCTCCTTTCTCCCCACCAATTCCCTGGTGAATCCAGACCCCGTCCCCTGGGGTCTCACCAGAATAAAAAAAACAATCAGGTTCTTAAACAAGAAACTTTTAATTAAAGAGAGAAAAACAGTAAACATTTTCTTTGTGAATTTAAAATGGAATAGGTACAGGGTCTTTCAGCTATAGGCACTGGGAATACCCTCCCAGCATAAGTATACAAGTACAAATTAAAATCCTTCCAGCCAAATACACATTTGAACTCCTCCCAGCCAAATACACATTTGCAAATAAAGAAAACAAACATAAGCCTAACTCGCCTTATCACCTAGTACTTACTATTCTGAGCACATAAGAGCCTGTATCAGAGAGATTGGAGAGCAACCTGGTTGCATGTCTGGTCCCTCTGAGCCCCCAGAGTGAACAACAACCAAACACTAACAGCACACACAAAACTTCCCTCCCTCAAGATTTGAAAGTATCCTGTCCCCTGATTGGTCCTCTCGTCAGGTGACAGCCAGGCTCACTGATTTTGTTAACCCTTTACAGGCAAAAGAGATATAAAGTACTTCTGTTCTATTAACTCCTACTATCTGTTTATGACAGCTCTCCAGGCCAGGTCCGAGGCATCCAACACCAAGTCTAGTGAGAGAGAGGTATCCTGGAAGGGGATCACATTTAGAATATTGCTCGGGATGGACCACCATTGCAGTGTGACCACCACGTTGGGTGGCATCGTGACTACCTTGTCCAGGCTGTTTCTGGACTGGGAATACTGGGAGGCCAACCAGAGTTGGAGGGGCCTCATTCTGAGTCTGGCATGTCGCACCATGGACATGCATGCTGTCATGTGACTCAGGAGTTGAAGGCGCACCTTTGGGGAAGGTCGTGAATGTCTCAAATCTGTCCCAGGGAAGAGAGGCCATGGCATCTACGGAGTTGAGCAGAGACCCTATGAAGTGTATGTGCTGGGCTTGGCCTCTTTCACCACAAGGCCCAGACCCGCGCACTTGGACAGCAGGAATTGCATCTGGGCCTGCACCTGGGACTGAGAGCCGCCCTTGAGGAGCCAATCATCCAGGTAAGGGAAAATTTGCAGCCTGTTCCTCCGGAGGTGGCTGTCACCAGGGGGCCATGGAAAGGCTGAAGGGGAGGACCAGAAACTGGTAATGGTTCCGCCTTACCAGGAAGTGGAGGAAGCGCCTGTGACCCTCGAAAATATGGGTGTGGAAATATGCATCCTGGAGGTCCAGGAATGCAAACCAATCCCCTGGGTCTAAGGAGGGGATGATGGAGGTCAGGAATACCATACTGAACTTGTAGTGGACCATAAACCTGTTGAGGTTCCGCAGGCTGATGATGGGTCGGAGCCCGCCTTTTACCTTTGGGATCAGGAAGTACCGGGAGTAAAATCCCTTGCCCTGAAATTCCACTGGTACTCTCTCCACCGCACCCAGGCTGAGAAGGCTCGCCACCTCTTGGTTTAGGAGGGAGGCATGTTTCTCGTCCCCAAGGTTCTCCCAGGGCGGGGAGTAGTGGAGGGGGAGTGAGGTGAACTGCAACGTGTAGCTCCTGGAAATCATTCTGAGGACCCACTGGTCCGATGTTATATGGAACCACTGCACTCGGAACGCAGATAAATGGTTGCAGAAGACAAACTTTATTAACTGTGGGGCGTTCGTGGCAACAGACTTGGTAATTGGCCACCTGAAGTTGAAAGCTTGCAGAAGAATAAACTTTCCTGCCAAAAGAATCAAGTCTCTTGGTGTCTTTGTCCTTGGGGGTGGGTGTAGGCTGGCCATGGCATTCGCAATGGCTGACTGATTCCACCACCAGGGAGTTAGGTACCGGGTGGGAGTATAGGTACTCATGTCCCTTAGCCAAAACAAAATACTTTTTTTCTGCTTTCTTGGAGATGGGCACCAGGGAAGCTGGAGTCTGCCACAGGGCAGTCGATATGTTGGCCACACCTTGGTGAAGGGGTAAGGCCACACGGCCCAGTGCCAAGGAGGACAGAACATTGAAAAGGGTGTCCAATGGCTCCTCCATCTCCTTAGCCTGGAGTTAGAGATTCGAGGCTACCCTTTTGAGGAGCTCCTGGTGAGCTTTTAAGTCCTCTTGTACAGCAGATGGAGGTGCCACTATGGTCTCCTCCGGTGCCGGCAAGGGGACCGATCCCGCTACCAGGGTGTTGGGAGGTGCCACGGGTTCAACTCCCAAGACCGAGTCCGGGCCCAGTGCTGCCAGTTCGGTGCCCGTCGACTTCTGACTCTGTCGAGGGGGGGACACCGAATGGGTCTGGGATGCCCCGGCTACCGAGCAGGGTCTCACCGGGGCAGGCAATTGCGGCCACGGTGCCCATTGATACCATTGGCCCTGCCACAGCGCCCCTTGCCACTGACTGGCTTGGGTGCCGAGTGGCGCAGGCTGCTCTTGGGGCCTGGAGTGGCTTGGGGATGGGCAGCTGGGTGCCGAGGTCGCCGTTGACCACACGGTGCCATAGGAGCGACGGGAGCATCTACGGTCATGCCAGTGCCGACCTTGAGATGTGGACCTCGACGACAATAAGGAACAGTACTTGACTGAAGTGCTGCTCTCATAGTCGTCTCGGCGATTGTAGCTTCGATGATTCAGTGTCGGTAACGCCCGAGGAGAGCTCTGTCTATCGTCTAGCGGAGTGGGCACTCAAGCCCGAGCGTCCATAACGATGGTGTCAAGATCTGCTCCTGTAGCTCCTATCCAAAGAGGAGTGTCGACGCCGCTTGTCTCAGTGCCTGCACTCCCGATGGGGAGTGGAGGACCTTCGAGGCTCCCGCACAGGCAAGTCAGCCAGTCTGATCGGAGTGGGGGACTGACGCGAGCTTTGTGAGGACCTTGGCAAACGGGGCACACGGTCCTTGGAGCGCAGGGTGTCTCTTGCCGGGGAGGGCTGGTGTGCTCCCAACGGCGGCTTCCCTCAGGACCAGGGGCCCATCTGGGGCGGCGCACCCGGCACTGGGAGGGAGAGGATGTCACGTGTGGCCTGTGCAGCCTCTGGCGTTGACGGCATTCTCACTACGGGAGGGGCACGTGCTGACGGGACCAGACTACTCCACTAGGTGCAAGTGGAGATCTGGGTCCCAGGGAGATTTGTGGGCTGCCCAGCTCGGGTCTGGCCTCACCCCTGTCCTTTTGTTGGAGCCGCTGAGTCTTCCCTTGCTTTTTAGCAGGTGAGTGGTGCTGACTGGTGGAGGTTTTTGGATCACTGGATGCCTGGTTAGTCATACATGGATGCTTTGGCTGGCAGGTTGACTGCAGCAACTGTTGCTTGAACTTTGCTTTTTATTTGGGGTTTGGGGTTTTTTTAGGACAGGACTGTGGTTATTTTAGGTTGCTGTGCTGACGCAATGTCGTTGATTTCAGGGTTTCATGAAAAGCCAAGAGAGCCAGTGAGATACAGGACAGAAGGAAAGAAATACCAGGGCAGAAAGTATCACAACAGGAAAGGGAGGCAGAGCAGCAGCTCACGTGCCTTTGCGCAAATTGCCTTTGTTGGCAATTAGGTATTTTTATTGATGGGCTGGAGACCGGATGTTGTGATGCTTTTTAGGACGTGCAGGTGAAAAACAAAGCTATTAAACAGCAAGGGCGGATGCCTTCCTCTTGGGAAGCCAGTTTTTCAGTCTGTTTTTCTTTCTTTCTGCAGCCGGGACCCCAGCTGGGAAGGGTCTGGCAGCCAGAACCCCAGACCGGCAGCGGGCTGTGTGGGGCTGGCAGCCAGAACCCCAGACCGGCAGCGGGCTGAGCGGCTCAGCCCACAGCTGCTCAGGGGTCCATCCTCCGGCTCCTGCCAGGCGGGATCCCAGCTGCCGGACCCGCTCAGCCCAGTGCCGGTCTGGGGTCCCGGCCCTGCCCACACACAGTAGGTACCTACCTTCTCCCTGGTTCTGGCCCATTCTCTTCCTCTCTCTGCACTGAACTGAGGGTGGGAGTGGACCGAGCACAGGGCTGGGGGTGAAGGGTCTGACCAGGAGCTAGAATGAAGGAGGGGGCTCAGGGTTGGGGCAGGAGGTTTGGGTTTGGGGGCACTTACCTAGGCAGCTCCCATGTGGCCTGAGGGGTGCAGGTGGGAATGTGAGTGGGGGTGCAGGGGCTCCCGTTTGGTGCTCAGGGTGGGGGTGGGGATATGCAGGGTGCATGAGATGTGGGGGGGGCTGGGGATGTGGGGGGTGCAAGAGTCAGGGCAGAGGGCTGGGAGCATGTGAGGGGGTGCAGGTGTCAGGGTAGGCGGGCTGGGTATGTGTGGGGGTGCTAGTCTGGGCTGGGGTCATGGGGGGGTCAAGGAGTCAACAGGGCTGGGTGGTACAGGGCTCAGGGCAGGGGCCTGGGGGTGTGCAGGGCTCAGGGCTGGGCGTGTGTGTGTGTGGGGGGGGGATCAGGGCTCAGGGCAGAGGGCTGGGGGTGTGTGTGGGGGATCAGGACTCAGGGCAGAGGGCTGGGTGACTGCACTCCCCAGAACCACCAACCCCCCCGCTCCTTCTCCCGACTACCCCCTCCTGGGATCCCACCCCCTATCTAAGCATCCCTGCCCCTTATCTCCTGACTGCCCCCCTAGGACCCTACCCCCTACCGGTCCCCTGACAGCCCCAACCCTTATCCACAACCCCATACCCAGAGAGACCCCCTGGACTCCCATGCCTATCTAATGGCTCCCTGCCCCCTGACAGGATCCCCAGAACTCTGGATCCATACAACCCCCCCGCCCGCTCGCTGCCTGCCCCAACCCCTCTCCACACCCCTACCTCCTGGCAGTCCCCCCAGAACTCCTGACTCATCCAATCCCCCCAGCTTCT
Source organism: Gopherus evgoodei (assembly GCF_007399415.2). Lineage (NCBI taxonomy): Eukaryota > Metazoa > Chordata > Testudines > Testudinidae > Gopherus > Gopherus evgoodei. The sequence continues at coordinate 363,899,725 of NC_044322.1, read as the reverse complement.
TGTCCCCTGACCACCCCCTCCAGAGACCCCCCCACCTTAACTGCTCCCCCAGGACCCTCTTTGCTCCCTGTCCCCTGACTACCCTGACCCCTATCCACCCCCCAAACAGACCCCAGGACTCATATACCCCATCCAAGCCCCCCTGCTCCCTGACTGCCCCCTCTAGAGACCCCCACCCCTAACCACCCCCCAGTATACCACCCCCCCATCCTGCTCCCTGTCCCTTGACTGCCCCACCCCTTACCCAACCCCCCCCCAGAGCCAGAGCCGGCCCCCATACCATGAGGCTCCTTGCTCATCCGGAGCCCTGCCACTGCTGCCCCCCCAGCTCACAGCCCTGCTCCGCCCCACCCCTCAGAGCGCTGTGTGCGCGGCAGCAGGGCTCCGGGTGAGTGGCAAGCGTCCTTCCCTCCCCACGGAGCCAAACGCTGCCCCGCAGGTGCGCACAGCCCCAGCCCCCCAGAACTCTGCGCGGGCGGCAGCAGGGCTCTGGGGGAAGGCAGGGGAGGGGCCGGCGCCTTGCTGCACTAGGCCAGCACTCCGGCGCGGGACCGCGGACCCCGCGGCTTGCTGCGTCGGCAGGATTTTTAATGACACGCATAGTCCCAGCAGGCAGCCATGTGCCATTAAAAATTGGCTCGCGTGCCATCGGTTGCCGACCCCTGCTTTAATTTTTACTATATTTGGTTTTATTTAAAAATACTTCATTAAAATTTTAAAACGATAACTGATTATGAAAACTACAAACAATAAAAATATGAAACAAAGCATTTGTTAAAAGATTTTAAAAAATATTAATTTTAAAACAAGTGTTAACTTTTTTTTAAAGCAAAACCATTAACGGTTTGCTTCCTATGCTTATTTTAAACAAGCTGAACATATTTAAGAATGTTAAAACAAACTTTTTTTTATAAACTAACTTTGAAAACAATGACTTGTTTGCCAAGGTACTAGCTTCTGAATATTTATTAACTCTTTAAGTCCCCGTACAGGCCACCAATTGTGCTGTATTGATTTAAAAGAGTTAAAGGTGTTCATAAACTTTTTTACTACCTAGGGATACTTAGATTTGGAGTTTTTGTTTTTTGTTTTGTTCTTGTTTTTTTTGTTAGCCCAATTATTACAAGCACACTTATCTGGATAATGAGAAAATCCAGAGTTATAACAGTAAGGATTAAAAAAACTTCAAGAGTTTTGGAAGAGAGAGAAATCCTCCTGCTCTAGGGCACAAGCCAACCTTTAATTGATGGTTATAAAGAGGAAACTCCCCTGGGCAGGGTATCCCACACCAGCCTATTGCAGGGTTTCTTGCCTCTTCCTCTGAAGCAGCAGGTACCAGCCACTGCCGGAGATGGGACTCTGAGCTAGGTGGACCCCTGGTCTAGCAATTTTTTATATTCCTACTAACATGATTTACAAATAAGATTACTGGGCTTGCCCAGACATTTTACTTTCATTTTTATTCATTCGAATGTTCCCCAGCTTGAGTGTTTTGTAACTTGGTTATTCACACTGGTGCTGCTGAAGGAAGACAAGAAAGCAGCTAATAGATCTCAGAGCCTTGGGCCGGTGACAAAGTAGTACTCAGCCGCAGGAGAGCTCGCTGTCTCTGGAGAGGTCAGAGGACAATTGTTCTGATTTAATGAGGGCACCATGTTGGAACTGGAAGATCAAGTACAAGAGGAGAATTGACCATCAGATTCTAAAGTCAGGGAGCTGAGATGAACTGGTTTGCCAGCACTGTTAGTGAGCTCTGAGACGCTAGTGAATCAGGTTTCAATCTGACCCTCTTACATTAGTTCCTGCAGGGTGCGATTCTTGTCTAAACTCTGAGCCAGGCCTTTCGTGCCTTCATTTCCAACAGCGTTGTCATAAAGGTTAAGACTCTTCAGGCTGCAGTTCTTTTCAAGTGCTTTCCAAAGACATTGAGCACCAGTGGGTCCCAGCTTGTTGACTATTACCCTAAAGCACAGAGATGCATTGTGTAAGTCCCCTGAGAGTATTCTTCACACAGTGCCTATCACTAGATAGACATCTAGGGAGGAACAATCTGTGCCACAAGAATGGACAATCTGAATGTTCCCAAAGATGGCTTGTTTTCAAACCATCAGCCTTTTAAACAGAATGCAATTAATCAAATTAAAGGAAACCTGTGTAATATTTGTAATGCATGTATTTATTTATTCATAGTGTAGCACCCAGGACCCATAGTTGTGGACCAGAATCCCGTTGTGCAAGGTGCTGCACAAAAACAGAAATATGATAATTTCTACACCCAATTCTAAAATAAATGTGTGTTATTTACTCGTTCATAGGCTGAACTACAGTAACTAATGAATAACAACTGTACGGACTCTACCTTCTTACCTGCCTCCTGAGGAGGGCATAGGCACAATTCCGCTCCCATTTGAAAGCATAAGAAATAGCAGTAAAAGTGGTGGTTAGATAAGTTCTATTACATCGGTAAAAGTTTAGTCCCTGTTACATGGCCAGCTTACCCAGGCCGTTATCAGGTGCCTGACTTGACTTCAGCTTCATCTTAGACAATTTGGCGAAACCAAGAACCTTCCTCTTCCATGTCAAATTATGGTCCAAAACAAATCTTGGTGTGCCTTCAAGCTAAGTCCTTCCCCTTCATTTGGGGCTCCCAACACCCCTTAGCCTCTGGGGGGAGGGATTTCCTCACCCCTTGGTCACAAAGGTTTCAATGTGTCCTTTGCCCCTTGTCCCAGGGCTTGTCTACATTACAGCTTAAGTCAATGTAACATTGACTTAAAGCGGTGTCTATACCGTGCTCTCCAGTCGACATAGCAAGTCTTCACCAGATGTGATGTAGCACGGTAGTGAAGACAAGCGCTCAGAGTCTCACAAAAATTCCTCACTCATTGGTCACAGGAGTTTTCCCTACCACCTTTAGGTGCTCCTACTGGAGAACCAAGCCCTGCCATTACACCAAACTGTCCTGCTCCACAGTTCCAAGGGCCACTTCCTACTTTGGCCTATCTCCATCTAGACCTCCCTCTTACTACTAATTACTGCAGGACTACTCACGATAGCGATTCAGTGGGACAGTCCCGGTGTTCAAGAACATTCTGTAAGACACGTCCGGATTTTTCAGTCAGTTTATTGTAACTTATCCTAAAAGTCAAACAAGAGATTGTCAAACAAGAGAGATTGCTGGTAAGGGAAACAGTGGGTTAGATAAATGTGAGACGGGGGGTCACAACATTCCAGCTTCCAGTTCTGTACAAAATGGCTTCAGCACAGAGTATGGATGTGGTGGCTATACAAAGTTTAGGTATTTTAAGTAGTGACCGGAATGTCCCACAATAGTTAGATTAAAATCCTCTTTATAAAGTGTTCTTACTCATGAGTATTCCTGGTGTGGTGTCCAGAGAAGGTGTAACAGTGATTTGTCATACACTGGGTCCTCTAAGGACGGGTCCTCTAAGGGCTCCCTGCATGCCAGCACAGGACCTTCTCTCCCTTCACCAAATGTAGTACCTTTTAGCCAGTAGCCCCTTCCAGTCCGCCTCTGTTTGCTCGTCCTCACCCGAGATAGAGCCTTTCTCATGGTCACCTATGTCAATATTAAGCCAAATCCCAATTACAGAGCAACCTCACTTCAGTCCCCTTGGGCCTTGTTAGGAAATAGTCTATAATTACATGCTCACAAGCTGTTTTTCCCATGGAGCCCCTGGCTTAGTCAGTGCACAGGATGGGTGGCACCAGGGAATGCATCAGGGCTGTGGGGGAATGAGGCTGTTGTCTGTAGGATCCCCGCCTCGTCTGTTACAGAAGTTGGAGAGGGCGGAGTGAAGGAGGCAGGAGACTGCTGGCCAGGATGGCCTGATGGCTAGGGACGGGCTCATGGTTAAGGCAGTGCAACGCCACCCTGGGCACTCAAATCAGTTGACACTTTTGACAGGTTTCGGCCTCGGCCCGTCTGCGAAATGGGGATGACACCACCTCACCTCACAGGGGTTGGGACGACAAGCCGAAGAGGAGAGGAGTACAGCGATGCACACTGCGGGGTTTGGATGGGGTGTAGTGAATAAAGCCTGGGCCCCCACATCGAAGGCGGTGCATAAAAAGAAATATCGGCTAACTACTCAGTGAGTACGATCTATTAGAGGGCTTTCCCTTCCCGTCCCACTTCCCTGGTTCTTCTCATGCAGACAGCGAGCAGCAAAAGGCCAGCAGTCTGAAGCACAGACCATGCGATGTTTACTGGGGTGAATTTCCAGCAAGCGTGATTCCAATTTCCCCTATCTACTTCCTGTTCAACCCCAGTTTATATAGGAATCTTGTCAGCTACACCTTAACCCATCATTTTACTGAAATCTATCTAACCAATCCTAACCAATTATATCCCACTCCCCTAACTAACTTACACGCAGCAAACTTAATTATACAGCAGGCAGAAACAATTAGAGAATCAGTCAGATTAACAATAGAAAAGTGGGAGCCATAAAGATAAAACAATACAGAAATGAGGGTTTCCCAACCACAACCATTGAGAAGTGATTTCTTGCCAGACAGGCTGCTGTCAAACTACGTTTTCTTTAACCATCTTAATCTGATGGTGATGGGCGCTATCAGGACAGGATCGTCTTCCTAACAGCCCAACAGCACCTTATTTCAGCGTGGCTGGTTTGGGACAGGAGGATGTGACCGTTCGCTTCCCAGCTTATGGCTGCCCGTGCTGCTTAGCCAAAGGCCTTAGCCTAAGAACCAGGCCTTAGACTCTCCTAGTGAGAGAAGGCCCAGACACGGGCAGACTGAGATTTTGATTCTTTGTTTTATACCTCTATAAATAGCTAAGTGATAACAATACACCTAAGTTCTTAAAGTAGAGGCCTTTACAGGCAGGCCTGAATATCTTTATTCTAACACTATCCATCCTGCGCACTGAATGAGCCAGGACCCTATGGAAAAAGCATGATGTGTTCATCTAATCAGAAGACTTTGGAGTATTGCATATGAAGAATGGGACAAAATTAAGGTTGCACGGGGGTACAGTGTCTAGGTTCCCATTCATTGACAGGCGAGCCACATTTCCATCCTAATCTTCATCCCTTCTTTCTTAGGAGCCACAGGACTCTGGTCTGTGAAGCAGAATCTGGACATTTGGAGTGGATGCAAAAGGTGGCCTGGTCGCTGCAAAAGGAGGAGTGAAACATCTATTTTAAGGACGATAAGCCCTGTTCTGGTGGCTATGCCCAGAAAAGAGTTTCCTATTTTTTTCATAGCATAGGCCACGTTTTAATACTGAGTTTGCATCATACATCCACTTGCCTTGTTCATGCTCGCACAGAGCACCTCTCCCCCACGGGCAATTCCATCACCTCTCTCTAGCAATTGCACCTCTTGCTTACGAGAAAAAGTAATATGAGGAAAGTCTTAATGTGGCTTCAGCTGTCTTTTAATGCTATTTGGGAGCTGGAAATAAGGAGGCTGAGACGGAGTCATGTGATCAGCCAACTATCCACAGACCACACTTTTGAAACACCTGCTCTAAGGTGCCCACAAATACCCCATTCCACTGAACGGCAGAACAGTTCCATTCCATTCTGCTGGGGAGTCGGACAGCAGTTCCGAGCACGGCAATCTCCTTCTCCACCACGTTACCAATCAGGAGTGGGGAAAATGGGGTTTAATGAATGAGACCAGCCGTAGGAACTGCAGTTTCCTTCTGATACTTCAGAAAAGGTCCTTTCCAAACGCTCCCAAGTTAGAGACCCCCGGGCTTAAGCATCCTTTGCCCTGCACGTTGTGCATCTATTGACAGCCATGCAAGGTGGATCTAAAACTCTCCCTGCTCAGCCAAGGTGCAGGATCAGGGCTCCATCTGTCTGTATCATTCTGCTTCAAGGCCCTAGCCGTACAGGCTGCTCTGCTATTCTCCACAGCCAGTTCCCCTTCATGCAATCAGATTAAGGCTTCATGTCTGAGATGCTAAGGTCAGAAGGGACCATCATGATCATCTCTTCTGACCTCCTGCACTTTGCAGGCCACAGAACCTCACCCACCCACTGCTGTTATAGGCCCATAACCTCTGGCTGAGTTACTGATGTCCTCAAACCATGATTTAAAGACTTCAAGTTACAGAGAATCTACCATTTACACTAGTGTAAACCAGCAAGTGAGCCATGCCCCATGCTGCAGAGGAAGGAGAACGCCCACCCTGGGTCTCAGCCAATGTGACTGGGGGGAAATTCCCTTCTGACCCCAAATCTGGCCATCAGTTAGACCCTGGGCATCTGGGCAAGATGCACCAGGCAGATAGCTGGGAAAGAATTCTATGTCGTAACTCAGAGCCCTCCCCAGCTCGTGTCGCATCACCGACCATGGGAGATATTTGCTGCTAGCAAACACATTTGCTAGACTGCAAACTGGGCACTTTCTTTACACTCCAGGTGGTGTCTGAGCCTCCCTCCAGGGTCTGGGCAGCCTATGCATCTTGAGGTGAGCTGTGCTAGTATTTGGGTGGAGCCACGACTTCCTGACGATCCCAGGTCACTACGCAGGGATAAGCAGCCCTCTGCCTTGTGACTGTGGGAAGAAGGCCCTTAGCTTAGCTTAGAAGAAGGCCCTTGTTCTTCGATTCTTCCTGTTGAAGGTAGGGGTCCGGGCAGAGACAGATGCATCGTGGAGGTGAATGCCTGGCTGCGAAGATGGTGTCGCCAGGAGGGCTTTGGCTTCCTCGACCACGGGATGCTATTTGAGGAAGGACTGCTAGGAACAGATGGCGTTCACCTTTCGAAGCGGGGAAAGGCCTTATTTGCGCACAGACTGGCTAACCTAGTAAGGAGGGCTTTAAACTAGGTTCGACGGGGACAGGTGAGCAAAGCCCCCAGGTAAGTGGGGAACAAGACCTGGGAGATGGGTTGGAAACAGGAGGGAGCACGGGCTATAATGGCAGAGAGGAAGGAGGGTCAGGGCAAAGCTGGGAGGCAAGATCAAACCAGTATCTTAGATGCCTTTATACAAATGCAAGAAGTATGGGTAATAAGCAGGAAGAACTGGAAGTGCTAATAAATAAATACAACTATGACATTATTGGCATTACTGAAACTTGGTGGGATAATACACACGACTGGAATGTTGGTGTGGATGGGTATAGTTTGCTCAGGAAGGATAGACAGGGGAAAAAGGGAGGAGGTGTTGCCTTATATATTAAAAATGTACACACCTGGACTGAGGTGGAGATGGACATAGGAGACGGAAGGGTGGAGAGTCTCTGGGTTAGGCTAAAAGGGGTAAAAAACACGGGTGATGTCGTGCTGGGAGTCTACTACAGGCCACCTAATCAGGCTGAAGAGGTGGATGAGGCTTTTTTCAAGCAACTAACAAAATCATCCAAAGCCCAAGATTTGGTGGTGATGGGGGACTTCAACTATCCGGATATATGTTGGGAAAATAACACCGCGGGGCACAGACTATCCAATAAGTTCCTGGACTGCATTGCAGACAACTTTTTATTTCAGAAAGTTGAAAAAGCTACTAGGGGGGAAGCTGTTCTAGACTTGATTTTAACCAATAGGGAGGAACTTGTTGAGAATTTAAAAGTAGAAGGAAGCTTGGGTGAAAGTGATCATGAAATCATAGAGTTTGCAATTCTAAGGAAGGGTAGAAAGGAGTACAGCAGAATAGAAACAATGGATTTCAGGAAGGCGGATTTTGGTAAGCTCAGAGAGCTGATAGGCAAGGTCCCATGGGAATTAAAACTGAGGGGAAAAACAACTGAGGAAAGTTGGCAGTTTTTCAAAGGGACGCTATTAAGGGCCCAAAAGCAAGTTATTCCGATGGTTAGGAAAGATAGAAAATGTGGCAAAAGACCACCTTGGCTTACCCTTGAGATCTTGCGTGACCTACAAAATAAAAAGGCGTCATATAAAAAATGGAAACTAGGTCAGATCACGAAGGATGAATATAGGCAAATAACACAGGAATGCAGAGGCAAGATTAGAAAAGCAAAGGCACAAAATGAGCTCAAACTAGCTATGGGAATAAAGGGAAACAAGAAGACTTTTTATCAATACATTAGAAGCAAGAGGAAGACTAAGGACAGGGTAGGCCCACTGCTCAATGAGGAGGGGGTAACAGTAACGGGAGACTTGGAAATGGCAGAGATGCTTAATGACTTCTTTGTTTCGGTCTTCACTGAGAAGTCTGAAGAAATGTCTAGTATAGTGAATGCTTACGGGAAGAGGGTAGGTTTAGAAGAGAAAATAAGGAAAGAGCAAGTAAAAAATCACTTAGAAAAGTTAGATGCCTGCAAGTCACCAGGGCCTGATGAAATGCATCCTAGAATACTCAAGGAGTTAATAGAGGAGGTATCTGAGCCTCTAGCTATTATCTTTGGGAAATCATGGGAGACGGGGGAGATTCCAGAAGACTGGAAGGGGGCAAATATAGTGCCCATCTATAAAAAGGGAAATAAAAACAACCCAGGAAACTACAGACCAGTTAGTTTAACTTCTGTGCCAGGGAAGATAATGGAGCAGGTAATCAAAGAAATCATCTGCAAACACTTGGAAGGTGGTAAGGTGATAGGGAATAGCCAGCATGGATTTGTAAAGAACAAATCGTGTCAAACTAATCTGATAGCGTTCTTTGATAGGATAACGAGCCTTGTGGATAAGGGAGAAGCGGTGGATGTGATATACCTAGACTTTAGTAAGGCATTTGATACAGTTTCGCATGATATTCTTATAGATAAGCTAGGAAAGTACAATTTAGATGGGGCTACTATAAGGTGGATGCATAATTGGCTGGATAACCGTACTCAGAGAGTAGTTGTTAATGGCTCCCAATCCTGCTGGAAAGGTATAACAAGTGGGGTTCCGCAGGGGTCTGTTTTGGGACCGGTTCTGTTCAATATCTTCATCAACGATTTATATGTTGGCATAGAAAGTACGCTTATTAAGTTTGCGGATGATACCAAACTGGGAGGGATTGCAACTGCTCTGGAGGACAGGGTCAAAATTCAAAGTGATCTGGACAAATTGGAGAAATGGTCTGAGGTAAACAGGATGAAGTTCAATAAAGATAAATGCAAAGTGCTCCACTTAGGAAGGAACAATCAGTTTCACACATACAGAATGGGAAGAGACTGTCTAGGAAGGAGTATGGCAGAAAGAGATCTAGGGGTCATAGTGGACCACAAGCTTAATATGAGTCAACAGTGTGATACTGTTGCAAAAAAAGCAAACATGATTCTGGGATGCATTAACAGGTGTGTTGTAAACAAGACACGAGAAGTCATTCTTCCGCTTTACTCTGCGCTGGTTAGGCCTCAATTGGAGTATTGTGTCCAGTTCTGGGCACCGCATTTCAAGAAAGATGTGGAGAAATTGGAGAGGGTCCAGAGAAGAGCAACAAGAATGATTAAAGGTCTTGAGAACATGACCTATGAAGGAAGGCTGAAGGAATTGGGTTTGTTTAGTTTGGAAAAGAGAAGACTGAGAGGGGACCTGATAGCAGTTTTCAGGTATCTAAAAGGGTGTCATCAGGAGGAGGGAGAAAACTTGTTCACCTTGGCCTCCAATGGTAGAACAAGAAGCAATGGGCTTAAACTGCAGCAAGGGAGATTTAGGTTGGACATTAGGAAAAAGTTCCTAACTGTCAGGGTAGTTAAACACTGGAATAGATTGCCTAGGGAAGTTGTGGAATCTCCATCGCTGGAGATATTTAAGAGTAGGTTAGATAAATGTCTATCAGGGATGGTCTAGACAGTATTTGGTCCTGCCATGAGGGCAGGGGACTGGACTCGATGACCTCTCGAGGTCCCTTCCAGTCCTAGAGTCTATGAGTCTATGAGTCTATGAGCTGTCACTAGTACAGAGGTATAATATGGGCAGGTCTGGATGAGGGAAACTCATCAAGAGCAGAGGACCCGGACTCCTTTCTGCGCTTGCATCACTTCTTATGTGGAGCACACAGGTGATGGTATCCTGTGCTAATGCCACACCCTGGAATTTAAGCATGTGATGGATCTACGAGACGAGGGGAACCACTGCCTCCCTCCCAGAAGGACCATAAGACTCAAGTCGCTGATTAGAGCTGATCAGAATTCCTGTGGGATGAGGCTCTCAGATACCAATTCCCTAGTGATTCTCCTTAAGGAACAGACAGCCCACCCGTCTCCATGCAAGTCACCCCATTACGGGTGCTGAAACAACCGTCAAACCTCGTCCCGGGACACTTAACAATGTTCCAGGCATGAAGCAGCATCAGACAGAAACTATTCACATGTCAAAGGCTTCCTGGGCCTCTCTTGATGTTCTTTAGGCAGGGCCTCCTATCTAAGTCCACCGTTCAATCTCCTGCATTAGCTGAGGCACTGGCCTGCACGTACTTCAGAGAAGAACCACATGACAAATCCTGAGACCTGAAACCGGGGGGAGGAGTCTGACGTCAGGCAGAGCAGGCCTGTCACTGAAAACACACTCAGTGCCACATCTGGGACATGTATTTCCCCTCCTTTTATGAGCAAAAGGTTCTGCCATGGCGCACGTGTGTCAGCAAAGGGGATACTCCAAATATTAGAGAAGAAAGACCAGGAAAAGGGCTACTGAGGAGACAGATAGTGAGTGCAATATCATTGTTAGTGAATTGGTCTATCAGCCTCCTAAAGGGAAGGAAGCAGGAGCAGGCCACTTGTTCCAGACTACAAGACGACCAGCAGAGACCTGCCGTTGGACATACTGTTCTTCTTCCATTACTGTAGGGGCAGTCCCAAATTACTGCTACTTTTTTATGTGTAGTATGACAAAGTTCCTCCTCTACCCTGGTGGGTCCTGCGCTTATTGGCAGATTTGCTCACCTCAGTGATCTTCCCCACAATCTGGGTCAACTCCTCCTGTGTCTGATCAGGAGTTGGGAGGTTTGGGGGGGAACCCAGGCCCGCCCTCTACTCCAGGTTCCAGCCCAGGGCCCTGTGGATTGCAGCTGTCTATAGTGCCTCCTGTAACAGCTGCATGACAGCTACAACTCCCTGGGCTACTTCCCCATGGCCTTATCATAACCTAGTCCCAGATTTGGACCTTAGCGTCCAAAATATAGGGGTTAGCATGAAAACCTCCAAGCTTAGTTACCAGCTTGGACCTGGTAAAGCTGCCACCACCCAAAAAATTAGAGTGTTTTGGGGCACTCTGGTCCCCCCAAAAACCTTCCCTGGGGACCCCAAGACCCAAATTCCTTGAGTCTCACAACAAAGGGGAATAAACCATTTCCCTTCCCTTCTCCCTTCCAGGTATTCCCTCCCTGGGTTCCTGGAGAGAGAAACAGAAGCAAACTCCGTGAATCTAAACAGAGGGATTCCACCCTCCCTGTTTCCAGCCTTGGAAAACAGAAGTACCGAGAGCTAATCTCTCTTCTCCCCTCACCCAGAGGGAATGCAAAGTCAGGCTAGTAAATCTAACACACACAGATTTCCCCCTGACTTCTTCCTCCCACCAATTCTCTGGTGAGCACAGACTCAATTCCCTGGAGTTCCCCCCTAAAGAAAAACTCCAACAGGTCTTAAAAAGAAAGCTTTATGTAAAAAGAAAGAAAAATACATAAAAATGGTCTCTCTGTATTAAGGTGACAAATACAGAGTCAATTGCTTAAAAGAAATATGAATAAACAGCCTTATTCAAAAAGAATACAATTTAAAGCACTCCAGCAACTACATACGTGTAAATACAAAAAAACAAACCTATCTTTGTACTCACAACTTGGAAACAGAAGATTAGAAAGCAGGAAATAGAAAAATCCTTCCCATAGCCGAGAGGAACAGGCAGAAGACCAAAGAACAAAGGACTCACACACAAACTTCCCTCCACCCAGATCTGAAAAAGTCTTGTTTCCTGATTGGTCCTCTGGTCAGGTGTTTCAGGTACTTCTTTCCAGGTGTAAGAGACATTAACCCTTAGCTATCTGTTTATGACAGGCCTCCTCCAAACACCTTCTTTCTCCTCACCACAGGACCTTCCTCCTGCTGTCTGATAACACTTGTACTCCTTAGTCCTCCAGCAGCACAGCCTCTCACTCTCAGTTCCTTGTGCCTCTTGCTCCCAGCTCCTCACACACACTTCCTCTCCTCTGGCTCCTCCCCTGCCTGACTGGAGTGAGCTCCTTTTTAAACCCAGGTGCCCTGATTAGCCTGCCTTGATTGGCTGCAGGTGATCTAATCAGCCTGTCTGCCTTGATTGGTTCTAGCAGGTTCCTGATTACTCTAGTGCAGCCCCTGCTCTGGTCACTCAGGGAATAGAAAACTACTCACCCAGTGACCAGTATATTTGCCCTCTACCAGACTCCTGTACCCCACTGGTCTGGGTCTGTCACAGTAGACACTCTGTAACTCTTCGATTTGATGCTCCACAGCTTTCTACTTTCCCGTTGCTCTTTTCCTTCATCCTAACCCACTCGCTTCCAACACGAAGGCTGCCTCTCTCAGAATATTACAAGAAAGGTGGAAAAGCTGTTAGGCTGCTACACACAACACGCCTGACTCACACACACAAAAGCAAGAAGATCAAGAGTTAAGGCATCTAACAGCATAGACTCCTCCAGCCACAAGCATATGCCTTACTTTTACTTCAAGGGCCCGACACCACAGAGCGCGTGCCAGGACAGTAACTCTGCCCTCCCACAAGCCCATCTTTCTCTACAGACCCATTTACCAAACTACCTCTTCCCAGCACTTAATGTGCAACTGGCCATACTGGGTCAGACCAATGGCCCATCTAGCCTGTATCCCATCTTCTGACGGGGCCAAGGCCAGATGCTTCAGAGAGAATCGACAGAACAGGGCAACGTATTGAGTGATCCATCCCCCATCATCCAATCCCAGCTTCTGGCAGTCAGCGGCTTAGGGACACCCAGATTATGGGGTTGCATTTCTGACCATCTTGGCTAATTGCCATTGATGAACCTATCCTCCATGAACTTCTCTAATTCTTTTTTGAAACCTGTGATACTTTCACAACATCCCCCTGGCAACGAGTTCCACAGGTTGACTGTGCGTCGAATGTAGAAATACTTCCTTCTATTTGTTTTAAACCTGCTGCCTACTAACTTCATTGGGTGACCCCTGATTCTTGTATTCTGTGAAGTGTTAATAACACGTCCCTATTCACCTTCTCCACACCACTCATGATTTTATAGACTTCTATCATATCCTCCCGTAGTCTCCTCTTTTCCAAGCTGAACAGTCCCAGTCTCTTTAATCTCTCCTCATATGGAAGCTGTTTCAGACCCCTAATCATTTGTGTTGCCCTTTTCTAATTCTAATATATCTTTTTTTGAGATGGGGGCAACCAAACTGCACACAGTATTCAAGGTGTGGGCGTACCATGGATTTATACAATGGTATTTTGCTATTTTCTTTATTATCTATACCTTTCCTAATGGTTCCTAATGCTTTTTTGACAGCCATTGCACAATGAGCGGAGGTTTTCAGAGAATTATCCACAGTGATTCCAAGATCTCTTTCTTGAGTGGTAACAGCAAATATAGACTCCATCAATTTGTATGTATAGCTGGGATTATGTTTTCCAATGTGCATCACTTCGCAGTTATCAACAGTGAATTTCATCTGCCATTTTCTTGCCTAGTCACCCAGTTTTGTGAGATCCCCTTGTAACTCTTGACAGGCAGCTTTGGACTTAACTAGCTTGAGTAATTTATTATTTTCTGCAAACTTTGCCACCTCACTGTTTATCCTTTTCTCCAGATCATTTATGAATATGTTTTGAACAGCACTGGTCCCAGTACAGATCCTGGAGGGACACCACTATTTATCTCTCTCCAGTCTGAGAACTCATAGACTCATAGACTCATAGACTCTAGGACTGGAAGGGACCTCGAGAGGTCATCGAGTCCAGCCCCCTGCCCTCATGGCAGGGCCAAATACTGTCTAGACCATCCCTAATAGATATTTATCTAACCTACTCTTAAATATCTCCAGAGATGGAGATTCCACAACTTCCTTAGGCAATCTATTCCAGTGTTTAACTACCCTGACAGTTAGGAACTTTTTCCTAATGTCCAACCTAAATCTCCCTTGCTGCAGTTTAAGCCCATTGCTTCTTGTTCTATCATTGGAGGCTAAGGCGAACAAGTTTTCTCCCTCCTCCTGATGACACCCTTTTAGATACCTGAAAACTGCTATCATGTCCCCTCTCAGTCTTCTCTTTTCCAAACTAAACAAACCCAATTCCTTCAGCCTTATTCTTACACTTTGTTCCTGTCTTTTAACCAGTTACTGATCCATGAGAGAACCTTCCCTCTCATCCCATGACAAGCTTACTTTGCTTAAGAGCCTTTGGTGAGGGACCTTGTGAAAGGTTTTCTGACAGTCCAAGTACACTATCTCTACTGGATCATCCTTGTTCACATTTGTTAACCCCATCAAATAATTCTAATAGATTGGTGAGGCATGATTTCCCTTTACAAAAGCCGTGTTGATGCTTCTCCAACAAATTGTGTTCATTTATGTGCCTGATCATTGTGTTCCTACCTAGAGTTTCAGCCAATTTGCCTGGTACTGAAGTTATGCTTACCAACCTGTAATTGCCAAGATCACCCCTAAAACCTTTTTTAAAATCAGCATTACATTAGCAGTGCACATTTGGTGTAGAAGTGTGTTGTCTGGAGAAGATCACCGGATAAAGCAGAAGACAGAAGGCTGATGTCACTAGGAGGGGCAGAGTTAACGTGGTCAGGTGTTTCCCTTAGGGAGGAATACAGTGTATACATTATTAAATGGCAAATCATTTTCTTGCTTGTGGGTTTGTGTCAAGTTTGGTGTGTGTAACCACCTTAGTTTTTGTATATCAATTTTCTTCAGTTCTTGGCCTAGGTTGGTGTAGATGTGTTGGAGCAGGGTAAGAAGTGCAGTCACTCACTAGTAAGATTTTCTACATCCCTTGCTGGCTCACAAAACTTTCTAAGTTGTAGGACAAAGTCTGACAGAAGTTGTGGCTCCTGACAGAAGATTTTATCCATATGACAGATTTTATCTGACAAAGATTTTTTCCGTAGGTGCATAAACTTTTAGTTGTGACAAACTGGCCCTAAACCTATAACCCCCTCACCAAACTACAGCTTGCACCAGATCTACTCAGGACACGCCTGTCTACCACATTTTGGGCATGCTAAATGCTTTAAAAAAAATCAGCAATGAACGGTCAGACTGCCATGGACAAATTTCAGCCAGAGCCCAAATGCAAAGACTTCCCCTTAAAAAGTTATGAACGGAAACCAAGCAAAAATTACACAGAAAATTCAAAAGGCATAAAACTAACCCGGTGGGAAATTTGTTACCAAACACCCGAAAATAACCCACCAATGCCTTCTGCGCTCTTTGTTTCTTGGATACTCTTAATGTTGCAATTACGCCTATTTCCTGTCTCCTCCCCACACATCATGTCACCAAATCATAGTTTTATCTAGGAAGACTTTTGGTTCTTCCTGATTATTATTAATATTTAGCATATTGGGATAGACAGCTAAGATTTTTTTTTCTCCCTTCTGTTTTCGATGCCATTTTCCAATTTCTTATTTGTGAAAGAGAATTTTGTTTTTCCATAACAAGATATTTCATGTTGCAAAAACTCACCAGACTTCTCTGCTGCTCCTTATTACAGAAGATAACTGCTCCAGTCTGCATCTCCCAGACCACACCCTCTTAGGTCTACTCTGTCTAGAGTGGTTTTCTCCAGACTGTACTGCAAGGTTCCAACATCTGCAGCGCTGAGGGGGGTGTTATACAGAAAAATGTGCTTCAAGCAGCGAGAAACGACTTCTGTGAGAGAAGCATCGTGCAGTTCAAAAATGCAACAGAGAAGGTTTAGTGAAGTCGTTTGACTAAGGTCTCTCACAACGCAGTCTTTGAACCACTGCAGAAGGGAATTTTTTATAGCACCATTGAGCGGAACCAGATCATGCAAGAGGCTTTCAATGCTTCTGTAAGGCAAAAGGCCCATGAAAAACCTGATGAAATTGTGCAATTTTCCCACATGATTGAGTGTGACTTTCTTTAGGAGACTTTCCTTTTTGTAATTTGCAAGGATATGCCCTAACACCCAGGCATCCAGGCACTGATTAAGCTCCTCCCCATCCTGGATTTCCTGGACACAGTACAAGGCAGCAAACATATCCCTTGCGCCATCATGGCAATATGCAAAAATTTCACCACCTCTCTCCACCTGAGAGATGAAACTGGAAAAGCACTTTGTGAGAAGTTTGGGATCAATATGACGTCTCTCAAGATCCTCTCTCTTTATTTCCTGTACACCAACAAGCAGATGCTCATAGGAAACTTTCCCCAGTCGATAGATAATTTCTTTAACATGCTCTGGAATTGTATCCGTTTCACCTGATTCTGTGCTCACGCAACAATTTTCTTTACTTTCTCCATGGCTGATCAAAACACTGTTGTGTTCCCTGATATCACGACTTTTGGAAATTTTCATCAGTGTGTCCCGTAAGATTTTGATTTGAAGAGGAAATAAGTACAGTGCCAACAATTCACACCTGCTTGCCGACTTACAGTTATGTTTCAATGTCAGATTAACTAAAGTAAATGTCTCGTAGTATTGCTTAATATGCTCAGCAGCGCATCCAAGGATAACAAATAAATAATTAAAATGCTTGCAGATTTCACTCACTGAATGAAACTGAGCAGTCACCAAAACATCTATGCCTGGGAGAAGATCCCTGGTTATGAGTTTGGAGACCAATGTATTTACAGGTAAGGCAACATCAGTAGTATCAAATTCTCTGCTACTGTGGTACTGGGTGTAGTTCAGATCATACCTGAACTCGTTCAGTCCTTCGAGAATAATTAATATTTGCTTGTTACTGAGTAGATCTGTAAGAACTGGAGATAGCTCTTTGCATATGCCAGGAGCTCTCGCACGCTGATTGGCTGCTCAATGCAGTTCAGGTCACTGAACGGTATATAAATCACACAGCTGTAGCACATCCTGTGTTTTCCTGAAGCCCATTTCTGCAGGAGCCTTCTGGAGATGTAGCTTTTTCCCGTTCCAGTACCTCCCATCAGTAACATCCGCGTGGAATGTTGCTCTTGGGTAGTGAACAGGTCTTCTGAATGGACAGTGTCCACATGCGCCTGGCTTCTGTAAATATAGTTTATTATTTCTGTAGTTGTGTGCAGCTTTTTCTCTTTTATAATGATTAATGTTTGGTTTCAAATGTGACCCGAAGTTCGTTTACTGCAGAGTTTGATTGTCTTACGAATCACTTCTCTGTAACGTTCAAGAGCTTCTTCAAGATAAAAGCAAAATTAGATGAAGTATCTGGTGTCTGAACAAGATACATGTTTCTGTATGAGATAGTCACAGATAGCAACCGCGATAGTTAAGGCTGCAAAACAGTTTCCATTCTAACTCCCAGTTTTCCCATTCTATCTTCTGAAACGTGCACCTTCTGAAACAAAATTCTTCATGCTTTGCCCCATGCCTAAAGAAGATAAACCTACCTACCAACCAACCATCTATCCTGAACAATCATTTTTTAGTTGAGTACTAGGCAAAAAAATGTGGCCCACTTTGAAAAGATATTTCTCGCTCATCTTGTTTTCCACACAGATAAGTAAAAAACAGTTCAACTCTGAAACTTCAAAGTTGATAGTTAAGGAGTCATTATAAGGAGTGCAGTTTTGCTATGTTTAAAGAAATCAGTTGCATTCTAAGTGACTGAAAAAACACTTCAAGCATTCTCGGTGGCATCTTAAACATTTTTAGAAGCAAAACATGGCACGGACTGTTTCAAGAAAAGAGCTGAGATCACTCGTAAGGCTCTCACAGTGCTAACTCAGCTATAATCCACAGGTTTGTCTACTTAACTGTGCGACTAATCACAGAATCATAGAAATGTAGGACTGGAAGGGACCTTGATATATCATCTAGTCTAGACCCCCACACTGAGACAGGACTTGTGGTTCTCAGCCAGGCGTACACCTATTCCTGGTGGTATAGAGAGGTAATCTAGGGGGTACTCAACTCCTCTAGATCAAGTGTTTCTCAACCTGGAGGCTGCAACCCCCAGAGGGGGCAATCAGGGGGCCCCATGCCACAACTGAAAAACAGGCTCAAGTATCACACTGAAACGTAAATACAGTATTTATATTCCAGTCAATTTATGTTATAATTATATGGTAAAAATGAGGAAGTCTGCACTTTTTCAGTGTGTGTGCTGTGACACTTGTATTTTTGTGTCTGATTTTGTAAGCGAGTAGTTTTTGAGTGAGGTGAAAATTGGAGTGCGTAAGACAAATCCGATTCCTGAAAGAGGGACATTAGCCTAGAAAGGTTGAAAACCTGATCTAGACCATCCCTGACAATTGTCTGTCTCACCGGCTCTCAACAACCTCCAGTGACTGAGATTCCACATCTTCCCCAGGTACTTTGTTCCAGTGCTTAACTACATAAGAATGGCCATATTGGGTCAGACCAATGGTCCATCTAGCCCAGTATCCCATCTTCTGACAGTGGCCAATGCCAAGTGCCCCAGAGGGAATTAATAGAACAGGCAATCATCGAGTGATCCATCTACTGTTGACCATTCTGGCAAACAGAGTCTAGAGACACTCAGAGCATGGGGTTGCATTCCTGACTATCTTGGCTAATAGCCATTGATGGACCTATCCTCCAGGAACTTCTTAATTTCATTGGGTGATCCTTGATTTTTGTGTTACAAGAAGGAGTAAATAACACTTCCTTAGGCACTTCCTCCACATCAGTCATTATTTTATAGACCTCTGTCATATCCTCTCTTAGTCATCTCTTTTCCAAGCTGAAAAGTCCCAGTCTTTCTGCTGTCCTCATATAAAAACTGTTCCATACCCCTAATCATTTTTGTTTCCCTTCTCTGTACCTTTTCCAATTCAATATATCTTTTTGAGATGGGGTCACCAGAACTGCACACAGGTCTAAACCTTCAGTTAGGAAATTTTTCCTAACATCTAAACTAAATCTCCCCTGCTGAAATTTAAGCCCATTTCTTCTTGTCCTGGCCTCGCTGGTTCAGGAGAACAATGTATCACCTCCTCTTTATAACAATATTTTACAAACTTGAAGACTATTATCAGATCCCCCGTCAGTCTTCTCTTCTCCAGACTAAACAAGCCCAATTTTTTCAATCTTCCCTCAGAGGTTGTGTTCTTTAATTATTTCTGTTGCTCTTCTCTGGACTTTCTCCAATTTGTCCACATCTTTCCCAAAGTGTGGAGCCCAGAACTGGACACTGTTCTCCAGTTGAGGCCTTATCCATGCTGAGTCGTGCAGAAGAATTACTTCTTGTGTCTTGCTTACAACACTCCCACTAGTACATCCCAGAATGTTTGTTTTTGCAACAATATTACCTCATTGGTCCCTATTTAATTTGTGATCCACTATCACCCTCAGATCCGTTTCTGCAGTGCTGCTTCCTACGTCATGTTCTAGTAACGTGGTTTTTGCATTTATTGTCTTTCTTCGCTTTCCCTTCCAATGCATCCTTGCTCCACTGCTGCCGTAACAGTACCAGAGAACTCAGCGCAACATTCATTATGTAGTCACTGTTGCGCTCCATAATGTAAAAGACTGCTGCAGAGTTCCATGTGTGAAAACAAGAGAATCCGAGAGTGACCAGTGAGAGGGGCTGGATGGGGGAAGGAGCCAGCACGGGGAGGTGCAGTATATGAGGAACCCGGGGGCAAGGAGAGAGAGGGGAAGGGGAGCTGGGACAATAATGACTCCCAAGGAGGGTGAGAGATGGTGGGATTTGGGGGAGAGGAAGCAGATGAGTGGCTGGGGAGAGGCAGCTTGTGGCTAGGCTAAGGGAAAAAGTTGGTGGCCAAAGAGGAGCTGTTGCCGGGGGCCCTAAGCTCACACAACAACACTGGTGTGAAGCTGTAAAGCAGGATAGCAATGCTTCTGCTCCGCGGGTCCCTGAGTTGGGCAGAGCTCATGAGGGAGGGAGTCTCCCTGTCACTGTGTCTCTATTGCTGTTGGCCAGACCCTGTCAGCTTAAACCACATCAGGCTCCCCACTAGCTGTCACTAACAGACTTTCCTTCCTCTGCGGCCCATCTGACACTAGAGGGACCTCCTATCACACACACATGTCCGGTTCCTTCCAACAGAAGGCAGCAGGATGTGTATACAGATGCGTGCGCACACACACACCCATAAGTACATTACAGGTGAAAACCTACAGGGCCAGGGCCTTTATAATCCCATTAGCAAGCCCCTAACAAGTATTCAGAATTTGCAGCCTTTAGGTACATTACTGCCTCTGCTTCTTTTTGCCAGTAAGGACATGGGTAAATCAACCTCTTTTGCCACATCATTGAGTATCTCCGTGTTACCTTGAGAGGATGTGCCTTTGTGGACATATTGTCTGATATACGTATCCTTACATACATATAGTGTCCTGAAAGTAATTTTAAGGAACTGATCTTGGAACACAACTGGGGACTTTACCGTATTGGTAGTTAGTGTGTGCATCTGAGAGGGTCTAGAAACCTCAAGAGCTTTGGGGAGGTCTCCCCTAATCAGGTGCTGAAGGCAGGGGCCTGTAAGTAAGAACCCAGTGAGATCGTCCCTTCCGGGAAGAATTAGAGATACATTTCCTGGCTGGATTTGGAGCTTCTGATGCATAGCAAGATATACTTTCTATTACTGAGACCCTTGTCCTCCCTCAAAGAGCATTTGTAGCAGTTGCATTCAGACGGCATTTGTAATACACTAAGTTCACACACAGGAAAACCTGTATTACCCGGGACCCTAGGATAGCAACCGAACACCGTTCTACAGATAGCAGACACGCAACAGAAAGGTGCTACATGGGACACCCCTTGTCCAGTACATGTGGCAATGCAGGTCCCAGCCTACCCAAAGACATGCTAGCTTCATTTCAGAAACTGTTTACACTCCTTATTGCACATACCTTTGGATTTACTGCTCCTGCACGTCTTTATAGATTCATAAAGACACCATATCACTAACAGGAGCAATGGGAAACCAGTAAGACTGTAGTGATTTCTTCCACGTTTTAGCTGAACTCCTTCCTCTGCAAAAGGGTAAATATCTTCAGAGAAACGGAATAGCTTTCATTATTTCAAGTATAACTCAATATATTCCTGATGTTACATATAGCCAGAAACTTTGGCATGGGATTAAACTTTTCAGAAATGTAGAACAGACCATTGTCTGGCTTGGTCTTTTCCACCCAGACTCAAACACATTGCAAGTGATATGAAGGAAATCAGGAGCAAAACCACAGCGAGGTGATCAAGACCAAAGAAGGGCCATTGTGCTGGTGGGGGGAGAATCTTGGCGTGGAGAACAGTAATTGAGAGACGCTGGGGATTCAAGGGAGAAGCCTATTGCTATGGGGGCAGAAATCTTCCCCCGGGGTAGGTACAGGCAGTTGTTGTGTACTAAAGCAACTTAACTGTGGTGACTTGATCTCAAAGTACAGACATACCCACTCAGGCCAAGTCTATGCTACAAGGCTTTGTTGGCAAAGCTGTGCCGGTCGAGGGGGGGTGGGCAAAACCCCCTGCATAGACACAGTGGTGCTTCTATCCACTTAACTCATGTTGTTTGGGGAGGGGGTGTTACTAAGCCAACAGAAAAAAATCGTCTGTCAGCCTATGCTGTGTCTACTCTACACGGGTACAGCTAGACCTGCAAAGCACTGTAGCATCAACACATCCTGAACTGGTTTCTGGGGGGACTGGGTGACCCAGGGCAATGCCACTGGAGGAAAAGAGAAAGGATTCACTTCAGTGGTGGGCAGCAAGAGCTGGACAGGTTACAGAAAGATCCGATGGGCTGGTGTCAAACCTTTAGCAAAGGGCAAAAGTAGAAGAACTGAAGAAGACATAAAGGACCCTACATTTTAGCCTTCGATTCCCATGCTCAAATTAAGTCCTGTACGTGGAAGGTCTGGGGATGGGACTGGAGGGGCAGGAGCCGGGATACACTGTTTAATCAATCACACTTTTGAAAGGTCTGAATGTAGGGTCTTCAAGCCTCATTATAAAGTGGCTAATAACGACCATCCCAACTCTCAAGCTTAGTATTCAGACCTGAAACGACACCTCTTCATACAGCCAATGTCACTGGGAAAGTGACACTGGGGCTTGTTAGCTCTTTCACTCAAGATAACTGTAAGGGCAGGTTTCATAAGGGCGGATTCCAGTACGGCGTACCTGACACAGAAAGCTGCACCACGTGTTCACGAGGCAGCGTCTCCTCATATAAGAAAGCACGGCAGGAGTAGTTTCCTGTATCGTTCAGGGTCAGTCTTTTCAACAACAGAGATGCGTTGCCTTTGGAAAATTCCTGAGGGAAGAGCTGGGTTCTCCCCCGAAATCTTTCTCCTTGATGCTCCAGATGGTCTTTGCCGTCATAGAAGCTGTGGACGATTTCCTGAGTTTCTGAGTCCTGCCAGTTCACGGTCACTTCTGCAAGATGCATGACACCTTCCTCTCCAACAATGCAGGGCAGGAGCACGTCTTTGTTTACAACCTCTCTAATAGCACAACACAGAGAGCCTGGCAAAAGATGATAAGAACATGGGATTGGTTACTCCAATTTGTCTTTTCATTTTCTTAAACTGTTTTTTGTTAATCTATGGAAGCGACTCACAACCTGCTGGTACGGGGCTGGGTTCTGCACCATTAAACTCAATGGGAAAGTCACAGTGGAGCCAGGTTTAGTCCTATAATGACCTGTCAACATGATCCTGAATTCACTTGAATCTAGATTGTTCCCAGAATCAAATCTAGGAGTGTCATGTTCAGTGAAACAAATGTCCAGATATATCTCCTATTACGTTTGCTCTGACCAAAGAGTTTGCTGCTAAAACCACTCTCCTTTCCCCTGCTTCACAGCCAGTCATCACCTTGTGCCTCAAACCTCATGGAACGCTGACAGATCCTGGTTGTCAGCAGCTGGGAATCAAACCTGGGACCTCTGGAGTTTAAGGCATAAGCCGCTACTGCACGACCTGAAAGACATCTCTGGCTACGTCTACACTACAGCATAAAATCGAAATTACTAAAACCGGTTTTATAAAACCGATATTATAAAATCGATTTTATGCGTCCACACTAGGGCACATTAATTCGGTGGTGTGCATCCATGGTCCTAGGTTACCATTGATTTCCGGAGCGTTGCACTCTGGGTAGCTACATTAAAGGAATGAGACCAATAACTTCGATTTCCGTCCACACTAACCCTAAATCGATATAGTAATATCGATTTTAGGGTTACTCCTCTCGTTGGGGAGGAGTACAGAAATCGATTTTAAGAGCCCTTAAAATCGATTTAAAGTGCCTTGTAGTGTGGACGGGTACAGAGTTAAATCGATTTAACGCTGTTTAAATCGATTTAACTGTGTAGTGTGGACCAGGCCTCTCTCTCAGCTATGACTGCCATCAATCTCTACCTGGCCTAGCTGCCACTAGATGGGGACGGAGCACTGCAGCACACCACACAGGCAGGGGATACACTCAGAACACTATTAAAACAAAATGTGGAAGACACTCCCATGTCTCCTAAAGTCTGAGGCGATTTCTCAAATGGGAACCGTCCCATTCGGATACACGCCAGCCCAAGAATCATTCCCTTTAAAAGGCTACGTGACTGAGTCTTGGCACATTTTGGACTCCTCTCACAAGCCTCCATCTGCACGCAATTAGCCCCAGGAGGCAGCTGGTGGTTCCCCAGAAGTTTCGCCACAAGTTACTGTACCTGGCCCATGACATCCCTCCGCAGGGCACCAGGGAATCGGCGCACCAGGCAGAGGCTGCTACAGAACTTTTACTGGCCTGGGGTCTTTACTCATGTCCGACAGTACTGCCAATCCTGTGACCCCTGCCAGAGGGTGGGGAAGGCCCGGGACAAAGGGAAAGCAGCTTTGAGGCCTTAACCCATCATAGAAGAACCTTTCCAGAAGGTGGCCATGGACATAGTGGGCCCTCTCAGCAAGGCGACCCAGTCGGGGAAGAAATACATTCTGGTGGTGGTAGATTTTGCCACTCGCTACCCCGAGGCGGTGGCCTTGTCCTCTATCGAAGCAGACACTGTGGCAGATGCGCTGCTGACCATTTTCAGCCGAGTGGGGTTCCCCAAGGAAGGCTTAACGGATCAGGGGTCCAACTTCATGCTGGCCCTGCTCTGGTGCTTGTAGGAGAAATGTGGGGTCCGGCACAACTGGGCCTCAGCGTATCACCCCCAGTCCAATGGGCTGGTGGAAAGGTTCAACGGGACACTAAAGGTGATGCTAAAAACATTTATGAACCAGCACCCGCAGGACTGGGACAAGTTCTTACCTCACCTGCTGTTTGCGTACAGGGAGGTACCCCAGGAATCTACTGGGTTTTCGCCTTTGAACTGTTGTATGGAAGGTGGGTAAGGCGGCCCCTAGACCTGATGAGAGACGAATGGGAGGGGAAGGCCACTCCCGATGGAGAGTCGGTGGTGGAGTATGTCCTGACCTTCCGGGAAAGACTGGCCGAGCTCATGGGCCTGGCCAGGGAGAATCTGGCCCGAGCCCAGAGGAAGCAGAAGGTCTGGTATGACTGCACAGCGCGGGCCCACGCCTTCACCACCGGGGATCAAGTGATGGTTCTCTTCCCCGTGAGGAAAAACAAACTCCAGGCTGCCTGGGAAGGGCCCTTCAAGATTGTCAAGCAATTAAATGAGGTAAACTATGTGGTGGAGCTGTCTAACCGGGCACATCACCGTCGGGTGTACCATGTGAACATGATGAAACCATACTATGACAGGGGGAATGTGGTGTTGGCCGTGTGTGGACATTGGGAGGAGCAAGGAGATGACCCTTTAGTGGATCTATTCCCTGGGACAAAAGCTGGTTCCCCCCTGGAGGCGATTCCCCTCTCTGATCAGCTGACCCTGGCCCAGCACGCTGAGATCAGAGGGGTGCTGCATCTATACCGACAGCTGTTTTCCAACCAGCCTGGATGCATTAATTTGACTGTCCACAGGGTGGAGATCGGGTCACATCCTCCTATAAGAAGCTCCCCTTTTCGGGTCACTGGGAAAACTGCCCAGGACCTAGAAAGAGAGGTCAGGGACATTCTGGCTTTGGGGGTGATCCAGCCGTCTTCCAGCCCTTGGGCCTCGCCAGTGGTGCTGGTCCCCAAAAGGGATGGGTCAATCCGGTTCTGTGTGGACTATAGAAAGCTCAATGCCATCACCATATCTGATGCCTCCCCCATGCCCAGGCCTGACGAGCTCCTAGACAAGCTAGGAGGTGCTCGGTACCTCATCACCACGGATCTTACAAAGGGCTACTGGTAAGTGCCGCTGGACGCAGATGCCAGGCTGAAATCGGCCTTTATCACCCCTCTGGGACTCTATGAGTTTCTGACCCTGCCCTTTGGCCTCAAGGGAGCGCCGGCCACCTTCCAGCGCCTGGTGGATCAGCTACTGAGGGGGATGGAGAATTTTGCCGTGGCGTATATTGACGACATCTGCGTCTTCAGCCAGACCTGGGAGAACCACGTGTCCCAGGTTAAAGAAGTGCTGGACCGACTCAGAGAGGCTGGGTTAACCGTAAAGGCTGAGAAGTGCAAGGTGGGGATGGCTGAAGTATCTTACCTGGGCCACTGGGTGAGAAGCGGCTGCCTAAAGCCGGAACCAGCCAAGGTGGAGGTGATCAGAGACTGGCCCACTCCCCAAACCAAAAAGCAGGTCCAAGCCTTTATTGGGATGGTGGGGTACTATCGAAGGTTCGTGCCCCACTTTAGCACCATATGTGCCCCCATCACTGAGCTGTGCAGGAAGGGGAAGCCAGACAAGGTGGTCTGGACAGAGCAGTGCCAGGAGGCTCTCCGGGCGCTGAAGGAGGCTCTGGTTAGTAGCCCAGTTCTGGCAAACTCAAACTTTGACAAGCCCTTTATGGTGTTCACCGACGCCTCAGACACGGGACTGGGGGCGGTGTTAATGCAGGAGGATGAAAAGGGGGAGAGACACCCCATCGTGCATCTGAGCAAGAAGTTGCTACCCCGGGAGCAGAACTACGCAGCCATCGAAAAGGAATGCCTGGCCATGGTATGAGCCCTTAAGAAACTAGAGCCATATCTCTATGGGCGACACTTCACCGTGTACACCGACCACTCTCCCCTGACCTGGAAGCTGGACAAAGGAGAGAGCCTGCTAGAGAGGGTTTGGTGAGTTTGAGTTTTGGGCTGGGTGGTGGATTTCAGGGAATCCCAAGCTGGAATCCAAGCACTCTGAACCCACAGAAGGACAAGATTGAGGGGTCCTGGTTGTGCCTACAAGCTCTGCTGTAGCCTGCGTTCCTATTGTCCAATAAACCTTCTGTTTTACTGGCTGGCTGAGAGTCACTGTGAGTCCCAGGAGGAGGGGTGCAGAGCCTAACTCCCCCATACTCCATGATATATGCACCTGCGACACAGTCCCGGACCCGCAGCAGAGCTCTGCGGGGCTCAAACACTCGTCTCTCTCACCAATGCAAGTTGGTCCAATAAAAACTATTACCTCTCCCGCCTTGTCTCTCTAATATCCTGGGACCGATACGGCTACCACAACACTGCAGACACCTATCGACTGAGTTCGGATTCTCCCTCTGATCTGTACAACGAAAGAAACAAACTTACTAAGCTAATGTAAATATTCAGCTGCCCCGATGCAATGTTAAGTCCCTCTCGGCACGTCACCGGCTCCGTCTAACATTCAGACCGCTGGGCCCTGGCGGTTTTAGCCCATCTGACCTGGTTTGGGCACCAACGTTCCAGGAGCAGCTGCCAAAATATTTTTGGTCTCCCTGTACGATTACTTCCACTCCCTTTTTATCCCGTGGGGAAGGGCAGGCCGGGGTTATATCATGCACAGACATGTGCTACTTACATGGGGGCGGGGGGGGGAATAGGCTGATCTGGGATATACCCAAAGCAAGACTCATACTCCTAAAGCAACACGCCAGCTGAAGCAGGTTGTACCTAGGGCCTTTGTAAAAAGGTTTAAAAGCAATGTTATTAATTGACATGGGTTTTAATAGTGTGAGCACCAGTGTAGTCTGAGCACCTGGCGTCATGCATTTAGCACTGGGACTACATGTTTGTCACATTCTGGTTCCCTCATCCCCTCCCCAGGCCCAGAGGGAGACGCTTGTGGTCGGGAGTGTCTTGTTTTGGTAGGGTTTCCTTCATTTTGTTAACAGACCTATTGCCCTGTGTTTATGGTAGAGAAGGGAAGTTGGTGAGGTCTGTGATGGTCCTTAGTTCTTGGGGGACTTTGTTCTGTGGTCTGGGACTTCCCCCAGAGACGGTTCTGTCTGCCCCACAGACAAGCAGCACTCGTGTTGCTGAGAGCTCCACTGGGCCATGGTTTTCCTCCAGGCCCCCCAAAGCCCCTGTGCAGAGCTGATCTCTAGAGATCAATGGGTTTCTGTAGCTTATCCACTGCCCTGGCACCAGGGGTGTCTTGTTCGCCACAGTGCATAGGAGCCGTGAGCCATTAGCAGGTGGTGCCAACAGCTCAGCTGCCACTCAGGACTGAACCCTCCAGGCCAGGACAGCAAACCAGTGTGGGAAGGCAACATGCCCATGACAAAGCAGCGGTGAGGTCCCGTGCTCTGGGGGGCAGAGCCAGTTACCAAGAGCAGGTGCAGGCCTGGAAGGCAGTTCATAAGGTATGTTCCCAGATGCACCACCCCCCATCACCAGAGGTGAATACAAATTTGGCCACTTTCTGTGCAGCTAGAGGAGCTGCCTCTGCCCCCACTGATAGCAGGGGGAGAGGGGCTGTGCTCCTGCTTATCCCCCACTGCGCCACAACAAATCCAAGACAGCTGCAACTGCCTCTGTTAGCCATGCAATGGGCACAATCAAGGTAACACAAAGGGGGGGAAGGAGATTTCACTGGTGGCCAGAGAGCCCACAGCCTCCCCCACAGAGCAGCAGCCTGAGCTGGAGAAGGGCAGTTTTACAGCCAGGGAGATGAAGTGGCAGAAGCTGGATTAGAACCCACATTCCTCCCCCCCTTCTTAGCCCTGTGCCTATTCCACTACACCACAGTGCAGAACTAGCATGGGCCTCTCTGGCCCTGCCTTAGTGCACCAAGCACTACAGGGCAGTACCATGCCAAGGCAGCTATAGGGGATGCAGGTTCTAATCCTGGCTCTGACACTGGGGCAAGTCTCTTTCTGTGCCCCTGCTGGGGAGAATGGGGCTGCCCCTGGGCAAAGGCACTGCGCAGGGGGTGTTGGGATGCCAGGCAGAGATGGGAGCTGCCTGCCAGCAGCACATGGGCTGATAACTTGACAGACCTTTGCAGCTGTGCTGGGGGTCTGTCCTTTGGCCACGAACAGGGGGCAGTTGTGGCCCATGAGCTGGTATACTGGGGGGGTGCAGGAAGATTTTCAGGCTGGCAGGAGAGTGCAGAGTGACCCCCCCCCAAATGCCTCCTCAAGCCCCAATGGCAGTGCCCCCTGGAGGGCAGTCCTAAAACTAGCCCCCGGCCGGAGAACTGATGAGTGCTGTGGGGCTCGGTACAGGTGATCGGAAGCAGCCCCTGCAGTGGGCACCCAAAGAGCTGGGCAGGGGAGCGCACACCTGGCGCTGCTCTCTCTGCCTACCAGACAGCAGCAAGACAGGGACCAGCCCCTGGAAATGACCTTCCTCCTCCAGGCCAGCGTGGCCTTTTACCAGCCCTCAGATTTGGTCTAAAGAACAAACGCAAAGGCAGAGAGAAGGAGACAATAGTGACATTTCCCTTCACATAGATGTCCCCCCGCTCCACAGCGACCTGCTCTGGAACTGGCCCGGCCTCGAGTCTAGATTTTAGAGGCTGAAGATGGAGACCTTTCCCCAGTAGCTGCAGTGGCTCAAAGCCGTAGCATCGCCAGTCTTGTGAAGGGGCTAAACTGTAGCCAGGTAAATCACATTTACAATGGAGTTTTCCATCCCGGCAGCTTCAGCGGGGTGAAAACCCCAGTGTAGCGAAGGTCATAAATTGTTCCTCAAGTGTGTCTAGGAGCCAGGGGAAAGAGTCTAGGGAACATCCTGCTGCCAGATGTGTGTGGAAAGTAATATGATCCCTGAGTGCCAAGCCAGCCAATGGCTCATCTCTAAAAACATCTGGAAGAAGCACACTGTTCATCTGGCTCGTTGGTCTAGGGGTATGATTCTCGCTTAGGGTGCGAGAGGTCCCGGGTTCAAATCCCGGACGAGCCCTTCTTTTTTCCCAGCACAATAGCAGCAGTGGGACGGAAGAAGATTTTGCAGAAAACTGACTTTCCCCACATAAATAATGTACGGAAAGTAAGTGAGACTTTTTATCTACAATTCCTCAAGGACAGAAAAACACTTGCCATTTTCCATTGCAACCCCACCCTGCAGCACCGCCTGCTAGCTGCCCAAGAGAATGGGTTTTCCACGCCCTGCCCTGGGCAGGGGCCGAGCACGACTGGCTGGAGGGGAAGGGGTGCCTGTGACGCAGCAAAAAAAAGTCAGGTCCATGACCAAACACTTGCCAATCAGCTGTAAAACTTTCCTCCTGGAGAGCAGCACGTGGCCAAGGAGAGCTCGGTTGTTTCTGATCTAGCCAGGTGGCTCTATCTATTTGGCACAAGCAACGGAGACGCTTTGGGCCCGATGTTCCAGGATCTGAACACAAGATAGTGTTGGCCCCGAGCGGGATCTGGTTCAGAGGGGCGAGGGGCAGAGCATCACACCTACCCAAAGGGAGCGACGCCTTGCTTAAACCAGGGAAGAAAGGAAAGCTGTGGGCTCGGGTGGCACCTCCCAAACCCAGACACATACTTCTAGACCAACAAGGTATCCAGGAAGACAGGGCGCTGGTGGCTTTTCTGAATGTCCCGCAAGCCACACAGAGACCGACGCTACGTATTAATGTGCTCAACAGAGGCACAGGAGGGTTCCCATACATTGACCCGACACATGGAATACAGTCAGTATCCTCGCACCAAAGGCGTCATTTACATGAAAACCTGCAGCCGCGTGGGGAGAGGGAGACTAACTGGATATTGAAAGCAACATTTCTCAGTAGACTTAATGAGCCTCTAACCCTGCCCTGCTCCCTCCCTGTGGGGAGCAGGGGCTTTAACTCAGCCTCTGACCTCCCAGGAAAGCTACAACTGCCTTGGCTGGAGCAGGAACGTAAGCTGCGTGAAGAACCCCGCAGTTTTCAGTCGTGAAGAGAAGGCCACCACGGAGGGTCCCCAGGATAGATTCCAAGTCTAGCTTCAGCTTCCAGCCACTGGGTCGTGTCAGACCTTTCTCTGCTAGACTGAAGAGCCTGTTGTCAGATACTTGTTCCCTATGTAGGTTCTTGTAATTGTAACCAAGTCACCCCTTGACCTGCTCCTTGTTAACGCTTTGAATCAAACACTATAAGGTGTCTAATCTAGACCAGACTGGTTTTTGAAAGAGACGCTCCATTTCCGACAGGAGACATAGCCACCTGTGGAAGCAGGTGCCCTGGAGATGGCCAGGGGACACACACACCACCTGAGAATCTTGTTTCCAGCGGTGCAAAGAGCAGGGCAGGCGGGGAGCACTCTCTGATGGGCCTTCACCCCGCAGAGCACTGGGAGTCTGCAGAGACCCCGCAGGAGCAGCCAATGAGGAAGTTGTGAGTCTCCCATGGTCCCTTCCTCCTCTTCCCACAAGCTTTTCAAGCCTGACTCTTCCCAGGTTTCACTCCACAGAAGGAAGAGACTGAGTGAAATCAGGTCTGTTTTTTGAGCAGACTCGGTTTTTGGAAATTCACCTTCCTCCCCTCGCCCAATCATTTGCTTGATGTCTGCGGGGGCCTCAAGTTTGCTTGGATCAGTCCCCCTTGGTAGATAGTAAAGGCTGAAGAGTAGATCTGAAGTGTCTCTAGCTCTGTAAGCCATAGCCCAGAGCTGGAGAAAGGAGACTTTTGTGCTGCTGGCAGACCAGATACCAGCTCCTGTCAACATTTTCATGTGAACACAGACACATACATGGCTAGGATCAGTCTGGCTCAATGAGTGTTAGATTCATAGACTTTAAGGTCAGAAGGGACCATCATAGTCATAGTCGGACCTCCTGCACCTCGCAGACCACAGAACCTCCCCATCGCACTCCTGTAACAGAACCCTCACCTCTGGCTGAGCTCCTGACACCCTCAAATCAGGGTTTAAAGGCTTCGAGTTACAGGGAATCCACCATTTACCCTAGTTTAACCCTGCAGTGACCTGTGCCCCATGCTGCAGAGGTATTAGAGTTATGAGAATGTGCTGAGGATTTGGCTACACTTGCAGCTGTACAGCGCTGGGAGTTACAGCTGTCTCCGTACAGCTGTGTAGGGAAAGCGCTGCAGTGTGGCCACACTGACAGCTACCAGCGCACAGTCGTGGCCGCATTCGCAGCATTTGCAGCAGCATTGGGAGCAGTGCATTGTGGGCAGCTATCCCAGCATTCAAGTGGCTGCAACGTGCTTTTCAAAAGAGGGGTGGGGTGTGACAGGGAGTGTGGGGGAGAGAGAGAGAGTGGATTTTTGGAGCTGACACTGTGCCAGCAGCTGTCTCGCAAGTTCCGACCCCCACCCCTCTCTCATTCGCTAAATGCAAATAGCCCTCTTTGTTTTCTTTCTCACAGACCAGATAAGCAGCTACTCCAAAATGGACACCCCCCGCCCTCCCCACACAGACACTGTGCTGCTTCTCTCCTCAAGCAAACACTAGTTGTGGCCCTTCCAAAGGGATCCCGCTGCCTGCCTCGTTCACAGCAAACAGGAGCTGTGTTTGGTTTTTAGATAAGCAGCTCCGGGAGCCCCGAGTTCACAACAAAACAAACAGAGGCATCACAACAAAACAAAGAATGTTAGCTTTCCTTAAAAGCATTATGGGAAGGTTCCGGAGGTCAGTTACAGCGTAGTAAGATACAGCGCTGTATGTGCCTTGCCAGTGTGGACGGGGAGTGAGTTACAGCGCTGTAAAGCTACCAACAGCGCTGCAACTCTCCAGTGTAGCCAAGGCCTGAGACGTTGTGGCAGGCTTAAGAGTTGCTGCCGGCATTAATCTCACCTGTAACATCTGTCTCCCGTATCATCAGGTCATATCTGAGTGTTTGCCTTGTGAGCCTGTGTGAGAGTGTAACTGACCAGACAGGAGAGAGGCGTTAACTCATGTGAAATGCTGGTCTCCAGCAGAAGGTGCTCTGCCCTGCCCCACGAGGCGGCCCAGAGACGCCAGACAGATGATAGTGCAACATTAAAGAGGATGAAAGATTGTGTTGTTTCCTCTGCTCCCTCCCCCATGAAGATGAGCTGTGTAAGTGACAGGGGCGGCTCCAGGTATTTTGCTGCCCCAAGCACAGCAGGCAGGCTGCCTTCGGCGGCTTGCCTGCGGGAGGTCCCCAGTCCCACGGATTCAGGGGGGTCCGCCGAAGCCACGGAACCATCGGACCCTCCCATTTGTGTATCTACCTGCTTTAACCTTGTAAATCACTTTCCCGTTTCCTTTCCCTAATGAATAAATCTCAAGACCATTTACTATAGGATTGGCTAAAAGCATTGTCTTTGGCGTGAGATCTAAGGTGCAGCTGACCTGGGGCAAGCGACTGGGGAGTAACCTGAACGTTGCTGTGATCTTTGACGTAAGAGACCATCTGTCACAAAGAGAAACTCACTGGGGTGGCCAGACAGATCGGCGCACCCCCGGGGACTGTCTGTGACACCATGTGAGGGAGTTTACACTTGATAATTGGTGAAACCGAAGTATAGAACTCACCACCAGACTGAGGTTTGCAGTGACCGGATTCCCCCTCCCCACGATGACCCAGCCCCCCCGGCAGCCCCCTCACCCCTCTTCCCTGCAGCCCGTTCCCTTTCTCTCTGCACTGGCATCCTCCGGACCCTCACAACTTAACCTGCCTCCCCCCGGGCTGAAGCAGGGGAGGGAAAGGAGGTGCTGGGGGTGCAGGGGATTCTGATGATGAGGTGTCACAGGTCTCCAGGATTGGGCTCCGCCCCCAGCCTTGCCACAGTCTCTTGGAGGAGTGGGCCAGCCCCCCAAGGGGTCTCACTCTTCCTCAAGGGTCGGCCACGCAGCCTCACCACCTCCTAGACGGACGCTCTGGGGCTGCAGCCCACCTGCCTCCCACCGTGACCTCTGCCTAGTGAGGCAGCCTGAGACAGAGACTTGGACACTGCCTGGACCGATGGACCTCGGCCAGCGTTCACAGTGACACTCACACGGTGACGCGCTGTCACAACCGTCGGGTTTACTAGTCACCTGGCGCACCGTGCAGGGCTCCCTGAGGTTAGCCCAGAGAGCTGGAGGTGGAAGCATTGTCCAAGCCCATTCCGGTCACAGTCTGAGCTTAGGTGAGTGCCACAGGACATGCCTAGCGGTGCCTGGCATGGGAGCCCCTCTGTCTCCACCCCTGTGCCCACGAGGAGCTGCCCGGGCGACTGCTTCCCTCCCAAAGTTCAGCCATATCGTTTGCTCCCGGAGCTCCGGGTTGCCTTGGCTGGACGGCAGGTGAGTGAGCCCCTTTGTGCTGGGCCAACCCTATTTCCTACAGCCTTGGGCACCGCTGTCCTGGGCCCCAGGATTTGGACTGTGCAAAGCAATGTGCAGGGTGTGAACACAGGGTGCATTCTGCCACAGCTCCCCCCTCGCAGTGCGGCCCATCGCAAACGCAGTATCGCTCCTAAAGAGAGACGCAAGCAGCGGGCCCCTTAAGCAGGCAGGGATTGGGTTTGTGGGGGCTCTGGCTTGCTTGAAGTGGCTTGACTCAGGGTCTAGTGGATGCTGTGTCTGAGCCACCCAAGGTGGAAAGTGCCGAGGCGCCGGGGGAAGAACTGTGCAGCTGCTTGAACCTCAGAGGCCACATGGTCTTGTGGTTTCCAGCACTGCCAAGGTCTCCTCTAAGGCATGTGGCAGAAACATTTCCCAGCTGGCTTGTTGGTCTAGGGGTATGATTCTCGCTTAGGGTGCGAGAGGTCCCGGGTTCAAATCCTGGACAAGCCCATTTTTAATGGTTGGGGGGGACCTGCCAGAACGAAGCCACTTCCCCCAAGAAGAAAAGCTCAGTGACAAGGAGGAGAAATCTTATTGCCTAAAACCCACGGCAGTGCCCAGCCTGACTGCCAAGGCCACATCCCAGCTGGAGGGGGATGATTAACGTTCCCCCACTGCAAATGTTTTGGGGTCTCCTCCTGCCCAGCCAATCTTAGAGCAAAAGCCCTGGGTGGCCCTTAGAGTCCCTAAGTGCCTCCCCCACCCCCAGGTTGCTCTGACACCACACGCTGCAGGTGGCTGGTTTCCATCGCCGGCTCCGCTACCATTTCTATTCAGCTGCCAAAGCCAAGCTGATCTCATGGGTGGGAATGTTTCAGCTGGTGCCAGTCAACAGGCAAAGGAGAGGCGACCCCGTGAGCTGTGATGTGGCCTTGGAAGCCAGGTCTGGGCACCGCTGTGCTATATCAGGGTCATAAGGGTCCCGCCGCGCCGGGCAGCCCCGTGCCCCCATCACATCCCCACAGCGCCAGGCAGTCCCATGCCCCAGTCATGTCCCCGCTGCGCTGGGCAGCCACATGCCCCCATCACGTCCTTGCCACGCTGGGCAGCCCCGTGCCCCTATCACGTCCCTGCTGTGCCGGGCAACCCCGTGTCTCCGTCATGTCCCCGCCACGCTGGGCAGCCACATGCCCTGGTCACATCCCCACCACACCGTGCAGTCCCATGCCCCAGTCATGTCCCCACCGCGCCGGGCCGCCCTGTGCCCCAGTCACGTCCCCGCAGCACCTGGCAGCCACGTGCCCCCATCATGTCCTTGCCACACTGGACAGCCCCGTGTCCTGGTCACGTCCCCGCCACGCCAGGCAGCCCAGTGCCCCCATCACGTCCCTGCCGCGCTGGGCAGCCACATGCCCCAGTCACGTCCCCACTGCACATGATCGGCCACAGCTGCAAGCTATCACACTTACAATCCTACAATCTCTTTTCTACTAGCTGCACCTCTTACCTATTTACCAGGCTACTGGAAAGTCGGGCTTTGGCCATTGTTTTACGTCCTTGCTCGGAACAGACCCCCAGCCGAGCATTCTGTGTGCCACGTGCACCGACTGAAACACAAACGATTGCCCTGAGGAGGCCTGGGATGTGGCACTGCCAGTTGTAAGACCAATATGTGTGAACCTAACTCACTGGACGATGGGGCTGGACACGTTTCTGAATGGGCTCCATGATGGGGTTGCCTGCAGCAGCAGCAGCAGACTGGCTCAGTGACCCAGGCCGTCCCTTCCCGTCCTATGCCAGGGATGGAGGAAACTTCTACTGAAACCGGCAATTTTTCATTTGAACACTAACAGGACCGTTCCCCACTCCTGGAATGCCACGGCTCACCCCACAACTGCAGGAATACTCTGGCAAGCTCTGCCCACAGGGGAGCCCCAGTACTATGCAGGAGAGGCTGTGAAAGGGGATGGGGCTTCCCGTGCACTCTCAGTTCCCTCCACAAAGAGTTGCTATCACCAGTCCCAAGATACAAACCAACAGGTGTGTGATTCTCTCCAGTGCCACAACTCAGACAGTCCCATATGCTGCACTCCCTGGGGCAGAAGCGCATCTCGGGCCATTTATCCTATTGCCCGGTACGAACTATCCTCTCTAGTTATGTCTGTGCTTTATGAGACAGCGGGACAAGGACTCAGCCTGACGAAGATGCTAGGAAGACCAGAGTTGCTGAGATGCACAAAAGCTTCCCATCTACTTTCTGTACCATTCATTGTATTCTATACGTCTGTCACACTCCCTCTTATTCACCTCCTTTCGAATGTCACAATCCCAGTTCATTCAATCTCCGCTCCTAGGAGCGTGTTTCCAGGTCCTTGGTCACTTACTGCCCTTCTCAGAACCGCCAGTTCTGCAATGTCCTGTCTGAGAGGGGCCGACTAGCACTGCAGATGGCACTCAGGGGAGGCGGAGCAGATAAGGCCTTGCGTTTGTTTTCGGTATCATTCTCCATCCCATTCTGTCAGTGGCCCTGGAACACTTTTTATAGTGGGGGGGCTGAAAGCCAGCTACCGAAACTGTAAACCAGGGGTCGGAAACCTTTCAGAAGTGGTGCACCAAGTCTTCATTTAATCACTCTAATTTAAGGTTCCGCGTGCCAGTAATACATTTAACGTTTTTAGAAGGTCTCTTTCTATAAGTCTATAATATAGAACTAAACTATTGCTGTATGTAAAGTAAATAAGATTTTTTAAATGTTTAAGAAGCTTCATTTAAAATTCAATTAAAATGCAGAGCGTGCCATAGGTTGCCCACCCCTGCTGTAAACCGTGTGCGCGTCAAAAAGTGCAATTCCTGCTCACACCACATGGGAGCAGCACAGCTTCAGGATTCACAGAATAATGCCAGCTTCGTCCTAGGGTGACCAGATGTTCCGATTTTATAGGGACAGTCCGAATTTCGGGGGTCTTTTTCTTATATAGGCTCCTATTACCCCCCGCTACATCCTAATTTTTCACATTTGCTGTCTGGTCACCCTACTTTGTCCTGACAGCACCAGCAAACTTTTTACAGTGAACCCCAGGGATGCAGCAGCTGTACCCGCCGCACCCCTAGGTCCTGTGCATTCATGCACATCCCAACACCTCGTTTGCTTTTCTGACCACAGCTGCCCACTGCTCAGTCTGCAACAACACCATGGTCCCGTCCTTAATGGATACCATTAATTTAGAGCCCTGTAAGGTGTATGAGTAATTTAATCTTTTCCCTCCAATGTGCAATGCTTTGTGTTTGTCAACACTGAATTTCATCTGCCGTCATGGTGCCCATTTCCTGGCTTGGTTAGGTCTCTCTGAAGTTCCTCACAGGGCTCTCTGGCCCTGGCTAATCTAACTAATTGTTTGATGATGTAGGTTATGCATCAAATTGAAGACTTAAAGTTAGCTTGGTTTGGTTAAGGAAATATGTGTGTGTTGTAAAGAAAGCCCCTGAATAGCAAGCAGAAGGAAGGCCTTGAAAATAAAGAGTTATAAGGCCAGAAGGAACGAAGAGGGAGGACATCTGGTTCCAACAATAACTAATAAAATGAGGGGAGGTTTCTAAAAAGGCCTCTGACTGATAACGGTGACGGCAGATGGTTTTCAACAAGACAAAAAGAATCTCTCTTAAAAGGAGCCAACATGGACCTTCCTGCCCACCTACCAGAGTTCTCTCCTATGTAAGCCCAGGTGCAATGAAAAAAGCCGCAGGTCAGCCAGGAGGGGAGGAAAGGAGGTTGTGAATGGTCTCCAGTCTGTTTTAGTGGATGTCAGTCATTGGCAATGATCTCACTTGTTTGTTAAAGGGTATAAAAAGGAAAGTCTAAAGAGTTCATCGTCAATCCCTGCCTGATCATGCTGGAGCTGACCAATATGGCTGATCAAATGCTTGGCTTTTTAGTCTTGCTTAGAGCAATTCTGTAAGTCCCATTTGGCCGTTGGATTTAATAAAGGAATTACTGGTTAGATCAGGGTTTGGGGGTTTCTCATATTAATCATTTCAAACATTATTAATAATTCCAACAGTCAGCCGGAAATTTGGCTACCTCACTTCTCACCCTGTTGGTGTCACTCTGGCATAACCCTAGGTAACTCAGGAGGGTGGTAGACCACATGTGTCAATGAAGCCCTCCTGTTGTAGGCCTCAATGAACCAATGTTCCTCCATGTTAAACACTTTGTGTAACCTAGTGTAACCTAATATGTTAAGAGCTGTAAAATGTAATGTCAGCAGTTAGTTTTCTGATTGTAACAGCCAGTTCCCTGCTGTCACACACTGGAGCTAAATTGAAGCAAGTTTCAAGGCCGTTTTTAGATACAGCATACATGTCTCTGCAGCAGAAACGGGGAGAGGGAGGGGGAAGACGAAGGAGTGTGTGAGAAGAGAATGCTGCAGCCGGACAGAAGAGGGAGGGTAAACAGGGGATTGCGAGTCAGCGAGAAAAGTTCTCATGGGATATAAAGGAACAGACTGCTTCTTTTAGCTGTGCTTGATTTGAGGCATCAGCCTCGCAGCACCGCTTTGAGATCTCAAATAAACTTGTGTTTTGCTTCTCCACCCTGGTGTGTTCATTGGCGCTAAGCACTCTGGGCAACGAACCACTGTTGCTTGCCTCCGGCACTTCTGTGTCGGCAACAACCCTCCTTTCCAGCTCGTTCATAAATACATTAAACCGCATGGGACCGAGTGCAGGATCTTGGGCTGCCCCCATTAACCTTCTGCCCGGACTGAAACCCAATATTTAATGCTACTGCTCCCCTCCCCACTCAGCACCCAGAACCCCATTGTAGATACGTGCAGAGATGCCATGGGACGCCCACCCCAGACGGCCACCCAACACTACTCTGATCTGGCCTCAAGGTGAGATGGCTGATTTGGGAGACCAGGCCTGCGGTCTCTGTTCAACTAGTCAGTCTGCTCATCCCTGTCCAGGGAGGTGAATCCTGCGGAGAGCAGAGCCCTGTGACCCGAGCCAAACTCAGCAGGACCCGGCTACAAGTGCTGGGTTCAGGTCAGGTCTAAAAACCACCCGAAACTGTCAGGCGTGGGTGGGGTCAGCTCTGATCGCCCACCCCGGGCGGTGGAGTCGGGGTGACAGTGACGGCCACGTGCCCTGCTCCTGCCAGCTCAGCCTTGTGATGAGCCCCACCAGACTGCGCGAACGCCCAGAGAGATCGTGCAGCAGGGCGGGAGGTGGGTGCCAGCGCAGAGGTGGAGTTCTGGGGTAGGGGCACCAAGAACACACTGGTGTAAGGATCTAGGACCTGGGGCAGTGGGGCCTGCGTCTCTGACGCTCCCTCGTCACCACCCAGGGAGCCAGGAGAAGCAGCATCTCGCTAGTCCTTGGGGGGGGTCAGTTGCAACGCGAAGTCCTATCAGAGCACCCAAGGCCTGTGGCCACCTGATTGGCTCGCACCCGCTACGTAAGCCAGGAAGTGAGCTGGGTGGGATGTCCGGGCAACTGTGCAAACCCCCTGCTCTGCAGACCCTGCTCTTGCCTGTGTCTGGCAACCCACATCCAATCCTGTTCCTGATCCCTGCTCTGCTCCTGACTCCTGCCTCAGCCCTAGCTCCCCCCGGCTCCTGTACCCAGCCTGGTCCTGGCCCCTTCTCCGGTTCCTGCTCACTCCTGGCCCTCAGCTACCAGTCCTGGCTCCGACCCCCAGCTCCGACTTCTGACTCGAATTCTGGCTCAACCCTTGGCTCTGGCATTTGGTATCTGAGCCCGGCTCTGATTCTCGGCTTTGATTCCTGTTCTGATGCTGGCTCTAGAATGTGGCAGTTGGCTCTGGTTCTGAACCCTGCTTCTGTTTCTGGGCTCTCAGGAGGCAGATTTCATCATCTCCTTATACAGAGATAGATTTCCTTTGCAAGAGACTATGGCTAAGTCTACACAAGGAACTTCTGCTGGTATTGCAATGTTGCTAAGGGTGGTGGTGGGTTGGTTTTTTTTGCAACATTCTTACTCTGGTAAAAGTCCTATTGTAGACAAAGTTATACCAGCATGAAAGTGCTTTTGGCAGGATAGCTTATTTCCTCACCAAATCGGTAGAAGCTCTACCAGCAAAATTGGGGCAGTAATTGTGGATAAATAAACCAGTGATTAATAAAAGATTCAGGATTGTTTTTTTAAACGGAAAAGGCTGAGTTAAGTATAAATACTGAAGGAAAGCTAAGGCATACAAAGGAACAGGTGAGATATTTGGAGCACCCAGAAATTCTGGTCCCATTGTGCAAACATAGTAAGATCCCTGAGAGTAAGAGTTTATTAATGTCCCAAAAATTCAGTATCACGGAGTTGAGGTTGCCCAGTGCTGCCTTGTGCCCTTCCAGAATGTGGAGAGTGGCTGAACTTAAAACATCTGCAAACCAGAAAACAGAGTGGTGGAACACAACGGTCCTGCAACACAACCTTAACTCTGCCCCCTGGGTGATGACACTAGCCCCTGGGAGTGACTCAGTCATGAGGGTGCAGATGTTGGACTCCCAAGGGAGGTGCTGGATTCTCCATCTTTTGAGGTCTTCAGAGCCAGCCTGGTGGCCATTCTGCAAGATGCTTTAGCCAAATACACGCGATTGGGCTGGAGAGAGGGTAGCTGGGGGATACCCCTGGTCCATGTGACACAAGATGTCAGACCAGATGATCTAATGGTCTCTTCTGGCCTTAAAAATTTGTAACAAGTAGGTCTGAGGAAAAGAGACTTAAGAATGAATACAGCCAATATGACCAGATTGATCTGAAAAGCCTGAGAAAATTCATTGTTTACTTGGACATGAAAATTTACAGCAAATATTTGTTTTGTAA
This sequence comes from Gopherus evgoodei, assembly GCF_007399415.2. Taxonomy (NCBI): domain Eukaryota; kingdom Metazoa; phylum Chordata; order Testudines; family Testudinidae; genus Gopherus; species Gopherus evgoodei. The sequence goes on along the minus strand of NC_044322.1, from coordinate 363,859,373 downwards.
GTAAAATGATGCCAGTCGAACTGCTTTAGGGCAGCTAGAACGGACCTCTAACTACGACATCCCTACAGACCCATGTCAATGAGAACACATCTTCTGGAACATTCCCTGGAGCTCAGAGAAAACCCAGGAGACGAGTTTCAGTGACTGTGATGGTTTAGCCGAGGGCACACTCGAAAGCTACTGCAGCCACTGGACTACAGCAGCTTTCACGAAATGGCTCTGTAGCTTTTCCGTGACCTGGAGGGGAAAAGGGAAGAGAATTCCCATCCTCCCTCGCATCTGTGCACCATCCTACAGGCCTATTTGGCTGGGCCTTGACCATGTGTTCTTTCCTTTGGGCCTGGTCTTTCATCTTTCCCCACATAACCTCACTAGCCCTTGGTTCTAACCCCATCACTTCATTCAGAAGGTTTCCCTTCAAATTGTAAAAAGTCTTCAAAGAGTGAGAAGTAACCACGTTTTTCTATTCCTTTCCCACCTTCCATTAGGTCCCTTTTCAGCTCTGCCTTGAATATTGGCTTGTAACCAGGCTGCATCCCGGCTCTCGACGGGCTTGTCTACATGAACATTTAGTTCTCGGCAAGCTGGGGCGTGAATCCTGCACAAGCCTGCCACGCACTAATTGTCTGCACCGCTGCAGCTGTGCTGTAGGGTGTTAGTGAAGACGCTCTACGCTGAGGGAAAAGAGCACTCCTGTCGGACAATTAATCCAACTCTGCGAGAGGCGGGAGCTATGTTTGTGGGAGACGCTCTCCCTTTAACATCGCACTGTCCGCACCGGCGCTTGGGTCGGTATAACTACGTTGCTCACTGGTGTGGATTATTTACACCCCTGAGCGATGCAGTTATACCAAAGTAATTCTGTCGTGTCGATCCACCCTATGTCACCTAGGAACACAAGTCCTAGTCACTTCCAGTGGTCACTTCAGCGCTACTGAAAATCCCAGCCCAGCATTCTTCTGCTGCTTCCATCCCTGCATTTCTTCAGCATGATGAACATCATTACATGATCACCGGGGCTTGCGTCCTCTTTAGATTCCAGCTTTTCAAGGTCTTCTGGCAGCGAGTGACCAATCAAAAATAACTACCCTGTTCGAAATCTTCCCAAGCATGAGCATTAGTCTGCATAAAAAGCCACGTCAGTACTAAACTCAACCTCATCCTTTCAGTTTGGCAACAAGTTAGAAAGAAGGGTCATGCAACTTACAAGACAGAAGGCAGGTGAATGAACACACGGCTTTCTCTGGCAAGGTTCCCATTCTGCGTTCTCTTCAGATCTAATGCAAACCCTGTTTACAAATAAATAAATAAATAAATAAGCAGCGTGCTCAATCTAACATCACTTAGAATCCTCGTCACTGGACGTTTTTGAGGTCAGATGAACAAGGGTGAACGGATGTCGATTGTAGAGGGACAGTCCCGATTTTGGGGTCTTTTTGTTATATAGGCACCTATTCCACCCCATCCCCTGTCCCGATTTTTCACATGTGCTGTCTGGTCACCCTAAGATGAACACCTGTCAGGGATGCTCTTGGTATACGAGGTCCTGCCTCAGCAGACAGGGCTGGACTAGAAACCTCTCGAGGTCCCTTCCAATTCTAACGGTAAAAGTGAGCCAACGCTCCATACAATGACTCGCATTTATGTAACATCTCTTCTCCTGCAGGATCCCAAAGCACTTTGCAGCTGGGGTGCAAACGGCCGACAGCAACGATCTCATCGGCCACGCGGGTGAAACCACGGTGCAGTGCTGCTCGCAAACAGCCCCGTGTAGAACACAAATGTGAAGCACACCATCGCCAACTGAAGGAAGAACTCGGGGAATCAAAGGCAATTACCCTATTTGCAATGTGGTCAGAACACCCAGGCTAAGCCTCTGGTGTAAGTACAGTAAACTCTGAAAAAGTGGCCAGGATCCCAGCTTTATGCTTCATCCAAATGACACAACTCTGACTGCACAGTGCCACCCAGTGCTGTGGAGGGGCGAGTGTTTAATGCTGTGTTGGAGAAAATGGATCATGTTCATGGGTTTGACCTATACTGGGTGTGGCACAGGCAGACCAGCTGCCAGCTCATACCACAGCCCTCAGCCTCACTGAACACAAATGCAGAGCTGGAAACCAGTCTTGTGACCTGTGTGTTCGCATTACCGAAATAGATACCGGGTGTTAAATTGCTAAGAATGTGTTCAGTGTTTTGTAAAATGCTTGTAGGATGCTACATGTATTGTTCTCACTCAGCCATACCCCATGTTATAATGTAACAGCAAACATTTGCATTATAAAGCTCTGTGACACGGAACTCATCAAACATGGAAAAAGCCTTGTGAAACGAAAGTGATGGTCTCTAGCAAGAAGATGTTAAATCCTGTTCACAGAATGCAAATGAACCATTGTGCAAGACCAAGGATCAAAGTCTTTGCTAAGTGCATTCCCCCTCCCTCCCATCCCACGAAGAAGGGGCCTCCATGGGAACTGTTGTGATCAGCTGGGTTTCTTCATCTCTGGACTGCTTGGATTCTAATAGCGTGCAGTGCAGTTGTAGCCATGTGGGTCCCAGAATATGAGAGAGACAAGGCGGGTGAGGCAATATCTTTTATTGGACCAACTTCTGTTGGCGAGAGAGACGAACTTTTGAGCTGACACAGAGCTTTTCTTCAGGTCTGGTCTGAAAAGCTCTGCATGGTTCTCTTCTCTGGATTCAAACAGGGCAGAACAACTGAACGAGAAGACAGAGATTCCCAGAGTTACACTGGTTGGCCCTGAGAGACTTTTGGAACACTTACAGATTACTGCATCTCTGCTACCGTTTGAAATTATAGACCGTGACTCACCCTGTACATATAATTGTTACCTGCTTTAGCCTCTCAATATCCCTCTTTTCTTTTTTCCTGGTTTATCAACCTTTAAGTTATTTTATTACAGACTTGGCGACAGTCATTGTCTTTGGTGCGAGATCTAAGATACAAATTGGTCTGGGGTAAGTGACTGGGTCTCTTGGGACTGGGAGCAAGCTGAACATTTTGTGATTCTGGTGTAAGTGACCATTTATCACTAAATCCAGCTCCCCTGGGTGGCAAGAGACAGTGGAGTGTCCATGGGGCTGTATGTGACTCCATAGTAAGACTGTTAGGGCATGTCTACGCTTGCCATTTAAAGCAGAAAAAGTCCCTTTTTTGCGCAAAAACCGTGGGACCATCTACACTGGCCAATGACTTTTTGCAGTGAAACTTAGAAGTTTCACCACAGAAAGAAAACCACTTCCACGAGAGGCGTACAACTCTTACTGGTGATGCTTCTGCATGATGTGCAAGGGAAGACGATTCTTCCTGTTTACAGAGTTTTTAGCCTTCGGAGGATATCCCACAGTGCCTCGGCGACCACTCTATCCAGAAGCTCTGCTTCTCTGATGCCAGGTAAACAGACGTCCACCCCTCCCGCTGGAAAGCCCCAGGAACTTCGAAACTGCCCTTCCTGTTTTCTTGGCAAGTGCTCACTTCTCTGGCCAGATGACAATGGCTGCTCCACGGAGCGGAGCAATGCTGAACTACTGCAGCTGATCAGTGTTTGGGGAAAGGAGGCTATGCAGGGACCCAGGATGCCCCACAATCACCCATCCTCAAACTGGAGAGAGCTGTACTGTGGCAGAGCTGCCCGAGAGCTGCTCTTGTCAGCAATGGAAGTGCTGCTAATGTAAATACTCTCTGACCCCTGAGGAATGAAATGAGTACACAAACCAGCGCTTTACTTTCACCGGTTCCCTATCACTGGTGAAACTGACAGTGCAAAAACTCTGCAAATGTAGACAGACCCTAGTGATCCAGGAGTTCACATTTGTTACTGGATTGGTGAAATCTAATTACAGAACACACCACCAGTGTAGAGTGTCTGTCCTGCTTTTGAGAGTCTGCCCCGAGGTAGGCACTCACGGCTGTCAGCCACTCCAGACAGCGTGACACTGGGGAAATGAGTTGTGTTGGAAACATGCTAATTAATTAACAGGCTGTTAAACACACTTAGTACCTAGTTTAGAAAAAAGGGCTGTCTAGATTAGAGGTTTTGGTTGTGTTATTACTGAAGTGAACTGATTGCCAGTGAACTCAAATTAACAAACATGATTGTAAATGCTAGTGTAGATGGTCCAAAACCATTAATTCCAGGACACAAATGTTTGTTCATGGACCATGCTCACTCTAGCCTGAAGTTAACTGGCACAGCCAGGCACAAATGTGTGTGTCCTGTAATAAATACCAACTTGAGTTACAGCACAACCAAGACCCCTAGTTGAAAGAACTCCAAAGACAGTTGTTTCCAAACGTGTGAGCTGGCTGTGGTTAACACTCAATAGGGAGATAGACCCATCTCATAGAGCTGGCAGGGGCCTTGAAAGGTCATTGAGTCCAGTCCCCTACCTTCACAGCAAGACAAAGTACTGATTTTTTTTCCTTTTCCCCCCAGGTTCCTAAATGGCCCCTCAAGGGCTGAACTCACAGCCCTAGGTTTAACCCTAGCCCAATGCTCAAACCACTGAGCTATCCCTCCCAACCTTCTGAGTGTAGACACAATGCTGACCAGTGACACCTATTCTGGATCCAGCGTCTCCAGCGTCCAGGGATGCTGAGCCCAGCTGCAAGTCTTGCAGGGTCATTTCATATATAGCTATTACTTTAATGGTTACTTAACGATTATTTTAGTACGGTCATTCTCAGAACTCAGCAGTTTCAGGAGCCAAATTAGCGATCAGTATTACCCAGAAGAGCACTGCTATGGGTACCCGCATGGCCCCACAGGATGCCAACATCTTTATGGCTGACTCAGAACAACGCTTCCTTAGCTCTCGTTCATTAACGCCCCTACTCTACTTGCGCTACATTGATGACATCTTCATCATCTGGATTCATGGAAAAGCAGCCCTCGAGGAATTCCACCGTGATTTTAACAATTTCCATCCCACCATCAACCTCAGCCTAGACCAATCCACACCAGCGGTCCATTTCCTAGACACTACGGTGCTAATAAGCGATGGTCACATAAACATCACCCTATTCCGGAAAGCCACTGACCGCTATACTTACCTACATGCCTCCAGCTTCCATCCAGGACACACCACACGATCTATTGTTTACAGCCAAGCTCTAAGATACAACCGTATTTGCTCCAATCCCTCAGACAGAAATAAACACCTACAAGATCTCTATCAAGCATTCCTAAAACTACAATACCCACCTGCTGAAGTGAAAAAACAGATTGACAGAGCCAGAAAGGTACCCAGAAGCCACCTACTACAGGACAGGCCCAACAAAGAAAATAACAGAATGCCACTAGCCATCACCCAAAGCCCCCAACTAAAACCTCTCCAGCGCATCATCAGAGATCTACAACCTATCCTGAATGATGATACCTCACTCTCACAGATCTTGGGAGACAGGCCAGTCCTCGCTTACAGACAACCCCCCAACCTGAAGCAAATACTCACCAGCAACCACATACCACTGAACAAAAACACTGACCCAGGAACCTAGCCTTGCAGCAAAGCCCGATGTCAACTCTGTCCGCATATCTATTCAAGGGACACCATCACAGGACCTAAACACATCAGCCACACCCTCAGGGGCTCGTTCACCTGCACATCTACCAACGTGATATATGCCATCATGTGCCAGCAGTGCCCCTCTGCCATGTACACTGGCCAGACCGGACAGTCTCTATGCAAAAGAATAAATGGACACAAATCTGACATCAGGAATCATAACATTCAAAAACCAGTGGGAGAACACTTCAACCTCTCTAACCACTCAGTGACAGACTTGAAGGTGGTTCATCTCAATTGATTGGACTCTTCCTGTTGGTATGCATACTTCCACCTTTTAATGTTCTCTGTATGTATAAATATCTCCTCTCTGTGTGTTCCATTCTGTGCGTCCGAAGAAGTGAGCTGCAGCTCACGAAAGCTCATGCTGAAATAAATTTGTTAGTCTCTAAGGTGCCACAACTACTCCTGTTCTTTTTACTGTAGTGTGAATTCTTTGTTCATTTTCTGTAGTACTATATATTCATATTTAAACTGTATGACAGGAAATAACTTAGATTGGTTAATAATTAAATCACACTGTGTTTTATCATCACATGCTGCTCACAAGTCTGTCTGAGTATCACTGCTCTAGTAGAATAAGTTCCAGAGAGAAATGCAGAACACAAATTTTAACTATTTGTTCAGATTAATAGTTTTTAATGGAGTTCTAAGAAAGCATTAAAAGGCATTTAAAGGCGTCCACAGAAAACACCATCAACACCAAAAGTAACTTAGGCCTGGTCTACACTAGGGGGAGGGATCAATCTCAGTTATGCAACTTCAGCTACGTGAATAACGTCGCTGAAGTCGACATACTTAGATCTACTTACTTTGGTGTCTTCACCGCAGTTAGTCAACTGCTGACACTCCCCCGTCAACTCCACCTGCGCCTCTCACCCTGGTGGAGTACCAGAGTCGACGGGAGAGTGCTCGGGGGTCGATTTATTGCGTCTAGACTGGATGCAATAAATCAACCCCCGCTGGATCTACCACTGCCCGTCGATCCGGCGGGTAGTATAGACATACCCTTAGAGAAGCAAGCCACTTTTTCTCAAGAAACACAACGCTTCAAGACAATTGTTTTAAACATCAAAAATGTAAATCAGGATTTTTTTTAAGAGCATTCCACTCTTCTTAAACACACTATGAGCAGGTGCTTTCCTGACTCTATTTAAAAATACAGTCCACATAGTATGTAAAGTATGTAAAGACGTGTGTGGGGCAAGATTGCATTTGTTAAGGCAAGAGAGAGGGAGGTTGCAGCAATCAAGACATGAGATGATGAGAACCTGGACAAGAGCTGTAGCTGTATGAATGAAAAGGAAAGGCCGTATCTCAGGCCTGGTCTACACTACGCGTTTAAACCGAATTTAGCAGCATTAAACCGATTTAACCCTGCACCCGTCCACACAACGAGGCCCTTAATATCGATATACAGGGCTCTTTAAACCAGTTTCTGTACTCCTCCCTGACGAGAGGAGTAGCGCTGAAATCGGTATTGCCATGTTGGATTAGGGTTAGTGTGGCCGCAAATTGACGATATTGGCCTCCGGGCGGTATCCCACAGTGCACCACTGTGACCTCTCTGGAAAGCAATCTGAACTCGGATGCATTGGCCAAGCAGACAGGAAAAGCCCTGCAAACTTTTGAATTGCATTTTCCGTTTGCCTAGCGTGGAGCTCTGATCAGCACGGGTGGCCATGCAGTCCCAAATCCAAAAAGAGCTCCAGCATGGACCGTACGGGAGATACTGGATCTGATCGCTGTATGGGGAGACAAATCTGTTCTATCAGAGCTCCGTTACAGAAGACGAAATGCCAAAGCATTTGAAAAAAATCTCCAGGCTATGATACAGAGTCCACAGCACAGTGCTGTGTGACAAGCATAACGGAAAGCCAAAGAATCAAATGGACGCTCATGAAGGAAGGGAGGGGAGACTGAGGACTCCAGCTATCCCACAGTCCCCGCAGTCTCTGAAAAGTATTTGCATTCTTGGCTGAGTTCCCAATGCCTGTAGGGTCAAACACAGGGTATGTCTACATTACAGTTGTCCGGGGTGGTTCAGGGTATATCTCATCAATTTAGCCTCCATCCCCCGCCATGAAAGAAAAGGCGAAAAAATCGTTTCTTGACTTTTTTCAATGTTACCCTATGTCTACTGCATGCTGCTAGTAGATGGGGTGCCGCGGCACTGAACAGCAGCATCCTCTCCCCTCCCTTCCCCGGTGGCAGACGGTACAGTGCAGTAGGATTGGTAGCCGTCCTTGTCATCATCCCATGAGTGCTCCTGGCTGGCCTCAGATGCGGTCGGCCAGGGGCGCCTGGGTAAAAATAGGAATGACTCCCGGTTATTTCCAGCAGATGGTACAGAACGGCTGGTAATCGTCCTCATCATAGCAACTGGGGGCTGAACTCCATCAGTCCTGCCCCTTTCATGTCTAAAGAAAAGATTCTGTACTGCCTGGACTATCATAGCAGCGGGATGCTGGGCTCCTCTCCCCCCCACCGTTTAATGTCCTGCCTGGACTGTCATAGCAGCTGCAGGCTGCCTCCCCCTCATTTTATCTCACTAAAAACTCAGTGTTTCTTATTCCTGCATTCTTTATTACTTCATCACACAAATGGGGGGACCCTGCAACGGTGGCCCAGGAGGGTTGGGGGAGGAGGGAAGCAACGGGTGGGGTTGTTGCAGGGGCACCCCTAGAATGGCATGCAGCTCATCATTTCTGTGGGATCTGACATGGAGTGGCTGTGCTCTCTGGTACACTGCTTCTCTAGTACACTTGCCCCATATTCTAGGCAGGACTGACTCTATTTTTAGATACAACATAAAGGAAGGAATGACGGGGGGGGTCATTCCCCTTTTTGTCTTTGTGCCCCCAGCCGACCTCAGCAAAGGTCAGCCAGAAGCACCCATGACAGCAGCAGACGGTACAGAACAACTAGTAACCATCTCTGCTACCTTGCAAAGGCAAATGAATGCTGCTGTGTAGCGCTGCAGTGCCGCCCCTGTCAGCGGCATCCAGTACACATACGGTGACAGTGACAAAAGGCAAAACGGGCTCCATGGCTGCCATGCTATGGCATCTGCCAGGGCAATCCAGGGAAAAAGGGCGCGAAATGATTGTCTGCCGTTGCTTTCACAGAGGAAGGAATGAGTGATGACATTTACCCAGAATCACCCACGACACTGTTTTTGCACCATCATGCATTGGGATCTCAACCCAGAATTCCAATGGGTGGGGGAGACTGTGGGAACTATGGGATAGCTACGGGATAGCTACCCACAGTGCAACGCTCCAGAAATCGAAGCTAGCCTCGGTACATGGACGCACACCACCGAATTATTGTGCTTTGTGTGGCCGCGTGCACTCGACTTTATACAATCTGTTTTACAAAACCGGTTTATGTAAAATCGGAATAATCCTCTAGTGTAGACATACCCTTAGAGTGATTCTGCTGAAAGACTCGGCAACATATAAACCCCTGTCATTCCTTGGACTGAAGATTATAATGAGTTTTTCTCTGAAGAACAGTTCAGTAACATTTGTGGATACAAATAAGTACATGGATTAAAATGCTAAACAGGATCTGATTAATCAATGATGGGGAAGGCCAAGTGCGTTGCATAAACTGGTAAGACTAGAACGAAGGTTGTATGTAACTCTGAAATGTTCATAACTCTGAATGGAACATTATGGTTCTTTCAAAAGTTTACAACTGACCATTAATTTAATACAGTTTTGAAACTTTGCTATGCAGAAGAAAAATGCTGCTTGTAACCATCTTAATTTAAATGGAAGAAGCACAGAAAAAGTTCTTTCCCTACCGTACAAACCTGTATCACTATAACTACTTCCCTCAGGGATGTCAAAATCCACATCCCTGAGCAATGTGGTTATACCAACCTAACCCCTGATGTAGACACAGCTGTGTCGATGTGAGTGCTTCTCCCACTCACATAGCCCTCGTCCAGACTAACCCGCGGCATCGGCGGGTTAAAATCGATTGCTCGGGGATCGATATATCGCGTCTAGTCTGGACGCGGTGTATTGATCCCCGAGCGCGCTTACATCGATTCCGGAACTCCATCAATCCGAACGGAGTTCCGGAATCGACACGGAGAGCCGCGGACATCGATGGAGCGCCGTCCAGACTGGTGAGTACCTCGATTTTAGAAATTCGACTTCAGCTACGTTATTCTCGTAGCTGAAGTTGCGTATCTAAAATCGATTTTAATTCCTAGTCTGGACGTGGCCATAGCTTCTACTTCTCAGGGAGGTGGAATAACTATGCCGATGGGTGAAGCTATCCTGTCAGCGGAGCAGCATGTTCACTAATACGCTGCTGCAGGGGAACCGCACCGGTGTACACCCACAGTGGAGAATTAAACCCAAACAAGTCACAGCCTAAAGAAACAAGGAGGTGCGGGATGAAGAATGGGACTGTGACAACACAGGACTGAGTCATGTTTTTGTTGTGTGTCTTGCAGCTCAGTGTTTGGGAGGGGTCTTCGGGGGTAGATATTCACTCTCTCATCCTCCCACTCATGGTCCCCTGCAAGTGGCACACTAGGCCTTATGGGGACTCCAGGGCAGGAAGCACTTGGAGAAGAGGCACCAGAGTGGGCTAGGAAAGAGGGTTTCTACTGTTAAAATTTGGGGTTTTCTGGGGGAGGGGAGGGAATTCACATTGTGTCTTATATAAACACATGGGGGGGGGTCTCCACCACCATCCAGTAGCCTGGGGAGGGGCTCCTCCGTGCAGATCTGCACCATTCCCGGCGGGGGAGGTGGGCAGCATGGTCCAGGGCAATGCCCCCTCCCCCCGACCTCCCATCTCCGGCCTTTTGGGGGAAGGCGAGTGGAAAGTTAACATGGCCTGTCACAGCCTGGCAACCGCCCCTGTAGGGAGGGGGGTGCATGGGGGCCCGGCCAGCTGCTGCTGGGGGCTCCCGGGCAGCGCAGGGACACGCGGTGCCCCACCCCGGCCTCTTGCAAACCCGGAGTTCAGGGACAGACCCTGCAGGCTGCTCTGGAAAGCAAACCCTGCTGCCCCTGCCCCTGCCCCTGCCCCGGCCCTTCCCCTGCCCCACTCCGGGTCCCGGGGCGGCCGTGCGCTGGGGCCGGACCGCGGGCACTCACCGGGCCGGAGGGGAGCGCAGCCACCGCGCGTCCAGAGCGCGCAACGGCGAGGGCCGGGGGCGGCTGGTTTCCTTCTGCCCCAGCCCAGTCCTGGCCGGTCCGCGCCTGTCCGCCCGGGGAATCCCGGCAGGGGCCCGGCCCCTTCCCAGCTCCCTCCGCCCCGGGGCGCGGCTCCCTTTCCCAGCGCCGGACCTGCGCCCCTGGCCCCGTTCCCGGAGCGCACCCAGCGGCCCGGCCTCCGCGGGGCGCGCCAGGCTTCCCGCTGCGCCATGGCACAGCCGGGGGCCGCACAACCCATGGGGGGGGGGGAGCTGCAGCCCCCGACCCTCCCATCGCCCCCCCCCCGCCAAGTGCATGTCCGCATCTGCCACGGTTAGGGCATCTAGCGTCATAAATGGGGGGGGACTCGCTATTCTCACACCTACATGGTAATGTACAAATATTATTTTATTAAAAGTCTTTCTCCACCCACCCCCCCATCTGATAAAATCTCACCAAGAGACGAGCAAAGATGAGCCAGGCTGCTACCAGGTTAACACTTTCAATTTGTGTAGTTGGCACCTCTCCGTGCCACGGGGCGATATCTTTTATTGGACCAAGTATCAGGGGGCAGCCCTGTTAGTCTGGATCTTTGCTGCTTTTATTGGACCAAGCTCTGCTGGTGAGAGAGACAAGCTCTGATGCTCACCCCCAGCCAGACCTGAAGAGGAGCTCTGGGTAAGCCTGAAAGCTGTTCTCTCTCACCAACAGAAATTGGTCCAGTCCAAAGTATTCCCTCCCCCATCTTGTCTCCCTAATATAGAACCATAGAATATCAGGGCTGAAAGGGACCTCAGGAGGGATCTTGTCCAACCCCCTGCTCAAAGCAGGACCCATCCCCAACTAAATCATCCCAGCCAGGGCTTTCTCATGCCTGACGTGAGGTTCAGCCTTTCAAAGGGACACTATCAAATTGAAAACCTCATGATGCCATGCTGACTTAACTGCTCCTTTTTTCCAAAAGGATTTCGGACAGAGGAGCATGTCTTCTAATCCTTACATCCCCTCTGCAGCTAAAAAGAGGGGACAGAATTGTTTTAAATGTGACAACAGTAACAAACCCCACCAGCAATAAGGAACAATGGAGAGTGTAACCAAGAACAAAACTTGACAGGCAAATTGGATTGCTTTTTTGGGTAGAATTACAGGATTAATGAAAGAAAGGAAAGTGGTAGCTGTGAGACTTTTGTAAAGGATTTGTTATAATAACCCATGTGTATTCAAGTAGCAGACAGGAGACCGAATCAGAATCATGCCCCCATTGTACTGGGTGTCAAATAAACAGTAGGGCTGTCAAGCAATTAAAAAAAATAATCGCGATTAATTGCACAATTAAAAAAATTAATCGCGTTGTTAAACAACAATGGAATACCATTTATTTAAATATTTTTGGATGTTTTCTACATTTTCAAATATATTGATTTCAATTATAACAGAATGTAAAGTATACAGTGCTCACTTTATATTTATTTTTATTACAAATATTTGCACTGTAAAAACTAAAAGAAATAGTATTTTAAATTCACCTCGTACAAGTACTGTAGTGCAATCTCTTTAGCATGAAAGTTGAACTTACAAATGTAGAGTTATGTACAAAAAATAACTGCAATGAAAGATAAAACAATGTAAAACTTTAGCGCCTAGAAGTCCATCGGTCCTACCAATCGCTCAGACAAACAAACTTGGTTACAATTTGCAGGAGATAATGCTGCCCAGTTCTTGTTTATAGTGTCACCTGAAAGTGAGAACAGGCATTTGCATAGCACTGTTGTAGCCAGCGTTGCAAGATATTTATATGCCAGATGTGCTAAAGATTCATATGTCCCTTCATGCTTCAGCCACCATTCCATAGGCCATGCGTCCATGCTGATGACAGGTTCTGCTTGATAATGATCCAAAGCAGTGCAGACCGATGCATGTTCATTTTCATCATCTGTAGTTTCCACATTTGAGTGTTGCTCTTTTAAGACTTCTGAAAGCATATACAACACCTCATCCCTCTCAGATTTTGGATGGCACTTCTGATTTTTAAACCTTGGATCGAGTGCTGTAGCTAGTTTTAGAAATCTCACATTGGTATCTTCTTTGCATTTTGTCAAATCTGCTGTGAGAGTGCTCTTAAAACAAACATGTGCTGGGTCATCATCCAAGACTGCTATACCATGAAATACATGGCAGAATGCAGGTAAAACAGAGCCAAAGACATACAGTGCTCCCCCAAGAAGTTCAGTCACAAATTTAATTAACGCATTATTTTTTAACAAGTATCATCAGTATGGAAGCTTGTCCTCTGGAATGGTGGCTGAAGCATGAAGGGGCATATGAATGTTTAGCACATCTGGCATGTAAATACCTTGCAACACCGGCTACAAAAGTGCCATGTGAATGCCTGTTCTCACTTTCGGGTGACATTGTAAATAAGAAGCAGGCAGCAGCATCTCCTGTCAATATAAACAAACTTGTTTGTCTGAGCGATTGGCTGAACAAGGAGGAGGACTGAGTGGACTTGTAGGCACTAAAGTTTTACATTGTTTTGGTTTTGAGAGCAGTTATGTAACTAAAAAAAAATCGACATTTTTAAGTTCAACTTTCATGATAAAGAGATTGCACTACAGTACTAATATGAGGTGAATTGAAAAATATTGTTTCTTTCATTTATCATTTTTACTGTGCAAATATATGTAATAAAAATATTAATATAAAGTGAGCAGTGTACACTTTTTATTGTGTTGCAAGAGAAATCAATATATTTGAAAAAGTAGAAAAACATCCGAAAATACTTAATACATTTCAATTTGTATACTATTGTTTAACAGTGTGATTAATCACAATTAATTTTTTTAATTGGCACAAATTAAGCACTGCCATTACGTCACCAGTGTCATGGGCAACAAACAGGGCTCCCTAAAACTGGACAGGCGCTCTCCAACACCAGGTATTGCATCCTCAGCCGTTCCTGGATGCCCAGGTAGCTGCAGTGGCCACGATTCCTTATTATCTACATTTGACCAGTTAATTGTAATCCTTTTCCCCTCCCGCCTTGAATGCAGGACCTCACCCCAGTGATCCAGGCCTTGTCATCACGAGACTGGGCTGTGGCCAAGGGCTCTGCTCGGGGTGACAATTGACGGCAATTAGAAACTTGTGGCTCGTGCAGAATGCAGCCACCTGCTTGTTAAGGAGCATTTCTTGCTCAGAGCAAATGACATCTGGACCCTGCGCTGGCCTCCAGTTTCTTTCCACATGCAATTTAAAGATGTGGATTGTAACCTATAAAAGCAGCATTCCACACAGGGATGTGAGAGTCAGAAAACACAAATGCAGAAGACCTCCCACTCTTTACACTGGGCCTAGCCATGCTCCCATTTAAGTGTGTGTCAAAGCTCCCCCCACCTTCAATGAGAATGGAACTGGCCTCCAGAAGACCAAACAAGCAAGTGACAGTAAATCAGAGATTAGAATGAGGCCAGCGCTCTTGAATTTGCCAGTGCTCCTATCAGACCCTGGGCTGACCTGGAATTGAATGTGTGGCAGGCAAGCCCAGGAGGAGTGTATTTCGTCCTACGGTGGTTTGGCTCGTACCTGTCCATACAGAATATGGGGATCCCCACTATGCTGTCTTTGCATTCCACACTGCTCCCCTTTCTTTCTGCAGTGCTCAAGAGTGATGATGGCTTGCAGCAGAAAGAGAAGCTTCCGGTGTTGTTAAATTGAAGACCAACCTCTGTTCACCACAGGCCTTATCTCAGTTTCTACTGAGTAGCAGCCAAAGGACAGATGAGCTATCAGGAAACTGATCATAGTGTGTGGTTAGAGCCTCGGTACCCAACTGCTCATTGTCGGTATTTCTGCTGAAGTCTGTTCACACCTTGGATCTGTGCCCCTTATTTCTTATTCAAGTTAAAGGTATTATGCATTTGTAACCCACACACCTCCTGGGTGTAGTGCTCTGTCCCATCTAGGGGTGCTGAGACCACATAGAGAGAGTTTAATGAGTTTGCTTTACAGCCTGAGCTAACAGCTAATTGGCTTTTAGCTCATACTGTAGATCAGGGGTCGGCAACCTTTCAGAAGTGGGGTGCCGAGTCTTCATTTATTCACTCTAATTTAAGGTTTCACGTGCCAGTAATACATTTTAATGTTTTTAGGTCTCTTTCTATAAGTCTATAATATATAACTAAACTATTGTTGGATGCAAAGTAAGGGGGGTGGGATAGCTCAGTGGTTTGAGCAGTGGCCTGCTAAACCCAGGGTTGTGAGTTCAATCCTTGAGGGGGCCACCTAGGGATCTGGGGCAAAAATCAGTACTTAGGCCTGCTAATGAAGGCAGGGGGCTGGATTCAATGACCTTTCAGGGTCCCTTCCAGTTCTAGGAGATAGGTATATCTCCAATTATTACTATTTTGTTTTTAAAATGTTTAAGAAGCTTCATTTAAAATTAAATTCAAATGCAGAGCCCCCCAACCAGTGGCCAGGACCTGGGCAGTGTGAGTGCCACTGAAAATCAGCTCACATGCCACCTTCAGCACACATGTCATAGGTTGCCTACCCCTGCTGTAGAGGCTCAGGCACTATGCTCCAGAGCTCCCAGGTTCAATCCCACATCCTAAGATTCAGAGACTTCCCAGTTGAAATCCCAAACAAGCCCCTACTTGTGACACCAACTGTCATAAACAGATAGTTAAGGGTTAATGCCTCTTTTACCTGTAAAGGGTTAAGAAGCTCAGTAAACCTGGCTGACACCTGACCAGAGGACCAATGGGGGGACAAGATACTTTCAAATCTTGGTGGAAGGAAGTCTTTGTTTGTGCTCTTTGTTTTGGGGGTTGTTCGCTCTTGGGACTAAGAGGGACCAGACATCAATCCAGGCTCTCCAAATCTTTCTGAATCAGTCTCTCATGTTTCAAACTTGTAAGTATAGCCAGGCAAGGCATGTTAGTCTTATTTTTGTTTTTTCAACTTGTAAATGTTCCTTTTTGCTGAGAGGATTTTACCTCTGTTTGCTGTAACTTTGAACCTAAGTCTAGAGGGTGTTCCTCTGGGCTATATGAATCTGATTACCCTGTAAAGTATTTTCCATCCTGATTTTACAGAGATGATTTTTACCTTTCTTTTCTTTAATTAAAAGCCTTTGTTTCTTAATACCTGATTGATTTTTCCTTGTTTTTAGATCCAAGGGGATTGGATCTGGACTCATCAGGAATTGGTGGAGGAATGGTTAATTTCTCCTTGTTTTAAGATCCAAGGGGTTTGGATCTGTGTTCACCAGGATATTGGTGAAGTCCCTCAAGGCTACTCAGGGAAGGGAATGTTTTGGGGGGACAGGGAGTGATCCAGACACTGAAAATTCTGGACGGTGGCAGTGATACCAGATCTAAGCTAGTAATTAAGCTTAGAAGTGTCCATGCAGGTCCCCACATCTGTACCCTAAAGTTCAGAGTGGGGAAGGAACCTTGACACCAACAGACCCCAATCATTGGTGGACAGGATCAAACCTGGGCCTCTGCACAGCTTCTCTGGCCTACCAGGATCCTCCAGGCATCCATCCAACCACTCTGTGCTCACAGGGAGCTTGGCTTTCTGCTGGGCTCCTCTCTGGGAGCTGAGCCTGAGCGGTCTCTCCATCTCCTATGCTGCCCTGGGCTCTGCTGAACTGAACTTATTTTAAGACTCCCCTGCATGATTAGCATGCCTTGCAGTGGGGCGGGGCAGGCCTGCCTGCCCCTGCAGCTGCTCTGTGACCTCTTTTTGTCTGGTGTAGGGTTTGTACACCCTGTCGCAAGCCAGCTCCTGTATTCGCTGGCACCAGCCGCTCTTTGGAGATCTGAGCTCTTGTGCTAATTGCATGCTCTGACATTAGGAGAGGTTATCCTCAGCTGCTGAAGGCCATGGGGTTTTCTCCCTCAGTGCTAGGGGCTGAAAGTCCTAGGTTCAATCCCCTAGCAGGACTATGATATCTGTATGTATGTGTCACGGATTCACGGCATCAACACCTTGCTGATGTGACAGTCACTACAGTGGCCAAAAACGACAGGGCTCCGAGCAGAGACGGGAAACCAGTCTCCAGCCTGTTTTAACGCCTGTCTGATGACAGGCGGAAGAAATGAATGACTCAATCTAGCCAGGTCCAGTCTCGCAGTCCTCATGCCTTGTTTAGGCAAAACTCCCATGGACGTTAGCAGGGGATTTGCCTGTTCCGCCGTGCAGTCCTCTCTCCTGCTCCATGGCGCCAATCGTCACTATTCAGCAAAACGGAGGCTGCCAGCACAGGGCACAGATGCCAGCGTTACTCAAAACCAACATTGTATAATAAGCTTGAGTGTGTGGGCCTTGAAGCCCATCTCAGGATGGGAGTTTTCAGAGTGCAATAGGGCATAAGCTACATTTCCCAATACTAGTCAACCCTATGTCTAGAAATTCATTACAAATAGGGTGACCAGATGTCCCAATTTTATAGGGACAGTCCCAGTTTTTGGGTCTTTTTCTTATATAGGCTCCTATTTCCCCTCACCCCCGTCCCGATTTTTCATATTTGCTGTCTGGTCACTCTAATAACAAATATTGCAGCAATCAATGGGATTTTCGTATGTAACCTTAGTCCAGTCCCTAGAGGATAGATAGTGGGCACATAATTATTTACTGAGCGACCACCTCTGGGTAGGACTCAGTAACACACTGTCCTGTTTGCTTTGCTGTGGGTTTGCTTGTGTAACCCACGTGCGTAATGGGGAGATATCTCTTTAAGAAACCCATTGCGGGGAGGTAGGAGTGAGTTGTGCCTGGGTCATTGTCACTAGGCAGATTAAGCACTCCCCATCCAGAAGCTTCTGGAATTGAGTGTGGTCGTTTTGGGACTGCTCCAGTAGGTTCCCTGTTGCTGGGATCAGACCCCATGAGGGCAGCAGTCTGGGCCGCTGCTTTGCGCCAGGCCCTGTGCTCTCTGCGGGCTGGGAGAAGCTGGGCCCAGGAGCAGGAAACAGGCTGGTGTCTCAAACTCTGAAGCATTTTGCTGCAAGTTAGTGACATGTTAACCCTCTAACAGGGAAGCCCAGTCAATGCTAATTATAGCCAGGGGAAAATAACTTCTATTTTAATTGCACGCTTTGAATGTGGTTTTGATTTTAGCCAAACTGGTCTAGTTACATTGTCTCAATTAGTGCCAGTCACCAACTTTTCTTTAAATGCAGTAATGGGGAAAGAGTCATTTCTATTTTGCTATTCTCAGTTTTGTATTTTCTTGTAAGAGGGTTTTCTTTAAAGCTGTACACTTGTGACTTAACTCTGTGGCTAGTTAATCAGTTAGCTGGCTGGCAAGCGGAGGATGAATCTGCATAGATTCCAGCTGAAGATTCCTACAAGCAAGTAGGGGGAGATGTTTTAGACTCAGCAAACTGTATAGATTTGGGATCAAAGACTCTGGGACTTAGGTGACCTAAACCTAAGCCTTTGGGAACTCTGTTTCCTCTCACTGTGTTTCTGTGAACTGTTCAGATTTAAATTTGTTTGTTTATGTTTATGTATAACTGTGAAATTATACATTATTATTAACTGTGGATTATAAAATAGCCAAGTTATGCTGTAAAATTTAGATTATTATTTCTTTATCATATGATTTTATAAAGTTATTTAATTAGATTAATTTCTTTAGTTCCTTTCGGGACTTGACTGTGGGGAGGTTGACCCTATGCAGTCCTTGCTGAAAATCCTTAGAGACTGAACTTGGGTCTCCAGCTACTTTTCTATGAGAATTGGGCTTTTTAGGCACTGGAGAAGGGCAGTGAAGTGAACTCTAGCCCACCCAAAGGTTACACTTGACCTTACATTCACACTGAGAATCATGAATAGAAATCATTAAAGGAAGCCATTTAGGGATTTGGGGCAAAAATCTGTCTGGGGTTTGGTCCTGCTTTGAGCAGGGGGTTGGACTAGATACCTCCTGAGGTCCCTTCCAACCCTGATATTCTATGATTCTATATCTACTTAAACACTTTACTAGCCAGTCTAAAATATCCATGTGTAAAGCCTATTGAACACTTGCTGTCCCCTTGCATTTAAGCATCTCTGAAACCTCTCCGCTTTTCCCTTCTCAATGCCCGCGTACGCTGCAGACAATGACCTCTGGTGGGGTGAACAGTGATAAAGGGTTGCAATTCCCCCCCCAGGCTCAGAGGTACTGTTTTATACAAGACTGGTCATCGCCATGGTTGTGATTCTTTGGCTCATCCTCCTTGTCCTCTTCAGGAAATGTAAGTGATCAGTAAATTAAGTATCAGAGGGGTAGCCGTGTTAGTCTGGATCTGTAAAAAGCGACAAAGAGTCCTGTGGAACCTTATGGACTAACAGAAGTATTGGAGCATAAGCTTTAGTGGGTATTCACATGCGTCTGACGAAGTGGGTATTCGCCCACAAAAACTTATACTCCAATACTTCTGTTAGTCTACAAGGTGCCACAGGACTCTGTCGCTTTTTACAGTAAATTAAGGCATTTATTGAGGGTGGTCAATGTAGCTCTTTCATAGCCTTGTACAAAGAGTTTTCCATCTTCGAAAACGGTTTCATGCTGCTGACGGAGGTTGTGTGAGCTCCCTGGCTGCCAAGGATTGGATGCTTCTCATTCCACATGATCTAGGGAAATTTGCTGGAAACTGAATCATGGCTCAAGGATTGTCAGGGAGTGAGAAAGAGCAACCCTGCAGCAGATCTCTGCTTGGCAGTGACTGGAAACTGGAAGCCTTCCATCGTAACACCTTTCCCCAGCATTGACCTGTCCATAGAAAGAAAATCAAGGAAATGTCATTTTCTTGGTGAGACAAGTAGGGTGCGGTAATATTTTTATTGGACCAACTTGTGCTGGGGAGAGAGAGAAGCTTTCGAGCTCTACAGAGCTCAGAGTGTTACAGGGCCTTTCTCAGACCTGAAGAAGAGCTCTGTGTAGCGTAAAAGCTTGTCTCTCCCCCCCCCCCCCGATAGAAGTGGGTCCAATAAAAGATATTACCTCAGCCGCCTTGTCTCACTAATATCCTGGGACCAGCAGAGGTGAAAGTAACTGAAGGTCCTGAGCAAGGGGGCCCCCTCAGGCAGAAGGGGCGGGGCCTCAGGCAGAGGGGGCGGGGCCTTTAAATCCCTGGGCCCTTTAAATCACGGCTGGAGCCCCAGGGCTCCCAGCTGCCACCGCCACTACCCCAGGGCTCCAGCAGTGGGGCTCTGGCAGCAATTTAAAAGGCCAGGGGCTCTGGCCGCTGCTGGGAGCCCAGGGCCCTTTTAAATTGTCAGCCTGGGGAAGCTGCCCCCTGCTGGTACAGTCGGCTGTGTACCGGCTCTCGCTGGTACGCTGTACTGGCTTACTTTCACCTCTGCCGACACGGCCACAGTAACACTGCAAACAACAATGGAGGTTTTCTTGGTGCTCATTTAGGCCCAATTCTGCCACCTTTTTTCCCCTTCCTCAGTATGTTTCCACTGCCAGCAGGTCTACACGATGGGAGCAAAAAGGGTGGCAAAAGAGGCGTGTTCAGCTTTTTCCTAAGCAGAGAAAATTCAAATTGAACTATCTGCAAAGCTAAAATGTCAGAAAGCTAATTACTAATTTGCTTTGTGGCAGATGCCTTCAACTGTGGAAACCAAAGGTATGTATTACTTGTTGTATAAAACATCCAGCTACACAGGAGGGGAGGTCGTAGGAGGGAAAGAGAGATTACAGTCTGTACTGGAGAGGCACTGTTCACAAAGCTGAAATTTGGGGTCTGCATCCCCAGAGGAAGAATAATCAGGCTAAAGCTCAAGGGGGAAGAAAGCTCAAGGAGGCTCATGGGAGCAGTATTGCCAGCACCAAGCTTTCAGAAATGATGAGTCAGCCTCAAAATCATGGAAATTGGCTTGAAAATTATGAGATTTTTAAAAAAAGGTTTGGTTTCTGAGCCATTTGGACACACTCACTTCACGTTTTTGAGCTTTTCTCCTCAGCTTTGAGGACTAGAAACTTACATTTAAAAGAATGAAAGCTGAGCCTCTCTGTCACTTGACTCCAGGAGCTGGGGCTTTAAGAAAAACACCAACTATCACAAAAACTGGTAACACAAACTTCAGCCTCTGAAATGAATGCCAAAGGTTCAGGATAAACAACAAATCACATCAGGGCGAAGTGCTAAAATCAAGGGGAGGGGGCGGGATTCTCTTTCTGCAGGAAACAAAGGATAAGCCATAAACAACAAAAGTGTGAAACTTGTAAGTGATACGTAACTCCAGGCAGGGTAATAAGTCAGTGATTTAGATAATGGCACAAAGAGCACATGTATAAAGTTTTGGGAAGATACCAAGCTGGGAGGGGTTGCAGCTGCTTTGGAGGAGAGGATTAAAATTCAAAAAGATCTGGACGAACTGGAGAAATGGTCTGAAGTAAATAGGATGGAATTATACAAACAGGTAAAAATGCCTGCATCCCAGCCCAGCCCTCCTGAGCAAAGCCAACAATAGCCACCAAAGGTAGATAAATGACAGAGGCAAAATTATTGTTTCAAGCTTTCAAAGAGCAAATCTAAACAACTGGTGGTAGAGCTGGTGGAAACTGAAGTTTCCATTCCACAAAAAATTCTGACTTTCCATTTGTTTTGATTCCGATTGAGAACGAAAAGTCAAAATTTCCGATTCATTTTGGAAAATAAGCATTCAAAAAAATGTCAACTCTGGACACCAAATGTCCATCTGATTCATTTCTGTTTTGACTTTTTATATTCTATTACATATCTAGATACATAATAGTAAACATAATATATTTATAATATAATAAAAATAATATTTAATATAAAAGTTTAAATAACATGAATCAAAATGGCACTATAGAAAGGAAACATTTCAGCTTTCTCTTAAAAAATATTTGTTGAAATCAACACAGTCCCACAAAATGTTTCCATTTTGATGGAAAACTCTTTCATCCAAAAAAAAAATTCAGTCAATTCTAATTAACAGCATCCAAATGGAAAGAGAGTTTCATAGGCAGTGCTCTGGCCTGGGCCTCAGGAACTGTGGGTTCAATTCCCAGCTCCACCACAAATGACCCAAGTAGGAAGTTGGACAATTCACTTAATTTATCCTGTGCCTCAGTTCCCCCATCTATAAAATGAGGGAAATATTTCCCTGCCTCGCAAAGGCAGAATGTATTAATGGTGGTAAGGTAATCTGGTATTACAATGTGAAAGCTATCTCAGTAGCTAGACGGGCATGTTTCTTTCAGTTTGTAGAATTCAGATCCAGATGATCTGATGAGCCACATTTCAAAAATCCAGCTCGTTAGAGGACTGGATCGCTCAGGGGATCAGTAGTAGGCTAATGTAGCCTTTCACCCCTGAATCCAATCCAGCCCAGAAACAGGGGAAATTGTTACCATCTACAGGCTGGGTGGTGCTTTATGTGCAAATAGGTGGTGGTCTAAGTCTCCTTCTTAATGGACAGATGTCCACATCATTAAAAACCACCTTCGCAATTAGCAGTAATTGCCACCCTTGGTAGGAATCTGCAAAAAGAAAAACAGCCTGAGAATGAACTGATTCTTCACCCTACAGAGGACTCCTTGGAAATCGGGGTGAGGAATAATAGGCAGGGCAGTATGGGCAATGTTGTTGTTGTCCCTTGGACAAAGAAAGGACTTCAGGCTCCAGCATGAATAAACTGAATCTTATTCCAGAGCTATTACACCTCAGAAGACCTTCTACAATCAAATGATGAATCAAAATGCAAACCATTAAAACAGCTTCCCATGGTTCCAAGAGGAGGAATCTCTTGGTAGTGACCACATCATGTATCTCAGTATCTCTCTTCCTACCGTGGGCAGGGAGGTTAGAGGACTATTACCCATGTGCACGCACACGCAAGTGCGGACTCGTGCATTAGCATCTTCCTACTGGGACAAGGGGTTATTCTGCCTATGAGGCCTCTACCACATGGGCTGTGCCCTGCATGTGGAGACGGGACTGGCTTCCAAGAACAGGGAACAACGGAGCACCGTCAGCTATTGGAGGAATTATATTTATATGCTCTTTTCCCCAAGCATCTCCACACCTTGCCACCAAAGAGCTGAAGGGTTTTCTCTCTTTGACCTTCGGTGGTAGGATGACAATTTCTCTGCAAGTATTCCCAGCTTTCAAGGGCTTTTGCAGCCAGAAAAGGTTGCAGGTATTTTTGCTGCTCTGACCCTTGTTTAGCAACATATAAAAACATTCTTATACTGTATCATCTCAATAAAATCCTGTTCTAATTTTGAAAACCAATCTGATGCTATGCCCTGTCCCATTGCAACTTGGGTGCTGGCCACTTGGCAATCCTGTGCCATTGACAAAAAGAGGAATTTATTCATCTGTTAATGCTGGCGTAGTGGTTATGTTTCATTGATATGTTTGTGGCATGCAATTGAAAATGAATGATAATCATTCCACAGTAGGGTTTTAATAAATGTCTTCCATTGACAGAGTGTGCTTTGGAAAATGACATTCCGCCATTTCCTTTCCTTAATGCATTGATTCTCAAACAAGACAACCAACTTCAGAAAATGGCTGAAAAATAAATTGTGTTGGCATATAAACATTTATAGCAGCTTCTGTATCCTCCCAGGTCATTAGTCAGCCAATTTATTACATTGAGAAGTGTGTGTATCTGGTGTTAGTTTTTCAGATAAATATTTGGTCATGCTTCATAGATTTGTTTTTGGAAAGAAAGTACATGTCACCACCTCCACGAAACTATTTGTAAGCCTTTCATGAGAGCATTGTGGCCCTGATTCTCCATTAGTCTGCACCTTTCATAGCCATTTACATCAGTGCGTAGAGTAATGAAGAATCTGAATCCCGCAAGAGTTTTCCAGGCCTCCTGGAGCAAGTGAAGGACCCCACTCCAGGGGCCCCGAAAAACTCTCGTGGGGGCCCCTGCGGAGCCCAGGGCCTGGGGCAAATTGCCCCTCTTGCCCTCCCCTCTGGGCGGCCCTGCTTTTACGTTACTAGATGAGGCCTGCAGGAAAGGTCAGAACAGGGATAGGAAGAGGTGGGCGGGTGGACACTAAGACCTGGGTTGCCCTACACAGCTGCGTATGCCTAAGGATGGCCGGGGGTGGGGAAGGCAAATAGCAGTGTAAATGTGGGAGCCATTGCTTGGGCAGGTACCCCTGTAGGGTATAACCTGGGGGTGCAGCCTTGTAGGGCACTTTATTCACCTAAGCTGTGCCTCGCTGTCTGCACTGCTATGGATACCTGTGGGTCCGGTGTCAGTGCCCTGCGTGCCCCACTAACAGGGTCGGCTTTAGGAAGTGCGGGGCACAATTCGAACAGTTTTGACGGGGCCCTGGCAGGGATGACTTAAAAAAAAAAACACGTGGGGCTTGTACTCACAGGGCGGTGCTCCGAGACTTCGGCGGCAGGTCCTTCACTCACTCCAGGTCTTCGATGGCATTGAAGGACCCACCGCCGAAGGGCCACCAAAGCGAGCGAAGTACCTGCCGCCAAAGTGCTGCTGAAGACCTGGGGTGCCGCCAGGTGAGTAAAAATTAAAAAGGCGCCTCTAGCCAGGAAAGGGATTCTCACTGGGCGTGGGGCACTCTTAGGCATGGGGCTCGATTCGGGGGAATTCGTGGAATAGGCCTAAAGCTGGCCCTGCCTACTAAGGGTAGATGCAGGCTCAGCAACGGCCTTTGTCCCAATGCGCTTCCAGAGTGAGGGAGGTGAACGGACACATGGTTACCCACACTCCCAAAGACTGGCTGGGGTCAAGGCTGTCTCTTGCCAGACGCTCAGCTCTGGAACTCCCCATACTGGACATGTAGCTCCTGAGCTTGCTGACCTTCTCAGCCCACCTACATACTGGGGCTTTCTCAAGGTTTTGACTGAGGGCCTGATATCGGCTGCCCCTTCATAGCTGAGCGAAGAGTTGGGTTTTGAGGTGGATTAGATGAGATCTGCATAGTTGCGTAGTAATTTGGTATTGTTTTGTAATATTGCTTCGGAACTGGCAGACAGGGCATCAGACTGGGAATCAGGAGACATGGGTTCTGTTTCCAGCTCAGTTACTGACCTGCTGGGTGACTTTGGATCAGACACGTCATCAATCCGTGCCTCTGTTTCCCCTCCCACTCTGTGTCTGTCACGCCTTGTTTAGATTGCAAGCACTTTTAGGGTGACCAGACAGCAAATGTGAAAAATCGGGAAAGGGGTAATAGGAGCCTATATAAGAAAAAAACCCAAAAATCAGGACTGTCCTTATTAAATCAGGACATCTGGTCACCCTAAGCCCTTTGGGGAGTGGGGATTGTCTCTCACTGTGTTTGCACAGCGCTGAGCACAAGGGAACCAAAATGTTGGTTGGGGACACCTAGGCGCTACTGTAATAAAAATAAAAAATACTAAGGTTATAGAACAAAGTCAGCAGGGTTCCATTCGTGTAACAGGAGTGAGAGGAGTTGTAGGCCCTTTAAAGTTTACTGTGCTGTGACAGGTTGTCATAAACAGATAGCTAAGGGTTAATGTCTCTTTCACCTGAAGCACCTGACCAGAGGACCAATCAGGAAACAGCATTTTTTTTTTTCAACTCTGGGTGGAGGGAAGTTTGTGGCTGAGTCTTTGTCTGCCTGCCTGCTTTTCTCTCAGCTATGAGGAGAGATTTCTATTTCCTGCTCTCTAATCTTCTGTTTCCAAGTTGTGAGTACAGAGATCATGTATTTACATGTCTATAGTTGCTGGAGTGCTTTAATTTGTATTCTTTTTGAATAAGGCTGTTAATCCAATATTCTTTTAAGCAATTGACCCTGTATTTGTCACCTTAATACAGAGAGACCATTTGTATGTATTTTCTTTCTTTTTATATAAAGCTTTCTTTTTAAAACCTGTTAAAGTTTTCTTTACTGGGAAATTTCAGGGAAATTGAGTCTGTACTCACCAGGGAATTGGTGGGAGGAAGAAATCAGGGGGAGATCTGTGTGTGTTGGATTTGCTAGGCTGATTTTGCATTCCCTCTGGGTGAAGAGGAAAGTGCTTTTGTTTCCAGTACTGGGAACGGAGAGTGGGAGTCACTCTGTTTGGATTCACAGAGCTTGTGTCTGTGTATCTCTCCAGGAGCACCTGGAGGGGGGGGAGGGAAAAAGGATTATTTCCCTTTGTTGTGAGACTCAAGGGATTTGGGTCTTGGGGTCCCCAGGGAAGGTTTTTCAGGGGGACCAGAGTGCCCCAAAACACTCTAATTTTTTGGGTGGTGGCAGCAAGTACCAGGTCCAAGCTGGTAACTAAGCTTGGAGGTTTTCATGCTAACCCCCATATTTTGGACGCTAAGGTCCAAATCTGGGACTAGAGTTATGATACAGGTATATATTAGCCACACACCCATTGTTTTGTCGTTAATCTGAGGGATTTGCTGTTGAACTATAGACACATCTTCACAGGCGCCTGTCGTTTTCATTGGGATGCAAATCCTGTAGCTTTGCCAGAAGATTCTTTCCCACTGGTGGCTCTTTTCCAGAGTTTTGGACACCAACCACCTTTTGATTAATTGAAGAGTTGTCATAAACAGATAGCTAAGGGTTAATGTCTCTTTCACCTGAAACACCTGACCAGAGAACCAATCAGGAAACCGGATTTTTTTTCAACTTTGGGTGGAGGGAATTGTGTGTCTGAGTCTTTTGTCTGTCTGCCTGCTGTCTCTGAGCTTTGGAGAAGTAGCTCTGTTTTCTAATCTTCTGTTTCTAAGTGTAAGGACAAAGAGATCAGATAGTAAGTTATATGGTTTCTTTTCTTTGGTATTTGCATGAATATAAGTGCTGGAGTGCTTTGATTTGTATTCTTTTTGAATAAGGCTGTTTATTCAATATTCTTTTAAGCAATTGACCCTGTGTTGTATCATCTTAATACAGAGAGAACATTTGTATTTTTTCTTTCTTTTTTATATAAAGCTTTCTTTTAAGACCTGTTGGAGTTTTTCTTTACTTCAGGGAAATTGAGTCTGTACTCACCAGGGAATTGGTGGGAGGAAGAAATCAGGGGAGGTCTGTGTGTGTTGAATTGGCTAGCCTGATTTTGCATTCCCTCTGGGGAATAGGAAAGTCCTTTTTGTTCCCAGTACTGGGGAACGGAGAGGGGGAATCACTCTGTGTAGTTTCACAGAGCTTGTGTCTGTGTATCTCTCCAGGAGCACCTGGAGGGGGGAAGGGAAACAGGATTATTTCCCTTTGTTGTGAGACTCAAGGGATTTGGGTCTTGGGGTCCCCAGGGAAGGTTTTTCAGGGGGACCAGAGTGCCCCAAAACACTCTAATTTTTTGGGTGGTGGCAGCAAGTACCAGGTCCAAGCTGGTAACTAAGCTTGGAGGTTTTCATGCTAACCCCCATATTTTGGACGCTAAGGTCCAAATCTGGGACTAGAGTTATGATACAGGTATATATTAGCCACACACCCATTGTTTTGTCGTTAATCTGAGGGATTTGCTGTTGAACTATAGACACATCTTCACAGGCGCCTGTCGTTTTCATTGGGATGCAAATCCTGTAGCTTTGCCAGAAGATTCTTTCCCACTGGTGGCTCTTTTCCAGAGTTTTGGACACCAACCACCTTTTGATTAATTGAAGAGTTGTCATAAACAGATAGCTAAGGGTTAATGTCTCTTTCACCTGAAACACCTGACCAGAGAACCAATCAGGAAACCGGATTTTTTTTTCAACTTTGGGTGGAGGGAATTGTGTGTCTGAGTCTTTTGTCTGTCTGCCTGCTGTCTCTGAGCTTTGGAGAAGTAGCTCTGTTTTCTAATCTTCTGTTTCTAAGTGTAAGGACAAAGAGATCAGATAGTAAGTTATATGGTTTCTTTTCTTTGGTATTTGCATGAATATAAGTGCTGGAGTGCTTTGATTTGTATTCTTTTTGAATAAGGCTGTTTATTCAATATTCTTTTAAGCAATTGACCCTGTGTTGTATCATCTTAATACAGAGAGAACATTTGTATTTTTTCTTTCTTTTTTATATAAAGCTTTCTTTTAAGACCTGTTGGAGTTTTTCTTTACTTCAGGGAAATTGAGTCTGTACTCACCAGGGAATTGGTGGGAGGAAGAAATCAGGGGAGGTCTGTGTGTGTTGAATTGGCTAGCCTGATTTTGCATTCCCTCTGGGGAATAGGAAAGTCCTTTTTGTTCCCAGTACTGGGGAACGGAGAGGGGGAATCACTCTGTGTAGTTTCACAGAGCTTGTGTCTGTGTATCTCTCCAGGAGCACCTGGAGGGGGGAAGGGAAACAGGATTATTTCCCTTTGTTGTGAGACTCAAGGGATTTGGGTCTTGGGGTCCCCAGGGAAGGTTTTTCAGGGGGACCAGAGTGCCCCAAAACACTCTAATTTTTTGGGTGGTGGCAGCAAGTACCAGGTCCAAGCTGGTAACTAAGCTTGGAGGCTTTCATGCTAACCCCCATATTTTGGACGCTAAGGTCCAAATCTGGGAATAAGGTTATAACATGAAAGCCTCCAAGCTTAGTTACCAGCTTGGACCTGGTACTTGCTGCCACCACCCAAAAAATTAGAGTGTTTTGGGGCACTCTGGTCCCCCTGAAAAACCTTCCCTGGGGACCCCAAGACCCAAATCCCTTGAGTCTCACAACAAAGGGAAATAATCCTGTTTCCCTTCCCCCCTCCAGGTGCTCCTGGAGAGATACACAGACACAAGCTCTGTGAAACTACACAGAGTGATTCCCCCTCTCCGTTCCCCAGTCCTGGGAACAAAAAGGACTTTCCTATTCCCCAGAGGGAATGCAAAATCAGGCTAGCCAATTCAACACACACAGACCTCCCCTGGAGGGCACCCCAACACAAGAAAACAGGAATCATGACTTCTAAGGCAAAAATTGAGGCCGAAGAGCAATTCAAAGACGCTGAACACAGGCGACAAATGGAAATGAAAGAAAGAGAAGAACAGATCAGAGAGGCCGCCTACCAAAGAGAACAGGCAGCCTTCCAAAGAGAACAGGCAGCCCAAGAGGCAGCACACAAAAGACTCAGACACACAATTCCCTCCACCCAAAGTTGAAAAAAAATCCGGTTTCCTGATTGGTTCTCTGGTCAGGTGTTTCAGGTGAAAGAGACATTAACCCTTAGCTATCTGTTTATGACAAGAGTAAGAAAGGGGCCTTGGTGTCCTTCATTTTTTTGGACAAAAGGCCACGTTTTTGATGGAGCTGCAGATTCTGGAACGTAAGGGGAGAGGTGAGTCTTGGCTTATTTTTTGTGAAAGGTTTAGTTCAGGATGTAAGTGTGCTTAAGCTACTAAATAGCAGTGAGCATACTCTAATCAAGTTCGACATGCACTTCTCAGGTGGCATAAGACCAAGTGACAGGATTGTGACACTGCACTTCAAAAAGGGGGATTTTAATAGACAATAGGAAACAGTCTGAAGGGAAAAGTTAGGAAATTAAAATCCAGAGAATCAGTATGGAAGCTTCTGAGAGACTTAGATTGGGGACAGAATCCATGCTTATCCTAGAACCAAAGCAAATAGCATGAAACAGAGCACAAAGGGGAAAATGGTACAGTCAAATGGCAAGGTATGAGAGTTTCCTGAGGCCAAAGGGTATTTTATATAATGGGAAGGCAGCTCAAATGATGCTAATACGACTTTGGCTGCTTTGCAGCCAGAGCAGGAGTCTGAATTTGGCCCATCACTTGAAATCAAACAGGATCCATAATTTTCCTAAACAGTGAAGGAAATTAACTCAGCATATGCCCCAAGAGAATAAGGCAACGTAGCCAACTCAGTTACTATTGGGGAAACCCCTGTCTTCCAGGTAGGTTCTGGTGCGTAGGCCCCTCGATTTCAGTTTCTCCCAGAGAAAAAGAGAGAAATCTTGCCTGTAAGCAGCCAGCCCTGTGAAGCCAGTATCCTCTTTCATTGCCTGTTTCTCCTTCTTCCTTCCTTCCTTCCTTCCAAATGGGGCCGGCATCACAGAGAGGCACTGACTGACTGCAGCCCTAGTTCCAGTCCTGGGCTGCCACCAAGCTAAAATCCTGCGCCGTGGCAGGGCGCTAAATTAGATGTCTCCCGCGGTCCCTTCTAACCCTATGGTTCTACGATTCTAAACTCAATACAGCCCCAAACGTGGAGTGGGCAAATGTGGTTTTACATTATCTTTGTACTCTCCACCCCCGATTTGGGGGCAGCTGGTTGGTTTGCCCCAGAGACTGCTCTAATTTTCCCTCTTGGTGCAGCAACCCAGGAAAGCCGGAGGGCAGAATGCTCTGGCCACACCTCTTCTGTCCTCCGTATACACCCCTGTGACGTTATTGATATAAACTGGGACCATATAGAACATGGGTGGCAACCAAGGTCCTGTAGTGGCACCAAATCCTAGGAAAAGGGGGTCATATAAGGTGTCTAAGACCAGGTTACAGATTACTGGTTATGATTATGCTGTCTGTATGTCTGTATCATTTTGGTAGTTGAAGTTATGAATATTGGCTGCATGCTGTCTGTATTTCAAACTTGTGTTGTGTTACTGGGAAAGATCCCAGACAAGTTGGTGTCAGCTCTATTTAGCCTGCTTGATGGCCCATTAAGGACCATCACTTACACAATTGTCCCATCGAGAGAAGGCAGTTATGCCCTGTGACTCAGCAGGGTGTGCAGAAACTGCCCCATGTGACTGCAAACTCCATTCTGCTGTAATTTTCCACAGTAAGAACAAAGAAGTGTTCTTACACCTGGAAGTGCCTATATAAGGCTGATGCCTCATCTCCATCTTGTCTTCAATTCTGCTTCTTACCTCTGGAGGGACTTTGCTACAAGCTGAAGCTCTGCACAAAGGACTGAATGACCCATCCCAGCGGGGGATGTTCTCCAAAGACTTGATTTGAACCTGCAGTTTACTCTATCACTGCTACAAGCCTGAACTAAGAACTTTGCCATCACTGTATGTAATTGATTCCATTTAACCAATTCTAGCTCTCATCTCTATCTTTTTCCCTTTATGAATAAATCTTTAGATTTTAGATTCTAAAGGATTGGCAACAGCGTGATTTGTGGGTAAGATCTGACTTGTATATTGACCTGGGTCTGCGCCTTAGTCCTTTGGGATCGAGAGAAACTTTTTCTTTTACTGGGGTGTTGGTTTTCATAACCATTCATCCCCAGGACGGGTGGCACTGGTGGTGACACTGGGAGACTGGAGTGTCTAAAGAAATTGCTGGTGTGACTTGTGGTTAGCCGGTGGGGTGAAATTGAAGTCATTTTTGTCTGGCTGGTTTGGTTTGCCTTAGAGGTGGAAAACCCCAGCCTTGGGCTGTGACTGCCCTGTTTGAGCAATTGGTCCTGAATTGGCACTCTCAGTTGGGTCCCGCCAGAACCGCAACATCACAACCCCTTCTTTGCCCCGTATACCCCACACCTGGAACCTGGGCTGGGCCTGCTAGCTCCTGGGTGGCTGCCGTGTCCACAGCACCACCTCTGGTGAAGCAGAGGACAGCCTCTGGGCCCTACCGGTACAAGCATGCTGGATGTCCCACCCACAAGGTCCTGAGGAAAGAAGACTGAGAGGGGACCTGAGAACTGTCTTCCAGTATATTAAAGGTTGTTACAGAGGACAGGGATGAATAGTTCTTCGTGTCCTCCCATCAGTGCCCAGGGGATAATCAGTTTAATCAGCAGCAAGCATGATTTAGATTACATATCAGGAAAAACTTTATGACAGGCACAGATGACACATGGGGGGGCATGTGGGTTAACGTGTCCCCCCAGATTTCTGCTTGGCCTGCCAGGGCAGGAGAGAGAGAAGCTTTGTCCTCCTCCCACTACATCTGCCCCCCTGGACGCTTGGCCCCTGTCCCTAGCAGCTGAGCCCAGGCAGGGAGTGGACCGGGCGGGACCAGCCACTTCTCACGCTGGCCACTCTGGGTCACTGCTCCCTGCAGCACAGTAGCTGCCTGCAAGAGCCCGGCTGGGGATGCAGTAGCAGTGACTGGCCCCCTCTGCTCCCTGCCCAGCCCTGGCTGCCAGGGTCAGCCCGTTTCCCTCCGCCACGTTTCTGGCTTGCTCGGCAGCCAGCCACAGCCACCTCCCCAGCTGGGCTCTTGCAGGCAGGCGCCGTGCTGCCCAGAGTAGCGATCCTGAGCAACCATCTTCAGCAGCATGAGAAGGGGCTCCGTCCCGGCCGCACATCTGGGCCTGGCTTCCAGGGAGAGCAGCCAAACGTGCCTCTGGGGAGGCGCAACGGGAGAAGGACAGAGCCACTCTCTGACAGGTAACTGGTGAGGCATGGAGAGTGCTGCAGTCCCCAGGCGGGGCACAGGGCAAGGGGGCCACTGGGGAAGGCACCAGAAGCAGGTTCCCTGGCCTCTGCTCAGCTGGGGTTGGGGCTGGCCCCAGCCGGGCCAAGAGACACATGCTCCCCGGTCCTGTGGCCTCAGCCTCCTAGGAGGCAGCAGGATTGGCTGCCCTGGCCCAGGGAGGTGGGGCTGGGAGTTCCTCCCAGGGAGACACATGGGGCAGTCCCAGGTCCTCCCTTGTGCTACCCCTCCTCCAGTATCAGGAGGCACAAGTCGTCTATGGGAACAGTCAAGTACTAGAATTGGATGACCCAAGGTGGTTGTGGAATCCCCGTCATTGGAGGTTTATAAACACAGGCTGAACAAACACCTGTCAGGTCGAGGTTTACTTGGTCCTGCCTCAGCGCAGGGCGCTGGACTTGGTTACCTCTTGAAGTCCCTTCCAGCCCAACAGTCTAGAACAGGAAGTTGAAAATGAGCCTGGGAAAATACCATGACACCATGTCTAACCAACCTCATTTCAAGTATAGATCAGTTTCACGTTACATAGAAAAATACACGTGAAGCTCAGAGCTAGACCACACTGCAAATTCAATTCCTGGTCATTTTCATAAGGGCTGCTTCTGCCAGATATGACCAAGCAAACATTTCAGATCCAATCCAGATGAAATGCAATTTCACAGTGAACAATATTTTGTTCTGCTTGCTTTATGCCACTCTGATGTATCATTTTTTTGAATTGCAGACAGGTGCATTCTGCTGCCAGAGGAACTAGAATGTTTCATTTACACTTCTTGATCTTTATATTAAAATAGAAACTGTTGAAAAGCAGACCTCTACCCTCAGGTGCAGGAGGGGTGAGGGCTCTGGGCAGCACTTACCTTGGGGGGAGTCCTCGGAAGCAGATGGCATGTCCGGATCCTAGGCAGAGGCATGGCCAGGTGGCTCCATGTGCTGCCTCCCCCTGCAGGTGCCACTCCCGCAGCTCCTATTGGCCGCAGTTCCCAGCCAATGGGAGCTGCAGAGCAGGCACTATGGGTCAGAGCCTCTGCCTAGGGGCCACAGAGATATTCTGGCTGCTTCTGGGACCTGCGCGGAGCTGGGTAGGGAGTCTGCCAGTCCTGCCAGCACACACACACACCAACACCAGAGGGGTTCCTGGGCCACATGCTGCCACTCACACCCCCCCAGCACAAATGGGGGTCTCAGGACACCACCCCCAGGCACCCCCGGTACCCCGGGCCACCCCTTCTCCCAAAGCATTCAAGTTTTAGTCATGGATAGGTCACAGGCCGTGAATTTTTGTTTACTGCCTGAGACCTTTCCAGACTTTTATTAAAAATACCTGTGACTAAAACGTAGCCTTAATCATGAACCTTTCAAGTTCTGTAGGGCTGGGGAGAATATTCTGTCTGGCCTAGAGCCCGGGGAACACAAAGGTTAGAAGACAGAACACACAGCAACAAAAGAATGGAGGAGGAGAGCATATTCTGGTGACGAGGTGTCTGTTTTTTGGAAATTATTATATGTTATCTAGACAGTCATCTCAGAACAGACAAAACAATTCCACTTGCTCATTTCCTACTGTACGCATCTCCTGCCCTCTTCCCCCTGCAATGTCATTTCCAAAAAACATTCTTATTTCTCTTAGGCTACGTCTAGACTACCCGCTGTATCGGCGGGTTAAAATCGATTGCTCGGGGATCGATATATCGCGTCTCATCTAGACACGATATATCGATCCCTGAGAGCGCTTATATCGATTCCGGAACTCCACCAACCCCAACAGAGTTGTGGAATCGACAGGGGGAGCCGCAGACATCGATCCCGCGCGGTGAGGACGAGTGAGTAATCCGATCTTAGATATTCGACTTCAGCCACATTATTCACGTAGCTGAAGTTGCGTATCTAAGATCGATTTTCCCCCGTAGTGTAGACCAGCCCTTAGGAACAGCATCAACATATTCTGGATTTGGGTTTCGGGTTTTTGCAACTACTTTCAATTGGTTGCCACTCCCTCCATTTCCACTAGATGGCAAGACATACACAATTATGCAAAGTTTGATCTTCTCACCCTGAGCAAACTGTTCCTCTCCACTACACAGCCTTGTCCCCTGAATTCTTCTGTCTCGGGGAATTGCTCTCTCTGATTAACAATCAAGAAACTGCACGAGGCAGGTGTCACAACTCACTTTTTCCTTCAGCTTGTTTGCATCAGGCCTGATTTTGTTGGGGGCAGGAGGAGAAATGTGCAGGATCTCAGCATCTTTCAAGAGGGTTTCAAGCAGTTTGCAATGAGTGACCCATGGGCGTGGCTGCACTTGGCTTGGAGAAGAGCTCAAGGACTGGTTACAGTTTCGGATAAGACATGGCGTGGTTGCCATTTTCTCTCTACCTTCTGGGGACCAGGCTGTGTAGAGGTAAGAACAGAAGGCTGAGGGGTGACTTTATCACAGTCTATAAGTATCTACACGGGGAACAGGTATTTAATAACAGGTTCTTCAGCTTAGAAGGGAAAGATCTAACACGATCCAAGGGCTGGAAGGTGCAGCTAGACAAATTCAGACTGGATTAAGGTGTATATTTTGAGAGTAATTAACCAATGGAACAATTTACTGAGGGTTGTGGTAGATTCTCCACCACTGACAATTTTTAAATCAAGACTGGATCGTTTTTTAAAGCTCTGCTCTAGGAATTATTGTGGGCAGTTGCCTGGCTTGGGCTATACAAGAGGTTGGACTAGATGATCACAGTGGTCTCTTCTGGGCTTGGAATCGCTGAATCTTAGTGTTTTCTATTCCAGGGCAGCTTATCTGCGAGCATAGTCTTACCCTAGGAGAAGTTTTTGCATTTTCTTGCGAGCCCGTGATCATTTGTTGGTCTTGTGCATGGGCTGAAGCTGAAATCAAGCTGCGAATCAACTGCAAGCAATGTATCTTTGTGCAGAATTTCAGTCTTTTATCTCTGAGTTGGAAAATCTGTCCTGTGTATGCAGAATTTGATGTAGCCTCGTGTTCTAAGTACCATACTATAAGCAGGAACAATCTTCAAACAGAGGCGCATATTATAGCAACTGACAAGGTGTGACTACAACATTGCAAATGTTTTATCTTTTTCAGGCTGATTGTAACACACAGTTTATAGTACAGGCATTCACTTTTCACATGATGGACATGGTATGTATGCACCTGGGTTCCAATCCTACACAGACTTTCCTATGGGCTTGACTTTACACACCATGAGAATTCAGTCCAGAGATTATTCGCAGTGCATAAAGGCAAGCCTGCACCTAAGTCTTTGCCGGAGCAGGGCCTTGCGTAGTTGTTCTCTGGAAGGTGTGTCTGTGTGTTACCCTTCGCAAGCAGTGGACAATCTGTGAGAGGTTGAGAAGAACTTTCTGTTCAAAGTCTCTCTTTTGATTAGCTCCTAACTCTCTGGAGGAAAAAATCCTTTTGGGATTAAATGTCATATGTTTGGTTTCCACTAGCACTGGTTTAAAACCTTGGGGGGTGGGTGGAAATCCTGAGGAATACGTGGCATTTCTTTTTGTCAGAATTTCCAAATGTTAGAGATTTTCTCAGCAGTAAGAGGTGGATGGAACGTTTGAGTAAAATCCATTCAGTCGTCTGAGTCAGCTAAGTGGAGGAGGATAAAACACACACACACGTGTCTGAGTATTCTCTGTGTGTCTAATACCATTTATTAGATACTCTGTCTATATATTGCTCTATACTGTATGTGACAGTAAAGGGTGGAGCGTACAGTCGTAGATTTTAATTTTGGATTGGAAGCTCCTTGAGGTACGGACCTGCGCTACTTGCATTTGACAGCACAGCATCGTGCACATCTGTGGTGCATCAGAAATAAAAACATTGCACGGTGTCTGGTAGATGTATGGGCCAAATTCTGCTCATATTGAAATCAGCAGGCTGCAGAAGCAGAATCTGGTCTGTGTTTTAATTCTAAGGAGATTTGTGAGAATTGTTGTGGAGTAACTTGTTAGACAAATGATGGATTTCATTCTGCTTTGAGTATTTATATGGGCCTCATTACCCTAGTATCTGGGCAGCTGATAATTAAGGCTATGATTATTCATGGGTATTTTAGTAAAAGTAATGGACAGATCACGGGTAATAGAC
This sequence comes from Gopherus evgoodei, assembly GCF_007399415.2. Lineage (NCBI taxonomy): Eukaryota > Metazoa > Chordata > Testudines > Testudinidae > Gopherus > Gopherus evgoodei. The sequence continues at coordinate 363,823,222 of NC_044322.1, read as the reverse complement.
AAAAATTCACTGCCTGTAACCTGTCTGTGACTTATTCTATAAATACTGCTGACTAAATCTGGGTGGGGGGTCACTGCTGGGGGCACCCTGGAGGACTGCAGCTGGGGTCGTACTGGGGTGCTGCTCAGGGAACACCCTGGAGGGCCACTTCTTGGGGGGGAGGGCCAGGACCAGCGGCACCAGCTGCCGAGGGTTGCCAAGCAGCAGCTGCTCCAGCTGCCCCGGGACCACTGTTCAGGTGGTCCCCAGGGCCAGCCACACAGGCAACCCTGGGATCAGTCCCATTGGCTACTGCAGAAATCACAGAGGTCGTGGAAAGTCATGGAATCCATGACCCCTGGGACAGACACAGAGCCTTACTCATAATCTTTAGGGTATTTATCCTCATGACACGCTGGTGAGGTAGGGCTTTTATCCCCTTTTACAGATGGGTAACTGAGGCACAGAGAGACTTGCCCAGTGTCAGACAGGAAGTCTGGGAGGGACAGGGAAACAAACCTGGGTTTCCAGCATCCTAGTCTTTACTGTACAAACACGCTGCTGTTTGGTCTGCCTCTTAGATCAGCCTCGAAAAAAACCCAGTTAATCTCTTCAACATATTACCTGTGAGTTTTCTTAAACACCACTTTTCCTTGAGTTAGCTTTATCTGGGGGGAAAGATAGCTCAGTCTACTAAGCCCAGAGTTGTGAGTTCAATCCTTGAGGGGGACACTTAGGAATCTGGGGGGAAAAATCTGTTTAGGGATTGCCCCTGCTTTGAGCAGGGGCATGGACTAGATGACCTCTTGAAGTCCCTTCTAACTTTGATTGTCTATGACCTAGGATCTTCTTCTGCAACTTTCAAGCTACAAAGTACATATTTATCAACACAAGCAGTGGGAGAAATTTTTTTTTTTAATGGTCACTTTCTAGAGCCTACTGCTTTGTGCCGTGGAAAAGCACCTTGGGTGATGGGAAGATTCCCAGAGAACCAGCCCAGTGTGTGACACTGAAAATCTGCCAAGGAGCCATGTTAACATCGGGCAGCTCTGTCATGGAAGTGACATGGGGTATATTAGGCAAGGAAATCTGCGTGAAGTTCAGCATGTGGTCAGTGTCACACTACGTGGCAACTTACAGCAATGTTTGCAGCTGGATGGCGTGGGGTGGGGGCAACTGTAGCATAACCAGGTTCCCTGACATGGCTGCCTTTGCTGTGTAGACAGAGCCTCCTGGAGTTACTCCGGACTGAACGCTTGCGTCGGGACTTACTCCACACTCTCCTTTTCCTTAGCTGCGTCCACACAAGATCTGGGTCTAGATCAGCCTCCAGTTGTCAGAGCCCTCAGAGGGGAGTCTGTGACTCTGCCCTGCTCCTGTGACGTCTGTAGCTACCCTGAGTTCTACTCCGAATGGCGTTTCACCAGTGGGAACAGGGGCCCGGGCACCATCCTGGCCGTGAAGACGGCCATCAGTTCCAAACACCTGGACCCACAGTACAAGTTTTCTGTGACGCACCAGAGAAACTCAAGATCTCTGCTGCTTATTAAAAACTTGCAAATCAACGACCAGGGAACCTACGTGTGTACAATGATTAAAAACGTGCCGCCTCCTACAGTGATCTTGAAAGGGCCCGGGACTCAGCTTGAAGTCTATGGTAAGGATCATTTACATGGACCACAAATAGCAGGGGCCAGACCCTCAGTAGTCCTGGAACTAAGGCAATTTACACCAGCTGAGGACCTGGCCTCCAGGACCTAAATCCAGTTTATGTGAAACCTGTCGGCTGAGGGGGAGAATTTGTCTTGCGGCTCAGATGAGGGTCGAGAGAGAGCTGGGGTTTGTGTCGTATTCTTTATGGGTGAAATTCACCCCTGCACGTTGTACCAGCATAAAGTCACCGCTTAAATCCCACTTAAGAGCTGAGAGGACAGGCACCGACTTTCTGCTTTCCCTAGGGGTGCTCCACCCTGCCCCAAGGCCCCGCTCCCACTCCGCCCCTTCCCCTAAGGCCCCGCCCCCACTCCGCCTCTCCCCAGCCTCTCCCCCGAGGCTCCAGCCCCACCCTGCCTCTTTCTCCCCATGCTCTATCCTCTCCCTCAATTGCACTCCGCCCTCACTCCTCCTCTTCCCGTCCCCGCTCCTCACCCTTCTCTCCCTAGTGCCTCCTGTCCCCTGCCAAACAGCTGATCAGCAGTGAATAGGAGGCACTGGGGAGGAAGGAGAGGAGCTGATTGGTAGCGTGCACTGAACAGCTGATTGGCGAGTGGCTGTTGAGTGCTCAGCACCCACTATTTTTTTTTCTGCGGATGCTCCAGCCCCGCAGAACCCATGGAGTCGGCGCCTATGGCTCAGAATAGGGGTCTGCGAATCTCTGACACGCCAATGTACCTGAACAAATAAATAGCCACACAGATGCCTGTTGTCACAACAAGGCCCTCTAGATCTCCATTTTCCCCCGATCTGTAATCTGATTTACCTGGTTCTCTTCTCCTCTGCAGCTTTGCCCAAAGTCTGGCTCTTTGCTTCTCCCTCGGAAGCAGCTCTCCCCATGGCCCTAGTGACCTGTGCAGTGAGGGACTTTTATCCACAATCTCTGTACACCACAATGAATGCAACATGTGGGGGGTACGCGGCGCTGGTGGACAATGCTTCGGCTGTCATGACTGGTGATGGGACCTTCAGCATGACCCTACAGGCCTGGGTGAATGTGACCGGCTGCCAGAATGGGACGGAAGTGACCTGTTTGGTTAGACAGCTCACAGCTGAGACACGCAGGATTCTCTGGATACCCAGGGCAAAAAACAAAGGTAGGAGATCTGGCTATTTGTGGGATAATGGCCTATGTATCAATTCAGAGAAGGCTTTCCAGGTGTAGGAGCGTTGTGGGGGAATGTGCGAAGACAGCTGGGCTAGAAGCAGTCAGGGTGGAAGGTGCAGGGGGTGACCCAAGAGGACATAAAAGCAGCTAATAGAGGAAAAAGTTGTGTAGGGCAGAATGAGAAGCTTGAAATTGATGCATCGAGGGAGGGGGGAGACAGTGGAAGATTCCAAAGACTTTTAGAAAATGGTTTGACCGTGTGCCAAGTGCGGGATGGATGCATTTACTAAATCAAAAATAATAATTACTAAATTTGCCCCAATTGCATGTGCAAATTATGCACCTGTGCAGGCACTAGCGTCATCCAGGCTTTAATGGGATGTTGTAAACTTAAATATAGCGCTTCAGTCTGGAAACTTCAGACCTGCTGTTGTTGCAAGCAGGGGCAGCTTTAGGTATTTTGCAGCCCCAAGCACGGCAGGCAGGCTGCCTTCGGCGGCTTGCCTGCGGGAGGTCCCCGGTCCCACGGATTTGGCGGCAGCCTGCGGGAGGTCCACCAAAGCCGTGGGACAAGAGGACTTTCCGCAGGCATGCCGCCAAAGGCAACCTGCCTGCCGCCCTCGCAGCGACCAGCAGAGCACCCCCCATGGCTTGCCACCCCAGGCACACGCTTGGCGTGCTGGTGCCTGGAGCCGCCCCTGGTTGCAAGGAACAGCTGAGAGCTCTGTAGCTGGACATGGATTGCTGACTGGGCATTCAACAGCCCTTTATGTATGGCCAGTTTCACTGCTTCCGCTGCGGCGTTAATGAGGCTGAGTTGAATTAGTCCATTTCCCTGTTCACAAAAGATTTAAGCACATGTTTAAATCCCATTGAATTCACGTGCTTAAAACTAAGCATGTCGTGAAACACCACTGACTAATGGTGTTTAAGTATGTAGTTAAAGTTAAGCACAGTCTTAAGTGAATGGAGCTGGATGCTTTGCTTAACTGGGGAGGTAGGCCCTGATCCTGCACACATCAGTAACTCATTTGCGTGAGCATTTGTAGGTTTGACTCTTAGAGTTTGTCTACACGAGGAGTTATTCCTGATTCATTATGCCTGATTAGCTCCATATGTGGATACTCTGATGCCAGAATTAGAGTGCTTTATTATGAATTAGCTTAATCCATGAATTAAACTAATTTGGAATAAGGCATTGTTATTCTGGAATAAGAGTAACTCCATGAGTGGATAATCAGGAATAATCATCTTTAAATTCACACTCAACTTTATTCTGGATTCATTTTCATGTGTAGACAAACCCTTCATTTTCTGTGTGATTTTAGTCTTTTCTTTGGCAACAGGGAAGAGAGAAATATATTAATAAGTAGAAAAATGTGACTCTAAAACAACACCTGAAATTGTAATTTACCCCGACACTGCTCTTTCACTTGCTTTTTGTGAAACTGACTAGGTTTCAAATGTCCTTGTAAGCAAGTGGTTGTACAAATGACAGCCTGCTGTGACTCCGTATTTGGTCAAAAACGAACAACACCCCGACTTTGCCAAGTTCCACCGCTGGCCTCCGTCAGGGCTGTCCAGAGGATTCAGGGAGCCTGGAGCAAAGCAATTTCAGGGGCCCTTTCCATTAAAAAAAGTTGAAATACTATAGAATACGCTATTCTTGTGGGGACCCCTGCAGGGCCTGGGACATATTGCCCCACTTGCCCCCCCCCCCCCGGGGCGGCTCTGGCCTCCATTCTATTTTGCAGTCCCATTGATGTCCAGAGGAGGCTTTCCATTGATTTCAACTGGCTTTAAATAAGGCCTTACATTATTTTTAAAGCATATTTTGGCAACTGAGTTTTTTAGGGTTGTGGTTTGTTCGCAAGTTTGGCACATTTCAAAACCCAAGTTTCCATTTTCCTGTCCGTCCGGAAGCTGAACTGCAGCTTCAGTGTGGTCACTATTGTTAATTCTGTTTTACCTGTGTGATGAGCCACAGCCCGAAGGGTCTGAAATGTACTTGCAGGCTCATTGATTGCTGTATTAGAGCAGATCTCTGCCCGGTCAAATGTCCTGCTGTTCCCGTTCATTTTAGGCTTCTGGTGAGAGCAGGAGCTGTCTGTACCTAGCGCCATTTTCTAACAAAACCAAATAAATAAGTAACTTAATTTTACTTGAAAAGATGATGTGAAGATTGGACAACAGAACCAGAGACCACAGCCCAGCATGCTGACCAATACTGGCAAATTGGGGTGTTTTGGGCTGCTGTGTCTGTCGTCTCTTTTCCTAGATCGTGAGCTCTTTGAGTCTGGGCCATCTTTTTCTGCTGTGTTTTGTACAGCCCCTAGCACAATGGGATCCAGGGCTGGACTTCTAGCCACTACCACCATGCTAATAATTAATAATTATTATTATTAAGAATATGGCTTGCATAAGTCCCTTACAAAGCTAATGGTTTACTCTTTACCTTCTCCTCCCCGCTCAATCTCACTTCTCTCTTTTATCCTCGTGGTGTTGTCTCGTGGGATGGATAGATTGCAAACGCATTAGGGCAGTGTCATGGTATAATTCCCCACTCTGAACCTTAGCGTCCAAAAGATGGGGTACTAGCATGAATTCCTCAAAGCTCAATTACCAGCTTAGAACTTGTAGCGCTGCCGCCAACCAGGAATTCCAGTGCCTGGTACACTCTGGTCCCCCCCAAAACCTTGCCCGGGAACCCCCAAGACCCAGTCCCTCTGGATCTTAACACAAGGAAAGTAAACCCCTTCCCCCACCATTGCCTCTCCCAGGCTTCCCCTCCCTGGGTTACCCTGGAAGATTACTGTGATTCAAACTCCTTGAATCTTAAAAACAGAGGAAAATTCACCTTCCCCCCTCCTTCTCTCTCCCCCTCCCAGACTCTCCCTGAGAGAGAAAGTAATCCTAACACAGAGAGAAATTAGACTCTCTCTCCCCCTTCCCTCCTTTCTCCCCACCAAGTCCCTGGTGGATCCAAACCCCGTCCCCTGGGGTCTCACCAGAATAAAAAAACAATCAGGTTCTTAAACAAGAAAAGCTTTAATTAAAGAAAGAAAAATACAGTAAAAATTATCTTTGTAAATTTAAGATGGAATATGTTACAGGGTCTTTCAGCTATAGACACTGGGAATACCCTCCCAGCCTAAGTATACAAGTACAAAGTAAAACCCTTTCAGCAAAATACACATTTGAACTCCTTCCAGCCAAATACACATTTGCAAATAAAGAAAACAAACATAAGCCTAACTTGCCCTATCTACCTAGTACTTACTATTCTGAACTTATAAGAGCCTGTATCAGAGAGATTGGAGAGAAACCTGGTTGCACATCTGGTCACTCTCAGAACCCAGAGAGAACAACAACTGAAAACTAACAGCACACACAAAAACTTCCCTCCCTCAAGATTTGAAAGTATCTTGTCCCCTGATTGGTCCTCTGGTCAGGTGACAGCCAGGCTCACTGAATGTAACCCTTTACAGGCAAAAGAGACATGAAGTACTTCTGTTCTATTAACCCTTGACTATCTGTTTATGACAGGCAGGGTCTCTCTTTAACATCTGTAAACACTGCAGACTAGTGAACATTCTCTCCGGTCAGGGAAAGGAAATCAAGCTTGATAGGAAAAATAGCCCCCCCTTGTTGATTCAGAGTTTCAGAATAAGAATAACCTATATCCCCTTGACCTTTCAGGCCCAAGGCCTTTAGCTCAAAACTATGCTAAATAAAAGCAAGAGTTTTAACTTCTGATAAATTTGTTTATCAGCATACTGAGCACTGGGGCATGAAGAAACTGGGGTGTGAAGAAACTAGGTATGAAGAAACGGGGTATGAAACACTGACAAAAGAGGAACTGGGAGGAGGACAAGGGGTCCCTTGGGTGCCAGCTCAGCTTTAGGCAAGTATAGTGTGGCAAATATTGCTTACTTAAGGTAACCGCAAAGAGGGGTTACAAAATGACCAGCGCAACAACTGCCAGAACACATGAAACATGTTGAAATAGCTTGCTGATTTGCAATATTTTATGCCAGATACGGTAAAGTATTAATCTTAAATTGCAGTGTTAGCAATAGCACCCAAATATGAGTATGTTATGTGTGACGTTTTGCGGTTTTAACCTTTATAAGCTTGGTAAAATTGTAAAGGGCAGAGCAGCCTGCCTCTTGCGTGGGGTCTATGCTGTCTCTCCCTGCATATACGCTTGTATGAAATAAAGGTGCCTCAGGCTGTCTGATCTAAAATCAACCGTGTGGTCGATTTTCCACAACAAGCTCCATGTGTAACCCACACACCTCCTGGGTGTGGTGTTTTGTCCCATCTAGTGGCACTGAGGCCACTTAGAGAAATTAACGAGTCTGCTTTACAGCCTTAGCTAACAGCCCTGTGGCTTTTAGCTCATGCCATAGAGGCTCATGCCCTGAGGTCCCACGTTCGATCCCGCCCACCGATGACTGGGGTCGGCCTGTGTTACACGTGCACTACTCCTCTCCTCGAGGCTTGTTTATTTGACCACAATACAGCTACCAAATCAGCTCAGCTGAAAACCCCGGCAGTCATCCCCAGCTGCTTTCCTGGAATTGGGAGTTTTGTTTCAAAACGTTGCTAGATTTATCTTTTTAAAGGGTGAAAACACCTAAACATTAAATGAAAAGAACAAAAATAATTGTTTGGGGTCAAACGAAACATTTTGTTCCACCCGAAATGAAACATTTGCCATGTTTCATTTCGGCTTCTGAACCGAAAAGCCAATTATCGCTCTGCTCTAACTGTACGTACTCAGCCTGCTGGCTTGCCTTGTGCACAGTGTGCAGAGAGCCAGCCAGTGTGTGTTGCAGTGGGTTGGTTTTGCGTCAGACACACACAGCCATGCAGCGTACTGGGATTTCTACAGTGCTGTGAGAGCACTCCCTGGCCTCCTCTCTCCCCCAACCCATCTTTGTCATTTTCAAGATAACCTGCTCAGACACTGCAGCAGCTGAACACGGTCTGAGCAATGCCACGGGCGTTATCTTCACACCTACCGAGTGACCACAGAGCAGAAAAGAGTAAGGAGGAAGCGTGTGGTTAGGGGCCCAGGTTTGTACCAAACTGCTCATTCTCTGTTCTGCGGCAGAAGCAAACACTGTTGAGTATTGGCTGGATATTCACCCTGCTCTGAATTCGTCTCTGTACACATCTGTGTTCACTCTGAATGGCTTCTATTAAGGGAAGCAATCAAACAAGCTAGAAAGAAGTGAAGTCTCTATGGGAGAGGGAGAGCACAGCGTGTGTGTTTCTGTAACAAACTGCATGCCCTCTGCCTTCCAAAATGGCAGCTGCCTATGCAGGCAGGTAGACACCTTAGTAGTTTAAAGGCACAGTAAAGAGAAAAGAGTCATAACAGCTATATGGCTACGTACGACACAAACCCTCTTGATGCATGCAGCAGAATTCTCATGGAAGTTAAGATGTACACCTGGGACTTCCCATTGTGATGCGTTAGGGATGAGTATGACATGAAATTACTAAGTTCAAAAGTTCCAGACATGTGGAAATATCCATCTTTTAGCTAGTACAGTTTCTGAAGTGCTAGTTTATCTGCTCCACCCTGAATTGTAGCTCTGCCTCAGGGTTTATAACTTAACCCTCCCCCACACACACTTGTTATCTTGCTTTTTGTGTTTTAGCATTGACTTAGGAAATATTTAGTACCGGTCTTTGCACTAGCCAGCGATGACTGACCCCACTCTGATCCTTAAGAGGCCTGATCCTGTATCAGCAGGTTTGGCATATCTAGGCCAGTGGTCTGACCCTGCACCTATACCAGTGAATGTTCTTCCATGTGTGACAAAGTGTGCAAACCCTGCCCTGGAAAGGAAGAGGTTAACGAGCTACTTCAGGCCCACGCAGCCCCACCTGCTGTCCCTGGAGTTTAAAGGAAGAGCAAACAGAACAGAGCAGAGGGGAACTGACCTATGCCCTCAGCTCCTCCTGCGAGAGGTTCAGCTGCCTGGGCCACTGCCTTTTGGGACTCTACCCGATCTGCTGTGGGAAAGGTCGCTCCACACTCAGAAGGGCTCAGAGACCTCTGATTTATTTTATTTAATGTCTTCAGTTTGTCCTTTTGGAGCAGGGGAATGGCAGGAAGCAATCCAGGGAAGGAGAAGCACAGCACCTTTGGGTGCAAACCTTTGCTGATTACCACAGGGCCCTGGATTGGAACGCAGTGGAGAGGGTGGGCTCGGGTTCCCCTACTAACCCCTGGGGGTGCCGAGGGTCACAAGACTACCCTAGGATGAGAGAACCTGGATGGAATCAAAGCCCCAAAACCAAGAGGGCAGAGACCTCAAAACATAGACTCAGGGGAGGCCTATTGACCCGCTTGGCAGATCCTAGGATTATCAGCTGCTGGACTCTTTGCATATCCCAAGAGGAGCAAGTCACTAGCTAACTGTGGTCGAGCCTCAATAACTAGCATCCCATAAGCAGGGACTGAAGCCAGTGGAGGGCGAACAACTAGAGGCAGACTCGCCATGATGCCATGCCCAGACACAAGAGGGCACCCTGGTGGTGAACTGCCTACTACACCACACGACAGGTAATTAAGCTGTGGAACTCCTTGCCACAGGATGCTGTCAAGACTGAAAACATAGGAAGGTTCAAAAAGGGATTGGACGTTTGTATGGCTAGCAAGAATGTCTGGAGCTGTTACAGTTAAAGCTAATGTACATTTTGGGAGATTAAACCTCATGCTTCAGGGTTTAAGACCAATTCTAACTAAAGAGATTAGGAGAAAACCTAATATGGGGGGGCATATTGTCCCACATCTACCCAATATAGGGTTCCATGGAGTGTCCTCTGAAACATCTGGTGCAGGCCTCAATCAGAGACAGGCTACTGGATGGTCCCAGTCTGGGTGTTCCTCGTCTTTGCTGTGGTGTTGCCCTGCCATGTGCAGATGTTGGCTCGCAGTGAGGGAACACCGCAATGCCAGCAGGGCCATAGGGAGTTGTGCTGTGTTTACCGCATGATTCCTAGGGTTACCATTCATTGAGAAGGTCTTTGCTCAGCAGTGGGAATCCAGATGCTATTGTTTCTTACCTGCACCTGTTAAGGCTCTGGCATGTTAACTCCTTGCTTCCCATGCAGTATAAGATGTTGATGATGATTACTCAGCAGGGATCAACAGTGATAAACAAATGCATTTCTCTTCTCTCCTCTGTCTCCAGCAGCACTGTTACCTGTGCCGATCATCCTCATCAGATTTATTTTTGGAGGAGCTGTGGTTCTTTGGCTTATTTTCCTGCTAGGCTGCTTCATGAAAAGTAAGTATCCAGGAAATGGAGGCATTTGATGCTGATCAATGTAGCGTTCAACAAAGCATCTCAGGCTTGGCAAATGCCCTGACATTTCTCGTGGTGGCATCCAGGCTGCCAGAGCTGGGTATAGGCAGACTCCTCAGTGCCGAGATCACTGGGTGGAAAGTTCTGTGTGATGCAAAGCAGACTAGGGCCGGCTCAATGCTGCACAGTTTGATTGACGCTGGGTGTACAGCTGCGGATTTTTGTACATTGCTTGGGCGCATGCACGCTGGGGTGCTTGCATCACCGCTGTGCTTACTCACCACGTGTGGTTGCATCAATGTAAAATGCTGTGCACACCCGGTAGGTGTCCTGGTATATCCCACTGCGCAGTGCCTTGTGGGACATTAGTGTACTGCTCTGATACCATAATGGTCCCCTCTGTACTCTGGTTATAGTTGTAGTTGTTGTGTATATAGTGTTAGGTTAGTGGGTTGGAAGGGGTTTCATGAGACCCGAGCGTGGCCTCATGCCCAAGGCTCTGGGTTTTAAGCCTTGTTCAGCCTCCTCTAAGCCTAGCTAATGGGCAACCCCCCCGACTCCTGCTTGAAGTGCCTGGCGTGTCTCAGCAGGCTGAAAAGTGGAAGATTTGTAAAGCTTTCCAACTCCGGACCAAGAAAGAGCGAGACTTTCCATTAAAGCAGCTCTCAATGGAGGTGGCTCTTAGCCCGATTCTCCGGCGGCATGCCGAGACCTGGCACCAGGCGCTTCGGTGCGCAGCACTACGGTGTCAGCAGCAGGTACTGGGCCATGGACGGATCTGCCTCAGCAGTCGACGGCACCTCAGAGGCCAACCTCGGAGTCTGGTCCAGCTACGGAGCGACCAAGCGTACAAGCGCCGACACCGGCACTCTTGACCCCAGCACCGGGAAGAGCTGTTGAGTCCAGTGTGCACAGGCTCCCCGACATGTACCGTGGTTGAGCCCCGGCTTCCATCAACTCCGAAAACTTTTGCAGCAGTATGAGATCTCACTGCCCTGATGGACCCAGCATCGCCGCAGACCGTGGTACCACCTCCAATTTGTGCAGTACCATCTAGGGGCAAGGTGGCCCTGGTACGTCCAGTAACTCCTCCGGCAGAAGCATGGCACCAGTCCCGGTTCCAGATTCCAGCCTGCTCCCGGCGCTGTTCACAGTCCCGACGCCGTTTTCCCTCACGTCAGTCGTACTTGCATCCTCGGTTGTACTCACAGCACCGCTCCGGCTCACGATGCGTCTCTGACTCACGGTACCGATCGGATTCCCAACGTTGATCCCGGCACCACTCAGAGTGCCGATCGCCCTCCCTGAGACAATCATGGCACCGCTCTCGCAGACGGTCGTCGTTGCGGTCAAGATCCGGATCCCAGTACCGACCCAGACCTCAGCACCGGTCTCGGTCCCAGCACCGCTCCCCAACACTCAGTGACACCACTTACCGGTGACTCAGTACCGGTCTCCACCGCTTCCTGGAGAATCGATGCAGTCACGTTCAGCACCACCTTGGCCCTCATGTTCTGCCTTGTACTCATCGCAGTCCGAGGGGAACTCGCATCCAGGCTTCTCTGCTCCTGACCAGGGTGAGGGTGATGCTGGACGCTGTTAGGGTATAGATATTCAGGCCTGTCTGCAAAGGCCTATACTTTAAGAATTTAGGTGTATTCTTATCACTTAGCTAGTTATAGAGATATAAAAGAAACAATCAAAATCACTGTCTGCCAGTGTAAGGGCCTTCTCTTACCATGACAGTCTGACGCCTGGTTCTCAGACTAAGGCCTTCGGCTAAGCAGCAGAGGCAGCCGTAAGCTGGGAAGTGTATGGTCACATCCTCACTTCTCAAACTAGTCACATTGAAATAAGGTGCTGTTGGGCTGTTAGGAATACAATCCTGTCCTGATATTCCTGTCACCTCCAGAGAAAGGGAAGAGCCTAGATGTAAAAGGAAACTTAGTTTGATAGTAGCCTGTCTGGCAAGAATTCACTTATCAATAGCTGGGATGTAAAACCCTTATTTCAGTGTTGTTCTATCACTGTAGTCTCCACTTCCCTGTTGTTTGGCTGTATAATCTGTCTGGTTCTGTGATTGTTTCTCTCTGCTGTATTATTAATTTTGTTGGGTGTAAACCATTTAAGGTGGTGGGATACAATTGGTTAAATAACCATGTTACAGTATGTTAGGATTGGTTAGTTAAATTTCAGTAAAATGACTGTCAAGTATCAGAGGGGTAGCCGTGTTAGTCTGGATCTGTAAAAGCAGCAAAGAATCCTGTGGCACCTTATAGACTAACAGATGTTTTGGAGCATGAACTTTCGTGGGTGAATACCCACTTCGTCAGATGCAATACCGGTGACTCAGTACCGGTCTCCACCGCTTCCTGGAGAATCAACGCAGTCACATTCAGCACCACCTTGGCCCTCACGTTCTGCCTTGTTCTCATCGCAGTCCGAGGGGAACTCGCATCCCGACCGATTGGCGCCCGACTGATTACAGAAGTGGGTATTCACCCACGAAAGCTCGTGCTCCAAAACATTTGTTAGTCTATAAGGTGCCACAGGATTCTTTGCTGCTTTTAGTAAAATGATTGGTTAAGGTATAGCTAAGCAGAACTCAAAGTTTTACTATATAGTCTGCAGTCAATCAGGAAGTAAGGGGGCGGAAAATGGGAACAGAGACTGGGGGTGGGGGTGGGGGAATTGGGATTATGTTGTGCTAAAGGGGGAAATGGGAACAGGAGATGGGAACAGAAACAGGGACACAGGCAAGGCTCTGTGGTGTCAGAGCTGGGAAGGGGGACACTGAGGAAGGAAACTGGAATCATGCTTGCTGAAAGTTCACCCCAATAAACATCGAATTGTTTGTGCCTTTGGACTTCGGGTATTGTTGCTCTCTGTTCATGCAAGAAGGACCAGGGAAGTGAGAGGGTGAAGAAATAAGTCCCCTAACACACCTAACTGCCCTCTCAGCTTTCCACTGAAGGGAACATGGTCGCTCTGTCTTCTCCAACCCGCTGGTCGTTAGATTTCTGAAGGGTTTGGACTGCTTCTACCCACAAATCTGACAACCAGTCCTGGCGTGGGACCTTAACCTGGTCCTTTCCAGGCTCACAGAGCCCCCATTCGAGCCAATGGCCACCTGTTCGCTCCTCCACCTCTCTTGTAAGACAATCTTCCTTGTAGCCATCACTTCAGGGAGACGCATGTCTGAGATCAGAGTCCTCACGTCAGAACCACCATATACGGTTTTCCACAAAGACAAGGTGCAGCTTTGCCCCCATCCTGCCTTTCTTCCCAAGGTGGTGTCAACTTTTGGTGTGAACCAGGACATTTTCCTCCTGGTCTTCTATTTGAAGCCGCACGCTACACAGCGGGAACAACGGCTCTTGCCTTCTATATTGAGCGTACAAAACCATTCAGGAAGACGACCCAACAATTGGTTGCAGTGGCCAACTGGATGAAAGGCCTCTCGGGCTCCTCACAGCGTATTTCCTCCTGGATCATGTCCTGTATCCGTGCTTGTTATGACCTGACTGGGGCCCCAACCACACACCTCAGTGCCAAAGGGGGAAGGGATAGCTCAGTGGTTTGAACATTGGCCTGCTAAACCCAGGATTGTGAGCTCAATCCTTGAGGGGGCCAGTTGGTGATTGGTCCTGCTTTGAGCAGGGGGTTGGACTAGATCATTTTTCTGAGGTCCCTTTCAACCCTAAAAATCTATGATTCTTCAGGTGCTTTCCTGGCACAGGTGCTAATTCAAGAGATTTGTAGAGTTGCTACTTGGTCATCAGTGCATACTTTTGCCTCCCACTCTGCAATAGTCCAGAAACGATGCTGTATTTGGCTCAGCAGTTCTGCACTCTGCGATATCTCGCTCCACTTAGGTAAGGCTTGGAAGTCACCTAATTGGAATTGATATGAGCAAGCACTCAAAGGAGAAAAGACGGTTACTCACCCTTGTAACTGTTGTTCTTCGAGATGTGTTGCTCATATCCATTCCAAACCCACCCTCCTTCCCCTCTGTAGGAGTAGCTGGCAAGAAGGAACTGAGGGGGTGCCAGGTCAGCTGGGGTATATATCCAGCGCCATGAAGGCGCCACTCCAGGGGACTCCACAGCCGATCCACTGGATGTTGCTAGGGTAAAAATTCTCCAACAATTGTGCACACGGCACGCGCACACCTAATTGGAATGGATATGAGCAACACCTCTCGAAGAACAAGAGTTATGAAGGTGAGTAACTGTCTTTTTTTTCTGCATACAAAAGCCAGGGTTGCCCAGGTCCCCACACCACAGGGGGCCATGCAAAGCTAAGTTGCTCAGCCTGCGGCTGCAGCCCTGGGTGGCAGGGTTTGGGGCCCTGTGCCCCAGTGAGTCTAAGGCCAGCCCTGCTTGGTGGACCCCCTAAAACCTGCTTATGGCCCCCCAGAGCACCCCGGACCCTTGGATGAGAACTGCTGATTTAAGCTAACTTCAGCCATACCCGGAAGAGTGTTAAAGGATTTTATGATGAACACATCTGAGGTATATACAAGACATGGTGTCAGGAGTAAACTGAGAACAGAGACAAGAAGGAACAAAGCACCAAAGGTTGCAGTATCTCATCAACATGCCTCTCTTCGATGCTCCAGAGCACTTCAGCTTTGACAAACCTTCAGAACGGACACACTGGAAGCAGTATTTTGCAAGATTTTGCATTGCTATCAAGCTGCACGAAGAAACTGGAGAGATCTAGGTATTGTCTTTAAGTTATGCTATCGGAAAGCAGGTAAAGCATATCTTTAAATCTTTGACTTTACTGAAGACAGTTACAAAGATGGCTATGAACGGGTTCTGGCTATGTTTGCTGCATACTTTACACCTCAGAGAAATGTGGTGTATGAAAGAGAATGTTTTCTCCAGAAAATTCAAGAACTGGGCTGGGAGTGGGGGGAATGTTGAATGTTTTATAAGAGTTCTGCATGTATTGGCTGAAAACTATGATTTTGGGGAATGCAAAACACGAAAATATCAGAGACAGGCTGGTTATTGAGTTAACAGATGAAACCCTTTCACAGCAGCTACAACTGTAGAGAGATTTAACTCTAGCCTCGGCTATACAGAGAGCAGTCTGAGATGATGAGACTGCAAAACCCAGGCTAAGACGGACCAGTTCCAGCCTGTGTGCACAAGAAGTGGAAAAAGTCATATCCCAAGAGATGATGCATGTCCAGCCAGAGACGCAAGGCGTAATACATGCATGAAATATGGACATTTTGCAGCTGTTCGCTGCACCAAAACAGTCAGGGAGTTGACTCATATTACAGACAGCTAAGGGCCATTGTTTCTGAAGTCTATCAGAGTCTGCCTAGAGAGTGAAACTGAATAATCCTGGCAAGACAATTGACTCAAGGGTTGATGTGACAGTCATCTCAGAAAGGACTTACAGTCACCTTCAACCCCCTCCCCGAGCAGAAGCCACCTGACACAGCTCTGACCAGCCCTGGAGGTAAACTGAACTGCCAGGGCCAGTGCATCACAGAAATAACTTAGAAAGACAAAAGCTTTGCATTGCATGCAGGGTTGTTGTAGCCATGTCGGTCCCAGGATATTAGAGAGACAAGGTGGGTGGGGTAATAGCTTTTATCGGACCAACTTTTGCTGGTGAGCAAGACAAGCTTTCGAGCTTACACAGAGCTCCTCTTCAGGCCTGGGAAACATACTCAGGGCATCTCAGCTAAATACAAGGTGGAACAAATTGTTTAGCATAAGTAGTTAGCATATTTCAAGGGACCAGACAAGGTGAGGTGGCCTAACACCCCTTCAGTCATGGGGGAAAGGAAGGGGGGGGGACGATAGCTGCCGGGGGTTGTTAGTGGGTTACAAATTGTTGTAATAAGCCATAAATCCAGTGTCTCTATTCAGTCCATGATTTTTAGTATCTGGCAAAGTTATGAATTTAAGCTCCCGGGCTCGTTTTTTGAAAGTGTTGTGCAAGTTTCCTTTGAGGATGAGGACTGAGAGGTCAGATATAGAGTGATCGCTTATAGGGTGATCAGAGATAGGGGTGTTCGACTTTTATCATTTTCCTGTGTGAGTTCATGCGAAAGCACAGTGATTGTCTGGCTTCACCCACGTAGTTGTCTTTGTAGCAGGCCTGCCCGGACCAGCTATGGCACTGAGTTCCTTGCACACCACTTCACGCCCCGTCGACCCCCAGGCCGGAGGAGGCGGAACAGATATCCCAGAACTGGAGTAGGCAACTGCACAGCAGAGCAGGAGCTCATGGAGCGGTTCTCTGAACTGGTACAGCACAGCCACCACTGGGCTACCACGGCAACTAATTGGACCTGTGAGATGGGTAGTGCTCAGACTATGAGAACTGAGCCTCAAGAAGCCGGCCAGTTATTACTTGGAACTATGGGACTGAGGACGGGCCAGATTTTAAAGGTATTTAGGCACCTGACTCCCATTGAAATCAAATTCCTAGTGCAGCGCTCTGGCTCACTCAATTTCTTGTATGTAAAATATTTATCTGTAGGTTTTCATGTTTCTTTTGACTTCTCTTTTCGCTAACGCAAAAGATCCATCCAGTTCCATATTCCCCAGGCCCCTGAGTGCTGATGAGTGGAGAAGACCCACCTGCAACGGTGCCCTGCCAGGGTTTATTTTAATTTCCCCGAGCCAGAAATAGGAGCCGGGTGTGAGCTGTCATTCAGTGTATTTTAGAGAAGGGCCCTTGGACAGGCTGAACCCAGCCCTTGTTGCGGCCCTTGATACCTGACAGGTAGGTTGCACACAGGGCCGGCTCCAGGCAGCAGCCACCCAAGCATGTGTTTGGGGCGGCACCTTGTAACAGGTGGCCAATCTTGGGGTGGTGGGGGGCTGTGACGTTATTGATATAAACTGGGACCATATAGAACATGGGTTGCAACCAAGGTCCTGTAGTGGCACCAGATCTTATGTAAAGGGGGTCATGTAAGGTGTCTAAGACCAGGGTATGGGACACTGATTATGATTATGCTCTCTGTATGTCTGTATCATTTTGTAGTTGAAGTTATGAATATTGGCTGTATACTGTCTATATTTCAAATTTGTGCTGTGTTACTGGGAAAGGTCCCAGACAAGTGTGTGTTAGCTCTGCTTAGCCTGCTTGATGGCCCATTAAGGACCATCAGCTACACAATTGACCCACTGAGAGGAGGCAGATGCACCTTGTGACTCAGCAGGGTGTGCAGAAACTGGCCCATGTGACTGCAAACTCCATTTTGCTGTAATTTTCCACAGCAAGAACAAAGAAGTGTTCTTACACCTGGAAAAGCCTATGTAAGGCTGATGCCTCATCTCCATCTTGTCTTCAGTCCTGCTTCTTACCTCTGGAGGGACTTGGCTACAAACTGAAGCTCTGCACAAGGGACTGATGACCCATCCCAGCAGGGGACGTTCTCCAGAGACTTAATTTGAACTTGCAGTTTACTCCATCACTGCTACAAGCCTGTGTCATAAACAGATAGCTAAGGGTTAACGTCTCTTTCACCTGGAAAGAAATAATCTGAAACACCTGACCAGAGGACCAATCAGGAAACAAGACTTTTTCAGATCTGAGTGGAGGGAAGTTTGTGTGTGAGTCCTTTGTTCTTGGTCTTCTGCTTGTACTCTCTCTCGGCTATGAGAAGTGATTTCTGTTTCCTGCTTTCTAATCTTCTGTTTCCAAGTTGTGAGTACAAAGATAGGTTTGTTTTTTTGTATTTACATGTCTATAGTTGCTGGAGTGCTTTGAATTGTATTCTTTTTTAATAAGGCTGTTTATTCATATTTCTTTTAAGCAATTGACCCTGTATTTGTCACCTTAATACAGAGAGACCATTTTTATGTATTTTTTCTTTCTTTTTATATAAAGCTTTCTTTTAAGACCTGTTGGAGTTTTTCTTTAGTGGGGAACTCCAGGGAATTGAGTCTGCAGCTCACCAGGAAATTGGTGGGAGGAAGAAGTCAGGGGGAAATCTGTGTGTGTTAGATTTACTAGCCTGACTTTGCATGCCCTCTGGGTGAAGAGGGAAGTAATTCTGTTTTCCAAGACTGGGAACGGGGAGGGTGGAATCCCTCTGTTTAGATTCACGGAGCTTGCTTCTGTGTCTCTCTCCAGGAACACCTGGAGGGGGGAAGGGAAAAGGATTATTTCCCTTTGTTGTGAGACTCAAGGGATTTGGGTCTTGGGGTCCCCAGGGAAGGTTTTGGGGGGGGACCAGAGTGCCCCAAAACACTCTAATTTTTTGGGTGGTGGCAGCTTTACCAGGTCCAAGCTGGTAGCTAAGCTTGGAGGTTTTCATGCTAACCCCCATATTTTGGACGCTAAGGTCCAAATCTGGGACTAGGTTTATGAGAGCCTGAACTAAGAACTTTGCCATTACTGTATGAAATTGATTCCATTTAACCAATTCTAGCTCTCATCTCTATCTTTTTCCTTTTATGAATAAACCTTTAGATTTTAGATTCTAAAGGATTGGCAACAGCATGATTTGTGGGTAAGATCTGATGTGTATATTGACCTGGGTCTGGGGCTTGGTCCTTTGGGTTCGAGAGAACCTTTTTCTTTTACTGGGGTGTTGGTTTTCATAACCATTCATCCACAGGACGGGTGGCACTGGTGGTGATACTGGGAAACTGGAGTGTCCAAGGAAATTGCTTGTGTGACTTGTGGTTAGCCAGTGGGGTGAAACTGAAGTCCTTTTTGTCTGGCTGGTTTGGTTTGCCTTAGAGGTGGAAAAACCCCAGCCTGGGGCTGTAACTGCCCTGTTTGAGCAATTGGTCCTGAATTGGCACTCTCAGTTGGGTCCCGCCAGAACCGCATCGTCACAGTGGCGTAGTTGTGCTAGGATCCACAGAACCAGGTCAATTAAGCTTTGGGTCAGAATCCCACGCTATCCAAATTTGAGATTAGAGATTGAGAATTTGGTTGGTTAAAAACCAGTGAACATGAGCCAGAAGGCATCAGCAAAAGCAATGAAACTGCAAACCCTGATGGACAGCCTGGAGTTTGAATATGAGCAAAAACTGGCAGAAATTCAAATGAAAGAGAAGCAGCCTTGGCCCAGCTGGAGGAAGAGGCCGCTGAACGAGAGAAAGAAGCTGCTGAACGAGAGAAAGAAGCTAATGAGAGAGAAGAAAAAGCTCGTAAGGGGCGTCTGGAACTGCTGGCTGCCGAGGAGAAAGCTCGACAGAGGCAACAGGAGCTGGAACAGGAGACTCACAGGATGCAACTAGAAACTGGCAGACTTCAGCTCCAAGTCAAAGCAGCAAGGGAAGAACAGCAGAAACTGTATCCTCTTGAAAGTCCAGTTTATAACAA
Source organism: Gopherus evgoodei (assembly GCF_007399415.2). Taxonomy (NCBI): domain Eukaryota; kingdom Metazoa; phylum Chordata; order Testudines; family Testudinidae; genus Gopherus; species Gopherus evgoodei. The sequence goes on along the minus strand of NC_044322.1, from coordinate 363,803,776 downwards.
TGTTGGTATGTTGTATAACTCTGAGCAGTTGTCTGGGTGTAACCAAATGTACCCCAACACGGCCACCTTTTATGTCAATGTTGTTACTGCGGGTTCAGTAGAAGGTGGCTCCATAAATTGTGCCAGTGCTATGTACGGGAGTGGTAATGGAAAATTCATAGAGAGTGTAGAAGTCAATGGTAAAAGCTGTTTAGGGCAAATTATGGCATCTAACATCACTCTTGTTAAAGCAGATCTGGTCAAAGAGGAAGATTATTTACCAAATCAGAGTGTGAATGTTGTGGTCCTCTATGAGTTTACTGTCCGTGTGCCTTTAGCCAGAATCCACCTCGAATGGAATGGGGCTAAGCATGAAGTTATAGCTGGGGTAAGGAAGTTATTGCCTACAGATCTTTTAATTGGGGGAAATGTTAAAGCTTTGTTCAGTTCAGGTAGCCAGTCACAGGACAGGAATGATCTTACACATGTGTCTATTGTGGGCAATGGTTTGCCTGAGGAGGGTTGCTCCAAAGGTTTGTCTGTGCAAGAAAGCAGTGTGTCTGTGAATGGAGTTTCTGAATGTCTGTCTAATGTCTCAGAAGTGAATCTGGAGTTAGATCAAGAGCAAAAAGATCTCATTGGGGAGGAAAATGTTTCTCAGGAGCAGATTAAAGTAGATGGTCAGGTGGAAGCCCTAACTGAGGAAGGAAAGGGTAGATTTGTGATGGGTGATGGATTGGTGGCTAGTACAGCTTGTAAAAGTGAACCTGAAATGGGTAACTGTGGTTTGCTGGAAGTAGCTCAGTGTAGTGAAAAAAGCAGCAGCTTATCTGTTGGAAGTGGCAATGTGCCTGGTAGGGAAAGTTTGGAGGAGCCTAGGCAGCCTTGTGAGCTGATGGCTTTGTCTAGTCAGCAGTTTGGGAAACCAAGGATAGTGGAAGATGAGTGTCCCTATCCCTTACCTGTTTCCTGTGTGGAGAAATGTGACAGTGAAGGAAATGTGCCTGTATCTGTTGGGCATATTGACTTGCCTATGGAGGAAGCTACCCCAGTCTCCAAGCAGTTGTCTGTGAACAGCCCGGTGTGCTGGGACAAGGGAAATGAAATCCCAAGCTGTGTGTCTGGTAAAGGAGAATGTGTCTCTGGCTCTTCTGTGTCTGTGAAGCAGACAGAAGGTGCCTTTCAGCCTGTGATGGTTGAGGGTGATTCAGTTGTCTCAGAATTGGTTGTAAATACAGCTAAAGTCCAGGAATGGAATGGTCCTAAGTTTGTGTCTGCTGGGGAGGATGGCACTGTAACTAGGGTGCATCCAGTTAGTGTCTTAGCAAAATCCCAGAGACCAGACAATTCTGGTGCTTGTAGTTTGCCAGTTGCTAATGTGTGGCTGGAAAAGGGTGTAGCAGCTCTGTCTGATCAGGGTAGTACCCTAGCCAGGGCACAAGGAGAGCAGAAAGGTGATTTAATTGTGTTACCTACTGATAGTTTAACAACTTGTAAAAAGGAGGAAAAGATTCCTAAACTTGTGGGTGTTAAGCCTGACAACGTGCAGGTTGCGAGTGACTATGAGAAAAGTTGCAAAGGGAAGGAGAGAACCTCTAAACTTTTATCTAGTAAGTCTATAAGTTTGCCTGAAAGGAAAGTGGGTAGAAATCTGCTGGATGGGCAAAAGGTGATCATGGATGTAAGTAAGACCCAAAAAGAGTCTGTTGTGAATCAGGAAAGTGTTCCTTTAGAGCAAGCCCTAGGTGAAGAAGGTAAGAGCAGAATGTCTGTAAGGGGTGAATTGTTGCTTAGAAAAGCTGCTAAGGAAAGAAATCCTCATGGTAATCTGTGCAAGCAGTTTGGTACAACTAAAGGGTGTAAAAGTGATTTAGGCCATGGCTACACTAGAGAGTTGCAGCGCTGGTGAGGGGGTTACAGCGCTGCAACTTAGGATGTGGCCACACTTGCAAAGCACGGCCAGCACTGCAACTCCCTGGTTGCAGCGCTGGCTGTACACTCGGTCGAGCCTCGGGTGTAGGGATTCCAGCGCTGGTGATCCAGCGCTGGTCAGCAAGTGTGGACAGCCACCAGCGCTTTTATTGACCTCCGGGGTATAAGGAGGTATCCCAGCATACCTTATAAGCCTCTCTGGTAATCCTGCACACTCCACTGCCCTGGGCTCAGCTGACCCCACCTTTAAATGCCCCGGGAATTTTAAAAATCCCCTTCCTGTTTGCTCAGCCAGGTGTGGAGTGCAATCAATCAATCAATCAATCAGCGACCATGCCTCCCCGCCCCAGACGAGCCCCAGCATGGAACAGTTCCGAGCTGCAGGACCTCATCAGTGTTTGGGGTGAGGAAGCTGTGCAAGCACAGCTGCGCTCCAGCCGGAGAAATTATGATACCTATGGGCAGATATCACAGTCCTTGCTGAGAAGGGGCCATGAACGGGACGCGTTGCAGTGCAGGGTAAAAATTAAGGAGCTGCGCAGTGCTTACTGCAAAGCCTGTGAGGGAAATCACCGCTCAGGAGCTGCCCCCACGACCTGCCGTTTTTACAAGGAGCTGGATGCCATACTTGGGTGTGACCCAACTGCCAATCCTAGGAGCACGATGGAGAGTTCAGAGCAGGGAGAAGTGGGGGAGGGTGTAGAGGAAGCCGACAGTGAGGCTACTGGCATGGAGGGAGACACCCCGGAGTCCCAGAAGGCATGCAGCCAGGAGCTCTTCTCAAGCCAGGAGGAGGCTAGCCAGTCGCAGCAGCTGGAAGTTGCTGGTGAGGAAGAAGCAGAGGATCGTGCTCGGGGTAAGCAGATTTTTATGTTTTGGGAGAGGACGGTTTGGGTTATGGCTGCCTGCATGCATGCCTAAACGTGGAATAGCCCATTTATTTGCTCTGTCATGTCTCTGTAATCTGCCTCTGTAATCTCTTGAAAAGTTGCAGCCAGAGCGTGGGCAATGTGCTTTCACAAGTTTATAGGGAGAGCCACCGTGGTCCTTGTCCCGGTCAGGCTAACTCGTCCGATCCACTGTGCAGCGAGGGATGGAGGGACCATGGCTGCACACAGGCAAGCTGCATAGGGGCCAGGGCGGAATGCACATTGCTGTAGAAGATCCTCCTTCTCTTCCCAGGTAACACGCAGCAGTGATATATCTGGCAGTAGGAAACCCTGTTGAGAATTTAGGGATACTGGAGTGCAGGGTGCCAGGTTCGCGGTCCGCCCCCAGCTCCGCGGTGCGTTCCGGTCTCCCCACCCCCTTCCAGCAGGCAGCCAGCCCCGCGGTGCGCTCCGGTCTCCCCACCCCCCTTTCCAGCAGGCCGGCAGTTCAACGGACCGCCCCCCCCCCCCAGCAGCTCACCAGCTTCATGTTCCCTACTGTCCCCTGTGCAGGCCACCAGCTACCTCCTGTACCCAGTGCAGATAAACCCCAGTGAGCCATCAGTCAGTTCCCCCTCCCAGGTGAAGTCGGGGCAGAAACACTCACCCCATTGCTCGCCATGCCTTCGCTTCCCTGGCCTCTCTGTGTTATGTTAGGCATGTGGGAATGATGCTACAAAAAGTCTACAAACTCCTTCACTGTGTGATAATAAACAATGTAGCCTCTGTGTATTACATGTTTCTATCTATGTTTTTTTTAGTGACCTTGACTAATGCAGCCGGATCACCGGCCTCACGTCGGTTGCAGAACTTGAGAAAAAATCCACGAAAATCAAAAGAGGAGTTGATCAAAGCAGTTATGAATCACTACAACAGAGAAAGTAGGAAGACGCAGGAATGGAGAGAGAAAATGTATGAGTGAAGGCAAACAGAAAGCAGGAGAAAGGAATTAGCTACCAAAAAAACCTCAAAGCACATGATAAGCCCCCTGGCTCGCCAAACTGACTCTTTCGAATCTCTCGTAGCCATGCAGGCAGATCTGTACCATGCTAAACCACACCCCTCCCAAAGGTCTCTTTCTTGTTCCCCAGTATTTGCACAAAACACCTTTCTCCAGCAGCCAGTTTCTTATTACCCCCAGCTGCCCCCAACACCTGTACGATCACCTACCAGCCCTGATAACTACAATTCTTACCCTGTGCACTCCACCCGCATTACTCTGCAGCATAGTAATCCTGAAGTGCAGCAGACATTGAACAGTAATCCAAACAGGACATATTCAAACCCCTGAATGTACAGTCCACCACCCTAACCCCCCTGGCCTTTTATGTACTGTACTTTGAATAAAGGATTTTATGGCTTTTACAATACGTTTTATTATTGCAGGAAGTGGTAAATATTGTACCCCAAGGTAGAAAGGAGCACAGCAAAGGCACCAAACATTACTGTTGGCTCTCAGCATCAAATTGCTCCCTTAAGGCATCCCTAATCCTTGAAGCCCTTTCCTTGGCCTCTCTAGTAGCCCTGCTCTCTGGCTGTGCAAATTCATCCTCTAGGCGTCGAACCTCGGAGGTCCATTCCTCACTGAATCTTTCACCCTTCCCTTCACAAATATTATGGAGGGTACAGCACGCGGATATAATAGCGGAGATGCTGCTTTCCCCCAAATCTAGCTTCCCATAAAGACACCTCCAGCGGTCTTTCAAATGGCCAAAAGCACACTCCACAGTCATTCTGCACTGGCTCAGCCTGTAGTTGAACCGGTTCTTGCTCCTGTCAAGCTTCTCTGTATACGGTTTCATGAGCCAAGGCATTAAGGGGTAAGCGGGGCCTCCAAGGATCACAGTGGGCATTTCGACGTCCCCTACTGTGATCTTGCGGTCTGGGAAAAATGTCCTGGCCCTCAGCTTCCTGAACAGGGCACTGTTCCGAGAGATGCGTGCATCGTGCACCTTTCCAGGCCATCCTGAGTAAATGTCAGTGAAACGCCCACGGTGATCCACAAGCGCTTGCAGAACCATGGAGAAATACCCCTTGCGATTAACGTACTCTGATGCCAGGTGGGGTGGTGACAGAATAGGAATATGTGTCCCTGTCATAAACAGATAGCTAAGGGTTAATGTCTCTTACACCTGGAAAGAGGTAACTTGAAGCACCTGACCAGAGGACCAATCAGGAAACTAGACCTTTTCAGGTCTGGGTGGAGGGAAGTTTGTGTCTGAGTTCTTTGTCTTGTGCCTGTCTCTCTCTCGGCTATGGGTCGCCTGTGTTCAGCTTCTTTGATTTGTTGTTCTGCCTCCCTTTTTTCCTTGGAAGTCATGGTTCCTGTTTTCTTGTGTTGGGGTGCCCTCTGGTGTTTATTGTCTGAACTGCAGGCTCTGTTGCCTCCTGGCGTCTGCCTAGCAACAGTGCCTTTTTCCCTTTCTTCCTCTAGCTAATCTTTTAAAGGTAAAGTAAACCAGAAAAACCACTTTATTTGCATGTATATAGTGCTGGTATTTGACTCCTAATGGGAGTGCTATTGTGTGACAAAAGACCCGTAATAGTTACTTAATGGTTGCTTGCTTAATATGCAAGCCACAACTGCCAGACAGAGCAGAAAAAAAAATTGTCTCTGGTTCCTTTTAAAACCAAACCGTTCCTCTCTGCTTAAAAGCCCCTAGCAGAGAAAAGAAAAATATAATATTCCTACTGGCTTGTGGATTCTATCTTTCCCACAAACGCTGCCACTCATATCATAACCTAGTCCCAGATTTGGACCTTAGCATCCAAAATATGGGGGTTAGCAAGAAAACCTCCAAGCTTAGTTACCAGCTTGGACCTGGTAAAGCTGCCACCACCCAAAAAATTAGTGTTTTGGGGCACTCTGGTCCCCCCAAACCTTCCCTGGGGACCCCAAGACCCTAATCCCTTGAGTCTCACAATAAAGGGAAATAAACCTTTTCCCTTCCCCTCTCCAGGTGTTCCTGGAGAGATACACAGAAACAAGCTCCGTGAATCTAAACAGAGGGATTCCACCCTCCCCGTTTCCAGCCTTGGAAAACAGAAGTACCGAGAGCTAATCTCTCTTCCCCCCTCACCCAGAGGGAATGCAAAGTCAGGCTAGTAAATCTAACACACACAGATTTCCCCCTGACTTCTTCCTCCCACCAATTCCCTGGTGAGCACAGACTTAATTCCCTGGAGTTCCCCACTAAAGAAAAACTCCAACAGGTCTTAAAAAAAAAGCTTTATGTAAAAAGAAAGAAAAATACATAAAAATGGTCTCTCTGTATCAAGGTGACAAATACAGGGTCAATTGCTTAAAAGAAATATGAATAAACAGCCTTATTCAAAAAGAATACAATTCAAAACACTCCAGCAACTACACACATGTAAAATACAAAAAAACATATAAATCACTATCTGATCTTTTGTACTTACAACTGGGAAACAGAAGATTAGAAAGCAAGAGACAGAAATCCTCCCATAGCCGAGAGAGAGACAGGAACAAGACAAAGAACTCAGACACAAACTTCCCTCCACCCAGACCTGAAAAGGTCTGGTTTCCTGATTGGTCCTCTGGTCAGGTGCTTCAGGTTACCTCTTTCCAGGTGTAAGAGACATTAACCCTTAGTATCAAAGGGTAGCCGTGTTAGTCTGGATCTGTAAAAGCAGCAAAGAATCCTGTGGCACCTTATAGACTAACAGACGTTTTGGAGCATGAGCTTTCGTGGGTGAATACCCACTTCCTCAGATGCAACTGAGGAAGTGGGTATTCACCCACGAAAGCTCATGCTCCAAAACGTCTGTTAGTCTATAAGGTGCCACAGGATTCTTTGCTGCTTTTATTAACCCTTAGCTATCTGTTTATGACAGTCCCATCTATTGCCCCTCCACAGTTAGGGAAACCCATTTGTGCAAAGCCATCCACAATGTCCTGCATGTTCCCCAGAGTCACAGTTCTTCTTAGCAGAGTGCAATTAATGGCTGTGCAAACTTGCATCAGCACCATTCCAACGGTAGACTTTCCCACTCCAAACTGGTTCGCCACCGATCGGTAGCTGTCTGGAGTTGCCAGCTTCCAGATTGCAATAGCCACCCGCTTCTCCACTGGCAGGGCAGCTCTCAATCTCGTGTCCCTGCGCCGCAGGGTAGGGGCGAGCTCAGCACACAGTCCCATGAAAGTGGCTTTTCTCATCCGAAAGTTCTGCAGCCACGGCTCGTCATCCCAGGCTTGCAGGACGATGTGATCCCACCACTGAGTGCTGGTTTCCCGAGCCCAAAGGCGCCGTTCCACGGTGCTAAGCACGTCTGTTACTGCCACAAGCAATTGAGTGTCTTGAGCGTCAGGCGTTTCAATATCATCGTCTGACTCCTCACTGTCACTTTGCAGCTGAAGGAATAGCTCCACTGCCATGCATGATGTGCTGGCAACATTCATCAGCAAGGTCCTCAGCAGCTCAGGCTCCATTTGTAACAGAAATCTCAGAAATTGCGCTGCAGACTCACAATGCCGCCAAACTGCTCGGAATGTGTAGCAAAGCACCACGGGGCGTTGGAACAGGAAGCGGAAAGACCCGCACACTTCCTTCCCCTTCCCACAAGCCACAGTGCCAAAATGGGACGAGGTGCTCTGTGGGATAGCTGCCCACAATGCACCACTCCCAACAGCGCTGCAAGTGCTGCAAATGTGGCCACACTGCAGCGCTGGTAGCTGTCAGTGTGGCCACACTGCAGCGCTGGCCCTACACAGCTGTACGAACACAGCTGTAACTACCAGCGCTGCAAAACTGTAAGTGTAGCCATGGCCTTAATCAAGGAAGTTTCAGTTCCTAACAGCCAGAAATTTTCTGTTGTGAATCGATCCACTGACTTTCCTTTTGAAAGATCCAGTGGGGGTAGCTTTGAAAAGGTCTCAGATAGAGTAGAAGCTGTTAAGAAAGTTAACAGCTATAATCAAATGGCTGTGTGTGGCCAGCTTGTTGGAAAGACAATGATGTTGAAACAGAAATGTCTCCATGCTAATTCTGTGAGTGAGCAGTCTGTGCTTCAGGATCTAAGGACAGATTTGGTTGCTGGTGTTTCAGAGTTAAACGGTTTTATGGCTGAATGCTTGGGGATGCAGGAAAGAGCAAACAAATTCTCACCCTCAAACCCTTTGGATTTGTGTGGTATCTTTGTAAGACAAAGTCCAGCCTTAAAATTGGTGGCAGCTAAAAAGTTAAAAGCTAGTGTCTGTGTTAATGCAAATTACCTGGCTGGCAGAGAGAAGAAGGACTTGCTAATAGCTGTTAGCACAGGGAGCCCATCCCATCAGCCAGTGAATTTAGTTAAGCAAGAGAAATCAGGGTTTCATCCTGCAGAACAAGGAGAAGAGAAAAAACTAAATTTTGCAAAGGGAAGCAACAAATTAACCCTAAAATGCCCAAACTCCAATGGTATTAATCCAAGGGTGTGGCAGGACAAACATGATTGTAGATGGACACTTGCAATGAATTTGTTGTTATTGCTGATGGTAATTTTTGTAATTAGTGTATTGCTATTACCAAAAACTGTAAAAATGTACAATGTGCCTAATCTTTTGAAAAATCCCTTGAACATGTTAAGAGAAATACATGAGAACATACTTTATGTTAAAAGGGCTTGTTATACTGATGTTTCACTGCTAGTGCCTGTAAACAGTCTTGGAACTTTTCACAGAAAAAAAGACATTCCAGACCTGATGTGCTGTATGAAAAGGGAAACTGAGGCACACTATCACATTGCTTTCATGGCTAAATGCCAAGATTCCTACACTGTAAACAACATTAATATCTATTATCAAAGGGGTAGCCATGTTAGTCTGGATCTGTAAAAGCAGCAAAGAGTCCTGTGGCACCTTATAGACTAACAGACATTTTGGAGCATGAGCTTGCATGGGTGAATACCCACTTCCTCAGATGCACGTCATATCTATGTTGATTTAATGTTAATTGGGTTCCAAACATTTGCCAGAGTGTGTATGAATAAAGTAGCTATGTACTTTAACTCTTGGCAAGATCACATGAGACACACAGGAATCCTGCTGCAAAAGCAGATCCAATCCACTATTGTTCTAACCAAGTTTTACCTTAAGTTTGTAAAGAGATTCAATCATGTTATTGAACGTAAGTTTGGTAAAGCATTTCTGTTATACATTAATATAGCTTCAAACCCAGGACAAGCTGTAATAAGACAGAACCCAGGATGGGGAGCTCTTGGGATGCAGTCAGTGATGTTTGTGTCATTCCTTCCTGCATCAATTTTGCGTTGGGGGTGTGACGTTATTGATATAAACTGGGACCATATAAAACATGGGTTGCAACCAAGGTCCTGTAGTGGCACCAGATCTTATGTAAAGGGGGTCATGTAAGGTGTCTAAGACCAGGGTATGGGTCACTGATTATGATTATGCTGTCTGTATCATTTTGTAGTTGAAGTTATGAATATTGGCTGTATACTGTCTATATTTCAAACTTGTGCTGTGTTACTGGAAAAGATCCCAGACAAGTGGGTGTTAGCTCTGTTTAGCCTGCTTGATGGCCCATTAAGGACCATCAGCTACACAATTGACCCACTGAGAGGAGGCAGATACGCCTTGTGACTCAGCAGGGTGTGCAGAAACTGGCCCATGTGACTGCAAACTCCATTTTGCTGTAATTTTCCACAGTAAGAACAAAGAAGTGTTCTTATATCTGGAAAAGCCTATATAAGACTGATGCCTCATCTCCATCTTGTCTTCAATCCTGCTACCTACCTCTGGAGGGACTTTGCTACAAGCTGAAACTCTACACAAGGACTGATGACCCATCCCAGCTGGGGATGTTCTCCAGAGACTTAATTTGAACCTGCAGTTTACTCCATCACTGCTACAAGCCCGAACTAAGAACTTTGCCATTACTGTATGGAATTGATTCCATTTAACCAGTTCTAGCTCTCATCTCTATCTTTTTCCTTTTATGAATAAACCTTTAGATTTTAGATTCTAAAAGATTGGCAACAGCGTGATTTGTGGGTAAGATCTGATGTGTATATTGACCTGGGTCTGGGGCTTGGTCCTTTGGGATTGAGAGAACCTTTTTCTTTTACTGGGGTGTTGGTTTTCATAACCATTCATCCCCAGGACGAGTGGGACTGGTGGTGATACTGGGAGAGTGGAGTGTCTAAGGAAATTGCTTGTGTGACTTGTGGTTAGCCAGTGGGGTGAAACCGAAGTCCTTTTTGTCTGGCTGGTTTGGTTTGCCTTAGAGGTGGAAAAACCTTGGGCTGTGACTGCCCTGTTTGAGCAATTGGTCCTGAATTGGCACTCTCAATTGGGTCCCGCCAGAACCGCATCATCACAGGGGCACTCAGGTTTGGTTTGGTTTTGTTGGTGGGGAGGGGTAGCTCAGTGGTTTGAGCATTGGCTTGCTAAATTCAGGGTTGTGGGTTCAATCCTTGAGGGGGACACTTAGGAATTTGGGGCAAAAATCAGTACTTGGTCCTGCTGGTGAAGGTAGCAGGCTGGACTCCATGACCTTTCAAGGTCCCTTCCAGTTCTAGGCAATAGATATATCTCCTATTATTGTTTTTGGTTTGGCGGAGCAGTGCTCAAGGGGTTTTTTTGTTGTTGTTTTTGTTTCAGTGGCATGGCGCAGTGCTCGGGGGGTGTTTTGGTGGTGCAGTGCTCAGGGGGGTGTTTCGGCAGGGCGGTGCAGTTCTCGGGGGGCTGTTCTGGTGGTGCGGTGCAGTTCTCGGGGGGTGTTTCAGCAGCACAGCGCTCAAGGGAGTGGCGCTTGGGGGGGTGTTTCGGTGGGGCAGCGTTCAGGGGGGTGTTTCGGCAGGGTGGCATGGTGCTCAGGGGGGTGTTTTGGTGGGGCAGTGCAGTGCTCGTAGGGGGGTATTGCCGCAGGGCAGCAGGGCGGGGTGGCACTCAGAGGGGGGGTGTTAGGGTGGGGTGGTGCTCTTTTTTTTTGCTTGGGGTGGCAAAAAAGTTAGAGCCAGCCCTGGCTGCACACAGGTTGGTTCTCCTGCCAGGTGTTAACAGCAAAGCAGTTCATGCCGTTGTCCCTGTGCTTTGGTGGGTAGCTGGGAAAACTGCCTAATGGGGGTTTCCCAGCTTATTTCTGAGATGCAAAGTGTGCCGCACGAAAGGCCAAATGCAGGTCGGGGGTGAGAGGCCAGGCAGCTCCCATGGGATTGCACCTATTGCTCCCTGAACATTGGCCTGCAAGCTTGGTTATTTAATCAGCTTTTGCATTTGGCTGCAGTTGGAGCTGGTAAATGTCTGCCTTCTCTTTGCTTCTGTTGGCAGCATTTGTTTTGAGCTAACAAGCCCTTGCCTGGCTCTTCCTTCCGAGGATCTCACAGCACTTTACAAATGCAAATTTGATTTTCCTACATGCCGGTGAGCTACAGGGGAAACTGAGGCAGTGCTCTTCGGTGTTGGCTGGTTTGTAGGACACTTGAACTTGATGAGCAGCAAGAGATGTCATCACTAACACAAAGGACTATTGCCATCTTCTGGCAGAAGGGAGCCCAGCCAAGTACAAGCCGGTATGTGGCAGTGCGAGTGTCTGAGTGTGATGCGAAAATGGGGAAGCTGCCATAGTCTTTCTAACTAGACTCAAAGAGCTGCAGTGAACCAGAGGGCTGTTAACGCAGTCATCCAGTGAGACAGAGAATGAGCAGAGAATGCTCCCTCTGAACTCTGACGTGCAAGGTCTATGGGACGACTGGAACATCCAGGAAAATCCAGCCTGGTTCCTGGTGACACCCAAAGAGGAGACCTTGAGGGCGTCGGGGTCACCAGGCCTATTGAAGGAGGATTGAACCAAGACAAGGGAAAAGAGCATGCAGGGCCCGAGCCTCCAGGTGACCTGCCTCTAACTTCTCAAGAGAAAAATCTCATGAGAGCAAATCTTAGGACAAACTAAGTCATTGCACCATAGTGGTGCAGAGATCCACTTGGCACAGCTGGGAAAGGGCACCAAAGAGCTGGTTCCAGAGTCCTCAGGCTGGAGCCAGGGCCGATGCAAGGAAGTTTCGCTCCCTAGGTGAAACTTCCGCCTTGCGCCACCCCAGCTAACCCCGCCCCTGCGGCAGCTAACCGAGCCCCCTACCCGGGGAGCCCGCCACCCCCCTGACCCAGGGAGCCTCCCCCCCCGCCGCAGCTAACCCCGCCCAGGGAGACACCCCCCCCCGTGGCAGCTAACCCCGCCCAGGGAGACATCCCCTCTGCAGCAGCTAACTCCGCCTGGGGAGACACCCCCTCTGCAGCAGCTAACCCCGTCAGGGGAGACTCTTCCACCCCCCCCGGCAGGAGCTAACCCCGCCTGGGGAGACACCCCCTCTGCAGCAGGTAACCCCGTCCGGGGAGACTCTCGCCCCGCCCCCCCGGCAGCAGCTAACCCCACCTGGGGAGACTCTCTCCCACCTAGCAGCAGCTAACCCTGCCCGGGGAGACTCTTCCCCCCGGCGGCAGTTGACCCCCCCCCCAGGGAGACTCTTCCACCCCCCCCCGCGGCAGCTAACCCCGCCCATGGAGCTCTCCCCAGCTCACCTTGGCTCCACCTCCTCCGCTGAGCACGCTGGCACTGCTCTAATTCTCCTCCCCTCCCAGGCTTGCAGCGCCAGTTGGGGGAGACTTAGAGCTGGGCTGTGTGCTCAGCGGAGGAGGCAGAGTGGAGGTGATCTGGGGCAGGAAGCGATTCCCCTGTGCGCCCCCCCCATTACTGCGGGGCGGCCCTCCCTGGGCCCCCCACTCCCCACCCCAGCTCGCCTCCACTCCACCTCCCTGGAGCGGGCATTTCGGTGCCCCCAACCACTAGGTGCCCTAGGCAGCAGCCTAGTTTGCCTAAATGGTTGCACCGGCCCTGGCTGGAGCCCAATCTGTGAAGGCTCTGGCATGTGTTAGAGTTGCCATGGGGTTGCTCAGACTTCTGAAGTCACGGGAGACCTGTGGATTTACACCAAACTGAAAATCTGGCCTCATGTTGTCCTTCCTTTGCCTAAAGTGGGGCTGAATTCATCCGGCGGTTGAAAGGGCTGTTCTGCCACTAGCCAGACACACTCCAGGATCCGTAAGCACCCGTCCCATGCTAATTAAGGATCATGTTTCCAACCGGCTCAATCAGCTCTTGTGCACTAAAAACTAGTGCGTTTCTAAGGCTGGGGCTATACTACACGGCTTTTAGCAGCACGGCGCTGCGACAGTAACACTTCCACTAGGCCACGGACAGGATGGAGGAAACATCGAGCCCCCGGGTGTGACCGTTCTTCCTCTTCCAGTGACAACCACGGTCATGGGCAATCGTGTCACCGAACAACACGGAGAACAGCCATTTGTGGCTGCGGCATTTAATATCGCTTGGCAATTTGGCTGAAATATGGTATCGCCATGATACAAACGCAGCCAAGCCTCCAAATCGTCCACAGGTAGCCAAATGTAGTAGACGCTTGCCCCCGCCAGCCTGTCCATTACATTGTGTCCTTCATACTATTCCAGGGTCAGTAACTGCCAGCATGCAAATTCAAACATATCAACAGTCAGTGCAGTACAGTATTTGCGCTATGACAAGCATGCAGAAATCAGTTGTATATTGGAACCTGCAGTACACGATACAGTTGATCCAATAAAAGATATGACCTCAGATTACCATGTGGTTAGGGGAAACCAGAATTATACCTTGGATTAGTCCAACCAGGTGACAGGTTTTCTTTTGTAATGATGACAAATCTGGACCTGGGAAGGGAGATCAATTTTCACTGGAGATCATATTGAGTGATTGGATCACAGCGACCTGAGAGACTGGAATGTATGGTCCAAATCAATGACACCTGACCAAGGATGGATAAAGCAGAGCAGAAACCAGAGACAGATGGCAAGAACCAGGAAGAATGAAACCCTGTGAAACATGAGCCAAAGTGCTACGTGGAAACCAATACCAGGCTCATAACAGGAGCAGGGAAGATGAATCCCCATTGTTATGGAGTCATCACAGATGAATTACCTCAGCCATTTGGTTCTGCTTATGTGAACTCCATCACACGGTACTCTGAGTTATTTATAGATGGGGCTGGATTGGGGGATTTCTCCCTTCCCCCTCTGCACTGAATCTAAAGGAGACAGTGATGAAATGAGAGCTGAGGCCAGGTCTACACTACAGACTTACCTCAGTATAACTACTTCCATACCCTCGAGCGACAAAGTAATACCAACCTAACCCAGGGTGTGGACAGCGCTGTCAATGGGAGAGCTTCTCCCCTCGACACAGCTACCGCCTCTCGGGGAGGTGGATTAATGGCGCTGACGAGACAGCCCTCTCCCATCAGCATAGGAGCCACTATCTGAACAACCAACCCCCGCGTGAGGACCGTCAGACCACTACATATACATCTATTGCAGTGACGCTGGGCCGGGGGTGGAGGGAACTGAACAGGCCAGTTATTAAAATCTGATACATTTAAAACACCAGAACAGGTGCACAAAATGTTAGAAACCACCACAGGGGCTGACGGGCCGGCTGCGGTCAGGACTCAACACCGCTAATGGCATGAGTGGGTCACTTTGCCAAAGTTTGTTTTGCTCCCTGTAAAGGTGCTTTCATCACCAGAGTGGCACGGAACAACTGTACCAGGGCTGAGAATGCAGCCCATTATCTCTGCTGTTAGCACTAGAAGGGGATTTTGCATGTGTTCAGCTTCTGTTGATGGTCGCTCACCATTTCAGCCATCAACAGCAGCCATCCTCCTGAACAACATGGCAGCTCCTTTAGGGCCCAATCCAAGCCCAGTGAAATCAATAGGAGTCTTTCCATTTCTGGAAAGCCATAAAGCAAATGGCATTAGCTAGCCCCCCCGGGGATCAGTTCCTGGTCCTGTGTTATTTAACATCTTTGTCAGTGACCTGGAAGAAAACATAAAATCATCACTGAAGTTCATCCAATAAAAGATGTTACCTCACTCACCTTGTCTCCCTAATATCCTGGGACCGACCCAGCTACGACTACACTGCATACTGATCCATTGGCAGATGCCACAGACACTGGGGGAGTGGTAAATAACGAAGAGGACAGGTCAGTGATACAGAGCGATGTGGATTGCTAGGTAAACTGGGCCCAAGCAAACAAATGTCTACACTGTGAAATTAGGTTGATTTAATAGAAGTCGATTTTTTAGAAATTGATTTGATACAGTCGATTGTGTGCATCCCCACTAAGCGCAGTAAGTCGGCGGAGTGTGTCCACAGCACCGAGGCCAGCGTTGACTTTTGGAGCATTGCACTGTGGGTAGCTGTCCCACCGTTCCCGCAGTCTCTGTTGCCCATTGGAATTCTGGGTTGAGCTCCCAATGCCTGATGGAGCAAAAACATTGTTGTGGGTGGTTCTGGGTACATGTCATCAGGCCCCCCTCCCTCCCTCCCTCCGTGAAAGCAATGGCTAAAAATCTTTTCTTGCCTTTTTTCCTGGGTTACCCATGTGGATGACTTGATTACAGTCTATAAATACCTACCTGAGGAACAAATATTTAATAATGGGCTGTGCAGTCTAGCAGAGAAAGGTCTAATGTGAACCAAGGGCAGGAAGTTGAAGCTGGACACTCAAACAGGAAATAAGGTATACATTTTTAATAGTGAGAGTAATTAACCACTGGAACAATTTACCAAGGGTCATGGTGGGTTCTCCACCACTGACAATTTTAAAATCCAGACTGGACGTTTCTCTAGAAGATCTGCTCTAGGAATTATTTGGGGGAAGTTCTATGGACTGTGTCATGCAGGAGGTCAGAAGAGGATCACAGGTATCTCTTCTGCCTTAGGATAGATGAATCTCTGAAATTCGACAGACATAGGCTGAGATCCTGGCACTGGCGCTACACGGGTTTGGGACTCAGCCCAAATAAGGAAAGTTATGTTTTAAATGTGGCATAGAAAGAACTTTCTCCCAGCAGGCAGCTGACCCACCAGGAAATGTATGTACCTACTGTGGGTGGATCTGTGGTTCCAGGATCAGAATCCTGAGTCATCTCAGGGACCCATATGTAAATCCGTGGTAGAGATCACCCTTGAATCAAGGGATTGCCGATGATGATGATGATTTTTCTAACTAAGAGACTGTCAGTAAATGTAGTTATGGTTGATGCCTCATCCTCTGTAAGTTTCTAGCCTGTGATACAGTTACTATCGAGTTAGTAGTGTGAAAGTAGAATGAATTATATTGTGAAAATAGAAAGGATTAAAGAAATGCTGTCTGTACCTTTAAGAAAAACTGTTGGAATGCTGCAATCCAGGTGTCAGGAATACAGACATTCACATAGAACAATTGCACCATTTAAGGGCAATTGGTGAAGTATTAGCCTCAGATCCATAAAGAGTTAGTAAGGAAGTAGGATATGCATGCTGTGCCCCAGGTGAATTTTACAGTTTTGCTTTCTTTGTTCTTTTGTCTGATTCCCGCTCTTTTATCTGTATAAATAAGACTGTTTTGGCCTTGTATGGCCGCTCACATATTCTGAATGTTATTGGCAGAGCGCTGTGCTAATAAAACAGAGTGGTCTGACAAATTGTGAGTCCTGATTCTAACTTTGACAATTTGGAGGTCCCACCGAGATGGCAACCGTCTTCACTGGGGCTGTGTGATTCCTGACTGTTTTTGTGGGATGACCGTGGCAGCCGGCACCTGGGCATTTGGCCCAAGCGGTCCCCCACTAGAGCGGAAAGGCGCACAGCCACAGTGAGGTCTACGCCATCGAACCTGTTGGTTCCCACTCTGTTCTGGTAGGGATCCCGGGATCTGACATCAGGAATCTGGTCAGGTAATTATTTCTGTGTTTTGTCCGGACTGAGGACTGTCCTGTCTCTGTGTCTATCTGTCCTCTTGTGGAGTGTTTGAGTCTGGGTGCCGTCTCTGTCTGGGGATCGGCCGACCAAGGGGTTCCTGTCCCTGCGGTCTGAGTGAGTGAAATCTGCACAATTGCAGCCGCACCATACCTTGGGTAAAACCCTTAGTGTGAAAGCAAGGGCAATTGAGGCAGTAGCCTGTGGGCTCCTTTTATGTGTTGCAGCAGGCATCGCTCTGACGAACCTGAATTTCCTTCTTGTGTGATTGGTGTGTGAAAGTCCTCCTGTACTGGTAACCAGACGTCTAAGTCGGGACAGTTCCCTAAATGAACGCCGGCTCATTTTATGTATTTAGGATGGGTCCAGACTCCTGTAAAAAGGGTCCAGACTCCTGTAAATTTCTGGGAAAATGGTCTTGGCTAACTCAGGAGGATCCCAAAACTCAGTGGCCACTGTTAAAATCTTGGAACAAAGACTGAGTGGACGTCTTAAAGGACAAACTCGGCCAACCTAAAACTAAATTGGCTAAAGGAGAGGTTAATTGTTTCATGCAGTGGTGGGAAGAGGCAAATCATAGGTGGACAAAATCAAAACTGGCCTCTCTCACTTATTCAAATAATAAGTTAAAAGCTTTATTAAAAGCCTCCTCTCCCACCACTAGACCGAGCGCTCCCCTTTACCCCGTTCTCCAAACCCCGGATCGATCCAAACCCCTTCATACTCCCATCTCATTGTAAAAAGGACAAAAAGTCCCTTGTTCTGTTCCCCTTTGTTGTCTGCCTCAGAAACTGATTTTTTATAGTGTCCCACTACCAATTCAGCAAGGTTGGGGGCGAGGAGGGGGCTCCTCAACTAGCCCCCACCCTTTCTGGTCCCTTTCCTTGAACATTTCTTTCAAAATTGTGAAATGACCACAATATCATTCACAAACGGTTCATTGAAAAAAGCAGGATCGGGCCCAGACAAGCAGGCAAGCAACAGAAAAGAAACAGGTTGAAAGCCCTAAGGGAATAGTGTCAGGAGAAAAAAAAAAAGTAGTAAGTGCAGGCATGAACCCCTGGAACAATACTTAAAAGGGTGAAATCTAAGGTGATAAAGGTGTCATTTTGGAACATAAACAAGTGCTTTAAGAAAAGAGAGTGAAAAGTTAACTATAGAGGCTGGAGAGAATTAAGCAGTTAAACTTTGTGGAAAATGTTAAAAAGGACCATGTTAAAGAGAGAGAATTCTTGGTTTCTTTGCAGACATTCTGAAGGGAAAATGGGCCCTTTTCCAGAAGAGTGCCTGTAAATAATCCTTATATATATATACAGCTATGCAAAAACAAAGCAGTGTAAAAAAAAATGTTAAGGAAAAGAAAATGTGTATGTATCCATTTGTCTGTGTATGTAAAGTTCTAAGAATCTAAACCAACACATCTGGTTTGTAAAACTACTGTTTTGTAGGTGTAAGATAAATTGATTTTGTTTTTGTTTTTAATGCCACTAAAAATTCATTTGACTCTTTGATTCAAAGTTGCAAAACTGACAGACCTTTTTGCAAGACACAGGTAATTAGTGTTGTTTGGCTTTGGGATTTAGCATTTAACCCTTAAGGGGTAACTTGATTCTTTACAAAAATTAAAATGTTTTTAAATGAAGACCAAGTCATGGCTGCAATAGGGCAGTCAGAATCAGGAGAATAGGTAGAGATTCTGGAGTCTTTTTGTTTGTTTGGTTTGTTTTTTGTAACAATAGCAGATAAGAGCTGTAATGACAGAATAAGAAGTTAACAGTGACCCTCTGACCCTCTGAAGCAACAGCAGAGGTGAGGTGCACAAAACAAAAAGAAGCAATGTTAAAAACACTGAGCCTTAAAATGACTATGTGTAATCAGACTGTCACTTTAATAAAAGTACATGAAAACTCTGAAAAAAACAAAACAAAGTTATACCTTATGTAAAAATTAATATGGCTAATGTTTTTAAAAAGTTATAGTATAGAAAGAATGTGCATTTTCCGTAGGACATGTGCAGCGTATATTGTAAAAAGGGATGTAAAAAAAAAATGCAAATGAAACATGCTGCTGAATTAAAATCCTATTAGGGCTCCAAAAAGAGCCGCAATAGGCTGTGTTTTCTTTTTCAGATCCCTGTGTGTTAAAACAGAGTCTCTGAGCTCTGCTGATGGCTTTGAATCCAAAAGCCTAGCCTGTGTTGATGCAAATTACCTAACTGATAAAGAAAGGTGAAAACTGCCAGCACAAACGAAGTTGCAAATAAAGAACATACCTGGTCAGCAAACAAACTGCCTACATAAAAGGCATGGTATAACAAGATACCTTTAATAAATTTGATGCTAATGTTACTGTTAATATTAAACATTAAAATAACTTTAATGTTAGTGAGTACCCCTGTAACAACTTGTAGTGTGTATGATTTTTGGAAAAATCCTTTAAAGTAATATGGTAATGATTCTTCTCAGCTATTACCTGTGAATAAACTTAAAGCTTAACACAGCAGGGAAAACATTACAAACTTGGTCTGCTATATAAGAGGCAAAACTTGAGGTACACCACCTCATGAATTTAATAACTAAACAGTGAAATAATTCTTGCATAACCCTTAAAATGTAGAAGCCATTAAAACCTGGCCTGCCTATTTAAAAAAAAAAAAAAAAAAAAACACACACAGGAAAATATGGGGGTAATTCCTCTGTTTTGCCTGCAGTCAGGAAGGGTATTTGTAAAAGAATGAAATCTTTAAGCAATAATCAATGCCACCCCAAAAGGGGTAGAAAACTGTTCTTTTTGTCTTTCAGATAATCCAAAGTACTGTATAATGGACTATGTGTATGTGTTAATTCTTGGGGAAAAGTGTTTAAAAAGTGTTAGCAACCCACCAGAAGACAAATGTAAATGTAATGTAAGTACTGTGTTTACCAATAATCACGTTTACTATTTGCCACAACAACAACAACAAAAGAGTCTCCGCTTACTGTAAGCACTGATTTAGCTGAGTTCTCTATCAACCTTGGCATTGAATGGCAAACAGTTACCAATCATCTGTTAAAAGGTAAAAAGGTAACATGGCTCCTAAAAAAAATAAAAACAAAAATGTGGAAAACTGGACTATTCATATTATACACGCAAATGGGGACATGTTAAAAATTGCCACTGCATAAAAGCATAACAGCTTACCATTGGTATAACATATTTTCTGGATGGTCTCCCACAACTACTGGCATACTAATATTACTACCCTAATTGTTTTTGGTTTTACATTGTATGTGTTTAATTGAAATGTTTAAAATGTGCTGGTGGATAAAACAAATGTATGTAAAGCTAAAGCCACAGGCCCAAATCACCTCCCAGTATTTTCTATTACGTGGACTAAATAAGAAGTGACACTGGCGATTAATAATCTTAGTGTCAAAAGGGGGATATGTAGGAGCAGGATTTTATAATATCCCATAAGAATTAAAGTATAATTTGATTTCATCCTGCTAGTCACTATTTTTAAATAGCAGAAAGAAATGACCCCCTGGGACTATAGGATTCTGTTTTCCCATATGCATTACAAATTGGGCCCTCTCTAACTCTTTGTTTTAAGATTTAGGTAGTAAGAGACAGGATTCTCTATTGTGTCTGTGTTAAGTAAATTAGAGAAACATTGAAGGCCTGGGTCTCAATGTAAATTGTCTTAGTTATCAATTGTAAAACTTAGCAAGGTTTAATTTGCAATGTTTTTTTTGTTCAATATAAAATAGTACTGTTTGTATTCTCAAACCTATTTGTGTGAATGAGGAATGTATGCATCAGGAAAAGATAAGGTGTGAAGGCCATTGTTACAGCCAGAGTCAAGGGACGGCTGTTAAACTGTCTGGCATCTCAGAGTGGATACATGCTTCGCAGTGTAAGAATGCACAGACCCCAGTGAACCAACCACCACCTCAGGACCACGCAGAGTCAATTTTTTGACTCCAGAAGAAGACGTAGAGGAACAGCCTGCAATACCTTACAATCTACGCTCTCGTAAGGGTTGCCAGAAGCAGATGACTACATAAAGCAAGGCCCAAGAAGAAGCAGTAGTGAGCCGAGCGCCTGCTGCCTGGTGGACTTAAAACTGTGAGTGCAGTTCCCTCAGTTGAGGTTGTCAGAACCAGAAGGGCCTTGCCTCCAACATGCAGCTCTGGTAGCGCCTGTTCCTCGGCTGCTGGTATCTTAAGGTCTGGGGTGCACACAATGACAATTCTTTTATCCAGCAGCAAGTGTGGATAGCTCAGACCCTTATTATTTCTAAATGCTGGGTCTGCAGCCACATCCCAGCCCACTCTCAAACTGGTGTTCCTGTCCTGGCTATCCCACTCAATTACCCAGACCTCACTGGAGGACCTTGTCTGTTTAACACAATATGGAACAGTAATGACACCTGGGAAGAGGCTATTGGCAGTTCCTTTACCCCACTTGGGGGAGCAATACACCAGGCAAAAAGGCTCCTAAGTAGTTAAATAATGGCAAATAAAACCAGAGAAAGTTTAAGAGCCCTGGCCAAGGAAACAGAGGCGATCGGACAGGTGGCCCTCCAGAACCGTCAGGCATTGGACATAGTGCTTGCGGCCAAAGGAGGGACCTGTGCTCTCACTGGAAAACAATGTTGTATGTTTATACAATACCAATAAGGTAATAGATCGCTATAGCCACTTAGAACAAATCGCATATCTTCCTCATGAAAAGCTGAGTTCTTTATGGAAGTGGCTAAGTAACCTGTTTAATTTCTCTGGCATAGGAAACTGGTTGTTTCAGGGAGCCCTAACTATCCTGTTTGAAATCTTAGTGATTTTTGTATGCTTTCAGTTAATCTGTTGTATCCAGAATTGTGTCACCCAGATGGCTGCCCCAAAACAGAGTGCTAATATAATGATTTTGAATATCACTGATGAACAAAAAGATAAGAAACGGTTAATTTGTGGAACCTAGTAATTGTTGGTCATGGCGTGCGCTTGACCAAAAGGAGGGATTGTGAAAGTAGAATGAATTATATTGTGAAAATAGAAAGGATTAAAGAAATGCTGTCTGTACCTTTAAGAAAAACTGTTGGAATGCTGCAATCCAGGTGTCAGGAATACAGACATTCACATAGAACAATTGCACCATTTAAGGGCAATTGGTGAAGTATTAGCCTCAGATCCATAAAGAGTTAGTAAGGAAGTAGGATATGCATGCTGTGCCCCAGGTGAATTTTACAGTTTTGCTTTCTTTGTTCTTTTGTCTGATTCCCGCTCTTTTATCTGTATAAATAAGACTGTTTTGGCCTTGTATGGCCGCTCACATATTCTGAATGTTATTGGCAGAGCGCTGTGCTAATAAAACAGAGTGGTCTGACAAATTGTGAGTCCTGATTCTAACTTTGACAGTAGAAAGCAACCTTGGGAGTGTAGCTATGTAACTGCTCCTTTAAATTTCAGATATCTGCCATTTTGTGTTCTGTTCCCATGCAGCCTGTTGTCCAGAGGATAATAAACACACTGTGCTCTCTCTCTCACAGAGGCTGTGTATTTGGTCTTTCTTCTTTTGTTGTTTTCCCCTTTAATCTAAAGTAAAGCATGCAGGCTGTTCTCCCATTTCCAGCCTGGATTTTCCACTGCCTTACACCTTGTGTCTTCAACCATAAACTATGGGCCCAGAGACTGTAAAGCGCTGTAAAATCCACACTCGCCATTCGTGCACAGGTATAAATGACAACACAAGATGCAGGACAATGAAGACTCAGGCCCCCTAGCACTAAGTGGCTGACCTGACCCAAGCCATGAGTCCAATGTTGT
Organism: Gopherus evgoodei; assembly: GCF_007399415.2. NCBI lineage: Eukaryota > Metazoa > Chordata > Testudines > Testudinidae > Gopherus > Gopherus evgoodei. The sequence goes on along the minus strand of NC_044322.1, from coordinate 363,781,316 downwards.
GTGTTTTTCTGGAAATAATTGTTGCTGTCACTACAATATAAAGCAATGCAAGGAATTTAGCTCTTTTCCTGCTCTACGTGTCAGCTGTGTTGTCATTATGAATGTATGGGAAACCCAGCATCCTGAAATCAGGCCTGAGTTAGCAGGAAGCTTTCAGTTCTTATAGCCCTTTGATCTTTGGTGGGGGGGTGGTAATTCTGGGGTGGACAGTCTAGTCTGATGGAGATGACCTATTTCTCTCCCAGTGGAATCTGTACTGAATGCTGGGTTAACAGTCCCAAGTAACAGCGGACAAGAGGCTGAAATATGGATGATCTGCATAGATTTATGGCCCAAAATGTGAAACAAAAAATCAAACCAGGCGTTATTGTTTTGCACCAGAGCAGAGCCATAAACCATCCTCGGAGACTTTCTTTCGCTGACTCAGGTTTGTTCAACTTCATGCGTCATCCTTCCCTCCCCAAGAAACTGTCGAATCAGCGGTGCCCGGATTCACTTGGCCCTGTGTGAAAACGCACCAGCCTGGTGTTGTGCTGACAGCAATGGAGAAATTCTTAGCTCTAAGCGCTTAGAAAGGTAATTAAAGAAAACCATTAATGCAGCTCTGTGCAAGGTTTAATTTTACTCCAGGTACAGTAATGGGAATGACTCAGCCATGTATATCCTGGCACAGCGTTTTCAGGTGGTGAGGTAACCAGTCCGTGTCATCAAGAGGAGTTGGAGTGAGAGCCTGTTTGATACACACTGAGCCAAAGTTCCTAGATTTAATCCCCAACTGCCCTTACCCCAACCCTCCACCCATCTTTTTAAAGCAGTCCTCACAAGGTAAAAATTATAGCCTAAAACCTCCAAATTCCTTGTTGGTTACTAACAACACCCCAGATTGTTCAAACTGGCTGGTTTTTAAAACCTAATTTGCTTTGCAGCATGCCTCTGCGGTATTGCTAACTCCAAATCATCCATCAGACCCAGGACATCTTCGGATGGGCTCAAACATCCTGAGATTTTGAAAAAGAATAAATGTGGGGTTCTTTTTATTTTGTCTTCTGAGGTCGGAGACTTCAGGGTTCATCCCCCCCTGTGGTTTTTCTCTGCAGCCAGGAGGGCTGTAAATTTACTTTTTTTGTTTAATGAAAGCTGAGACTTTCAGATAGCAACATGATTCCAGCAATCAAAGGCCTTAAGAAACACACACACCACACCCCCGAGTTCCCACCCTAATTGCACAACTCTTGATAACACTGCAAGAGTTGGCAATGCTGCATCTGCAGTTACTTTACCATTTTTTGCTTTTTCTCAGCTGGGATACTGAGTCTGGAATGGTAAATTTCATGTTCTTTCTCAGACCAGTTTCACATCCTGGTTCTCAGGCACTGACTGGCATAATGCTGATCCATTTCAGTGCCCAGTCCTGCCGGGGACGATTGATGTATAAATGTACTTTACATTCAAAGGAATATAAAAACATTTCACAATGAGCTTTGTGCCAGTTGGACAACATCTCTGCTTAGGCCACTTCTCCTTTATTAAAGAAAAGGCTAAACAGGATTTCAGATTACAGCAAAGCAGAAGTCATCCCAGCCAAATGCAGCCCTGATACAGCAAAAATCCCTGTCATACAATTGCCTCCCAAAAGTCTCTGCAGCAGGGACTTTTAGTAAAAAATTCTCACTGGCTCAGCTGACTTGGTGGTAACATCATCGGGACTATTTTGCTAAAATCCCCATGACTGTACAGTGTCCACAAAAGGAAACTCTCCTTTAGCTCACGCCAAGGGCACCAGAACAGAGGGACCAGGGGGCCATGCTAGCCATAAGTGTGAATGATGGGGAATGAGGGGGCAGAGAGGAGCGAATGGAGGTCGGGCCTCAGGGGGTGGGCCACCGTTCAGGTGCATGTGCGCCCCCCCCCCCATACCTTTATGGTGCTTCTGCCACTCCTGGCTCAGGTGCCAGGGCCCTGAGATTTTGGAGCTGGACAGTCTGTGGCCAGCATCGGGGCATCTGTGAAGCCCCAGACAGCAGTGGAGGTGTCTGAGCCCAACTACATTCATAATAAAGAATGACTGAAGAGAAATACAGAGAGATGGAATTACATTTATTTTAAAAGTTTCCTAAGCTTTAAAAAAATCCCCTTGGGCTGCTTTGTCTTAGGCTCTCAATGGCTTGAGCCCCAGAATTTCGGAAGTCAGCAGCCTTCTAGCCCTGTAGTGATTCTCTCATTAACACAATTCAATTACAAAATAAAGTTCTACGTCTCAGATCGCTTTCCAAGCCCTGCGTGAAGCGATGGCCTTTGCAGCGAAATGAAGAACTGAAACTTATTTGTACCCATTTTGTATGAAATATCCTTCTGCTATATCCTAAATGCGGTTGTGTCTTAGATGCAGGAATGTACACATCACAACCTGCATCAGGTTTGCTTAAAAAATCTGTTGTTGATTCTTTACTGATTTTCTAACCCATTTCAAGGTGCAGCGTCTGTCTTTATCCTGTTGCAGAAACACTTTCCCTGATTTTGGAAAGTTCAGAGGTACTGTTTGCCAAGAAACGCTCATATGTCCCACTCCCTTACCCCAGTTTTACACCCGTGTAACCCCATTGACTTCACTGGAGTGCCTCTGCTGTAGACTGGTGTATATTGAGAGGATACTCAGGCTCTGTTTATAGGTTTCCTCGAGGGCTAAATGCAGAAGTGATGGGCAGGGACACGTAGGTTAGAGGAGTTGTAATAATCTGCGACCACAACAGACCTCGTGGCGGTCAGGTGCCGTGCACACTACCACCATGTAGACTTTGCAGTTGTCAGCAGGCATGAAACTCAAGTTATTCTGCTCCATTAACAAGGGAGGCTAATCGTTAGCAGCCATATGCACAGCAAACGTGCCTAAATTGCAGCAGAATCATCATCTGCAATGTAGTTATGCAGATGGCAGAGACAGCAGGGCTAGAACACCAGACTGGGACCTGTATTCTTTGCACACTGTTACTCCATATTTAAGATGATGGTAGCTTTGGTCCCCATGTAAAACTTCCAGGAGAGGAATTTGGCTCATGGGTCTCCCAGTGGCCAATCTCTTGTGTAGAAGAGCACTCTAAATAGCAAATTATCCTGGGGATGGCCGGTAGCTCTCTGGCAGCTGAAATGAATGGGGAATCTGTGGAAGCACGTGAGGATCAAAAGAGGGTGATCTCTTACTCCAGGCATACCCGGGCGCTGCCAGGAGTTGCCATTTATTGCCAGTCATGGTGAAGTTTGATGTTCTTAAAGCCCTAGCTCCTAGAGGCCTGTGATTAAGTGAGAATCGCATCTGTTGTTCTTCTTTCTTTTAAGTACATTTCTCACCTTGGTCATGGTTGGAGAACAAAACTTGCAGACATGACCCCCAGATGCTCAGAAATCAGAAGAATAAAGACTCTATTATTTTTAATGATTTTTAAGCCAACCTCGTGACTTTTTTGAGCCTGAGGCATGATTTGTTGAACACTTAGGATTGGGGATACCAAGGCAATTCCATAGCCCCCTCACTGTATCAGGGTGACCACTGCTCCTGTTAGACTGTAAGTGTCACAGCGCAGGGATGGTCTCTGCCTGTGTCTTGTACAGCAATGGTTCTCAACCAGGGGTACACATAGTGACTGGCAGGGACATGTAGGGCAGCAGAGGAGAAGCAGGAAGAAGGAGGGGGAGAGAGAAGCAGCAAAGAAGGGGGCAGACGAAGGGGGAGAGATCTTCCAGTGGGTACATCAACTCGTCCAGATATTTGCCTTGTTTTACAACAGGCTACATGAAATGCACTAGCGAAGTCAGTACAGACTAACATTTCATACAGACAGTGACTTGTTTCTCCTGCTCTATGTATCATGCCTTGAAATATAAGTACAGTATTTATATTCAAATCCATTTATTTTACAACAGGGTGGATTTGATTTAAATCACTAGTCAGGAAGACTCCATTTAATCATGGTTTTCTACACAGAAGTGCATTCTTGTTGGTTGTTATAACCTTAATACATATTCTTCACGACTCAGAGATTTTAGAAGGTACACACGATACATTTTTAAACAGTGATTTATTTTGAAAACTCTTCAGATTAGTTTTACTATATCAGAAAATGAACGATTGTTTGGTTATTTCATTTACCAAAGGTAATTGAAGCAGATATTTATGAAGTCATTGGAAGGCTAACTATCTCCAATTCAACAGGTTAAACATCAATATTTGGAGGATTTTCCTGCCATGCTTCATTAGGAGGAGAACATCACCAGACAGACGTTTAAATTGTTTTAACTAAAACAACAACGTTAAATATTCTGGATTTTTTCTACAACAGCAAACATATAATATTTTAACAAAACAAGCATATGTCCCTCACTTCTCATATTTATCTCCAGACTTCTCCTTGTCCAGATCTATTCCGCCCCCAACAATCTTCTATTCATTGAACTTTTTAAAATTTTGCACTTTTAAGAGAAAGATGAGGGATTGACTCTGTGTACACAGATTTTCTGAGGAACAATACGGTTGAGGTCTGTTATTTCTCACTTCTGTATATTATTTATTTTAAAAGATTTTTGCTGTTAACAAGCATGTTACCTCTGGAGACACAAACGCACAGTTTGAGAACTGCAAAACTAAGCATCTCTGATGGTTTCTTCTAGATTGAGCACTGAGTCCCATTGGATAGATAGAAAGAGTAACCTAAATAATCTATACAGAAGCCCCTGGAACCCCATAAAATTGAGTCCCTAATCCATGAACTACTGAAACTCATTTACAAAACTTTTCTTAAACATGACATGAATATATTGTCTCATACTATAGAATTAGAATTTATAATCCCTATTCCATGATGAGATATCTTTGAGCTAAGGTATCTTAATTAAAACTATCTTTAGCTAGGTTTTTTCCTTAAAAAGCATTTTATCAAAAAAATCCAATTTAAATAATAAAATCCATGACATCTTTGTATGTTATGTCTGATTTTGTAAGCAAGTCATTTTTAAGTGAGGTGAAACTTGGGGCTACACAAACTCCTGAAAGGTTGAGAAGCACTGCTGTGCAGCTGCCCTGAGATCCCAGTACACATAGGCAGGCAGAGTTCTGGGCAAAGTGGATTCACAGACTCCAGTGGGGTTCTCCTTTTCCAGCAGAGCTGGTCTGGCACGGGGAACCCCTTCTCCTGGAGAACTAGAACTAGAACTTCCCCACCCGGGAAGGGGACGCTGCCCCTTTAAGACCTGCCCCTCCCACGGGTCAGGGGCGGGGCGGGGCTCCCCTCGCAGGTGTTGCCAGATGAGATTGATACAGAGCGTTCTGAGCGGGGAGGGGCCGCGGCGGGAGTGGAGTGACGGGGGAGAGAGACCAATAGAGAGGCAGGCGGCGGGGTCGCCGGGCCAATGGGCGGGCGAGGTGGGCGGGGCAAGGCTGAGGTCTGCCAGCTGGCGCTGGTGGTCGGGTTCGGTCGGTGGCTGCGGCTGGCCAGGGCGGCTGCGGCTCCCATGAGCCGGCGGTGAGTGAGCGGGCCCGGCGCCATGCCCAGGCGGCTGGCGGGGCCCCCCGTGGGTCCCCACGGGGAGGATTTCTCCTTCGTGAGCCCGCTGGTGAAGTACCTGCTCTTCTTCTTCAACCTGCTCTTCTGGGTGCGTGGGGGCGAGAACCGGGCCGGGGGGCAGCCAGGGGGGCGGGCCTCGGGGGGGCACCTGAGGCAGGGGGGCGAGAACCGGGCCGGAGGGCAGCCAGGGGGGCGGGCCTCGGGGGGGGGCACCTGAGGCAGGGGGCGAGAACCGGGCGGGGGGCAGCCAGGGGGGCGGTCTGGGGGGGGCACCTGAGGCAGGGGGCGAGAACCGGGCCGGGGGGCAGCCAGGGGGGCGGGCCTCGGGGGGGGGCACCTGAGGCAGGGGGCGAGAACCGGGCCGGGGGGCAGCCAGGGGGGCGGGCCTCGGGGGGGGGCACCTGAGGCAGGGGGGCGAGAACCGGGCCGGAGGCAGCCAGGGGGGCGGGCCTCGGGGGGGGCACCGAGGCAGGGGGCGAGAACCGGGCCGGGGGGCAGCCAGGGGGGCGGGCCTCGGGGGGGGCACCTGAGGCAGGGGGCGAGAACCGGGCCCGGGGGCAGCCAGGGGGGCGGGCCTCGGGGGGGGGGCACCTGAGGCAGGGGGGCGAGAAACCGGGCCGGGGGGCAGCCAGGGGGCGGGCCCGGGGGGGGGCACCTGAGGCAGGGGGCGAGAACCGGCCGGGGGCGGGCCTCGGGGGGGGGGCACCTGAGGCTGGGGCGAGAAACCGGGCCGGGGGGGCAGCCAGGGGGCGGGCCTCGGGGGGGGGCACCTGAGGCAGGGGGCGAGAACCGGGCCGGGGGGCAGCCAGGGGGGCGGGCCTCGGGGGGGGGGCACCTGAGGCAGGGGACGGGCAGCCAGGGGGTAGGTAGGGCAGCCGGGGGGCACCTGAGGAAGGGGGTGGGTAGCCGAGGGGCACAGGGACAGCCAGCCCCATCCCTTGGCAGAGTGTGCGGGGCATGGGGGGCGATTCCCCTGTCTGGTGCATGGGGGGCCGGCAGGGCATGGGGCTCCCAGGGTTTTGCTATGCCTGGGGAGCCTGGCGGGGATGAACCTTCAGGTCAGAGGTGTGTGGGGATCTGGAGGGGAGGGCCGTGAGACGGTCCATGGGTGGAGAAAAATGACCCCATAAAATCCAACCCAGCTAATGTTCTCTCCATCCCAGCTCTGCACAGGGCTCACCTCTCTTTAAGGAGCACGGTCAGTTTCTCTTTATCCATGTAATGGAGGAAGCACTCCGTTTTTCCCTCTTTCTTCCCCTCTCTCTTTGCCTGCTCATTAATTTTGGCGGGGGGGGGGAGGGCGCATGATATTTTTATTCCTAACAAAATCAGGAGCTGAGATCTGTCCAGACCAAAGTTGTACATGTAAAAAAAACCCTTCCCTGGGCTTCTGAAAGGAAAACCAAAAGAAGGGGAAAACTCTCATTTACTTCATCTGCACCTGAAAGGGGACTGGCTTCACTCTTGCTGTTGTGTTCAAATGTTAAAATCCAGGAAACCAGAAACAAAATGCATTTCTAGTTTCAGTAGGTTTCGTAAAACTGTCTGTCTCCCCCACTCCCTCCAACACAGGTGCAAGTATGGTAAAGGTTGTCTCTAACCTACATTGTGAGATGTATCACTTTAAGAAGGGAGTGGTGCTTAGACTATCTGAAAGGTCACTGGATAGTGATCACAGTTCCTTCAACCTGGATACAGTTATAAAGACAGCAACTCTAGCCTGGTATGAACTTGGCTGAGAATTGGGGAACAGCAGATAATGCTACACTTAAAGGGGCCTATTTGTAGTTTTGGTGGTTGTTTAGACTTTGATTATTGTGTGAAATCGGTCAAAAGCGATGGGGGGGACATGCAAAAGAAATGTCTCACTTGCTCTGAGTAGTTGGAAAGATATGTGCTTCATGGACCTTCAGCCGCCATCAGCAGTGGTGTCATGTCAGGGTATGTTGTCCTTTTGGATAACCAGCCTAATGTAAATTTGGACATGTTTTGTCTCTGTTGGTTTTTGTTGCTCTATGCATTTCTATTACACAGGGACCTGTGTGGTGCTGCATTGCTTGAGACTGTGGAATGGGGTTGCCAGTCAGCTATAGGGTGACTTCCACCCATATCTCATATACTCATCTGGCTTCTTTTTTTTCCCTCAGAAAAGATCTTTTAATCAAGGGAGGTAAGAGGGAGATAAAAAACAATAAGTATCCCTGTTCTCCTTGCCCTTCAAAGCCTGTAGAATTTACTGAGACATTGACTTTAAAAATCACACATCCTTTTGGCTTTTTTTAAACCCACTATGGAGCTTTATTCCTGTCTTACACAGTCAGTTTCCACTTCTGCTTTCTGTGGGTTTTCTTGAGACTGGCAGGCCAGAGAGAGATCCTTTATTTTTAAAGGAAAATGCAATTGCTGCGTGGCAGCATTGGGGACACTCCTTTGAATATTTTTAAATTGACTGTATTTCCAGTTGATGTTGGCTGTTTTGATATTAGTAGTAACTTTACTCCAGTTAGTACAGTGAAGTGATATCTTGGGGTAAAAAGAAGATGCTTTTAGAGCTTAGAATGACTATACATTAGGAATGTATGCCCAGACCTACTCTGTAGGCACTGTCAGGTTGGCTGGCTGTTTCCAGTGCTGCTGAGTGAATTTGTTGCCATGTATAACATCCTTTGCAGTTCAGCTCTCTTTTTCCCAGGTTCGTGTAGTTCAGACAAGTGTTCAGAGCTTACGGGAGTTGCCATAGTCAGAATATCTTTGCTAGGGGAGTACAGTGTCCGAGAAGGGCTAGACACAGGCCAGAGAACAAATCAGAGCAGATCTTCCTATCTGGTCAGCCCTGTAAACAACTCCCTGGTAAGATGTGCCTTCCCCAATGAACTTATGAACCTTACAGCTGTGCCCAGCATACATGGGGCGCGGTTGCTGATTGTCTCCAGCAATGTCCTTCATCTTAACTGGCAAGTCTTTGTTCCCTGAACTGAACATCAGGTTGTCAGTCTCCGCAAGTAGCATTGTGTAGAGAAGACTTGGAGATAAAGGAATTCCTGTAAACTGGCTGGGGCTTCAGAGGAACACTTCTGATCTGCATGCCAGTGAGGGGATCTTGTGCTAGCAATGCATGCTCGTGCAAGTACTGTGGTGCTAGTGAAAAGGGTTTGCATAGCTGCCGAACAGAGACCGTGTGGACAATGGCAGCCTTCCCACAGCCTCCTGCCCGTGTTCTCCAACCATGTCCAGGGCCACCTTGGAGTAAAAGCAGTTCGGTCTCCGTGGTACATTGGTTCCTTGTTGCCTCTGCTGAGATTGTTGGTTAGATAGGTGACTTTTTGTGGGGTGGCCACCTGCCCCTTGGAAATGGGGCTGAGATCCCATCTCCTTTCCCAGTGGCCTCCCAAATCCATTGGTAGTTGGCTTTCTCTGCCTGTCTTCATTCTGCATTGCCCTGTGCAGCACCTGTCCCCTCTGAATATTATGGTGTTATCTCCCTGTAAAATCCCAAGAAGAAGAAGAAGAGGAAGCATAAAATATAGTAGTTCCACAAGTTAATCTCGTACATCTGAATGGACATGGGCCAGCTCAGAGTAAAAGTGAAATTGACTGACTTCTAGCACAGATAAATGTACAGCTGTAAATACCTACTGGGTTACCCATTTTTTTTCTCCCCACGCACTTCGAACCCTCCCATGGCCAGTGATGATTTCTTTAATAGCTGAGATCCTTAGAGTGGTCCTCTGACTGGGAAGCAAAACCTCACAAGGTTGTAACTTGCCAGGAACTGCCCCAAAGCTCCTGTGCTTCCAGTCTAGGAGAATCCTCTGCTTCTAGCTTTCTTGCCTTGATCTGTTTGTATTGGCCCCTTCTTCAGTGAGCATCTACATCGCTGTCTAGTGGTCAGAGCTGGGGGGCCTGGGAGTCAGGTGATATTCCTGGGTTTGATACTGGACTCCTAGGCCTTGCCTACACAAGAAGGGGTTTGCTGGTATACCAGCAAAAGGGCTTGCATCCCCCAATATAACTGCATCTACACAGGGTTTTGCCAGCATGAATGTATTCTGTAGAGGTGTATTTATTATTTTGTTCACACGTCGAACCAACATAGCTATTCCAGCTCTAAATACACCTGGCACAGGCCACAGTAGGTCACTTTCCCTGCCTGTAAAACAGGGATTTGACTCCAAGGTTGAAGATTAACTAATTGTCCCTTGCGGAGAACATGGTGTTCTGCCAGGAGGTGCAACGAGGTCAAATGAGGCTCGCTCTGATAAAGGCTCCAGACCCAGTCTAGCCAGGGGGACGTCTGCCACCCTTGTGGGTGCAGCTTTGGCATGATCGGGGCCAGAGGGAACCTGCTGCCCGAGAGAATAGTGCATGGAGGAGGCAGTTTCTTTCCTCTTCTTGTTATAAGGCACGTTCCTGTGCGATGCTTGCTGCTTTGTCTGGTCTGGTGGGCTCTCACCCCGATGCTTCTCTCCGGCCTGATCGCACTGGATCGAGAGACAGGAACGGTGGCGGCAAAACGTCCAGGCTCAGTATTGTAGTGGGAGGAGGGAGCCAGCAACGTGTTTGCCCTTCCCCTTCATAAAGGGGAACCAGTGTCCCTCGGGGGGGCTCCTTATTGCAGACCTCGCCACCGGCCTTCCGAATTCATGCAGCCCTGTGGAGTCTGTCCTCGCTGCATGCCTCAGAGAATGATGGGAATTCGGGGGCCGTTGGCTGGTGGGGATGGAAAATGTCTGATTCGGGGGATGGCAAAACCCGGGGGGGGGTGCCTCAAAAGCCCCACCCCAAAAGAAATGCTATCAGCATGTTTCTAAGCAGAGACCTTGCCAGGCTGGGCCAGCCGTGCCAGGGCTTCCTGTGCTGCTTGCACGCACCGTAATTACTGCTGCCTCTGTTATCCAATTACCTGCCTGGCACTTTCCTTTGCAGCTCCTCTAATCCGGTCAGTCGTTGGCATGATTGTTTTTATTTGGCTTGCCTGGGGAAGAGGGAGAGCAGACACTTCCCCCCCCCCCACTCCTCCGCATTCTCATTGCAAATAGCACAGGTGGGAAGTAAAGAGTTAAATCAGGCTGAGTGGGTTCAGAGGTTAAGCCACGGGGCATGGCAGGGGGATACATTCATTGGGGAAAGCCGTCCCATACCGGCGGAACTGCCCCATGGAGCAGGGCTCTGGTGCGTAACGACTCCTTGATTCTCAGCAGAGGCGGGCAGAGCCCTGTCCTTGTGTGGAATCCCGGCTTGTGTTCCCTGCTGGGCCACTAATTGAATTATAATCCCTCTGGCCGCCCAACGGAGAGGGTGCGCCCCAGCCTCGGGATGCAGATTACAGCACTTTATATAGCTAATGAGCAGCGCTGGCAGCTGAGCAGAGGAGCGTAATGAGCTCGGGGAAGAGACAGGGCCCCTGGAGGAACGTGCTGGGAATGGGGTGATTCCCACGGGTGTGACTCGCTTTCTGCTGACTTTGTAAAGAGAGACACTGACTGGGTGGCTTTGATGATTTTAACTTCCACGGGAAGGAGCTTTACTTGTGGTGCAGTGAGTATTAGTGCAGCTGAGTTCTGGTTTACCCCCCCAGCCCCACGCACAATTTCTGCCCAGTCCTGGGCCCACCACCCCCATTTCAGTCCCATCCAGGCACTACTGGCAGTTTGAGGAAGAAGGACCCGCTGTCTTGTGACCAGACCCCTTTGGGGAAGTGCTGCCATCTGAATGCAGTTAAAGAAAGGCAGAAGCAGGAGAGGGAAGCATCTGTATAGAATTCCCCTTGCAGAATCTAGCTGCAGAATCTTCCGTATATTGCGGGGAGGTGCGGGGACTTGGATGCAGGGGCGGCTCTAGGGTTTTTGATGCCCCAAGCACAGCAGGCAGGCTGCCTTCGGCGGTTTGCCTGTGGAGGGTTCGCTGGTCCTGCAGCTTCGGTGGACCTCCCTCGCGGCGCTGGCAGAGTGCTCCCTGTGGCTTGCCGCCCCAAACACACACTTGGCGTGCTGGGGCCTGGAGCCGCCCCTGCTTGGATGGAGTTTGTAAAACTTTAGGGGCCTGTGTTAAATAGGAAAAATTCCCAGTTTCTTTTGCCCCCAACCCACGCCAAGTCCTGTGTGTAGAAATGTCACTCTGCTGAGAGCAGAGTATCGGGGGTGGCCGTGTTAGTCTATATCCACAGGAACAACAAGGAGTCCGGTGGTACCTTAAAGACTAACAAATTTATTTGGGCATAAGTTTTCGTGGATAAAACACCCTCTTCTTCAGATGCATGGAGTGAAAACTACAGCTGCAGGCATTATACAATGACACATGAAGAGAAGGGAGTTACCTCTCAAGTGGAGAACCAGTGCTGACAGGGCCAGTTCGATCAGGGTGGATGTAGTCCGCTCCCAATAATTGATGAGGAGGTGTCAATTCCAGGAGAGGCAAAGCTGCTTTTGTAATGAGCCAGCCACTCCCAGCCCCTATTCAAGCCCAAATTAATGGTGTTAAATTTGCAAACGAATTTTAGTTCTGCAGTTTCTCTGACGTCTGTTTCTGAAGGTTTTTTTGTTCAAGAAAAGTGACTTTTCAATCTGTTAGGCCTGGTCCACACTACAGCGTTAAATCGATTTAACACTGTACCCGTCCACACTACAAGGCACTTTAAATCGATTTTAAGGGCTCTTAAAATCGATTTCTGTACTCCTCCCCAATGAGAGGAGTAACCCTAAAATCGATATTACTATATCGATTTAGGGTTAGTGTGGACAGAAATCGAAGTTATTGGTCTCATTCTTTTACTGAGCTAGCCAGAGTGCACCGCTCCGGAAATCGATGGTAGCCTAGGTCCATGGACTCACACCACCGAATTAATGTGCCCTACTGTGGACGCATAAAATTGATTTTATAAAACCGGTTTTATAATTTCGATTTTATGCTGTAGTGTAGACGTGGCCTTATAGAATGTCCAGGGAGGTTGAAGTGTTCACCTGCTGGCTTTTGTATGTTACCACTCCTGATGTCCGATTTGTGTAGCTAATCAGTCACCATCTGCTTTGCAGATTTAGGTGCTTGGAAGAGCAAACCCAGGTGAGAGAATTGCATGCAAAGGATTGACCCTGGCTTAGCGCCGAGTCACAGCAGTAAGGGGAGAAGTTAGGGACTGATTCCCAGACGGTGCCCCCAGCTCCTATGGACTTCAGCTCCTGTGACCTGCCTTTGGGTATTGCTTTCTGAGCAGGTCACAGTAGGTCTGTCTACACCGCAATAAAAGATCAGCGGAAGCGAATCTCCTGACTTGGCCTCACAGAGCTCATGCTTCAGGGCTAAAACAGCGATGTAGAAGTTGGGGCTTGCGCTGGAGCCCGGGCTGAGAAACCTTGCGAGAGTAGAAGGTCTCAGATCCCAGGCTCCAGCCTGAGCCCAAATCTCTACTCTGCCTTTTTAGCCCTGCAAACCTGAGTCAGTTGACCTGGTCTGAGTCGCTGTGGTTTTTTTTTTTTCTTTACAATGTAGACATACTCTGTGGTCCATGCATCCCCGTGTGGGCGGGCGGGCAGGAGATGGAGAAGTGTGTGAAATTATCTCATCCAGCGGCTGAGGCTTCATATAAAAGAAACAGCCACTCTGTAGAGTTCGGGTGGTTCTATTTTGTATATTGCAACCAACAAAAACTTTCTCCCCAAATGCTCTGAATGTTTAATTGTCTATTGTTTCCTGCGATCCTAGATGTCCACCTTGGGATTCCATTTTTCCAGTGCGTTAGCACGTCAGAGTCCTTGGGGCTGTACAGACACCTAGAAAGACATCCAGGAGCTTACAAACTTTACTGGACAAAACAGACTTGCAGAAATAGGCAGGCACCATACACACACGTTGTCTGAGGGGGTGTTAAGGCATGTCTAAACTGTGGGGTTTGGTTTTTGTTTCTCACACCCATGACCCCTTTACTGGTGAATAACATCCATAGATTGGGGGGGAAGCAGGGTAGGGAGGAGAAGCAAAATCATACAAGTCACTTTCGAAAACGTTTACCTTGTGTCCTTGATATCTGTCTGAACGGCCAACTCCTAACTTCCTAAAGGGACTTGATTTTTCTGAGCACTTTCCTCTGTAAAGGAATGTTTATGCTGCAGCTCGCAACGAGCTACCTGGCCCAGCTAAGCAGACGCACGTTTCTGGGGTTTGAAATAGCCGTGTGGATGTTGGAGCTCCAGCAGAGACTCCTGAGCTGCCCAAGTTCAAGCCCACCAACCCCTTAGGCTTAGTTCAGCGGCTAACCTTAGTCTCCGCTGAAGCTGCAGCATGCACGCAGCTAATTTTAGTGTGTTAACATAAGTGGGGCTGAGGTTACAGACGTGTCCTCAGGTGTCTTAAACTTCCCAATCCTCCAAAATCACTAGCTTGCTTGACAATCTCAGCCACTGACTTATTTTTCTTTAGATAAACTTCCCCATGACACACTGTCAGAAGGTGGCTTTTCAGAATTTTAAATCCCGGGTCGGCTGACAGTACCACGGCTCTCCTGATTGCAGGTGGGGGCAGTGGGGCATGCCTGTCCCCTAAAAATAATTACAGATAGAGCCGTATTGCTGAATAGCCCACGTTCAGCACTGGCTTTACCGAAGCTGCTGCTCCTGGATGATAACAAGTCCCCCCGCTCTTTTGGGATGACTTTAAGCACCGGAAAGAGGCTGCATGTGTAACGTACATTACTGCCTCCATGGAAGACGTCTTTGTAACCCCTGTAATTTCAGTCTGTTCAAAATATTGGCAAAGAAAACGAATCCTCTAAGGCAGCAGTTCTCAAACTTTTTACTAACCTGAGGACCTCCATTTTGATTTAAAATTTTTCGTGGACCCCCAACCTGACTTCTAATTTTCCCTGGGGGTGTTCAACCCCCGCTTGGCTCCAGACCCTGCCACCACTCCACCTCTTCCCCAAGGCCCCTCCCCCACTCCACCTCCTCCTGCACTTTCTCCACCCCTGACCCTCCTCTTCCTGCCTCCTCCCCCAAGCTTGCCCCATCCCACTCCTCCCACTCCCTTTCAGCACCTCCTGCACACCCTGGAACAGCTGTTCTGCAGCATGCAGGAGGCCCTGGGAGGGAGAGGAAGGAGCTGATCAGTGGGGCCGGCAGCTTCGGACATGACTTATGGCCCCCCTGGAGCCGGACGTGACTCGCAGACCCCTTGGTGTACCCTCATGGACTCCCAAGGGCCCGTGGACCCCAGTTTGAGAACCACCATGCTAAGGAGATGCTTTAGGAAATAGAACGGTGGTTTTGGGGGGGAGATGGCAAAGGGGGCTGTCAGTAGCATAATGCCCAGCACATTAAAATCTTGTAAAGGATTTTACCAAAAAATGCTGGGTGAATTTCAGTCCCTGCAGAAGACCAGCATATGATGTCTATATATCCCTTAAGCCCCTTATTGTTTGCCAAAAGAACAAGGAGTACTTGTGGCACCTTAGAGACTAACATTTATTTGGGCAAAAGCTTTCATGGGCTCACACCCACTTCATCGGATGTTTGCAGTGTTCCGTAAGCACGAATGCTTGTCTGTCTCACTGACAAAAGTTGGTGCAGTAAAAGATGTTTCCGTCATCCGCCTTGTGTCTCTCTTGAGCATAGTGGAGGTAAAGTGACACACAGGAGACCGTGCATTAGGTATCCATGGGGATGGATTTGATTCATTATAAGTATAAAAGCTCTCATGAAATGAGGAAATGCATGAGAGTGTTAAAGGTGTGCACCCGCACAAGAGCAGGCAGCTAGAGAATGCAGCCTATACAATGAAACTGACCTGGTTTGGTCTAGTTTAATGCTAAATATGGCATGAAACGCCCCTAGCAAAGTAAATCAGGCTTTGCTAAAATGTTGTTTTAATAATCTAGCCAAGGGAAGGACACCCTGTGGAAGGACTCGTATTTAGATGGTGTCGCTTTAAAATCGAAAGCATGGACTGCCCCGAGCGCTCACGCCACAATGTTCTTTCTCCTGCTGTGCGAAGGCTGCTGTTGGATGTGTCTCCCCAGCACAGATCTTTCCTCTTCTGAGAGCCATTGTGCGGGCTGAATCGCTCTGGCTGCCTTCTGAAAAGCCCTGGCATGCGTGTTTGCCTGCTGCTTCCCCTCCACCACCTCCAGACTAGTTCCTTGTGTTTTTGTCTTCCCTCCGGTTTATAAACGCTTTCTCTGTCGGGGCTGCCTGATATTCCCCGGCAGCTGCAGCAGCCTGCAACCGGGTTCTGGAGATGGGTTGTGGTGTTCATGGGTGCAGTGGGGGAGGAAAGGGGTGCCCCACTGAGGTACTGGGCCCTCAGGCGGTGCCAGGGTTCCTTTGGTCTGAGAGCATTGCATCCTGGACGTGCTCCGAGCATGAGGTGGGTGTGCAGCGTGCCAGCCCTAGTGAGCCAGAGAGCACGTAGTGTAAAACGCAACGCCCTGGGGGTAAAATTGGTCTGAATGGGACAAAGAGAGAGTGCTACCGGGAAAAGAAAATCTTGGTTCATACAGGATGAAATGGAACTGCAGCTGGAATTCTTGCTGCAGCTTGGATGCTGTCCTGGCCTCACCCTGGCTGTTTTTCCGGCCTTTCCAAGCTCCCTGCTAGGCCTGGAGATGCTCATAGCTCCATCCCCTAGGGAAGTGGTCAAGTCCTGTTGGGGATAGGGCTCTGCCTGACCACACTCTCTCTCTCTAAACAGGTACCGGTTCCTGTCAGCCACTAGAGCGGGGACAGCTCTAAACTCAAACCGTGTGGGCCAGTTTCCTTTTCAGCTCTTGCGTTTCTCTCCTGCCCGCTCTTCTTTGGCCAAGAGACTCCAGCCTGGGGCTGCTGTGCCCCTTTGGAGGTCTCCCAAGGGGAGCAGGGCCCCATCCCATGGGCTTCAAGGATGCAGTCGGGCCATCGCTGATTCTTAGCTGGGAGCCTTTTGGTGTGTGTGGTGCACCTAGGCGTCAGACCCTGCTGACTTTGGAGGAAGCAGGGTCACCCAGAGGATTCAGGGGACCTGGGGCAAAGCGGGGGAGCTGTGGTGCTTGTACTAACCCGGCGGCAGTCCGGGTCTTCAGTTGGGGGGGCCTTCAGTCGTTCTGCATCTTCAGCAGCACTGAAGGGCCCCCTGCTGCAGAAATGCTGCCGAAGACCCGGACCGCCGCCAGGCCAGGGCTTATGGGGGGCCTGGGGCAAATTACCCCACTTGCCCCCCCCCTCTGGGCGGCCTTGGGGGGAAGCGGAGGGGACTGTGCCACTAGCTGCCTATGCATCCCACCCCACTTGTCGCCCCTAGGAGAGTTCGTGAAGTGCCTCCGAGTTGCTGCCATAAGCTCCATTCACTTCACTGGCCCTGGGTGTGATCCGCCCTATGACTCCTGTGCCAGCACCTGGGGTTTCATGGCTTATCCCTCTCGTGGCCTGTGGGCCCATCTGGGGCTGGAGATGTACGTGGGTTTCTGCACCAAAATCAGCAAGGGCCATCAGGGGCTCCGAGCCGTGTTGCTTTGTCAGCAGGTTTGGCTGGAGGTGGCCGGCGAGGAAAGAGAATGGAAGATAAAGGGCGCCCGGGCACGGTCGCACCGCAGCAGGCTGGCAGAAGCATCTGCAGTTCAGGCTGGGTAGCTGAGCCCGTGATCCGTCACTCAGCCATGTCTGTATTGGAGCATTAAAGCAGGCACCGTGTGCATGGCTGGGGCGGGGGCTGAGTCGTTTACATACATTTAAATGTTGTCACTTGTCCCTGGCGTAACTTTGCATCACTCCAGGGGAGTTGGGATTTCTTCTGACCTGGGTTCAGGTAGCTCCACCAGGCGTCTGGTACGGGGTAGGCGCAGGACAGCCTTCCCCGGCTTTTTAACCCCCATGTGCCCCAGGCCTGCTCTCTGCAGGGTTAGCTGCAGAAGCACCAGTGGATGCTGATGCAGATGAAGGCAATAGGGGATTTTTAGGGAGGGGAACGGCCTGGCGCAGATACAGCCCACAGTGTGACTTGCATGTGAAATGACTGGCAGTCTGGAGGCACAGGGAGCTCTCAGCATCTGTGAGTCTGTGTAAAGGGCTCTAATGATCAAGAAAAGACGGCACTGTGGGGCTCTGCATTTTTTTTCTATCAGGAAACTGCTTCTACTTGGAGGTCTCCAACTGATTCTTTTCCCCCCGTTGCCTCCCCTGTCGTGTGAAAATTCAGCCGTTCTCTTTGCCTCGCACACGATCCCAAGTAACCTGCCGTCTGAACCTAGCTAACGCTTCAATCGATTTGATTATTCACTTCTATTTAATAGCCCAATGTACTGCATTGCATCCTAGTGCTATACGAACATGTGCCATGCGAAGCCAGCTCTGGCTGCTGTCCTGGCAGCCCAGCTACGCCGCTGCTGAGTAGGTCATTGGCAGCAGAGATCAGACCAAAGACCTCTGGATCTAAAAGCCTGGGCCTAACGGATCTCAGGCCTGTAAGCTAAGGCTGTGACAGTCTCATCAGTGTCCATATATGGCCCAGCCACCAGCCGGGAGGGGAGCAGACCAGCGCACTGAGTAGGTGTGGATAACGCTAACACTAATTCAGGTGGAGCTGAACCAGTGGGAGCAATGCTGAGAAAGTTGTGCAAAAATCTCTCTAATGTAGCACAGACTCCGATGTCGCCATACCAAGCAGGTGGGGTTTGCGTGGCAATTGCAAGGAATAGAGAACTTGATCTAAACTGTGTGTGTTCTGGGCGTACAGGCCATAGGGGAAAACTTGCTGGGATAGGAGGCAGAGCAGATTTCCTCCTCTAGCTGTCTGGGTTCTGCAGGGCTCACAGGGATAAATGCGTGTATGAAAACCAATACAGCTGAGAGGCTGTGTGAGAAAGGTCCCTTTTCTCTTCTGCTTGTAGCTGCACTTTAGATCAGACTTAAGTCAAAATTTAGACTCTGTAAAAGTGTGTGTGTGTATGTATGTATGTATGTATGTATGTATGTATTTTTCTTATTTTCCTAATTGCCTAGTGGCCCTAACCAAGATTGAGGCCGTGTTACGGTAGGCAATGGCCTTTGTGCTGAAGAGCTTGCAAGCTGAATGGACAGGAGAAGGGTGGGAGGGGAAATGGAGGCATGGAGCAGGGTTGTGTTTCACCTGTGGTTGCACAGAGTGTCAATGGCAGAGCTGGGGGGTGGTAGGATTTTTTTTTTAGAGTCTGTGCTCCTCCGGGCAGTGACCGTGTCCGTCGTGATATGGGGCTGAGTGCGTGGATGGTGCTCAGATAATAAAGGGTGTTTAAAACACCTAGATTAAGGTTTAACATGGGGCTGTCCTGTTTGAAATGTAAACGCTGGAGGTTGTTTTTACTTCCCTGTTGCTCTCAGAAGCAGCAGCAAAGCATAGCCCCTGGGGTGAGGTGGGGGTGTCCTTCTACGGTGCTCTAAAGCAACAGGACCTGTTAGTCTCCTAACTCCACCTCAGGCTTCCCAGGAAAGCTGTCCCACTTGCACGCAACTGCCCAAGGGCCTCTGTGCTTGGCTCCTGCCCACTCAGCCGGGCCACCTGGCGTTACTGCTGGTTTGAGCACAAGGCCAGTCAGTGAGCTCTCAGGCTTCGTCCAGCCCCGTCTCATGTGCCCGAGGGCTGAGTCGACTGTTTCTCAGGGCTCAGGCGGCCGGGAGGTGTATCTGAGCCCTGGTCTATGCTATGAGTTTAGGTTGAATTTAGCAGCGTTAGATTGATTTAACCCTGCACCCGTCCACACGATGAAGCCGTTATTTTTGACTTAAAGGGCTGTTAAAATCAATTTCTTTACTCCTCCCCCGACGAGGGGATTAGCGCTGAAATCAACCTTGCCGGGTCGAATTTGGGGTAGTGTGGACGCGATTTGACAGTATTGGCCTCCTGGAGCTATCCCAGAGTGCTCCATTGTGACCGCTCTGGACAGCGCTCTCAACTCAGATGCACTGGCCAGGGAGACAGGAAAAGGCCCGCAAACTTTTGAATCTCATTTTCTGTTTGGCCAGCGTGGCAAGGTGCAGGTGAGTGCAGATTTCATCAGCAGAGGTGACCATGATGGAGTCCCAGAATCACAAAAGAGCCCCTGCATGGACCGAATGGGAGGTACTGGATCTGCGCACCGTATGGGGAGACGAATCCATGCTAGCTGAACTCCGTTCCAAAAGACGAAATGCCCAAACATTTGAAAAAATCTCCAAGGGCATGAAGGACAGAGGCTATAACAGGGACTCCCAGCAGTGCCATGTGAAGCCTACCAAAAAATCAGAGTATCAGAGGGGTAGCGTGTTAGTCTGGATCTGTAAAAGCAGCAAAGAATCCTGTGGCACCTTATAGACTAACAGACCTATTGGACATGAGCTTTCGTGCGTCCGACAAAGTAGGTACTCACCCGTGAAAGCTCATGCTCCAATATGTCTGTTGGTCTATAAGGTACCACAGGACTCTTTGCTGTTTTTACAAAAAATCAGAGAGGCAAATGGCCACTCCGGGTCAGACCCCCGGACATGCCGCTTCTATGATGAGCTGCCTGCAATTCTAGGTGGTGCAGCCACCACTACCCCACCGCTGTGCTTTGACTCCATCCGTGGAGTAGCACAGAACAGGGATGCAGGTTTGGGGGACGAGGAAGATCGCTCACAGCAAGGAAGCGGAGAAACCATTCTTCCCGACAGCCAGGAACTGTTTCTCACCTTGGACATGGAGTCCGTACCCCCCGAACCCAGCCTAGGCTGCCTCCTGGACCTGCCAGGCAGAGAAGGGACCCTCTGGTGAGTGTACCTCTGTAAATATTATATGTGGTTTAAAAGCAAGCGTGTTTAATTATTAATTTGCCCTGGCATTCGTGGCCAGTACAGCTACTGGAAAATTCTGCTAACGTGTCTGGAGATAGAGCGGAAATCCTCCAGGGACATCTCCATAAAGCACTCCTGGATGTACTCCCAAAACCTTTGCAAAAGGTTTCTAGGGAGGGCATCCTTATTCCGTCCTTCATGGTAGGACACTTTACCACGCCAAGCTAGTAGCAAGTAATCTGGTATCATTGCATGACAAAGCCTGGTGTTTGCTGGCATTCAAGCAACATCCGTTCTTTATCTCTCTGTGTTATCCCCAGGAGAGTGATATCGTTCATGGTACCCTGGTTGAAATGCATGAATTTAATTAAGGGGACATTCATAGGTGGCCGTTCCTACTGGGCTGTTTGCCAGTGGCTGAAAAGAAATCCTTCCCGCAGTTAGCCAAACGGGGGTGGGCTTTGGCGCTGAGCTGTTCGTATTTGCCTAGCAGGGATCTTCCCTGATACCAGCCACGCAGTGCGGGGAAGGTTAAAGCAGACATCGCAGAGAATTGTGGTGGCGGGGGAGGGGAGTTAGTTGGGTTTGTGCTGCACGTTAACCCAAAAACCGCAGCCCCTCCTCCTTTTAAATGGCCAACCCAATGGGTGCTTGGTATGGGAAATGAAGGTGCTGCTGTTTGAAATCATTCCCACATGTTATGGAGGTTAAAGCAGCCAAAAGACTGTGTCTTACCATGGCTGCCTGCAAGCCGAATTCTGTTGCCTGGCCCTGCCTGAAAGATCTCACACCAAACTGGCATACCCTCACTAAGAGGCAAAATGCGACCTTGTACCGAAAGGACATGTGCTATGTAATGTTAACAGCAAGGTTTACTGTGAAAAAGTCTACCCATTGTTCTCTAAAATGTCTTTTTAACTACCACTCTCCCTTTTTCTTCCTCCACCAGCTGCAAATGTTTCAACGCTCACACTATCTTCTTCCCAGAGGCTAGCGAAGATTAGAAGATGGGGGGGGGGGAAAAAAGCATTTGTGATGAAATGTTCTCTGAGCTCATGCAGTCCTCCCACACTGAAGGAGCCCAGCAGAATGCGTGGAGGCTGACAATGTCAGAGTCCAGGAAAGCACAATCTGAACGTGAGGACAGGTGGCGGGCTGAAGATGATAGGTGGCATCAGCTTGGTGACAGGAGGCAATGCTGAGGCTACTGGAGCATCAAACTGATATGCTCCAGCGTATGGTTGAGGTTGAGGAAAGGCAGCTTGAGCACAGACTGCTGGTACAGCCCCTGTGTAACCAACCGCCTTCCTCTCCAAGTTCCACAGCCTCCTCACCCAGACGCCCAAGAACACGGTGGGGGGGCCTCCGGCTATCCAGCCACTCCACCCCAAAGGACTGCCCAAGCAACAGAAAGCAGGCATTCAATAGGTTTTAAAGTGCAATGTGGCCTTGTCCTTCCCTCCTCCCCCACCCCTCCCGGGCTACCTTGGCAGTCGTCCCCCTGTTTGTGAGATGAATTAATAAAGAATGCATGAATGTGAAGCAACGACGACTTCATTGTCTCTGCAGGTGGTGAGCAAAGGAGGGAGGGGAGGGTGTTTAGCTTACAGGGAAGTAGTCAACCAAGCTGCGGGGGGAGGAGGGGGGAGTTCATCAAGGAGAAACAAACAGAACTTTCACACCATAGCCTGGCCAGTCATGAAACTGGTTTTCAAAGCTTCTCTGATGCGCAGTGAGTCCTGCTGTGCTCTTCTAACTGCCCTGGTGTCTGGCTGCGCATAATCAGCAGCCAGGCGATTTGCCTCAATCTCCCACCCCACCATAAACATCTCCTGTCATGGTATAATTCCCCACTCTGAACCTTAGCGTCCAAAAGATGGGGTACCAGCATGAATTCCTCTAAGCTCAATTACCAGCTTAATACTTGTAGCGCTGCCACCAACCAGGAATTCCAGTGCCTGGTACACTCTGGTCCCCCCAAAACCTTGCCCGGGGAACCCCAAGACCCAGTCCCTCTGGATCTTAACACAAGGAAAGTAAACCCTTTCCCCCACGGTTGCCTCTACCAGGCTTCCCCTCCCTGGGTTACCCTGGCAGATCACTGTGATTCAAACTCCTTGAATCACAAAACAGAGAGGAAAATTCACCTTCCCCCCCTCCTTCTCTTTCCCCCTCCCAGACTCTCCCTGAGAGAGAAAGTAATCCTAACACAGAGAGAAATTAACCTTTCTCTCCCCCTTCCCTCCTTTCTCCCCACCAATTCCCTGGTGAATCCAGACCCCGTTCCCTGGGATCGCTCACCAGAATAAAAAAAAAAGGAGGTTCTTAAACAAGAAAAGCTTTTAATTAAAGAGGGAAAAACAGTAAAAATTATCTTTGTAAATTTAAGATGGAATATGTTACAGGGTCTTTCAGCTATAGGCACTGGGAATACCCTCCCAGCCTAAGTATACAAGTGCAAAGTAAAATCCTTTCAGCAAAATACACACTTGTAAATAAAGAAAACAAACATAAGCCAAACTCGCCTTATCTACCTAGTACTTACTATTCTGGACATATAAGAGACTGTATCAGAGAGATTGGAGAGAAACCTGGTTGCACGTCTGGTCACTCTCAGAACCCAGAGAGAACAACAACCGAAAACTAACAGCACACACAAAAACTTCTCTCCCTCAAGATTTGAAAGTATCTTGTCCCCTGATTGGTCCTCTGGTCAGGTGACAGCCTGGCTCACTGAACTTGTTAACCCTTTACAGGCGAAAGAGACATGAAGTACTCCTGTTCTATTAACCCTTAAATATCTGTTTGACATCTTCCCCCTTACTCTCACAGAGATTGTGGAGCACACAGCAAGCAGCAGTAACAATGGGGACATTGGTTTGGCTGAGGTCTGAGCGAGTCAGTAATGTGCGCCAGCGCGCTTTTAAATGTCCAAATGCACATTCTACCACCATTCTGCACTTGCTCAACCTGTAGCTGAACAGCTCCTGACTACTGTCCAGGCTGCCTGTGTATGGCTTCATGAGCCGTGGCATCAAGGGGTAGGCTGGGTCCCCCAGGATAACTACAGGCATTTCAACATTCCCAACGGTTACTTTCTGGTCTGGGAAGAAAGTCCCTTGCTGCAGCTTTTGAAACAGACCAGAGTTCCTGAAGATGTGAGCGTCGTGTACCTTTCCTGGCCATCCCACGCTGATGTTGGTGAAACGTCCCTTGTGATCCACTAGTGCTTGCAGCACCATTGAAAACTACCCCTTGCGGTTTATGTACTCGCTGGCATGGTGCTCTGCTGACAAGATAGGGAAACGGGTTCTATTGCCCCACCACGCTTAGGGAATCCCATTGCAACAAAGCCATCCATTATGACCTGCACGTTTCCCAGTCACTACCCTTGATAGCAGCAGCTCTTTGATTGCATGGGCTACTTGGATCACAGCAGCCTGCACAGTAGATTTACCCACTCTAAATTGATTCCTGACTGACCAGTAGCTGTCTGGCATAGCCCTCTGGAAGCTTGCAATCTCCACTCACTTGTGAACTGTGAGGGCTGCCCTCATCTTGGTATTCTTGTGCTTCAGGCCAGGGGAAAGCAAGTCACAAAGTTCCATGAAAGTGCCCTTACGCATACGAAAGTTTCGGAGTCACTGGGAATCATTCCAGACCCGCAACACTATGCGGTCCCACCAGTCTGTGCTTGTTTCCCGGGCTCAGAATTGGCATTCTACAGTGTGAACCTGCCCCATTAACACCATGATGTGCACATTGCCAGCACCCGTACTTTGAGAGACGTCTGTGTCCATGTCCTCATTACTCTCATCACCACACTGCCGTCACCTTCTCACTTGGTTTTGCTTTTGCAGGTTCTGGTTCTGCATATACTGCAGGATAATGGGTGTGGTATTTACAGTGCTCATAATTGTGGTGGTGACCTGAGCAGGCTCCAGGCTTGCTGTGCTATGGTGTCTGCACTGAAAAAAGGTGCAAAACAATTGTCTGCTGTTGCTCTGATGGAGGGAGGGGTGATTGACGACCTGGCTTACAGGGTTGTCATACAGACTGGCCCCTTCAAGGATTGAACACTCAACCCTGGGTTTAGCAGCCCAGTGCTCAAACCACTGAGCTATCCCTCCCCCCATTATTCATGGTGGTATGGCATCTGCACAGGTAACCCAGGAAAAAAGGCGAGAAACGATTTATTGTCGTTGCTTTCATTGGGGGGACCTGATGACATTTACCCAGAACCACCTGCGACAATGTTTTTGCCCCATCAGGTATTGGGAGCTCAACCCAGAATTCCAATGGGCGGCAGAAACTGTGGAATAGCTACCCACAGTGCAGTGCTCCAAAAGTCGACACTAGCCTTGGTGCTGTGGACGCAGTCTGCCAACTTAATGGTCTTAAGTGGGGACACACACAATTGACTATAAAATCAATTTCTAAAAAATTGACTTCTGTAAATTCGACCTAATTTCGTAGTGTAGAGATACCCTATGTGATGCAGAGAGCAGCTCTGGCCTTGGGCCCAGCCCGGCCTCCGGTGAAATGCTAACAGCACAGTATGAACCAGAGAGTGAACTCCCCTCTGTGTGCCTGGGGCTGGGCCTGCTATGGACCAGCTGGACAAGGAACCAGGGATGCCTGCTCTGAGACTGCCGCTCCCCAGCCCACGTACAAGGCAGGGGAGCCGTTGCTGTGCAGTGGCAGCAGACTGGTTCTGCGCCCTGTCAGGTCTGGGTGGGATTGTTATGGCCACCAGGAGACCTCTGCTAGGGACTTGGGCGGTTTGGTGATGTGCCCTGCATGAAAGAAGGGGCTGCTGCCCCTCCAGCCATGCAGGTGAAGTGAGCCCAGGTAAGTGGAGGATGGGGAGAGGCCACAGCTGAGGGTGGGTAGATGGGGCAGAGATGCGACCAGCCCCAGAGGGAGGGATGGTTACTGCTTGAGCAGGTGGGGCAGAGGGTAACCTCATGATTTCAGGAGTGAGTGAGCAATTTTCCATCAACTGGTTTGCTCTAGCCACTAAAATGGCCCCAGCGAAGGGACGCAGGTGCCCAGGCCTGGCGGGGGGCGGCCACAGGAGCTGCTGTTATGATGTAGGTCTCCCCTCCTCTCTGTCCTGAGGCCTTGACTCCTGCCGAGGCTAGCAGGAGCCTCCTCCATCCAGGCTGGTGAGGCAGAGAAGACGTGACGTGTCCCATGTCTGGCTCTGGTGCTTTTCCAAACCCCGCAGTGTCTTTGGAGTGGTGAGAGGTGCTAGAAGGGGGTGGACTGACTCCATCTCTGGACGGAAGCAAACACCCCCCTGGTGCTGAGCAGTTCCCCAGCAGAAGGAGAAGTCGCGGAAGCTGCGATTTCCCTCTGCTCCTCCAGGTAAAGGCTAAGGTGACGTTTTGTGCAAGGCCCAGTGGGCGCATGGGCCATGAACTTGGGTGCCGTGGGGTCAGGGAGAATGTCCTCTCCTCACCCTCTGGGCATGCCAGGCCAGTGCAGGCGTCAGCCTGTCCGAGTAAGTGGCTGGTCCCTGCTGGGGTGGTGGGCATGTGGATCTCCCATCCCTGGATGGCCTGGGGAATGGGTCACTGTGCAGGGCACGGCCTGGCCCTACGCTATTTGGGAGAGCTGCTTCAGGTTGAGGGGCTGACTGGACAGCCTGGGAGATTTCTCCCCTTTTGCAGCCCCCAGTGCTATAGCTGTGGGTGAGGGAGGCAGGGAGCTGACCCCCCTGCCCAACTCCTCCCAAGAGTTGGCGTTTCCCTGTCAGCCGTCTTGTGGCAATCTCTGTTTCTGAGGCTGGTGCCCAGGGCTCCTTCAGGCTGAACAGCCGTCACGTCGCCTCCCACCCCTGCTTGCAGCCTCCCTTCCGTCAGGAGAGGTCCCCGGTGCCGAGGTCCTCGTGGGAAGCCTGAGTCACCGCAGGGTGTGGCCCGGTGTCCATCTTCCCCTCTCCCCGTGGCAGCCAGGGCTGGGCAGGGCGAGGCATGTCTCCCATCCCTTGCTTTGTGGTGTGTGAAGGACAAGTGCCTCCGTTTCCAAGCATCGGCTCCGTGTGCCTGGCATCTCTCGTGTCTCGGCTCGGTGAGCCTGGTTAGTGCGCTCTGCATGAGGGGGTTTAACAGGCGGTTAGCTGCCGGGGGGCTCTCCTTGCACCCCTTACCCAAGCCAGGGCACAGAGGGGGCAGCTGCGCTCTGCTTTCAGCCACGAGGGGGCAGTGGAGACTGGACTGCACCTGGCCCCTCCAAGTCAGAATGAGACCCGTTAGCCAGGCAAGGGATGGGCCGCTTCCCCTGCACCTGCTCTGCGGGATAAGAGGCCTTCCTGCCTACATAGGAGTGGCCCTGTCCTCCGGGGAGACCAACCTGCTTTCTGCCTGGGAGAACGGGCAGGAGGGGATGTGTGTAAGCTGCTGTGTGAAGGGAGAAGGCTGGAAGCCAAAGTGGGGAGAGCCTTTGGCTTGACTCTCCTTCCCCAGCCAGGGCCGCCTTTGTGGTCCTGATAGACTTGTCTATAAGCCACCCTGCTCCCAGTCCCTGAGTTCAGAGCTGCGGGGGAACAGCGAGCAGCATGTCTTATCGGGGCAGAGATGCAGGGCCCACAAACGCAAGAGAAACTGCCTGAATTCACCGGCCTCCATCTGCCTTCACCCTCCGGGCTCCAGGAAAGGACAGCTGTGGTCTGCGTAGGCCTTGCAGTGACGCGTGGCTCTTGGGAGCAGTGCAAAAGGCCCTGGAGGGGTGTTGTATTAATGTAGAGGGAATAAAGGGGTTATCCTAACCCAGTCGCTGTCCATCGTTAAACAAGGCTCGCTGTGCTGAGCCCTCAGCCGGCCTAGCACCATGGCAAACGCACCTTGTAAAAACTATTGGATTTAGGAAAGGTAAAGAAAAGAAGGAAAACCAGCTAAAGCTTTTGAAATGTGAAATGTTGAGTCAGGCTTCGTTTTAACAGCCTCCTTTGTTCCCTTCCCCTTGTGCTGCCGAGAGTTTGACGGAAACCCTCCTTGTTAGACGGTTTCTTTGATGGTGTCTCAGATGGTGGTAACCATTCTTCTGGAGAACAGAGACTAAGTCAGTCGAGATGCTGCTGTTAAAGTCCAATCCCATTTCATCCCAGTAGGTGTTCGGGATTCACGGTACCCAGCAGAGGTGACGATGCCCTCTGGGTGGGGTCCCTCTCCCTGGCCTGGTCTGGTCAGGATATCCCTCAGGGTTAGGAAAGAAGGAATCTGACCTTGGAACTCGGCCTTGTCATTGGTGCCTCCCGTAATGAGAGGCCAAAACAGAGAATCCAGCCCGAGAGGAAGCCTTGAGGGACTCTGTTACCTTCCAGCCGGCAGGGAGTAGGTCTGCCCTGTGCCAGCTGATCCAAGCTAAGGGGCAGTTGAGTTGCTGTGTGGAGGCTCAACCCTTCCACCTTGCAGGGTCCTAGAGCCCAGACTCTGGACCAAACCCAGATGGCTAAACAGTGCCTTAGCCCAAGCCAGCTGGCCATGGGTTTTTAACAACAGTGTGGACGTACCATGCGAGGCCCAGTGAAGGAAGTGGCTAGCAGAGGCTGCGCGGTCTGGTGGACAGAGCACTGGGCTCTATTCGCAGCACCGGTCACGGGCCAGCGGCTTCACCTCTGAGCCTCAGTTTCTTCCATCGACAAAAAGCAGGCTAGTGCTAGTGAAGGCCTCTTGGTAACCAGTTTTAACAAGGCTCCTCCCCCGGGGGCTGGAGGGGGCCAGGCTTGGTTCTAAGCCTCCTTTTGCAGGGCATTTAGTGATGGAGCTCAGCGGCAAGCCACCTGCCTGCTACCTGCTTTCCCTTTAACTCCCGTGGCTGGCGCCAGCTTCCCCGCTGGGTTTGCTCCTGCCTCGCTAGGAGTCTGGTTAGATGCAGGAATCAGACGCAGGGCCGGCTTAAGGCCGATTTGCCCAATTCCCAGGAATCGGGCCCCGCGCCTTAGACACTTTTTTTTTTAAACTTACCCCGGGTCCCTGGCTGCGATCTGCTCAGGGGTCTTCCGTGGTCCCACTCCCTTGAGCAAAGCGCAGGCGGGAGCGCAGCAAGCCCCGTGGCCCCAGCTGGAGCCCCCGGCTGGAGCCCCGGCCAAAGCGCGGCAAGCCCTTCGGCCCCGCTCTCCTGGCTGGAGCCCCGGCCGGAGCACGGTAAGCCCCGTGGCCCTTCTCTCCCGGCTGGAGCTCAGGGCCTTTAAATAGCCTCCAGAGCCCTGGGGTAGTGAGGGGCTCCGGGGGCTATTTAAAGGGTCAGGGCTCCAGCTGCCTCTGCCACCCCGGTCCTTTAAATAGCCGTCAGAGCCCTGCCACCCCCATGCATTCCCCAGGGCTCCCGCGGCTATTTAAAAGGTCCAGGGCAGGGTAGAAGCTGGGGAGCCCTGTGCCCTTTAAATAGTCCCCAAAGCCCTGGGATAGCAGGGAGCTTGGGGGCGATTAAAAGGGTGGGGGCTCCAGCTGCCTCTGCTGCACCCCCTGCCCTGCCCACAGCAGCCCCGCTCCCCCTGCCTGCAGCCAGCTCTGCACCCCATGCCCACAGCCAGTCCCTGTCAAACCCCCTGCCCTGTCTCCAGTCAACCCCTGCCACACACCCGTGGCCCTGCCCAAAGCCAGCCAGCCCCCCACACACTGCTGCCCGCACCAGCCCTGCACACCCTGCCCTGTTTGCAGCCAACCCCTGCCACACACCCCTGCCTGAAGCCAGCCAGTCACAATCCTCTGTCTCCAGCCCTGCCAACCCCTGCTGCATCCCCCCGCGGCCCTGCCTGAAGCCAGCCCGCCCCACACACCCCCTATCTCCAGCCAGCCCCGCACCCCTTGCCCTGCCTGCAGCCAGACCCTGCCTCCAGCCAGCCCCATGTCCACTTGTGCCCTGCAGTTCCCAGAGCAGTAACCCTGCACACCTGCTTCAATGAGGGGGGCAGGGAGCAGCTGGGACCCACACATGTGAAACGGCAGTCATTAATAACCAATCAACAGCATACATGATGCAATGTACATAATATATAATTTTATTATTTATATAGTTACGGAAAGTAAATAATACATGGAAGAAATGAGAGGCTTTTTTCCCACCTTTTTTTTTTAAGTCATCCCTGCCAGGGCCCCGCCGAGAATGTTCGAATTGGGCCCCGCACTTCCTAAAGCCGGCCCTGATCAGACGACCTCTTCCCCTGGGCATTGATACTCGGCTACCAGTGCAAAGCATCAGGAAGCCTTTTACAGAGCAGTAGGCAAGGGGGCTGTAGGGTCTGCGGATCGGCCTGCCTGTGGAACAGAAAGAATCCACTTCCACTCTTACCGCCTAGCTTCTGGCTATGGCGGTTGGCTGTTCCAGGATGAACAGAGCTGTGGGAGAGCAGCGTTGCTTGAAATGCAGCTGCTTTATTCAGCCAGCCAGGCGTGGTGTCCCTGAGTGGGATGGGGAAGGTGTGTGCGGCTGTGTATGTGAACCTGGAAAGTATATGGGACCCACCCCACACACACACATGGCTTGGCTGCAAAGCATCACTCCAGGTGTTGATTCCATGGGTCGGTGGGAATCCAGAGTTGGTGAAAGGAGCTGGCTGATGGCCTTGCAGAGTGAAGTCCCTGCCTGCAGAGAAGGAGATGATGCTTCCCCAGTGTACTGCCCCCAGCCCTGCTTGGATCCCCCATCAGTGTGAGAGGGGAGTGAGTTCTGTAGTGTCCATCCAGTCCTTGCCGTCCACCTACTGGGGAAACTGAGGCATAAAGTGACTCATTCAAGGACACCCAGCAGACTAATAGCGGCTGTGAGTAGAGAGTCCGTGGGCCCTACCCATACTGCTTAGTGTTAGAGGGCTTTCCCGTCACCCTCTCCCGCAGTTCTTGTCACGCACCCAGCAAGCATGATCCCAATTTCCTGTTCGACCCCCGTTTATATAGTAATATTTGTTGTCAGCAGCTGCCGGTGTGGTGCTCTGCTCTTGTTCGAAGATGATAACAGTCAGCTGCGTGCGTGTTCCCTCTGTGTGCTGCCGCGGCTCTGCGCAGGTCGCTGACGCAGCAAACCCCGAGAAAGCCCCCAATGACCACAGACTCTAGTAAGGTACAAAGGAACCCGAGCCAGGTTTATTGTCAAACGAAGCACAGTAATAGTTTCCTATAGACTCTACAAGACGTACTACGAATTTGTGCCCCCTGGCAATGGAGCGGCTCAGTCAGTTTCGGGACCCTCCACTGCCCCGTGGGCCAGACAAAGATGCGCACTGTGGGACCTATTTTTATACAGTTACAGGACAGATTACTCATCCCTACTGACGTATTGATGTACAGCCCCTTGGCTCATTGGGGTGCTGTCTCCCCTTTGATCATGTTGTTTCAAACAGATCTCTCCATCATGCTGTCCTTTCGACCCTGCCTTTAAGATGCATCTGCCTGCTCCTTGTTATCTCTGTGTCATCTTGGCACAAGTTCCTCTTATAGACTCATAGACTTTAAGGTCAGAAGGGACCTTTATGGTCATCTAGTCTGACTACCTGCACAATGCAGGCCACAGAATCTCACCCACCCACTCCTGTAACAAACCCCTAACCTATGTCTGAGTTACTGAAGTCCTCAAATCGTAGTTTGAAGACCTCAAGCTGCAGAGAATCCTCCAGCAAGTGACCCGTGCCCCATGCTGCAGAGGAAGGCGAAAAACCTCCAGGGCCTCTGCCAATCTGCCCTGGAGGAAAATTCCTTCCCGACCCCAAATATGGCGATCAGCTAAACCATGAGCATGTGGGCAAGACTCACCAGCCAGCACCCAGGAAAGAATTCTCTGTAGTAACTCAGATCCCACCTCATCTAACATCCCATCACAGACCATTGGGCATACTTACCTGCTGATAATCAAAGATCAGTTGCCAAATTAATTGCCAAAATTAGGCTATCCCATCATACCATCCCCTCCATAAACTTACCAAGATTAGTCTTAAAGCTGGATATGTCTTTTGCCCCCACTACTGCCCGTGGAAGGCTGTTCCAGAACTTCACTCCTCTAATGGTTAGAAACCTTCATCTAATTTCAAGTCTAAACTTCCTAGTGTCCATCTTATATCCAATTGTTCTTGTGTCCACATTGGTAATAAGCTTAAATAATTCCTCTCCCTCCCTACTATTTATCCCTCTGATATATTTATAAAGAGCAATCGCACTTACGTGTGGATGTACCTGCTTTAGCAACCCTCTTCTCACCAACTTCTGTGAGTGGGGCCTGCCTCTGGCTCACAGCCCAGCTTTTGCTTAGCAGTGCCTGGAAGTACTTTGGTTCAGGTGTCAGGCCTCAGACTGGGCCTCTGACACAAGAGTTTATGTTTCAGGGCCTCATCTTACTACATGCCCCCACTTTTTGTCTTTTTAGGGGAAGGATGTTTACCCGTCGTCCCGGAAAAGCATAATTCATGGAATAAAGATAACCCAGTGGGCTAAACACTGTTATATGGTTACCTCCTTTTACCATCCATACACTCATGCCCCACCTGTCATTCACTCTGCACATTCCCTCGTACGACTGATAGACAGATTTTATTATTCAATTAATTTTAGTCCCTTATTGTGGGCCTGGGAATATTAGGCCCGGGCCCTCGACTAATGAATGCAGTTTTATAATTGAGTCTTAGGGGCACTCCCAAATCATTAGTATATATTAGTAATATGGATATAGTGTATATATTTGTAGTGTATATGGACATACATGTATAGTATGTATGTATACATACAGCAACACTTTATATCCAAGCATAACAATTCTTTTCCAATCTGTTGTTGTAGTTTGGCCCTTGTGGTACCGCAGATAGCAACCCACTTTTTAGGGCAATTACAGTTACCATCTGTATCATTAGTAGCAGTATGCTAAGTGTTTTGAAATTCCGGGGTAGGGACTGTGATAATGTGCCCCCCAGTGCTATATATGTGAGAAGTAGAAGAGAAATTTGGAGTAGTAACACTACCACTGAGGCCTTTTTTATATATTAATATGTTGTTACTAGTATTTTATAGTATTGCAACTTTTTTTTATGGAAGGGGCCCCCTGAATCCTCTGGGCAGCCCTGAACAAGATTGTTTTAAATAACGTGCCTCAGTTAGGATGCATTGTCACTGACCCGAATTATGACTGGCAATTTGTTTACCCAATTTGTAGTTACTATGTAACTTTTTGTTTGTTTACCACTTTGTTTTTTCCTTGTCTTCACTTTGTTTGCTGTCATTTGTTTGTTAATTTTTACCTGTGTGTTGGTTAAACAGTTTAGCAAAGTTATGCGCGTTGTAAATGTTGTACCACAATAATACAATACAGCAGTAATACAACAGTACAATGATAATACAGTAACACAGCAAGAATATAGTTGTTTTTACACAGTAACAAAGTTGAAATTAATGACGGCTTATCCTGGTCCAGCTAGTGGTTTTTAGCTGATCGTTAACTTAATTGTCCATATATGGTAGGTAGAGATGTGTTTGACCAGTCTCTCACTTATAAAGCACTTTATTTTTCTTTTCTTGATGCTGGAGGTTTCTTCACTGTATCCTGATATCAACTGGTGTCTTCAGGGTGTGATATTTTCTGGAGTCTGTGGGATGCAACTTTAACAGCTAGTTAGTTAACATAATAAAGGGGTTTTTTTGTTTGGTTTTTTGTTTTATTTTGTTTTCAGTAACCCAAGCTTAATACACAGTTTAACTTAGTTTGTTTCCAGTGTAATAAGAACAACGTAGTAGAGACTGAGTCTTTTATAACACAAGCTATACTTTTGCAATTGTTGTACAGACATTCATTTTCCTTTGGGGTGCGTTACTAATATTTCACAGGAAACGTAATGCTTAACAGCTGAAATAGATGCTCACGATGTTCCAAGCGAAGGTGTGTTGCTTTCCCTTGCTGAACGCTTAGTTTCAGCAAAAGAGTTAGTAACGTAATTTTAAGAAGCTTTTTAGAGTTAATTTGCTTGTGATACCAACTTCACTCTTGTTAACTGTTTAGAAGCATTAACCTTAACAACCACTGCTTCCCATTAACTTAGCATAGCAGAAGAAAAGCATATACAATTAAACCAACTATAAAATTAAACCAAAATAAATTTTCAATACAGGTCCATGCAAATACTTTGAGGATATTAAACTTTCACGATGCTTTGTTGTGTTTGAGAGCCAAAGGTGGAAACCTGTTGAAAACATGAAAACCTGTTGACGTTTGGTTAGCTTTAGGAATACATTTTTTGCTGTCACATTCTTATAGCTGTATTTAAAAGTGAAAACAAGTTTATAAAAAGTCCAAAGAAGAAATTGACATTTTGTTAATATTCTCTTTACCTTAATGTTACCTTTTTTCTTTGAATGACAATAACAAATACTTAAACAAAACCGTTTTCAAAAAGAGAATTCTTTTTGTTGGCAATTGCATTATTTGTTGAGGCATAAATATATGGACGTATATTTGTAACTGAAACCTTTTTGATCTTTGCGCAAAAAATTGGTGGTGTTATTACTATGATTATATCCCAACCACAATTTTAAAATAGGGTGGTACCACATATACGTATATTTTTTAAAAGGGTATAAAATTGACTTTTGTCGCAACAAAATAAAAATAATAAAAAATAGTCCCGTGACACACACACAACATAGAACACAAGACAACACACATGACATACAGGACAAACTTACAGTTAAAAACAAATGGTTCCAGAATTCTATTCATAACTATTACAAAATAAGGCAAACACAATATAAAATAAAATAAAAAGGGTTAAACGTTTGAATAAACAAATTATGACCTTCTTTAAAACTTGTAACATAAATAGATAAAAAAAATTCATATTTGCCAAATGTATTAATTTGGTAACGAGGAACTTTGCATTACTTTATATTTAACATTATTTTCAGACTCTGCTATATGGAAATAAGAAAAGTTCATGTTTTAAATATTAGTTAGTGGTTAGGATTAGAAGCAGAGAGTGCATTTCTGTTGCTTGGCAACCATATCTTCTAGAAAGTTGGGAATAATTCCAGCTGTTGCATTCCTGAAGGGTTAAAATAATTAATATACTGGATTTATTTAAAGTTTGTACCTTGTTTTCTTTTTGCGTCTTGTTCATTTTTCAATTGCTTTATCCTTTGAAGGTTTCTGTAAAAACTATAAGTTTTAAAACAAAGTGAGAGAGCCGAAGTGAGGAGAGGCGGGGGAAAGGGGAGGTGAAAAGCAACCTAGGAAGGTAGCGAGACCTGAGCCAAGAGAGATTAACTGTATCAAGGTGTTTGAAAGTACAGGCAGCAGCAGCATGTTTAGCAAACTGAGAAAGCATAGAAAGGACAAAACTTAACCGGTACGTAATATTTGAGAAAGAAGGTTCTATTTTCAGATATGAGAGCAGAGTGTGGTTCTGTGGGTCAAAGCACTTGGGAACCTGCACAGTTGGGAACCGCGCCCCTGTTTTTTATCCTGGCTTTGAAGGGGGGTGGAGTAGTTACCTGCTCTTGTAAAACCTGAATTTGTTCCCCCAGTGTCTGTTGCTTTTGTGTGCATGCCAGATGGATGACGGGAGTGCCCTTTTGTGCTGCAATTAACTGTTTTGGGGCAACTCCATGTGTTAATGCATCAATTCTACCCACTTAATTGTGAGTATTTACTTTGAAATTCTTTTTTATTCACTCCCCTGCGATCAAGTCGCAGCTCCTGTCTCCTAACGGGCTCTGTGAACTGTTCCATTTTTTTCCTTCATTTGATTTACCAATTCAGGGACAGTATTGGGTGCTACTCTCCTTCTGTGCACTTACTTCTCCCGTTCTGACGGGCACCCATCAGGTCCCGGTTTAGGTTGTACCAGAACCTGGCTGTTATCATAAGGTGGTGGTTGCACTGCAGTGGACCCCGTTTCATCTTTTAATTTTACTAGGGCCACGTTTTTCCACATCTGTCCCTGCGATTCAGGCACAGGGGAGCTACCTGAAGCCTGGTATTTACCACCAATATTCATAACAGGGGATGGCACATGTATTTTTTTTGTCGGTTCCTTGCAGTTGTTTCCAGTGTTTTACTCTGTTCCTGTGCTGGTTGTCTCCGGGTTGCTGGCCACCCTGCAAGGGGAGTGGAAGCATTCCAGGGCTGTGTAACTTCTTTTGATTCTTTTAACTCTTTCTTTGTTACTGTTACTTGCCCCACCAATTGTGGGGTGCTGTTTTAATCATTCAACAGCCCTGGTTATAGTTTGCAATAGTTTACATGTTAAGGCTACAGTCTCAGCTCTAGCCTTACAAATTACATGACATGTTTCTTCCTCATTGTATATTTTAAACTCTGTGGGGATTTGCAGGGAGGGGTTAAGTGGGTTCCCTAGCTCATGGTTTCCTACAGCGGACAGCTCGCTTACTCAACAGATCAGCGGTTGGGGTCACCAGCGTTGTCAGTAGCTACCGGTGTGGTGCTCTGCTCTTGTTCGATGATAAGTCAGTTGCGTGCATATTCCCTCTGTGTGCTGCCCCAGCTCTGCACGGATCGCTGACAGAGCAAACCCCGAGAGAACCCCCAGAGACCACAGACTCTAGTAGGCTATGAAGGAACCCGAGCCAAGTTTATTGTCAAATGAAGCACGGTAATAGTTTCCTGTAGACTCTACAAGACGTACTACGAATTTGTGCCCCCTGGCAATGGACTGGCTGAGTCAGTGGTGGGACTCTCCACTGCCCTGTAGGCCAGACAACGATGCGCACTCCAGCACCTACTTTTATACAGTTACAGGACAGGTTACTCATCCTTACTGACATATTGAGGTACAGCCCCTTGACTCGTTGGGGGCTGTCTCCCCTTTGATTATGTTGTTTCAAACAGATCTATCCATCATGCTGTCCTTTTGACCCTCCCTTTAAGATGCATCTGCCTGTTCCTTGTTATCTCTGTGGAGTGGCCTGATGCCATCTTGGCACAAGTTCTTCTTATTAGCACTTACGTGTGGATGCACCTGCTTCTAGCAGCCCTCTTCTCACCGACTTCTGTGAGTGGGGCCTGCTTCTGGCTCACAGCCCAGCTTTTGCTTAGCAGTGCCTGGAAGTACTTTGGTTCAGCTTCAAGCCTCAGACTGGGCCTCTGACACAAGAGTTTATGTTTCAGGGCCTCATCTTACTACAATAGTCTCAGCTAGACCTCAACCCATCATTTTACTGAAATTTAACTAACTAATCCCAACATATTGTAACACAATTCTCTAACCAATTATATCCCACTCCCCTAATTAACTTACACCTAGCAGTCTTAATTATACAGCAGACAGAAACAATTAGAGAACCAGACAGTTAACAATAGAAAAGTGGGAGCCATAAAGATAAAACAATACAAAAATGAGGGTTTCACAACCACAACCATTGAGAAGTGATTTCTTGCCAGACAGGCTGCTGTCGAACTACGTTTTCTTTAACCATCTTTATGTGGTGGTGATGGGCGCTATCAGGACAGGATCGTCTTCCTAACAGCCCAACAACACCTTATTTCAGTGTGGCTGGTTTGGGACAGGAGGATGTTACTGTTCGCTTCCCAACTTATGGCTGCCCCTGCTGCTTAGCCAAAAGCCTTAGCCTAAGAACCAGACCTCAGGCTCTCCTAGTGAGAGAAGGCCCAGACACAGGCAGACTGAGATTTTGATTCTTTGTTTTTATACCCTTGTAACTAGCTAAGTGATAAAAATACACCTAAGTTCTTAAAGTAGAGGCCTATGCAGGCCTGAATATCTATATTCTAACGCTTAGCAAGGCCCCCAGCACCCCTCAGATGGTGGTAACTTTCAACCTTGGCTGGGCTGACCGGGATTTGATCTCATGCCTATGGGGCGGGGAGGGGGAGGTTTCTTATCCTATTGACGATAGCCTGAGCCCTCTGGAGGCCCCCAGTACCCTCTCCTCATTTAGGGACACTGCATGTGTGGGTTGAAGTGCCGAGCAGGTGGCTGGCTCTGAATCTCCATGTCCTGCCTCTACAGATGATCTCGATGGTGATGGTGGCCGTAGGCATCTACGCCAGGCTGATGAAGCACGCAGGTGAGCAACTGGCACCTTCCCCTTACCCCAGGTCTGTTCTGGGGCTCTGGGATCTCTCCTTCCGGTGGGAGGCAGGGGAAGGCCCTGGAGACTGGCTGCCCTGGAAGCAGACGGGTTTGAGGAAGAGAGCGGAGCCGTTCCCTGGGTCTGAGACTGGAACGCAGCTAAGGGGGGGTGAGATCTCTGTGTGGGGAGGCACAGCCCGCTGCATGCGGCAGATGTCGTCTGCAGTGAGAGGGGAGAAGCTGCTGCTCTTGTCCAGTGAAACGGGGCTTGGACGCGTCCCCACCCCAACCCCTGCTTGTCACAGGCCTGCTCAGATCTGGGGCCATTGTCCATTGCCAAATCAACCTCTGGTTTCGGGTCCGCGTGGAGTTACAAGAGCCTGGATCTGAGCTCGTTCACCCCTGGGTCAGAAGCACTGGAGAGCCCTGGGGAAAGGCGTCTCTAGTGGCTGGCTGGCTGGTTCTGGAGGGGCCTGTTGCAGTAGAGGGTAGAAAGGGGAGGGGGTCATAATGGGAGAGGCTGGGGACCCAAAGGATCCTTCCCTGAGCCCCACCCCATAGATCCGTCTCCTTTGGGTTCCTTTAGCGGGCAGGGTGGTGCCGCTGGACTAACAGCTCTCGCACCCTCTCTCCCCTTGATCTCTCTGCTCCCGTCTGGCAGAGGCGGCCATGGCTTGCCTCGCGGTGGATCCCGCCATCCTGCTCATCGTGGTCGGCATCCTGATGTTCCTGATCACCTTCTGCGGCTGCATCGGCTCCCTGCGTGAGAACATCTGCCTGCTGCAGACGGTGAGCGGACGGGAGGCTGCGGGATCCACGCCTGGGCCGGGGGGAGAAGGGGACAGTCGTATGGGGGTTATGGCCACGGCAGGGGATGGGAAGCCTCATGGGGACCCCGCTGTCTACCTGGGCCTGCAGAAACCGCCAGGAGTGGGTTTGGGGTTCCCCCCCAATGACTGGCCCCTCGGGCAGCCGTCAGGACTGATGGGACCCAGGATGTCTCTGCTCTGTCTCCGATTTCCTTCTCCCACCCATTGGTGCGAAATCTCCGCTGCTGCCCAGCCATGCTGATGATGGGAAAGCTTGTGGGGCTCCCTCTAGTGGCCAGAGCTGGGGAACTCCTGCACCCCAGGAGATACCCCGGGAAACTGACCCTTTCCAAAGTGTCTTGAATGGCACTGAGCCAGGCGTCTCGGCTAAAGAGGGTTTCTCGTTCCTTCACACATCCAGTCAGTTGTTGGTAGGAGCTGCTTGCATAGCCGGGGGGGGAACAGACGCTGGAGTCTGTACAGATCTCCTGTAGTTACATACAGCTCTCAGCCCTCAGTGTTTGCTAGCACAGACATGGGCAATCCTTTAGAGCAGTGTGGCAAATCCATAGGAGGTGGGTTCTGTCTGATTCAGCCCTGAACCAGTGACCCAGCTAGGTCCTACCAGAGCGCAGTACTCCAAGAGGTGCCATCTTCCAGAAGAGATGTAAAACCCAGGCTCTGAGCACTTTGGGATGATCCCACAGCATACTTCGCAAGAATGAGGTATTAACTCCACTCTGCCTCTCTGACGTCCCCTGCAGTTTCAAAAAGTGACTGTTTCTCTCTTCCTGTCCCAGTCCTCTGAGCAGTGTTAAGCAGCTGCTCTGTTCCACCCCAGAAGTGGCTGCATTTCAGTGCTGAGTGAAGTGGTCAGTAGATAGGAATCAGTAAAAAAGGCACTACAGGAATATAAGGTGATGGAGTCCTGCTGCCCTGGGACCTTGCAGCTTCAAGCGTCCCTGCTTGGGTCATGGTGGCACAACTCTGGCTCTGTAAAGGATGGTGCATTGTTGCCTCTTCTGTGGCAATTTGTTGATGGTAGTTTTCTGTCTCCTACAGTTCTCAATCTGCCTGACCGTAGTCTTCCTGCTGCAGC
This sequence comes from Gopherus evgoodei, assembly GCF_007399415.2. NCBI lineage: Eukaryota > Metazoa > Chordata > Testudines > Testudinidae > Gopherus > Gopherus evgoodei. Next base: position 363,742,080 of record NC_044322.1, on the reverse strand, counting down.
TGGCAGCTGGAGTGCTGGGCTTTGTCTTCTCTGACAAGGTGAATACACCAGAGAGCTGGGGTGAACATTGTTCTTTTGGGGGAGGAGGGGGGGAAGGATGCCCCAGCATAACTGGAGGACCAGTCCTGGATTGGCAGGGAGCTGCCCAGGAGGACAGAATAGATTTCTTCCCTCACTAAGCTGCAATTCTCCAGGGAAAGGTGGTTCTACGTGGAGACGGAGGGCCAAAGAGGCTGAACGGCAAATGGGGGGCGAGGTGTCTGGGCATGAACAGAGACTGTTCTCTCTTTTTTAAATCTTATTTAAATGAAAAAGTTTGTTTTGATCCAAGGCTTCCCCAGCAGACTTGGAGACCCAAACGCATCAGCGTGCAGCTGGCTGGGTGGGTCCGCCCCAGGGTTTGGTCCCTGACCTCCTTGTCTGTGTCAGTGGCCAGCGTTTTGGTTTCCAGTATGTCCCCACCTCACCCCAAACAAGTGGAGGGGGCAGGGCAGGATGGGCTGGGGTGAGGCCACTGGCCTGCAATTCAGGGAACATGGGTTCAGGTCTCTGACTCCACATGTGATCTAGAAACTGCAGGTGACGCCTGCCCATCAGGCAGCTGTCAGGTTAAATCGTAGGGGAGGAGGCGCTCGGACGCTGCCATGGTGAGGGGCGTGCAAGCACCTAGGTAGGAGGGAAATCTCACTGGCGACCTCTCGGCGTTCCTCCTCCAGGCACGTGGGAAGGTGAGCGAGATCATCAACAATGCTGTCGTGCATTACCGGGACGACCTGGACCTGCAGAACCTCATCGACTATGGGCAGAAGGAGGTGGGTCCCGTTAAAGAGCCCTCAGCCGGGTCTCCTGCCTCCTCTGGGGTGACTGGCCCTGGGCGAGCTCTCTCGCCTTCTCTGTGATGGGGATGGCTGGGTCTCCCAGCCCCGTAGCAGGGATGGCTGGTCCTTGGTCAGGCCTGGGGTATGGTCTGGGCCTTCAAACTCTCTCTCGTGCTGTTCCCCTCTCTTTAAAGCATCCCTGAAATTGTCTTTCCTGCTTTGACCCAAGTTCCCTTTCAAAGCACATAACACGGTCTCTCTCCTCGCCGAGGCTGCAGGCCAGGATCTGCTTCCCTTCTCGGAGCAGTGGGTGCGGCTGTCCACGGGTCTCTGGTTCCCTTCCATTGTCCATCAGACCCCATTCCACTAGTCCCACATCCTTCTGCTTCTTTGTGGGCCCCCATCTTCCGTCGGGAGGGCAGTGCCATCGCAGACCACACCCCTCCCAGTTTCAGTCCAGTCGTGCTAGTCACAAGTGCCCACCTAACTCTCTCATGTACGCACACATGATTCTGTGTTCTCCTGCCACGGGCTTGGTCCCAGGATGGTCATGCAGCTGGCGTTGCACATCTGGATTCTAAATATACTCTCACCCCTCTGCTCAGAGACCCTTATTAACCCTTTGTCCGCCAGAGCCCTGTTCTCCCGTTTCCATTGCTGTCTGTAGGCCATGATTGGGGATGGAGGCTGGAGGGAATGGGAATGGGACTAGTGCTAGACAAATACAATCATGCTTCCTTTAGAGTTCCCTGTCTTTTGCTTTCGTGGTCTCATCCTGGCAAAGCATGAAGCCACGTTACAAACAAGTTTAAATTTGACCCAAACTGACAGTCTCTCTGGTTCTTAAGATTTCTTCTCCATGGGAAGTAATGTATTTATTTAAGTCTTTCATTCCCCTGCTACATCTGTTTTTAAGCTGTTGTTTATGTAGGACCTACTAAAACATTAAAAACCCATTCAAATTGACCTGGCCTCTCTTTAAAGACATGCCCTTTGAGATCTGCCCAATTTTCCCTTCCTTGGCCCTCTTTGACTGTGCTGTCTCATTACAGTTCAGTTGCTGTGGGGGTATCTCCTACAAGGACTGGTCCCAAAACATGTATTTCAACTGCACTGCTGACAACCCCAGCAGGGAGCGCTGTTCTGTGCCTTATTCGTGCTGCCTGCATGCAGCTGACCAGGTAAGAGCAGCCGCGCTATTCTGCTGGGAACAGGACTTCTCCTTACCACCCTCAAGTTCTGGTGACCGCCTGCACCCAGGGCCAAGGAAGTCTCTAAGCCGGGTAGCTGAGTAGCATTGGACTCCTCCTCCATGTGCCCTCTGCCATCCATAAAAAGGGGAATAAGGACAACCTGGGGAATTACAGACCAATCAGCTTAACTTCAGTACCCAGAAAGATAATGGAGCAAATAATTAAGTAATCAATCTGCAAACATCTAGAAGATAATAAGGTGATAAGTAACAGTCAGCATGGATTGGTCAAGAACAAATCATCTCAAACCAACCAGGGTAACAAGCCTTATGGATAGGCGGGAAGCAGTAGATGTGGTAAAGCTTTTGATGCTGTCTCACATGACCGTCTCATGAACAAACTAGGGAAATGCAGCCTAGATGGAGCTACTATAAAGTGGGTGCAGAACTGGTTGGAAAACTGTTCCCAGAGAGTAGTTATCAGTGGTTCAGTCATGCTGGAAGGGCATAACAAGTGGGGTCCCACAAGGATCGGTTCCGGGTCCAGCTCTGTTCAGTATCTTCATCAATGATTTAGATCATGGCATTGAGAGTACACTTACAGAGTTTGTGGATGATACCAAGCTGGGAGGGGTTGCAGATGCTTTGGAGAATAAGATTAAAATTCAAAATGATCTGCACAAACTGGAGAAATGGTCTGAAGTAAATAGGATGAAATTCAATAAAGGCGCAAAGGCAAAGTACTTCACTTAGGAAGGAACAATCAGGTGCACACATACACAGTGGGAAATGACTGTCTAGGAAGGAGTATTGCAGAAAGGGATCTGGGGGTCTGGGATGTATTAGCAGAAGTATTGTAAGCAAGACATGAGAAATAGTTCTTCTGCTCTACTCCGCGCTGATACAACCTCAGCTGGAGCATTGTGTCCAGTTCTGGGCACATTTCAGAAAGGATGTGGACAAATTGGAGAGAGTCCGGAGAAGAGCCACAAAAATGATTAAAAGTCTAGAAAACATGACCTCTGAGAGAAGATTGAAAAAATTGGGTTTGTTTAAACTGGAAAAGAGAAACCTGAGAAACTGATGTACCAACATTTTACGTATTTGAAAACTGTTATAAGGAGGAGGAGGAAGAAAAATTGTTCTCCTTAACTTCTGCGGCTAGAACAAGAAGCGATGGGCTTCAATTGCAGCAAGGGAGGTTTAAGTTGGACATTAGGAAAAACTTCCTAACTGTCAGGGTGGTTAAGCACTGGAATAAATTGCCCAGGGAGGTTGTGGAATCTCCATCATTGGAGGTTTAAGAGCAGATTAGACAAACCCCTGTCAGGGATGGTCTAGTTATTACATAGTCCTGCCATGAGCGCAGGGGACTGGACTAGATGACCTCTCGAGGTCCCTTCCAGTCCTGGTCTATGGTCTATGAGTCATGTCCCCCATGTGATCCCTGTGCCAGCTTCTCTTTAATGACCTTTGCAGCTGGACAAACCCTCGTGCCACTAGGGGGCGCTCATAGCCCAGTGGCTCCTGCAGCTCCAGCTGACCAGGCTGCAGCCGTGGCCGGTCCATGCCGTGGCCTGGCTGGGTGTGGAAGCAGAAGCTCCCTCAGCTAAGTGACAAGGCTGGGGTAGGAGGAGAGGGCTGGGGACGCTGTATAGGAATCGGTGTAGGCCCTGCTAATTCTTCTCCCTCTGGAGGCAGGGTGTCTAGGGGAGCCGATCAGATGGCCAGTGCTGCCCTGCCCCGATCGTGACTGGGAATGGCTATTGTTTCTGAGCCCCAGGAAAAAGGGGGATCCGATTACTGATCCTGGGTGAGAAACAAGGGGCCTGATTCTGGGGTTTCCCAGGCTCTCACCAGGCACAGGCAGGCTGGGACCTGCAGGGTACTGGCCCCCATGGTCCCCGAGTGGGTCAGGGAGACAGAGGCTGTGCAAGGGATGCATATCCTCCCGCTTCCCCCCCGCCAGCCCCAGCAGCTCCTACAAGGGGGAGACCCTCGCTGTAGATGCTGGGTGGAAAAGGAATCCCATGAAACTTGTATGGCTTGTGTTGGTAAATGCCACATGGATGTGCGGCAGGATGGGAAAGCAGCTCACGTGGGTTCCCATACGTCATGGCACTTTTTGGTTGCCTCGTCCGTAAGGGATGGGATCCCCTCTAGTCCGCCTGTCCCATAGCCAGACAAGGTGATGCCCTGCAGCCTAATCTCCCAAAAAGTCACAAGCAATGGAGCTTCTGCCCTTTCCCTAGGAAGCAGCACAGCCGCTCTCCCAGCTAGGAGCCCAGACACTCCCGCGGTGGGGGAACTAGGGAGGGCTGAGGGTTGGGCTTGCAGGAGAGAGAGCGTACAGGGAAAACCTGACATTATGTTGGCTGTCCCTGGGTCTGTCCCACGTGGCATTAGGCAGCAGCTCGGGAAAGCCCAACACCCCCTCCTCCCCCCATCCCACAGGCGTGAGAGGGAGCTGGAGCAACTTCCAGGGTGTGTGAGGTGTGGCCGCACCAGGCTATCCATCCCCTGGCACCCCGGCTCACTGTCACCTGCCCCGGTGCTTCCCCACAGGCTGTCATCAACACCATGTGTGGCCAGGGGATGCAGGCCATGAACTACCTGGAGGCCAGCGAGTTCATCTACACCAATGGCTGCATTGACAAGCTGGTGAACTGGATCCACAGCAACCTCTTCCTGCTGGGGGGCATCGCGCTCGGCTTGGCCATTCCCCAGGTAGCCCCCACCTCCCCCAGCTGCTCTCTGCTGGGGCCAGAGGGTCTGATGTTTGACTCAAACTTGGGGGGGGGGAGTTTCTGCCCCCCTTTAGCTTTGGCAGAGGGGAGCAAGGTTTGTTATAGAAGTGGATGGGTAGGGTTCTGTGGCCTGCTTTTTGCAGGGGGTCGGACTAGATGATCACATTGGTCCCTTCTGACCCTGGAGTCTGAGTCTGAGCAAGGGAGAGGCCCAGCCTGCTCAGCATAGCCTCCATGCCCCTGCAGGATAATGAGAGCCATCTTATATGGAGCAGAGGTCGTCATCTGGATGAAAAGGGAATGGCCCCTTATCTGAAGCCAGGGGATTGGGCACTCCTAGATCTGAGGGGTGTAGCCTGTAATTTGTGCGTACGCGTGAATTCACACCCCCTGGCATTCAGACTGGGAAGGACTGGTTCCCCCGCCCCCCAGGTCACGTTTTGACTTTGTGATGTAACGGGGGGGGGAATCCTAAGGAAGCCTCAAATCGCACTGGTGCCCTGGGCTGAGGAGCGTGGCAGAGCCCTGTGGGGGAGCCCGGGGCTGGAACAGGCTGTGGTTCGGGATCGACAGAGTTACTGGGGGTGGGGGGCCCTCGCCTGGCCTGCTCACCCCTTTACCGGCTCCAGCCAGAGCACCAAACGTAAACGACGGATATTCTCGTCAGTAGCCATGCGTTTGTCCCTTGGCGAGAGCTTTCTGGCGGGCTTAGCCTCGGGAGGGGAGTGCACCAATTGGCCAGCGAGGATGCCGGCCATCCCTGGTTGGAGCAGCAACCTCATCTGTGCCTGAGCCCTCCCAGGTGCCTTCAGCCTGTGGTGCTCTCCTCTCCTTGCAGCTGGTGGGAATCCTGCTCTCCCAGATCCTCATCAGCCAGATCAAAGACCAGATCAAGCTGCAGTTCTACAACCAGCAGCACCGAGCAGATCCTTGGTACTGAAACCCCACCCAGAAGAGCGAATGCCTCTCGTCCCGTGTGGGGAGGGACACGCCCCCCAGGAGGAAGAAGAGACCTGCGTTTTTCCATGCTATTGCTCACCCTGCCCTGCAGGGGACTGGACAAGGGAATAGCCCCCAGGAGAGACCCCCAGGCAGCCAGCGAGAGGCTGCTACGTCTCCAGCATCATCTGTAGCATCCCCGCCCAAGGAACTGACATCTTGGTCCCTTATTTTGGCAGCTTTTTTTTTTTTATTTAAAGAGGGAAAAGAGCAAAATATTTCCCAGCTGCCCCGGCCCTCTCTGGGAATTGCCTTGAAAGCTGCCTTGGCTGCATCTTCCCCAGAAGGCTGACGCTCTGGACCCGGGCTCGCTGGCTGGTATGGAAGGGAGGTAAGAGGGGGGTTGGCGGTATAATGCAGGTACAAGCGTCTTTCCTCCTGTGTGGTCTTGGAGTATGGGGAGGGGGGCCTAGCCAGCTTCCTCCCCCCAGGCCTGGACCAGCTGGCTGTATCCAGATGGGAGTGACACCAGACAGGAGAGTGATCAGCCCCTGACCCTGCACTGATCCTTACTGATACACTGAAGCCAGAGGAGCATCAGGAGGGGGCTGCTAAGGGGGGAGGGCTAGTGGCCAAAAACCAGATTGGGGGGGGTGGGGCTGGGAATGGGATCTGGAGCCCAGCCCTCCAGGGTGCTGACTCCACTCTGGGGGCTTCATCTGACTCTGAAGTGAGTCTTGGGCATGGGATATGAAGCCTTTCACTGCTAGGGCCTCCAGGCCATGCCCACGCTGACGCGACAGCCACGCCGGGACTGGTATCCCCACAGCACACAGCTGGGTCACCTCAGGTCTGGCCAATGTGCCTGCAGCCCCAGGTGCTTGGCTGTGGGAAGGGGCCGAAGCGGCAGATCCTCCAGCATAGAGCAGAGACAGCAGTGGAGTAGAGTGTCCCGTTCTGGGCATGGAAGAGTCAGGGCCATTAGTGTAACAGCTTCTGCCAGTCTGACTATACTGAATTCAATTCCCCCAAGCCTCGAATTTAGGGATGTTTAAAACCCTCAGAGCAGCTGCTCTCTTGCTGAGCTCTCGCTAAGCCGTGTCTATAACAGTGCTCCTGAATGGATCCATCTGCAGGGATTGAACCTGCGATCTCTGGCTCTAGAAACGTGGCTGTGGCTGTTTGAGCTGACGGACCAAGTCTGTTCGCTTACCCAGTAACACTCGTAAACCTGTGTACGCGGTGTCACCCCAAAGGGGACGAAGTCGCACCGTTAGCACAGGTTACACGTGGCGGGAGGAGGTAAGCAGTTTTGTATTCTAATGCTGTATGCCTATCCAACATTGTTTGCGAGAGAGGCTCGCCCCATTGTGTAAGGCAGCGATGAGGGACCATGTGGCAGGAAGCGATCGGGGTAACAGGCGTTTGCAGTCACCAGCCTGGCGTGGGTGAACCAGGCAGGGTATGACTGAGAGAACATGAATGAAAAGCAGCACAGCGTCTCTCCCCAGAGGGTTTGCTGCATCCGAACCAGTGGCTGATCCATCTAATTAGTTACCTGCATGGGCAGAAGATACTTGATACTGGAGGGCTCCTGAGCCAGCAGGCAAAGGTGGAACACAATCCAAGGGCTGGGAGTTGGCAAAGTTAAAACTGGAAATATGGTGCAAATTGTTACCAGTGCTGGTAATGGACCATGGGAACAGCTTCCCCAGGGATGGGGTGGCTTCTCCATGCGGTGGGTGCTTTGCATCGAGGCAGAGTGGCTTTCTAGAAGATGCCCCAATTCAACCACACGTTATGGGCCTGATGCAGGCATCACTTGGTGGAATTCTCCGGCCCGTGCTCTGCAGGAAGTCAGACGAGATGTCCGTAACAGTCCCTTGCAACTCTAATGCCTGTGGGTAGCTTATCTTGGCCAGAGGCTGGTGCCAGGTGGGTCAGAGGAAGATATAACCATCCTTCCCCTCCGCCAGTAACGCTCAGTCAGCGCGTGCCCTGCAACCACCACCAGCTGCACCAAGGTGGAAGGTGAGACCACATGATCTGTGTGTTACCTCTGTGGATGGACATCTGCCCATGTGCTCCTCTGCCCCATGGAGAGGCAGCATCTCGTCCTAGCGTGGAGAGGCTGTAACAGTCTTCTTGGAACATGCACAGATATATTGAACACTGTACAAAGGGAGGGATCAGCAGAGACTTCTCTCTTTTGGGATGTTTGAAAGTAGCACCTGGGTTCTATATTATCTGTGAAATTAACTCCTCTGTGATGTGTTCCCTTTGCTTCTGTGGAGAATAAAATCAAATTGGGTTCTGGCTGAAGTTATTTGGTTTTCTCTGTATTGCACCTGCCCTGAAATAAAATGTGTGCCTGTGTTTGCACTGCCCTCTGCTGGGTGGAATCCTAACAGCTCAGCTGGGTCATATGCACTATATTGCTCATGCAGATTCTCCTTCAGTTCAAGGAGTAGAGTGCTCTGCTTTTTGGAGCAGGAGCATCCGAGGTCTTCATAGTGGACATGAGCCTGCTCCGTTACTTGGGTCAGGGCATATAACAGAACCGCTGTGTCTCAAGCTGGTGGGGTGGCGCTTGTCCCAAGTGTGTGTGGCCCCTTTGGGTAGGGGCATGGTGTAGAAGCTGCTCAGCCCCCACCCCCACCCCCGGCCTGACTGAATAGTACTCTGGGAAGGGGAATTGGTTGCTAGCCCGGAGCTGTGCATGTTGGGGAATCTCTCCTTTCCTAACGCATCTGTCTGTTCTGTTTGTACAGCCCCGAATACAGCAGGGGCCTGGTTGGTGACTGAGGCTCCTTGGTGCTATGGGAATGCAACTTGGTAACAGTTCTGGGGACATGACAGCAGCTCTGGCCCTGCTTTGATGCCGAGCTGCTGGTCTCAGTGCAGGAATGGCTGGGTGAAATTCGAGGCCAGCATAATGCACGTGACGCTAAATCTGCGTGATGGTCCCTTTCCACGCTACGAATCCATCCTGCTGCGCTCCTTGACCTGTGCCCCTACGTGCTGGAACCAAGGGTGCTACCCGCTCCTCACCCCTCGGCCCCTCGGCTTGAAGTGGTTTCCATTATATTATATGCAGGGTTTACAGTTTGGTTCAGTGGTGCTCAGCACAGATTGTTCCAGCATGCCTGCCAGGGCAGGATTGTGCCATTTACGAGGCTGGCCTGTCTACTCATAAGTGCCCCCAGCCCAGCAGACCCCTCGCTATCAGGAAACTCTTCCTTCTGGTCAGCCAAGCTCTTCCTTCTAATTGTGGCCCATTGCTGCCCTGCCCTGCTGGGCCGCAGGGGGTCCTTGTCATGGAGTGTGGGGGATTCAGGGCCCTGCACCCTCCACTTCCTGCAATTCACCGTGATTCTCAGCCAGCCAGTAAAACAGAAGGTTTATTAGACAACAGGAACACAGTCAAAACAGAGCTTGTAGGTACAGAAAACAGGACCCCTCGGTCAGCTCCATCTTTGGGGGTAGGGAGCCCAGACCCTGGTGCAGGGCCTCTGCCGTTTCCCCAGCCAGCTCCAAACTGAAACCCCTTCCAGCCGTCTCCCCCCAGCCACACACCCCGGCTCCTCCTCCAGCCTCTGTCCAGATTCCTGGGCTCAGGGTGCGTGTGCAATTATCATCCTTCAAGTGGTCACACCCTGATATCCCACCACCATCAGTATTGATGCAGACAGTAAACTAGTAAAACTCCCACGCAACATTACCAGTTAAATACTCCCTACTCCGTCACATCTTTCCCCCCTTCGAGACTGATCTGAGCAGGGTCACTCTAACCAGTGAGCTGGGGGAGTTCAGGTCCCCCTCTCTGGGGCAACGCATCAGTTATCACATTGGCACTCCTCTTCACATGGACCACATCCATGTCATAGTCCTGCAGGAGCAGGCTCCACCTTAGGAGCTTGGCATTGGCTCCTGTCATCTGGTGCAGCCAGGTCAGGGGAGAGTGGTCGGTGTACACAGTGAAGTGTCGCCCAGAGAGATATGGCTCTAGTTTCTTAAGGGCCCACACTATGGCCAGGCATTCCTTCTCGATGGCCGCGTAGTTTCGTTCCCGAGGTAACTTCTTGCTCAAGTACACGATGAGATGTGTCTCCTCCTTTTCATCAGCCTCTATTAACACCGCACCCGACCTCATGTCTGAGGCGTCAGTGAACAGGGCTTGTCAAAGTCTGGGTTTGTCGTAACTAGGCCACTGACCAGAGCCTCTTTCAGCACACAGAGAGCCCCCTGGCACTGCTCAGTCTAGACCACCTTGTCTGGCTTCTCATTCTTGCACAGCTCAGAGATGTGGGGGGCTATGGAGCTAAAGTGTGGCAGGCATAAATCTTTGATAATATCCTGCCATCCCAATAAAGTCTTGGACCTGCCTTTTGGTTTGGGGAGCGGGCCAGTCTCTGATCGCCTCCACCTTGGCTAATTCTGGCTTTAGGCAGCCGCTTCCCACCCGGTGGCCCAGGTAGGATACTTCAGCCATCCCCACCTTGCATTTCTCAGCCTTTACGGTCAGCTCAGTCTTCTGGAGTCGGTCCAGCACTTCTTTAACCTGGGAAACGGTCCTCCCAGGTCTGGCCAAAGACACAGATGTCGTCAATATACGCCACACCAAAACTCTCCATCCCCCTCAGTAGCTGATCCATCGGGCGCTGGAAGGTAGCAGGTGCCTCCTTGAGGCCGAAAGGCAGGGCCAGGAACTCAGAGCCCCAGAGGGGTGATAAAGGCCGATTTCAGCCTGGCATCTGCATCCAGTGGCACTTGCCAGTGGCCCTTTGTAAGATCCATGGTGGTGAGGTACCAAGCGCCTCCCAGCTTGTCTAGGAGCTCGTCAGGCCTGGGCCTGGGGGAGGCATCAGACACAGTGATGGCATTAAACTTCCGATAGTCCACACAGAACTGGATCGACCCGTCCTTTTTGGGGACCAGCACCACAGGTGAGGCCCAAGGGCTGGAAGACGGCTGGATCACCCCCAGAGCCAGCATGTCCCTGACCTCTCTTTCCAGGTTCTGAGCCGTTTTCCCAGTGACTCGGAATGGGGAGCATCTTGTAGGTGAGTGCGATCCTGTCTCCACCTGGTGGACAGTCAGATTCATGAGTGGAAAACAGCTGTGGGTACAGATGCAGCACCCCTCTGATCTCAGCTTGCTGGGCCGGGGTTAGCCGATCAGAGAGAGGGATTGCTTCCAGGGAGGAGCCAGCTCCAGTCTCAGGAAATAGATCTACTAAAGGGTCATCTCCCTGCTTCTCCCAATGCCCACACGGCCAACACCACATTCCCCCTGTCATAATATGGCTTCATCCTATTTACATGGTACACCCAGTGGTGGTGCGCCCGGTTCGACAACTCCACCACATTGTTTACCTCATTTAGTTGCTTGACAGCCTTGAAAGGGCCTTCCCAGGTGGCTTGTAGTTTTTCTTACGGGGATGAGAACCATCACCCAGTGGTGTATGCGCAGGCCCGCGCCATGCGGTGATACCAGACCTGCTGTTTCCTCTGAGCTCTGGCCAGATTCTGCTTGGCCAGGCCCATGAGCTCAGCCAGTCTTTCTCAGAAGGTCAAGACATACCCCACCACTGAGTCTCCATCGGGAGCGGCCTCCCCCTCCCATGCGTCTCTCATCAGGTCCAGGGGCCCCCTTGTCCTTCCATATAACAGTTCAAAAGGCGAAAACCCGGCAGACTCCTGGGGCACTTCCCTGTAAGCGAACAGCAGGTGAGGTAAGTACCAGGTTAATACTCTGTACTCCGTCACAGCCCTCTCCTCCCTTACTGGTTACATGACGGCAAAGTGAGCTCACAGAAGTATGATTCTCTCTTCCCACATGCCCCTTCTCCCGCCCCATCCTCTGTGAAATGGGGATAAAAGGGGGCTCAGGGTCTTGAGCTGAGATTGCTCCTTGGCATCCCGACAAACTGGGCCCTGGGCTGTTTGGAAGCTGGCCAGCAGCTGCACAGGCTCCATCTCAGCTGCTTCCGACTTCCCCCACCACCACCACCACCAGCACCCTTTGCAAGTCCAGCAGCTGGAGCTGGCCCTAGGCCCCCTCCCTGGAAACAGGCCCCTTGGTGCCTTCCCTGGCTCTGATGGCTCCAGCCCTGCTGCAGCTTTTCAGCAGGCCCCGCTCACTGTGAATGTGGGTGGGTTTTTCTTCAGCTGGCTCCATTCAGCTTGCTGGGAAAGGCAGGGAGGGCTCAGCCCTGGCTGGAGCTGCCAGCATTGGGCTCGGTGTGTGGTCCCCCTGCGTGTCTCCTCTTCCCCCTCCCCCCACCCCAGCTCCTTGGCGAGGTTTCAGCTCCACAAGCTGGGAGAGACTGAGTCAGGGAATCTGTGCTGGTGTCTCCAGGGGGCAAAGGAGACTTAAATGAGTGTAAAAGAGCAGCGTCCGGTCCGGCCCTACTGTGAGCAGATTTTCTTGCTGGAGAAAGCTAGATCATCTCTGTGCAAATGACTGTGGGGGTGGCCTGGGGAGCGCAGCCCAAACGCACTGTGTGTGAGTAAGGCAAGGAATGGCCGAGTCGCACTGCACACACCTATCCTGGTGTGCTAATGCAGGGGCCTCTGTTCAGGGCTAGGAGGAAGGCTGGAGTGAAGAAACAGCCATGCTTCTCAAGGCCCTTTGGAGCCAACAAATTGTCCTGTGAGCCTCCATAGTCCCACAATCCTTTGCAGCAGGGATTTGCATCCTGGCTGTTTCTTTTCTGCCACTTTGGGGTGTGGGCATTGTGCCCGATGATTATCCCCCCTGCGTCACAGCTGGGTCCTGTCCCAGCAGATGAGCGGCCCACGGGTAGAGAATACGGCAGCCTGCATTTCAGCGTTCTGCTGGGGTGAGACCTGGCTCAGAAGCCAGGACAGTAGAACGGGGCTGGTTAAAGGACTGTCCACAATCAGGGCTGAGCCCTAGGGGAGCAGCTCTGGCCGATAACAATGGACAATCTCCTGTAAGGAGGAAAACTTCCTTCGATGGATTTTCTTGTGTTCTCTCAGGGGAGCAGCTGTGTGCCTGTCTCCCCACATCATAGCCCTTGTCACTCCAACCTAGCCGGACAGGTGTGGAACTTCAGGCGCAGCCTCCGAAGGAACAGCTGGAGCCAGGGCTGTCAAATGAGATGAGGGAGGCCTAGTTCAGTGTTACAAGGGGGATAGCTCCTGACCAGACATGGGAGGCAGCAGTACCCGCCCCTGAGGCCTGCACATCTCTCTTGTTAGTTTCTCTGTAACTCACTCACGGGACAGGCAGGAGATGAGGTCTCTGCTGAAACTGTTCCACTGCTGTCCTGTCAATTAAAGGCAGAGAAAGACCCTGCTCCGCTTATCTGGTTTTCCAAAGAGACCTCCAGAAAAACTGGGCAAAGCCAGACTGGAGGTTCCTAAGGCAAGCACCAAGCAGGGAGGAAAAAAATAATCTTCCACACGCTCCTTAGACATCACAAAAGCCACAACCCAGCACTTGCTCTTTACTAATCACCTATAAGGAGCAGCTCGATCTGCTGTTTGTATGAATAGTGCCTGGAGAGGCCAACTGCCCTCAGAGCCTCATTGTGCTAGGAGCTGTATAAACACACACTAAGACCCCCTTCCACTCCCAAAGAGTTTGTCAAGCTGCTTGGAGTGACTCGGGGTGGGGGAGAGGGGGTACCAACCTCAGGGCAGCCTGTTAAGTAGTTAGTTTCACCCCCCAAATTGGCTGTGAGTTCTATACATAGATTTCACCCTGTATTTGGTGTGAACTCTGGCACTACACCAGCCTTAGGACGGTGTCACAGTCCCCATGGAGGCTCGCTGCCTGGCACTGTAGATTAGCAGGTTGTTGGAGCACCAGCATGTATATCCCACACACCTCCTGGGTGTGGTGTTCTGTCCTGTTTAGTGGCACCGAGATCACTTAGAGATTAACAAGTCTACTCTACAGCCTGAGCTCATGTGGTAGAGGCTCATACACTAAGTTCCTGAGGTCCCAGGTTTGATCCTGCCTGCCGACATCTGTGTTGTCAGCATGACAAATGCAGCTTGTTTCAGGGGTGGTATGTTTGGGTCTGTCCTCCCTCCCACCACCACTTTTAGGTTTTGTGGGTTGCTGAAGGCCCCCATGCCCTGGCATTTGTCTACCTTGTCCATGAATAGTGCTCCATGGGTAACACCCAGGGGAACTAGTGGGGACCGGACCCTGCCAGTTTTTATCCTCACGTTGTCCACAGTTGCTCTGAATTGGAGGCAGTGGTAAAAACATCCATGCCACCGTCAGCATGAGAGCACCACAGACAGGGCGCTGGTGGGCATGTTGAACAAAAACTGGGGCAATGGCAGCCTGGAACCAGAGGGGAAATTCTAGTGCGAAGGGACTGTTGGTTTTTTATGTCTAATCTGTCTAGCATCTAGCACGGGGTAGGCAACCTATGGCATGTGTGCCAAAGGAGGCACGCTAGCTGATTTTCAGTGGCACTCATGCTGCCTGGGTCCTGGCCACTGGTCTGGGGGGCTCTGCATTTTAATTTAATTTTAAATGAAGCTTCTTAAACATTTTAAAAAACGTATTTACTTTATATAAACAATAGTTTAGTTCTATATTATAGACTTATAGACAGAGACCTTCTAAAAACATTAAAATGTATTACTGGCACACGAAACCTTAAATTAGAGTGAATAAATGAAGACTCGGCACAGCACTTCTGAAAGGTTGCCGACCCCTGGCCTAGCACAAGGGGGCTTAAAAGTGACTTGGACAACGTACAGGAGTATGAATGAGCTAATACATCGCTCTTCTATAGGTGAGTAATAGATAGTTAAATAATAATCTATCGCATTAATGTGTAATATATATTTAAATACATTCTGGAGTGATACAAAATCCACTTAAAGGATTTACTGGACATGAACAATCACAGATCTGGGCTGGAGACAGGGAACTTCCAAAAACCTTAGGTTGATGGGGGAGGGGCATTAGCAGCCCCAAACTACTGCCCTAGATCAGTAGTTCTCAGCCAGGGGTATATGTATCCTTGGGGGTACACAGGGGTCTTCCAGGGAGTACTCAACTCATCTAGATTTTTTCCCAGTTTTACATCAGGCTACGAGGAAAGCATTAGCAAAGTTAGTACAAACTACAATTTCATACAATGACTTGTTTATACTGTTCTACCTACAATAGACTGAAATGTAAGTACAATATTTATATTCCAATTGATTTATTTTATAATTATATGGTAAAAATGAGAAACTCAGCACTTTTTTCAGTCCTAGTGTGCTGGGACGCTTGTATTCTTATGTCTGATTTTGAAAGCAAGTAGTGTTTGAGTGAGGGGATATGCAAGACAAATCAGACTCCTGAAAGAGGTACAGGAGTCTGGAAAGGTTGAGAACCGCTGCCCTAGATCAGGGGGAGTTCAACCTTTTTTCATGTGTGGACCCCTAAAAATTTTCAAATGGAGGAGTGGCCCCCCCCCTTGGAAATCTTAGACTGTCTGGGGACCCCCAGGCACTCACAGCCTGCCACTTGAAAACCATGGCCTGGAAGGGTCTGAACTCTGTGATCCAAAAAGGGTCTGCAGACAAAGGCTTTGAATGGAGTACAGATTTGGTGCAAGGATTCAGCTGGAGGTTGTGGCTCTTTACATCATAGACTACCAGGGTTGGAAGGGCTGGCTTTCAGGAGGTATCTAGTCTAACCCCCTGCACAAAGCAGGACCAATCCCCAGATAGATTTTTGCCTCAGATCCCTAAATGACCCCCTCAAGGATTGGAACTCACAACCCTGGAGTTAGCAGGCCAATGCTCAAACCACCAAGCTATTCCTCCCCCTTTATGAACTCATGGGTGCCAGCTGTTTTCCAAAGCAGGGCACTTCCAGAACTGGCCTAGATGACCTCAGGAGGTCTCCTGCAGCCCTAACAGTCTCTGGGTATGTCTACATCTAAAATTTTGCAGCGCTGGTTGTTACAGCTGTATTAGTACAGCTGTATAGGGCCAGCGCTGCAGAGTGGCCACACTTACAGCAACCAGCGCTGCAAGTGGTGTTAGATGTGGCCACACTGCAGCGCTGTTGGGCGGCTTCAAGGGGGGTTCGGGGAACGCGAGAGCAAACCGGGGAAGGAGACCAGCTTCGCTGCAGTTTGCTCTCGCGTTCCCCGAACCCCCCTGCAAACCGCAGGGAAGGAGACCTGCTTGCACGGAGGTTCGGGGAACGCGAGAGCAAACCGGGGAAGGAGACCAGCTTCGCCGCGGTTTGCTCTCGCGTTCCCCGAACCCCCCTGCAAACCGCAGGGAAGGAGACCTGCTTGCACGGAGGTTCGGGGAACGCGAGAGCAAACCGGGGAAGGAGACCAGCTTGATTACCAGAGGCTTCCTCAGGTATGCTGGGATACCTGCTTATTCCACGGAGGTCAAGAAAAGCGCTGGTAAGTGTCTACACTTGATCACCAGCGCTGGATCCTCTACACCCGAGACAAAACGGGAGTACGGCCAGCGCTGCAAACAGGGAGTTGCAGCGCTGGTGATGCCCTGCAGATGTGTACACCTCCTAAGTTGCAGCGCTGTAACCCCCTCACCAGCGCTGCAACTTTGTGATGTAGACAAGCCCTCTGATTGTATGAACGTGGCTCCCCTGGCACAGGGTAGGGAGCAGATTCCGGCTCGGATTCCGAAGGCCAGTGGAACAAACTGGAGTTGGAATAACACACACACACACACCCGCTCTGGGGCACGGTGCAGTCCCTTTGTCCTGCCCCACATGTGCCAGAAGAGCTCAAGCCACAGGGGTTCCCTCAGCCTGGGGGGAGCTCCGGCTTGCTTCTCCCTGCCTGCTGACCGCTCCCCGATTGGGGGGAGGGGGCTCCCCGTTACTTGCAGCCAGATCCCGCGGCTAGGAAGCCAGGCGAGGGGCTCCCCTTCTGCTGCCCGCGGCCGTGCGGAGCAGGGGGAGGGCCCCTCTCGCTCGCTCTTTTGGGCTCCCTCCAGCCTGCGCATTCCTGAGACAGGACCCAGGACAACAAAGGAGGCAGGAAAGGAGAAGCGCAAGACAAGTTTCTAGCGGGAGGAGGTGGCGGCGCATTGGGGGCGGGGCTGTTTCCCAACTTTCCTCCTTTCCCTGGCAAACTTTTTTTTGCAAACTTTTCGGGTTGTTGCGCGCAAGAGAGGGATCGGGGGCGGGGCGCGTTTCAAGGCCCGTCCCGCCCTCGCGCGGGCCGTTTTGGGGGGCTGGGGAGCCGGCCCCGGGGCTAGGGGAGCGAAGGGGGCAGGCGGAGGGGTGGGGGGTCGCTAGGATGAGCCTGGTGGCGGGGGGGCCGCGGGCCGAGGCTGCCCAAGATGGCTGGGAGTTTGCAGAGTGGCCCGCGGCGCCGGGGCCCGGCTCGCCCTAGGGGAGGCGCGGGGGGGCTGGGGATGGCCCCGGAGGGCTGGGCGCGGGGCCCCCTGCTCTGGGGGCTGCTGCTGCTGCTGCTGCTGCTGAGCCCGGGCCCGGGGCCGCCCGCCTGCCGCGGGGCGCAGCCCAACGCCTCGGCCGCCTGGGACCGCTGCAAGCGAGCGGCGCCCTGCGAGCGCCTCCGCTCCAACGCCTGCCTGGGCTCGGCGCTGCCCTACGCCGCCACCTCCACGCTGCTGGCCGCCGACTCGGGCTCCCAGGAGGAGGCGCACGACAAGCTGCTGCTCTGGTCCGGTACGAGGGCAGGGCATGGGGGGGGGAAATGCAGAGGGGCAAGGCATGGGGGGACTGGAAGCCAGTGCAGGGGGAGGGGGTAGGATATGGGGCCGGGGGGCCAGAGCAGAGAGAGGGGGACAAGGCATGGGGGGCCAATGCAGGGGGGCATGGCATAGAGGGCTGGGAGCTAATGCAGGGGGCGGGGGACAAGGCGTGGGGGGGGGAATGCAGCGGGGCAGGGCATGGGACTGGAAGCCAGTGCAGGGGGAGGAGGACAAGGCGTTGGGGGGAAATGCAGAGGGGCAGGGCATGGGGGGACTGGGAGCCAGTGCAGGGGGAGGAGGACAAGGCGTTGGGGGGAAATGCAGAGGGGCAGGGCATGGGGGGACTGGGAGCCAGTGCAGGGGCATGGGGGCAGGGCATGGGGGTAGGGGGGTCAGTGCAGTGGGAGGGGGACGAGGCATGGGGGGCCAATGCAGGGGGGCATGGCATAGAGGACTGAGAGCTAATGGAGGGGAAGGGGGGCAGGGCAGGGCATGGCGGTGCCAATGCAGGGGCAGGACATAGAGGGCTGAGGGTTAATGTGGGGGGGACAGAGCATGGGGGGAGGGGCAGGGCATGGGGTGCTGGGGGTTAATGCAAGAGAGGGGGCAGGATATAAGGAGTGGGGGGCTAATGCAAGAGGGTAGGCTACGGGACAAGGAGGCAAATGCACAGGGTACAGCATGGGGTCTGGGTGCCAGTGCAGGGAGAGGGGGCAAGGCATGGGGTGCTGGGGACCAATGCAGGGGGGTAGGCTATGGGGCCAGGAGGGAAATGCATGGGGCAGGGCATGGGGGCAAATTCAGGGGGAGCGGGCAGGTCATATAGGGAGCCTTAGGGGAAGAAGCAGGTCATGGGGGAAGGGATGTGGGCAAATACAGGGGGAGGGGTGGTCATGCAGGAGGCTTGGGGGAGGGGGCACATCATGGGGCCCTGGGGGCAAATGCTGGAGGTATTGGGGGGAAGTTCGGGGGGGGCAAAGGACAAATTCAGAGGGAGCCTGGAGGAGCATGGGGACAGGCCATACAGGGATGTTAGGGGGCCATTGGGTATAAAAAGAGGGGGTATTTTACTGCACACCTTACAGGGGTAGATCACTTGGCATCGGGTGGCCAAGTGCAGGCGGCAGCGGGGAGAGAAGCAGAGCTCACAGGGGGCTTGGGGAATTGGGGGGCAGGTCACAGGAGAGTGTAGTTCTTACAGATGTGTCCTGGACTCCCTTTATTCCTTCTGCTGTAATGCACCAGCTTAAGGTGTCTGGGTCTAAGTGTTGAGAGCCTTCTCCAGGCGCCAGCTGGATTCCTTTAGCTCAAGCATCACAGGTCTGTACTTTTGGTACTGACGATCCAGGGTTCGGTCCCTACTGACAGCGCGCGGTGTCTCATCACACCAGCCCTACGGTGACCCTAGGTTCATACAGTGCCAAGCTGCATGGGACCGTGGATGGCACGCTGGGTGCGGCGCTCCGATGTGCAGGTGTGGCCAGGAAAGCAACTGGTCATTCCCACCGGTGAGCAGCTCTGCACTTCGAAGTGCAAAGGGGAAAGTGACTCTTTGTCTGCTGATGCGGCGCGCTCCAGCCAGGTTCTGAGTCCCAGGTTGGGTTTTTTCCTGCGGCTTGTCTGCCCTCAGGACTGAGCTGGGGGCAGTTTCATTGCTGAGCCATGAGGCAGAATGGAGGATGGCTTTGCTTTGCCCACGTAAATCAGTATTCTTCCCTGCAGCCAGGAGGGCTAGGACCAAACCTACACTGCTGTCTGTAACCTAAACAGGTAGGAGCCAGCAGTTACCAGGGACAATTCCACAGAGCCTGGACTTAATGAACCCTGGTCGCAGCAGCAGCTGATTCCCAGCCCTGGAAAGGGAACCCTCCAAAGGCTGCTGTCCCTGGAGGATGAGGGTGGAAAGACGGGGAGGGAATTGGTCAGGTGCAAATGAAGGAGCTGGGGGAGTTGGGTGGGTTAGGACAGTGGTTCTCAACCAGGGGTACACATACCCCTAGGGGTATGCAAGGGTCTTCCAGGGGGTACATTGCCTCCTCTAGATATTGCCCTACTTTTACCAGGCTGCAAAAAAAGCACCAGCAAAGTGAGTACAAACTACAATTTCGTACAGACAATGACTTGTTTAGAGCTCGATATACGCTACACTGAAACGCAAGTACAGTATTTATAGTCCAATTGATTTATTTTACAGTTATACAGGAAATGAGAAAGTCAGTAATTTGTCAGTAATAGTGTGCTGGGACACTTGTTTTTTTGTCTGATTTTGTAACCAAGTTGTTTTTAAGTGAGGTGAAACTTGGGGTATGCAGGACAAAACAGACTCCTGAAAGGGGTACAGTCGTCTGGAGAGGTGGAGAGTCACTGGCTTAGGAGACTGGTAATGAGCCATTATCTCTTTCCTGGATCTCTCGTATGCCAGTTCTGACCTGGCCTATGTCAGGAGGAGCTGTAAGTTATCACCTGGTACACCGCTACCTCACCATAACGCCACCTGATACAACACAAATTTGGATATAACGCGGTAAAGCAGTGCTCGCGGGGGGGGGAGGAGGGGGCTGCACACTCCGGTGGATCAAAGCAAGTTCAGTATAATACGGTTTCACCTATAACGCGGTAAGATTTTTTGGCTCCCAAGGACAGCGTTAGATCGAGGTAGAGGTGTATATGACATTGGTTTCAGCCCAACTCCCAAAACCAGGGTTGGCCCCCTCGTTAGAACTCCCAAGAGAGTGGGTGTTGGGCATCAGACATACTGGTTTTGGGCTGTGAACGCTGCTGTTGCCCTGGCTGGTGGACGGCTGAATGGAGAACTTCCCTCTCCAAGTGTGTCTGGCGGGTTTCACCATGATAAAATCACGGCTACCGAACAAAATGAGCTTTTGCTGCCCCGGTGGTCTGGTGCGCCCCGTTCGTTCTGAGCATTCATCAGCACATCCTGCGGTGCGTGGCGGTAGCCAGCCTTTCCCCGGCTGACGCTTTCACTAGCAATCTGCCAGGATCCCACGTGCCAAATCTAATTTGCATTAGCTGGTGCGCACTGAAGCTGTCCCCAGCCTTAGTATCTGTGTGCATACTGCTGAAACTGCAGAGCCCTGCATGCATTGGCACCAGGCGCTGGATGCAGGGCAAGCAGTGTCCATAGGCTGCACCTCCTTGTAAAAGATGGAAGACGTCCGTGTATCATACATGGAGGAAACCAACAGCACCAACTGGCTTGCAGTGTATGAGGGTCATACATGGCTAATATTGTCTCTGCCTGCACTCTGTTTTGTTCTGTTACTATTAGTATATTCTCCTTTTTGGACTGTTTGCCTGTAGACAAAACTACCAGGAATCAGATTTAGATTAAATCTCAGGAGACTCTTTCTAACTGTAAGGCCAAGGCCAGGAGGACAATGGAACAGGTGCCTAGGGAGGTCAGGGAATCTCCTTCACTGGAGGTTTTCAAAAAGAGGCTAGCCATCTGCCTTTTGTGGTTTCTCTTGCCTCTTGGCAGAGAGTTAGACCAGATGAGCCTTGAGGTCCCTTCTAACCTTAGGGGTCTCAGATTCTGTGCTGGAGGGCCTGGTTAGTGTGATTGAATGCTTCTTTAGATGTGCCCACTGGACACGGTATCCCAAATTAGCCTGAGTTGTAGCTTTCGTCGGCTATCCTATCAACACGAGGATGATATCTGCAGGGGACGGGGAGAGTTATAGTTCTAGGATGGTAGAGATGCCTGTATTTGAGTCAACCAGTGGTTCGTCTGGCATGCCGTGTGCTTTAGCGGAAGACAAAAAGGACCATACGATGTATTTCTGGTGCGCCGATACCATGGAGATGGGTGCAGCAGGAGAACCCAACTCTGTATATGTGTTTTGATACAGAACAGCGCAAAGTCCTACACCTGGAAACATAGAGCGTGGGACCTAGGCACAGAATGGGGGACTGCATCCTGGAAAGCAGTGATTGTGGAACTGGGCAAGCTCCCAGTGCCATCCTGTGACAAAAGGGCTAACGTGAGCCTGGGATGTGTAAAGGCTGGGTGGGGAATAGGAGAAAGGAGGTGATTTTACCTCTGTCAATGGCAAAATACTGGAATACCATGTCCAGGTCTAGCATCTTTTAAAAAGAATGTTTGAAAATTGCAGCGGGTGCAGAGAAGAGCCACAGAAATGGTTCGAGGGCTGGAAAAAATGCTTCACGGTGAGACCGAAAGAGCTCAGTCTGTTTAGCTCGTCCAAAAGAAGATTAAGAGGTGACTTGATTACAGCGCATAAGGGTGTCCGTGGGGAGGAAATACAGGGTCCTAATGTCGTCTTTAATAAATGGTGAATTCTCCAGCTCTTGTCTACAGATCAAACCGGGAGGGAGGCCTTTTGGGGAGATGCGCTTAAGTCAAATGCAAGTGACTTGCTCAGCCCAGGAGAAAATGTCATGGACTGAGTTACACGGGAGGCTGATCTAATGGCCCCTTCGGGCCTTGAACTCTGTGAATATAGAGCAACACAGTATCATGGGAAGAAATTTATTCCTGATTCCCTCAATTCGTGGCTTGAAGCACTGACAGCCCTGGTCATTTTTTTCCCTTAGCCTCAGTGATCTGCAGATGCTAATGAAGTAGCAAGACCCAATCTGTTCCCAGCCCTAACGTGTCTTTAGGTTTCAATGCAAAGTAATGCACAGGCTTAATTTGATATATATATTTTTTAATCTCTAAATACAAAAAACATTAACGGTTTCATTGGAAGCCGGCCAGAGCTGGGTCGTTGGAGTAGTAGGGGATGAGTCTCCTTAGCCAACGTCAGGACTTCTTTGCGGGCAGCAGGGTTTTCTGCAGCTTGCGCTTTTTGAAGAAGCTGTAAGGTTGGGCTTTTCAAAACCCTTCTGTGTTACCCTAACCCAGCCCCCGTAGACGCCAATGGGGGAGTCTCATTGACTTCAGGGAGAGCAG
The DNA here is from genome assembly GCF_007399415.2 of Gopherus evgoodei. Taxonomy (NCBI): domain Eukaryota; kingdom Metazoa; phylum Chordata; order Testudines; family Testudinidae; genus Gopherus; species Gopherus evgoodei. The sequence continues at coordinate 363,719,755 of NC_044322.1, read as the reverse complement.
AATTAGGCCAGTGCTGAGCCTTTGGAAAACCTTGCATGCGGTTGCCGCAGAAAACTCCTTCCAGCAATGCCAGCCTTTCTCAGAGGCTTGATATCCTCCAGGGACTGTGACGTTCTGCGGAGGGGTCAGGCGGCTGCAGCAGATTGGGGCCTACGGCATCAGCTGACGCAGATTCCAACAGACGCAGGCAAACGGTGCACTCTGGAAAGGAGCCAGCCCTGCCTCCTGGCTGGCAACGGTTCTTGGATCCTTTCCCCAGCCCTCAGTGCCCGCTGGGAGGGGAAGGTTCCCCCCGTCCTCTCTTCTGAGCCTGTGTGGAGGGAGGAAAGGCGCCCCTGTTGGGAAGTAAAGGGGTGCTGGGGCCCCTGCGTTCCACTGCTCGCACAGTGTGTGTTGGACTGGCGGACGAAGGGAAGAGTGGCTTGGTGCACCAGGGCATTCTCCAGATGGCTCCTACTCCAGGCATAAGTTATACTAAAAAGCTCCCGTATGTGGAGAGGGAAGACCTGGTCTTTCCCAGGGTGGCCCAGGAGCTGCCTTTTCGTTCCTCGTGGAGCTAGTGGGATGCCCCCGCTGTAGCCCTAGCCCTGTGATCACGGCTCTGCAGCAGGGCAAGTGTTGGAAAGCTGGAGTGAATGCAGGGAGGGTAGAAGATCTCTCCACCATGGAGGCAGCCCAGTAGCCAGCCTATAAGATGAGCCCCACTCCCCAAGATCAATATCGCACATTGGTGTATTTCACCCTGGTGTGTATACTGCTTGGGCCTGCTCTAGAGACTTCCCATCAAGGGCCTCAGTGCGTGTTACAGGCACGTCAGTGAGCTAGGGAAGTGTTATCCCTGTTTGGCAGGTGGAGAAAACCAGTTGCAGGGCGGGTGATGTGACCAGCAGAGTCACACAGAGAATCAGTGGCAAAGCTGGAAGTGGAACCAGGTCTGCTCCTAGAGGTGGGGATAGAACCCAGGAGTCCTGGCACACAGGTCCATGTTCTGATCATTGGACCAGACTCCCCTTGGCCCAGAGAATGCGTGGTCTGCTTGTTGCTAGGAGTGAGAGGACAGAGGCTTTGGGTTTCTGAGAGATGGGCTCTCTGGTGTGTCTTGTAGGGGTGTGTTTGCACAGAGAGTAAGTAGAAGAGCCTACGCGTTCTGTGGCTGGTGCGTGGTTAATGTGGGCTGCAGAGTCAAGGCCTGAGCTCTCTGCTAGCCCGTCTTCCCCCTACCATCATCGTCACCTCTCCGGGTTATCTTGGGTGAATGACATAGACTGAGCGTCTCTAGCCTGTTGCTGTAAGACCTGTGTCCCAGACCTCAGATTGTTCTTGTTTGAACAGCAGGATTCAGCCGTTCAGCCCCAAATAAGCATCTTCCCATTCCAGTCTGTGCTCACGCTCAGGGCCGGTGCTACCATTTAAGCCAACTAGGTGGTTGCCTAGGGTGCCAACATTTGGGGATGCCAAAAAGCGGCGCGCCCAATATTTTTTTTAAAGCCTTTCAGTGGCCGCTGTGCTGGGAGGGAGAGGGAGTCTGAGCCACCGGCAGCCAGCCCTGGGGTTGCCCTGGGTCAGCGCGTCGCTGGCAGCCAGCCAGCCCCGGGGTTGCCCGGGGTCAGTGCGCCACCGCCGGCAGCCAGCCAGCCAGCCCCGGGGTTGCCCGGGGTCAGCGCGCCACCGCCGGCAGCCAGCCAGCCCCGGGGTTGCCCGGGGTCAGCGCGCCACCGCCGGCAGCCAGCCAGCCCCGGGGTTGCCCGGGGTCAGCGCGCCACCGCCGGCAGCCAGCCAGCCCAGGGGTTCGGGCTGCCGGCGGCGCGCTGACCCAGAGGAACCCCTGGGCTGGCTGCTGGCTTCTCAGATTCCCTCTCCCTCCCAGCGCAGCGGCCGCTCCATCCTTCTCATTGCCGGAGAGGGCGCCGGCGGCTGAGCAGAGCTCCGCTGCTTAGCGCACGTGGCAGGAGCCACACGACAGCAGGGCTTCTGGAGCAGAGGTGAGCTGGGGTCGGGAGGTGCCAGACGGCTCCGGTGGAGGGGAGCTGGTGGGGGGGTGCCCCAGGGCAGAGCTGGTGCAGGGCTTGGGCGGGGGGGCGGGGTGCAAGGTGGCAGTTTCGCCTAGGGTGCGAAAATTCCTTTCACCGGCCCTGCTCACGCTCTCCTCTCATCCCCCTCCAGGATGTCCCCCTGTCACATTTCAGGTGGAGACGCCTGATCTGAATTTTCCTCTAAACCTTCCCCTCTGCCTCCTCGCCCATTTACTGCTGAAAAGCTCCCGGCGCCCAGCCTGGATACCTCCTCCACTCCCATCACATGAGCCACACCTCTCGTCCTCTATGTTCGCTTTGCCGTCTGCTTCAGCGGCTGCCTCCCCTCCGAGTCCCCATACGGCAACACCCTCTCCTCGCTCCGTCCTTGGTCTCAGCTCCTGCCCGCCCATCTCTCTTCCCACCTTCTTTCAGGCTGCTCCCCCTTGGATCTCCTCCTTCTCCTGCGGGACTCACCAGGCCGCTTCCATCTCCATCTCCAAACCTTCCGCCGAAGTTGGTTCAGGTGTACGAGTCCACGAGGCCAGCACCCGTCAGGACGTGTTCACTCTTGCTGTTAATCAGCCAGACGCAGGCATGCTCCTCAGCCACTGTGCAGCCTTCTGCCTGCTTGCACGTACAAGACTGTCTGTGGCTCACTTACACTGCACTCCTTGGGAACCACGCCCGCTCCTCTCTGAGCTCAGGAACCGCGCTCAGTAAATACCCATGAAACCCAGGCCCCTTAAAAACTCCGCTTGCTCTGAAGCGACACCGGAGATTTCATGCAAAAGATTTTGTGGTCCTTAGAAATGCAAGGGGAGATTAATCTAAATCTAGTGGGGTGCAGAGCCAGCAGTGTTCATGCAGTTGTCGTTCCCAGATTAACCTTAACTCTGCCCCCTGTGCTGCTGTCCTTTAACCATCCACTCTCTTGAAGTAGCCAGAGACAGACACCCCCCCCCCCCCGCAACCCTTTTCACACACAACTTTCCAGGACAGTTCATGGACCCACATGTCCCCTACCAACCCTTCACATACAGATAGGAAATGCTCGCTTCTCCAGGGACTAACTTTGCTTCCACACCAATACACGTGAGTATAGCCTCATCTTGTCACATGGTGATATAATCCACTGACCTTCCAGGCTCACTGTGAGATGCTGGGGTAGGGGGGGGTTTCTGCTTGTATAAGCCATTGGGTGAAGTTGTGAGGGAGTCTCTGACCCATATTTAGAAGTGAGTGGGGTCTGGGAAGGACTCAGACCTGTAAGAGGGGGGTGGGTGAGGACACCAGGGCCGTGTGGGTTATGGAGCGTGTGCCAACATTGGCAGGGGCACCAATGGTGGAGTTAAAACTGATGCTGAAATGGTGGTCAAGATAAAAATCCAAATGTTTTTAATAAACAAACGGCCTTTCCTATTCTACTAACAACAGGTGAGATAATGAACATGGAAATGATTTAAAATTTGCATTTGCTTCTCTTACGTCAGCTGCTCACACTTGGCATTTCTCATCAGTTTGATTAGCAAAACAAGATCATCCGTTTCACTTCCACCTCCCCCTTTCTCATCACTTCCAAGCCCCAAGGTGCCTGCATGACGCTGCCGTGTTACTTTGCAAAGGCTGGAAAGGAGTTTTGCTTGTAGATGGTCTCGTTTTTATTTTATTTTTACATTTAATAACAAATACTTTAGCATTTGAGATTGTGGTTGGTTTTTTACAAAGCTCATAAGCTTTGGGTGCAGTTTGACCTTGTTTTATCCCTTCAGCTTAGAATTGCTTAATAATTTATGTTTAAAGTCTCAACTCGAACGTTCTCTTAAGTAAGGGCTTTGGTAGCATGACAAGATTAAAGTGTTAATCGGGCCCTACTGACTCTTTGTTCTGTCAGATGCGTGTCTAATTGTTATTTTGAATCTTACTATTTGTCTCTGTCCTGAAGCAGTGAGTTCCACGGGTGAACGGTGTGTGGCATGTTTCAAAGATCTGTATTTCTGGAGGACTTTCTGGCTTGGGCAAACTAGTGTCACCCCTGGCGCTCACTCACTAGCCTATTTGCAGTCGCAGCAGGGAGGCTTCCAAGGTGTAGTGCTATCCCTTATCTCTGAGAGGTGGCAGAATTATCCCCATACATGTAGGGGGGAGTGGAGAAACCAAGAGGTTTAAGTCAGTGATTCTCCACCTTTCCAGACGACTGTCCCCCTTTCAGGAGTCCGATTTGTCTTGCATACCCCCAAGTGTCACCTCACTTAAAAACGACTTGCTTACACAATCAGAGCCTTCAAAGGGCAGGTCTTCCACCGTTGACTGGACTTCCCTGGGGAGCCTGGAGATGCACGGACTTCCCTGGGGAGCCAAGATGCACGGTGCATGACCACCAATGTTGCAATGGATCTTCTGGCCAGGTCTGTTGAGTCAAATGAAGCTGTAGCGCCGTGCTGGCGATGAGGTGGCCTTCGGCAATGTTGGCTTTACACTGTTCTTTTTTGTCATCTAGTAATTTTCTGGTAATATTTCTGGTAATATGGTCAGTTTATAGTAGTAATTATGGTAATTTTCACTCCATGCATTTGAAGAAGGGGGTTTTTTACCCACGAAAGCTTATGCTGAAATAAATCTGTTCATCTCTAAGGTGCCACAGGTACTCCTGTTCTTTTTACAAATACCAATGTGTGTCAGCGCACTATTACCGAAAATTTGCCGACCGCCTCCTTTCTGCCGTAGGATTATAAAATAAATCATTTGGACTATGAATATTGTACTTGCGTTTCAGTGTAGAGTATATCGAGCAGTCTAAATAAGTCATTGTCTGTATGAAATTTTAGTTTGTACTGACTTTGCTAGTGCTTTTTTCGCAGCCTGCTGTAACACTAGGCCAATATCTAGATGAGTTGATGTATATGTGCCCTGGTTGAGAACCACTGGCTTAAATGACTTGCTGAGATCACACAGTCCGTCAATGACAGAGCTGGGCTGCGAACCCAGGAGTCATGACTGACAGCACATTTTAGTCACGGGTATTTTCAGTAAAAGTCATGGACAGGTCACGGGCAGTAAATAAAAATTCATGGCCTGTGACCTGCCCATGACTTTTACTATATACCCCCTGACTAAAACTTGGGGGAGGGTGCAGCCTGGGGAGTGCTGGGGAGGGAGTCTCAGCCTGGGGGCCTCACAGGTGCTTGGAGGGGTGAGGGGGGAAGTTATGGCCCAGAGGGGCACCGCAGGTACTGAGGGGGCGTTGCGGTCTTGGGTGCTGCGGGAGCTGGGAGAGGGGGTTGGTGGGGCTGGGGCAGGCTCCCTACTGGCTCCTGGGAAGTGGGGACCCCAGATCCTAGTACCTAGTTCCATGTGCTGCCTCAGCTCTGTCCCAAGCCCTGGTTCTGCAGCTCCCATTGGCTGGGAACCACGGCCAATGGGAGCTGCGGGGGCGGTGCCTGCAGGTGGGGGCAGCCCATAGAGCTAGGCGCTGAGAGAGGCGAGCTTCTGTCTCCCTTCTGGGGAGCCCGCCCAGGTAAGCACCACTCGAGCCTTGAGCCCCCCACGCCCAAACTCCTGCTGCAACTTCCGTGACCTCCGTGACAAACACGGAGCCTTAGCCATGACACTTGCGCCCATGCTCTAAGCACTAGACCAGGCTGCCTTCTCCATAAGGAGCAATAATTCACTACAGAGAGAGAAGGGGAAGATGGAGCTAATTAAAGTTGCAGAGAGGCCAGGCAAAGAGAAGACGCTGCCGAGGGAACGTGTGTTTAGATGTCGTAGTGTTTGCATACGTTGGTATCCCGTGTGTTTTTGCAGTGAGCTCATCTCTATGATCTTTCACCTGCTTTGCCAGTCTCCGTGCAAATCGCTCACTTGTTGATCTCAAAATTCCCATTAGCAGGAGGGCTGCGGAGCCGGGATAATCACAGGGCCTGCTTGCAAGCCAGCCACTGATTACCGAACCCTTGCAAACAACCGCGGCAGGAGGAGACGTGTCCCTACAGGGGCTGCCATTGATGACTCATCAGCCTGGCCGGTTGGGACGTTCGGTGCATCAGTCACCGAACTCTGGTGCAATTGTCCTGGTGCCTTGTGAGGTGTTGGTTTGGCCTTTCACGGGAGATTCAGTAATTGGTCACTGAGGGACGATGGATTTCAAACACGAAGGACCAATGGGCCGACCCGCTGCGGCAGATGGTCCTGATACAAGGTGACAGGGAGCCGGAGGTTTGAAGAGCTGTTCCTGGGGAGAGGACTCAGGGGACAAGCTGCCCTCCCAGCCTAGGCTTGGGCCCAGGTTAGGGGAGAAACCATTTGACCACTCGCTACGTTTCATCTTTATTGCTTATTTTTTGAAGCAGGGCTTTCGTTGGCAATGAAGGGTTAATTAAGTTCATAACCAGCTCTGTGCGCTGCCCATTTTCCTGCCTTCCCTGGAGCTGGCGGTTCAAATCCCAGCGTGGTCAGCTTAGCCTGTTGTCCACCTTGGCTAGATAAAGGGAATCCCAGGCCGGGTGTGGCCAAACCAGGGCTCGTGAGTCTCCTGTGGATCTTCTACAGTTAAAGTTTGGCTTGCGGAGCCCCCCGTGTCCCCTCTGTTCTCCACTGGGGGGGGAGGCTCGGGGCTTCTGCACTGCAGTGGAGTAATGGGGCCCAGGGCTGCTGCCAGAGACGACTGGTGCCTCCTGAGAGTGGGGGAGCACAATTTAAATGTTCACTCTCCCCAGCAGCTTGAGTCACATACCCCAGGCATGTCCCCCCTGTCCCCCCCCCGGTAACCAGATGTCCGGATTTTATAGGAACAGTCCCGGTTTGGGGGCTTTTTCTTATATAGGCTCCTATTACCCCCACCCCCTTCCCAAATTTTTACACTTGTTGCCTGGTTACCCTACTTCCCCCACCCCCCGTTCTGCTCCGCAGCCCCTAGTCCAGGGGTGGGCAAACTTTTTGGCCTGAGGGCTGCATCCGGTTTCCAAAATTGTATGGAGGGCCGGCTAGGGGAGACTGTGCCTCCTCAAATAGCCAGGTGTGGCCTGGCCCTGCCCCATCCAACCCCCCCCAACCAACCCCAGACCCCCTGCCCCTGACTGCCCCCCCGCCACCCCATTCAACCCCTCCTCCTTCCTGACTTCCCCCCTGGGGCCCCTTCAACCCCCCTGTTCCCTGCTCTCTGACCACTCCAGCCTCTATCCACACCCCCAGCCCCTGACCACCACCCTGAACTCCCCTGCCCTCTATCCAAGCCCCCCTGCTCCCTGCCCCCTTACCGCACTGCCTGGAGCACCGGTGGCTGGTGCTGCTGCAGCCGCACTGCCCAGAGCACCAGGACAGGTAGCCGCACCACCCGGCTGGAGCCAGCCATGCCACCACGCAGCACAGAGCACCGGGTTGGGCAGCAGCTCTGCAGCTGCACTGCCCGGCAAGAGCTCACAGCCCCACCGCTCAGAGCATTGTGCCGGTGGCAGGGTGAGCTGAGGCTGCGGGGAGGGGGGACAGCAGGGGAGGGGCTGGGGCCAGCATCCCGGGCCAGGAGTTCAGGGGCTGGGCAGGAGGGTCCCACGGGCTGGATGTGGCCCACGGGCCGTAGTTTTCCCACCTCTGCCCTAGCCCCTGCATCTCCCAGTGTTAGCCCGGAGTGGAGAGGCAGCGGCAAACAGCTGGAAGCTGCAGGGAGGGGCCGCTGCTTTAGCTCCACAGGGAGAGGTAGCCACAAAAAGCAGCAGCCTCCCTGCAGCTTCCAGCTGTTTGCCGCTGCCTCTCCCCATGGCCGCAGGGAGGGGGCCTGGTGGCACCATGTGACTGGCAAAAATCTGGGGGGGCACGGGACACCCCCCCAGTGTCACCTCATCTCCAGCTTCTGCCCAGCGGGGAGGGGGGTCTAGGGGCTTGAGCCCCACAGGGTATGACTGCTGGGGCTCAGGGCTCCAGCCGGAGCAGGACTGAAGCCCCAAACCCCGGCAGGTGCCTCCCGACTCTCATACTTCTGACGATTGTCGTACGCAGCTCCGTCAGTCAGTCAGTTTGGCCACCCCTGCTCTATGTAACCAGCTGGGCCTGGCTTTTTAGCAGGAGGTGTCTGTTCAATAGCTCTGTCTGTGCTGCGGGGAGGCTGACCGTCCCATGGCGCTTGCCCTACGAAGGGAAGGTTACCCCCATGATCTCAGTTCTCCTTACTGCTGTCCTCCTCCACCCCAGAGGTGGCTGCCTTCCACCGGTGCGTTGTGTCAGTGCCTTGTAAAGCATGTGGAGATCATTCGCAGAGGTGCTATAAAAGGCAACGTATTAGCGTGACGCTAAAAATAATAATCAGAGGACTCACCATACGGTGGATTTGTGACACAGGAAACAGCTGGAATATCTGAGAGCTGAGGGTCTGTTAGCGCGTGGTGTGCAGCCACCCCAGCCCATCCTGACAGCTATTAATGGATTAAGGGAGATAGAGGAAGGATGGGGGAGTGTTGTGTGGGAGTTTGCTCTTTGTCCTGCACCATTTAACAGAGCAGGTCCAAAAATAACCCCCGGTTTTGATGATTGGGAGATAGGGGGTAAGAAATTGGCTGTGTGTGCCCCGTTATCCAGCGCTGGATGGAGCATGACAGACCTACCTGGTTCCGTTACATGTCCTAGTAGCGGCAGCTGTACAGACGCTGTGGTGGCCATCGGGGATTGAACTGAGAGTTTCAGCACCAGAAACACAGGCCTGTCCTGCTTGAGCTAGTGGAGTAACTCCTTGAGCTGTAGGTGGGTGTCACTGGCCCCAGCTGCTAGAGGGCGGTGCCGAGCCAGCATGTTACACCCGTGCCGAGTCCCCGCTGCTGCTTTTTCCTTCGGCCAGGTTTGCGGAACGCCCCTCGCTGCTGGGACGCGATCCAGCCCTTGCTCTGCGCCGTGTACATGCCCAAGTGCGAGGACGGCCAGGTGGAGCTGCCCAGCCAGACCTTGTGCCAGGCCACGCGAGGCCCGTGTACCATCGTGGAGCGGGAGCGGGGCTGGCCCGACTTCCTCAAGTGCACCACAGACCGCTTTCCTGAGGGCTGCCCGGTAAGCAGGCGTCTTATACCACACTGGCGTGCCCGGATGAGGGTTATTGACAGTCAGTTTTCAAGCGTCCTGTGACTGGCACAGAACTGTGGCAAGACTGGCTTTCTTCTAACCTTGACTGGCGGAGAGGGAGAGATTCCCAAGGCTATCTGCCCCTGGCCCCTTCCTGGCAGAGCCTCTGTGTCGACCCCTCTCCAGTCCGCCTCCCACGTCCCTTCCCCTTGCAGTTAAAGGAAGAGGACTCCGTCCTCGCACTGGGGGAACTGAAATGCTTCCCTGCCACGCTGGCTTATGCAGGATGCCACAAGAAGGATTTTGGCTGGAAGGAGCTTTATGGACTCTGGGCTGGAATCCCAATCCCATGGAAATCGATGGCAAAACTGCCACTGATTTCGGCAAGGCTGGGGTTTCATCCCAACAGATTCAGTGTCATCACCTCCCTGGGTGTGTGGAGTAATCCCTGTCTGAGACAGGCCTGGTAAGTGGGTCCCCCAAAGGCAGGGAGGCTCTCAGTGGCAGGTCTTGGACTCAGAACTCAGGAGTCCTGGTTCTCAGCCCTCAGCGTGGGTTATCCTCACATGACAGCATCCCTCCAACCCCTAACAATCCCCTTTCCTTTCTTCTCTGACCCCGCCCGTCCCCAGAACGAGGTGCAGAACCTCAAGTTCAACAGCTCGGGCCATTGCGAGGCCCCGCTGGTGCAGACGGACAACCCCAAGAGCTGGTACGAGGACGTGGAGGGCTGCGGCATCCAGTGCCAGAACCCCCTCTTCACGGAGCACGAGCATCGCGACATGCACCTTTACATCGCCACCTTCAGCTCCGTCACCATCTTCTGCACCTTCTTCACCCTGGTGAGCGGAGCGGGCCGGGGGGCTGCGGGAAGGGGGCAGAGGGAAATCTGCATTGGCTCAGAGCACCCCCGGTAGCTGACGTGAGCCTGTGCTGCTCCCGGCTGTGGGGCTGACCAGTAGGGGTCTGGAGCAGTGGCAGGAATGGGTGACGCACAGCCACAGACCCCGGCCCATCTGCCGGCTCTTCTCTCCCACTCCCGACCCCACCCCAGGCCACATTTGTTGCCGACTGGAAGAACTCGAACCGTTACCCGGCCGTCATCCTCTTCTACGTCAACGCCTGCTTTTTCGTGGGCAGCATCGGCTGGCTGGCACAGTTCATGGATGGAGCCCGCGGGGAGATCGTGTGCCGAGCCGACGGCACCATGCGGCTGGGAGAGCCGACGTAGGTACCTCCCCCCCCCCCCCATCTGTTTGCATTCGCCCGCTATGGGAGGGGTGGTGCTGCAGACCCCAGGCCCATCAGATGCGGTCAGGGAACTGGTGGGATTGGGGACAGGGCTGGCGATCTGGGCAAAGCTCCCGCTGACTCCCACAGGATCAGGGTTTGGCTCAGAGCCTCTTAAGGTGATGGGCCCTGCAGACTGCAAGGTGCGGTCAGAGGGTGTGGGCGCACTCTGGGTGCTGAGCCAGGCTAGCACATGTCTGTCTGTCAAGAACAAGCCGGAGTGGAGTGGGGGATGGGGAAGAGACCCCCTCCCGCCCCCCCAGTCCTATCCCGTCCTGCCTACTCAGCTCCAACGAGACCCTCTCCTGCGTGATCATCTTCGTCATCGTCTACTACTCGCTGATGTCGGGGGTGATCTGGTTCGTCATGCTGACCTACGCCTGGCACACCTCCTTCAAAGCACTGGGCACCACCTACCAGCCGCTGCTCGGCAAGACCTCCTACTTCCACCTGGTCACCTGGTCCATCCCCTTTGTCCTCACTGTCGCCATCCTGGCCGTCGCCCAGGTACGGGGCACCCGGCATGGAGACCTCTGTGCCCACCCCACCCTGGGGATCCTAAGGGATGCTCCCTTGTCAGTGAAAGGGGGAAAGTCCCGCCACTCTGCCCTGGGGGTGATCAGTTTATTGATGAGCAGGAACCGCCCCAGCGTCTCATCTCATTCCTACTCCATTTGTTGACCCTGCTGCCTGTGGCCCTCCTGTAGGCTCCCTGTATCTGAACTGTGTGTCCCACTGAGGTGGAGCATTTCCCAGCCTCCCCACTTCGTGCCTTTGCTGCACTGATAGACTGCATGGGACCCTGCTTATCTCCAAGGCCATGCTCCCAAACGCCATACCCAGGCTGCTCAAACTGACCCATAGAGGGCACCAGCTTCCATCCCCATCCCACTCCCTCCCCAGTTCGCACCCGATGCCAGTCATCTACAAAACCTGGGTCTACCAAATGGCAGAGCCATAGGCTGCCACATCACCGGATGGGCACCAGGTTCACCCTGTAAAGGGACGGCATAGTCCCTGGTTGGCCAGTCCATTCTCATGAGATTTCCAGCCCAATCTCCAGGCTGGGGAAGGACAGACACTGATGGCTCTGCCCTGACCAGGTGGACGGAGACTCGGTCAGCGGCATCTGCTTTGTGGGCTACAAGAACTATCGATACCGCGCTGGCTTCGTCCTGGCTCCCATCGGCCTGGTGCTGATCGTGGGAGGCTATTTCCTGATCCGAGGTGGGTGCTAACAACCCAGCGGGATTTGGTCTGGGAATCTTCTGCGCTAAGGCAGGAAACACTGTCCCCCGAACCAAAGGAGTCAGTCCCTTAGCTGGGTGAAGCGATATCTGTTATGAGACCAGCTTCTCCTGGGGAGAGAGAGAGAAGCTTTTGAGCTACCCAGAGCTCTTTGGTCTGGGAAAGGTACTGAGAGCATCACAGCTAAATACAAGAGAAACAGGTAGTTCAACATAAGTAGTTCGCACGTATCTAAGGGACCATTCAAGGGGAAGTGACCCATTAATACCGCTCCAGTCATGGGGGAGAAGGAAGGCAGCGGGGTCGGGGATTGTTAGTAAGTTACAAATTGTTGTAATAAGCCACAAATCCAGTGTCTCTGGTCAGTCCATGATTTTTAGTGTTGAGCAGAGTTAGGAATTTAAGCACCTGGCCCCCTCTTTTGAAGGTGTTGTGCAGGTTTCCTTTGTGGATAAGGATGGAGAAGTCAGCTATGGAGTGATCGCGCTGTGAAAAGTGTTTGCCCACACGTGATAGGGCGTTTTTGTCTTTACCCTTTTCCGGTGCAAATTCATTTGAGAGCGTTGTGATTGTCTGGTTTCACTCTCATCATTGTTCTTGGGGCATTAAACGTGGGCAAAATCAGCCAATCTTGTATTTAGCTGTGACAGGGTCCCTCACCAAAGGCTCTGTAGCAAAGTAAGCTGTCCTGGGATAAGAGGGGAGGTTCTCTCATGGATCAATAACTGGTTACACGATAGGAAACAAAGGGTAGGAATAAATGGTCAGTTTTCAGAATGGAGAGAGGTAAATAGTGGTGTTCCCCCAGGGGTCTGTTCTGGGCCCAGTCCTAGTCAACATATTCATAAATGATCTGGAAAAAGGGGTAAACAGGTGGTAAAATTTGCAGATGATAGAAAACTACTCAAGATAGATAAGTCCCAGGCAGACTGCGAAGAGCTGCAAGAGGATCGCTCAAAACTAGCTGACTTGGCAGCAAAATGGCAGATGAAATTCACTGTTGATAAATCCGAAGTACTGCACATTGGAAAATGTAATCAACTATGCATATAAAGTGATGGGATCTAAATTAGCTGTTGCCACTCAAGGAAGATCTTGGAGTCATTGTGGAGAGTTCTCTGAAATCATCCACTCAGTGTGCAGCGGCAGCCAAACAGCGAACAGAATGTTGGGAATCATCAAGAAAGGGATAGAAAACAAGACAGAAAATATCACATTGCCTCTGTATAAATCCACGGTGCACCCACATCCTGAATACTGTGTGCAGATGTGGTCACCCCATCTCAAAACAGTTATATTGAAATTGGAAAAGGTTTAGAAAAGGGCAACAAAAATGATTAGGGGTCTGGAACGGCTTCCGTATGAGGAGAGATTAATAAGACTGGGACTTTTCAGCTTGGAAAAGAGACAACTAAGAGGGGATATGATTGAGGTCCATAAAATTATGACTGATGGAGAAAGTGAATAAGGAAGTGTTATTTACTCCTCATAACACACATACTAGGGGGGTCACCAAATGAAATTAATAGGCAGCAGGTTTAAAACAAACAAAAGGCAGTATTTTTTCACACAACGCGCAGTCAATCTGTGGAACTCCTTGCCAGAGGATGTTGTGGAGGCCAAGACTAGAACAGGGTTTAAAGGAACTTAGATAAGTGCATGGAGGATAGGTCCATCGATGGCTATTAGCCAGGATGGGCAGGGATGGTGTTTCTAGCCTCAGGAGCTGGGAATGGGCGACAGGGAAGGGATCACTTGGTGATTATCTGTTCTGTTAATTCCCTCTGGGGCACCTGGCATTGGCCACCGTCAGCAGACAGGATACTGGGCTGGATGGACCTTTGGTCTGACCCAGTCTGGCCGTTCTTATGTGATGCTCTATGTACCATAGCCACCGAGTCCATCGGTGCTCCAGGCTGCTCCCTAGCTGCTTGATCCAGCAGCCCTGGTCCCGGCTGACGTGCCTGTCTTGCTGTCTGTCTGTCCTAGGTGTCATGACTCTGTTCTCCATCAAAAGCAACCACCCCGGCCTGCTGAGTGAGAAAGCTGCCAGCAAAATCAATGAGACCATGTTACGGCTGGGTAAGCCGGGTGGGTGTGGGCTCAGCTCCTGCCTTGCTGCCGGCGTTCTACCCCAGGCCATGATCTCGCCCATCCCAAAGGGCCAGCCTTGGGTAGGAGCCTCCCAGGGAAACCCAGGGCCTGCACAAAGCGGTGGCGCTGACCCAGTAGAAGACACAGAGGGGTATGAGTGACTCACCGAGGGTGCTCTCGCCTTTAGATAAGGCATGAAAGCCAGGTCCTGACCACTCCCGGAGCCTCTCTGCCAAGTTAACACAGGCCTTCTGGCCAGACTCCAGCTGAGTGAGTGCATTTTCCCTCCCTCGGATTCCCTGGGAAGGTTGGATATATTATTCCTTTTCTGGTCCGAACCTGTGGTGTAGGGCTGCTGTTACACAGCTGCCACGGTCCTCCCCAGAGGTGGCTGCGTTTCACTGCCGGGTAACGTGACCTCTGTGTGGATGGTATGTAAAGCTCTTTGGCTGAAAGGCGCGTTAGAAGCAGGTGCAGCTGATACTGACGAGGACCCCATCCAGAGCCGGCTTTATGAAGGGCGGGGCCTGATTTGAATACCCGGCAGCGGTCTGGGGCTTCAGCAGCACTTCGGCAGCAGGGGGTCCGCTCCGGGTCTTACGTGGCACTGAAGGTCCGCCCGCTGGAGCGGACACCTCCCCCCGCCACTGCCAAAATGCTGCTGAAGACCCAAAGCGGACCCTCCCCCCCGCCGCTGGGTGAGTTAAAAAAAAAATTAAAAAGACGCCTAAGGCTCGGGGCCTGATTCTGGGGAATCGGCCTAAAGCCGGCCCTGACCCCATCAGAGGCGTGGAAGGAGCCTGGGTTTGACCCCTCCCTTCACTTTTCCTGGATTGTGTTTCCATCGGGGCTTCCTCTGGCCGGCAACATGCCGCGTCCTGGCCCTGGGGCTGTGGGAATAACCCCCGTGCCTTTCTGTGCTTCCTTACAGGCATCTTTGGCTTCCTGGCCTTCGGCTTCGTCCTCATCACCTTCGCCTGCCACTTCTACGACTTCTTCAACCAGGCTGAGTGGGAGCGGAGCTTCCGGGAGTACGTCCTGTAAGTGGGGACAGGCCGTGCCCCCCTCGGTCCCTTTAACAGGTGCCCCCAGCCCCCCGGAGGGGCGGGAAGAGTCTTGAGGGGTACAGTAGAGCTCCTTGCTCCATGTTGGAAGAAGGTGATGCTTTCCATGACCTCCCCTCTGCCGCCAGGTCCTGTGACGACGCTCTTCCCATTCCCCACGCGGAAGTCTGGCTGCTTGTGTGGATTCCCACTCTGGCGTCGCCTAATGCCGTGGGAACGGCAGTCCCTGGGGGATGCCATGGCTGGTCCCCGTGTCACCCCTCACAAGCACGTCGGGGCGTGACTGACCTGGACCGTCTGTGCCCCCGTGCCTGTTCCCATTTCAGCGGGGAGCAGAGCCAAGCAACACGGGGACCAGGGACACCCTGATGTGCCTGATCCCGGGGAGATGCCTCAGGAGGAACCTGAGATGGGCCCGTTAGCCCGTCGCTGTGTTCAGTGTTGGGTCATTCCCTGCCAGGTTGGTCCCGAGGCTCAGACGGTGGGGCTTCCGCTGCACCCCGTAAGCCTCTGTTGAAACTTTCTGCAGAGGGCCCATCACGTGGCCTTCATGCGGCTGCCCTGCCCTCGCGTGGCCCCCATCACGGTGGTATCTGGGCAGCTGTTGGGGGCTGTCGAGCTGTGGGAAGGGGCCTCAACCCCTGAATCTAATCAGCAGCTGCTGCTCGAAGGGGGCGTGGGTCATTGCCCTTCATCTCGCTGCGCTAAGGGGAGGGCATGTCGCTGGGGATGGGGGATGGGCGGTGGCTTTCCGGGTGCCCCGGCTCCCCATTGCCCCAGTCAGGGTGGGTTTTAGCCCCTGCTCTTTAGCCGCCGTCATGCCCCGTGTTTCTGGCGCAGGTGCGAAGCGAACGTGACGATCGCCATCCAAACCAACAAGCCGATCCCAAACTGCGAGATCAAGAACCGGCCCAGCCTGCTGGTGGAGAAGATCAACCTCTTTGCCATGTTCGGCACCGGCATTTCCATGAGCACCTGGGTGTGGACCAAAGCCACCCTCCTCATCTGGAAGCGCACCTGGTGCAGGTGGGAGCAGCCCTCCCCCAGCCCGGAGCTATTGGGGTCTTAGGGTCCTGTCTCCTCAGCCCCAGGAGCTGAGGTTCAGTTGGGGGCACTGCATGCCCAAGGCCCCCAAGACACAGTCCAGCCCAGGTCCGTAGCTGTCCTTATCCAGCAGCTGTCTGGTGGCCCATGTGCGATGAATTCAGTAGGTCTCGGCTGGTTCCTAGGGGATGGAGTGTGTTCCCAGCAGAGACGCACAGAGTGGTATGTGTCAGAAGCTGAGTTGGGCAAGGTCAGGCCTAGTGACAGGAGCAGTGATAGTTGGGCCTAGTGGTCGGTGCAGTGGCAACCAAGCCAGGCACTGGAGACAAAGGTTGGAGTCATGAGTCAAGAGCTGGTTTGGAACAAAGCAATGGCGGGGCCGGGAAGGAGGCTGGAGTCGGGGCGGGGCTGGGGCAGGGCCGAGAAGGAGGCTGGAGTCGGGGCGGGGCCGGGAACGATGCTGGAGTTGGAGCAGGGCCGGGAAGGAGGCTGGAGTCGGGATGCGACTGGAGTTGGGGCAGGGCCGGGAAGGAGGCTGGAGTAGGGGCAGGGCTGGGGCAGGGCCGAGAAGGGGGCTGGAGTCTCGGGGCGGGGCCGAGAACGGGGCTTGAGTCGGGGCAGGGCTGGAGCAGGGCCGGGAAGGAGGCTGGAGTCAGGGTGGGGCCGGGAAGGAGGCTGGAGTCGGGGCGGGGCTGGAGCAGGGCCGGGAACGGGGCTGGAGTTGAGGCGGGGCTGGAGCAGAGCCGGGAAGGAGGCTGGAGTCGGGGCGGGGCCGGGAATGATGCTGGAGTCGGGGCGGGGCCGGGAACAGGGCTGGAGTCGGGGCAGGGCTGGAGTCGGGGCGGGAAGGAGGCTGGAGTCGGGGCCGGGGTAGGGCCGAGAATGGGGCTGGAGTCGGGGCTGGGGCCAAGAATGGGGCTGGAGTCAGGGCTGGGGCCGGGAACGGGGCTGGAGTCGGGGCGGGGGCGGGAAGGAGGCTGGAGTCGGGGCGAGGGTGGGGCCGGGAACGGGGCTGGAGTCGGAGCAGGGCCGGAAACAGGACTGGAGTTTGGGCGGGGCTGGAGTCGGGGCGGGGCCAGGAAGGAGGCTGGGGCCGGGAACGAGAACGGGGCTGGAGTCGGGGCGGGGGCAGGGCCAGTAACGGGGCTGGAGTCGGGGCGGGGCCGGGAATGGGGCTGGAGTCCGGGCGGGGCCGGAGTCGGGCCGGGGCCGGGAAGGGGGCTGGAGTCGGGGCAGGGCTGGAGCAGGGCCGGGAACAGGGCTGGAGTCGAGGCTGGGGCCGAGAACAGGAATGGGGCTGGAGTCGGGGTGGGGGCAGGGCCAGGAACCGGGCTGGAGTCGGGGCAGGGCCAGGAACGGGGCTGGAGTCAGGGCGGGGCCGGGAAGGCGGCTGGAGTCGGGGCAGGGCTGGAGCAGGGCCGGGAACAGGGCTGGTGTCGGGGCAGGGCCGGGAAGGAGGCTGGAGTCGGGTATGGGGCCGGGAACAGGGCTGGAGCAAGGGTCACCAGACTGCTCCTGGCTCGTGGATTGGCCGGAGTCGAGCGCAGGACGGACCCGTCACCAGATGTGGCTTCCCCAGGCTAGTTCAGGGATGGCTCGTCAGCTCCTCGCCGGGAGGCTGAATTCCCTGGCCCCCCAGCTACGGCCCCTCTGGTTCGGGAGCGACACTCGTCTGTGGGGTTGGGGGGAGCTGGTGCCGCCAGCGCCGCCTGCGTGGTACCTGGATGTGGCTCCGTAGGGGCGTTGGTCTCAGGCTGCCCCTCCAGCCCCGCATGTCCATTAAAGGGGGGGGAGGAGAAGTTATTCCTCCATCCGGAGCAGGGGGGCTGAGACCCCAGTCTGGCTGTGTGGGGAGCCGCGTGGCGCTGGGAAGAAGGGGCAGATCCTGGAGTTAGGGGGTGCAGGGCGGAGGGGGGGCGCCGGTGTGAGTTTGGCCCACAGCTGCAGGGGGGCTGCCGCCGAGGGATGGGGGAGCCTGGAGGGTGATCCCGGGGGTGGAGCTTGGGGCCCAAGTCTCCTTGACACTGACACCCCCGGCCACCGCTCTGGAAATGTCTTTTAGGCCCCAAGGTGGGAAGGGCCCTGGTGCCAGCAAGTTACTGACCATGTGTCCGTCTCCGGCCCCCCCTCCCCCCCGCGGCCGTGGTGCAGGGAGGGGGAATGTGGGGAAGGAGCCGGACACCCTGTCCTTGGGGTTGGGATGATGGAGGGGTTCCCTTGCTAACCGACAAACTGGCTTCCTGGCTCAGCAGGAGAGGGGTGGAGGGGGGCAGCCCAGGAGCACTCCTCAGCCCCACTGGAGAGGATCAGTGCCCTGCCCTCCCCGGCTGAGCCAGCCCCCCCAACCCCTTTCCCTCCCCCACAGGCTGACCGGCCAGAGCGACGATGAACCCAAGAGGATCAAGAAAAGCAGGATGATCGCCAAGGCCTTCTCCAAGCGGAAGGAGCTGCTGCGCAACCCGGAGCAGGAGGTGTCCTTCAGCATGCGCACCGTCTCGCACGACGGGCCCGTGGGTACGTCCCGGGAAGGGGGGAACCATGGGGGCTTCACGTGATGGGCCCGTGGGTACGTCCCGGGAGGGGGGGAACCATGGAGGCTTCGCACGACGGGCCCGTGGGTACGTCCCTGGAAGGGGGGAACCATGGAGGCTTCGCACGACGGGCCCGTGGGTACGTCCCGGGAAGGGGGGAACCATGGGGGCTTCACGTGATGGGCCCGTGGGTACGTCCCTGGAAGGGGGGAACCATGGAGGCTTCGCACGACGGGCCCGTGGGTACGTCCCGGGAAGGGGGGAATCATGGGGGCTTCACACAACAGGCCCGTGGGTACGTCCCGGGAAGGGGGGAACCATGGAGGCTTCACACGACGGGCCCGTGGGTACCTCCCGGGAAGGGGGGAATCATGGGGGCTTCACACAACAGGCCCGTGGGTACGTCCCGGGAAGGGGGAAACCATGGGGGCTTCACACGACGGGCCTGTGGGTACGTCCAGGGGGAAGGGAACCATGGGGGCTTCACACGACGGGACTGTGGGTACGTCCAGGGGGAAGGGAACCATGGGGGCTTCGCACGACGGGCCCGTGGGTACATCCCGGTGGGGGAACCATGGGGGCTTTACACACCACCTCCCCTGGTGCTAGGCCCCCTGTTCGGTGGCAGGTTTGCAGCCCCCACTGCTTATCAGTCGAGGGGGGGTGGGGAGACGCTTCCGTGGTCCCTGGTTTGTTGTGGGGCACGTGGGCCGTGGCTCTCAGCAAGGCACCTCCCTCTGCCCTCACTAGAGGGCGCTGACGAGAGCAGGCTGTCGCAGGGTCAGACCGGCCCATAACGCCCAGTCTGACCGCGCCGCCTTGTTATTAAGAGTTTGGCTGAATCTCTGCGCTCCTGAAAGGGGCCAGCAGCTAGTCTGGGCCAGACCAATGGTCCATCTAGCCCAGTGTCGTGTCTTCCGACAGTGGCTGGTACCAGGTGCTGGGAATGGACAGAACAGGCAACCCCTGAGTGATTCGTCCCCTCTCGTCCGTTCCCAGCATCTGACAAACAGGTCTAGAGACACCCAGAGCCTGGGGTTGCATCCCTAACCACTCGGCTAAAAGCCACTGATGGCCCTATCTCTCTAGAGCCGTGTTTCTCAAACTGGGGGCCAGGAGATCCACGGGCCCCACTGATCAACTCCTCCTGCTCCCTCCCAGGGCCTCCGGCGCGCCGGGGAGCAGCTGTTCAGCAGCGTGCAGTAGGCCCTGGGGGAGAGTGCGGGGGGGGGGGGGGCAGGGACAGGGTGCGCTCAGGGGAGAGGTGGAAAGAGGCAGGGAAGAGGAGGGGCAGGACCTGGGGCTGAGCCTTGGGGGTCCATGAAAAATTTAAAATCAAAATAGGGGTCCGCAGGTTGTTACCATTTGAGAACCGCTGTCCTGGAGCAGTGTCACATCCCTATGCCAGGGAGCCAGCAAGTGGCAGGATTTATTTACACATTAAAAGCATCATCAGAAACGTGACCGACGTAGAAATGGCCCCGCCCTACCCAGCGGATCTGCTCCTTGGACCCCGTTCCCTCCTGGCGTAACTCCATGAGTCCAAGGAAATTACCGCAGGGGGCGAACGTCTCTCTCTAGCTAATGTGTGCAGCCCATGGTGCTGTAGGATCAGGCGCGCCTTTGAGTCTTTAGTGGAATTACCCTCGCTCGTCCCTGAGAGGGCAGAGCTCTTACCCCCTTCAGGAGAAGGGAAACTGAGGCAGAAGGAGGTGACGTGACTTGCCCGCGGTCACAGTGGAAGTCTGTAGCAGAGCAGGGACTTGGACCCAGATGTGCCCTAACCACTGGCTCATCCTGCCTGTCTGTGTACAGCAGCGGTGGGGAAACTCCACGGCGGGGTTGCGAAACTCTCTGGGGGGCCGGGTAGGGAAGGCCGTGCAGAGGCATGTCAGGCTGACTTCTGGCCCGTTTGGCCGCCGCTTCGTGCTGTAAAAGCCGGGCAAAGACCCTCTGGGCTCTCAGGTCCTAGGCAGCTGGAAAACGCATCCTCACTGTGTCAGCCTGCTCTGCGGGGCCAGTAGCACAGGGTCCAGCCTCCGAGGGTTGGGGACATCGGGTGGAAATGGGAGGGCATCCTGGTCGCTACAGGAACGCTGGGCTTTGGTTCTGGAACAGGCTGTTTGTGGGATCAGCCAGGGCGGGAGACTGAGGTGAATCTGTGAAGATCCCTTCCCGCACCCCACTCAGGGTGCAGGATTCCCCCCTCTGCTGAGCGGGCGCTAAGAATCTCCTCTGTGGCTTTCATCCCAGCTGGCCTGGCTTTCGACATCAGTGAGCCCTCAGCTGACGTATCCTCAGCTTGGGCCCAGCACGTCACCAAGATGGTGGCCAGGAGAGGGGCTATCCTGCCGCAGGACATCTCCGTCACGCCCGTGGCGACACCGGGTGAGTCCCTGGGAAAGCGTGGGGTGGTGAGGGAGACAGGCAGGCGATGAGGTCATGACACCGCGCGCAAGGTAATTTGTGTCCCAGGAGCACCTAGAGGTTTCTGTTGAGATCAGGGCCCCTGGGTGGCGGGTGCTGCTCAGCCCCACTGCGAGAGACAGGCCCTGCAATCTAGCTTCTGGCAGTTGGAAAATGGAGGCAGAAAGATGAAGGTCCACAGAGCCAGAAATCAAATGCAGGACCCTTGCGTCCTAGTGCCTCAGCCACATGGCCAGCTTTGCTCGTCACTTCTAGATGGGAAGCACTGGACTGGGAATCAGGAGACTTTGGTTTTCCTCCTCGCCCTGACGCTAACCTGGTGCGTGACCTGGGGCAAGTCACTTCTCCACGCTAGGCCTGCATTTCCCCACCTGTAAAATGAAGGTGGTGATATCCGCCCCCCATCTGTAGGCTATGAGACCGGGGATACAAGGAGTGAAATCACAGAGATAGGAGAGGGATTGCACCACAGCCATGGAAATGCAGCCACTTCTGGGGTGGAACGTGGCACCCATTTAGTGGGCTCACAGTACAGGAAAGGCAGGGAAGGCGATTGCTGTGTGGAACCAGGGGAGATGTAATTCTGTGAATTGGAATTTGGTGGAAACGCTACAAATTGTAATAACCCAGGGTTAAAAATCCCACCTGACGTCCCAAACAACCTCTGCTCAGGGGAGGGGCAGGCCTGGCAGTGCATGGAAGGGAGGCAAGTCAGGACTGAGGGGCACCGGCAGAGCTGTGTGTGGGGACAAGCCCAGGGCTGGGGTAACGGGCTGCGGGTCGGGATTGAGGAGCGTGGGGACAAGCCCAGGGCTGGAGTAGCAGGGGCTGCAGGTTGGGATTGAGGAGCGTGGGGACAAGCCCAGGGTTAGGGTAGCAGGGGCTGCAGGTTGGGATTGAGGAGCGTGGGGACAAGCCCAGGGCTGGGGTAGCAGGGGCTACAGGTCGGGATTGAGGAGCGTGGGGACAAGCCCAGGGTTAGGGTAGCAGGGGCTGCGGGTTGGGATTGAGGAGCGTGGGAACAAGCCCAGGGCTAGGGTAGCAGGGGCTGCAGGTTGGGATTGAGGAGCGTGGGGACAAGCCCAGGGTTAGGGTAGCAGGGGCTGCGGGTCGGGATTGAGGAGCATGGGGACAAGCCCAGGGCTGGGGTAGCAGGGGCTGCGGGTTGGGATTGAGGAGCGTGGGGACAAGCCCAGGGCTGGGGTAGCAGGGGGCTGCGGGTCGGGATTGAGGAGCGTGGGGACAAGCCCAGGGCTGGGGTAGCAGGGGCTGCAGGTCGGGATTGAGGAGCGTGGGGACAAGCCCAGGGCTGGGGTAACGGGCTGCGGGTCGGGATTGAGGAGCGTGGGGACAAGCCCAGGGCTAGGGTAGCAGGGGCTGCGGGTCGGGATTGAGAGCGTGGGGACAAGCCCAGGGCTGGGGTAGCAGGGGCTGCGGGTCAGGACTGAGGAGCATAGGGACAAGCCCAGGGCTGGGGTAGCAGGGGCTGCAGGTCGGGATTGAGGAGCTTGGGGAGAAGCCCAGGGCTGGGTGGGGTAGCAGGGGCTGCGGGTTGGGATTGAGGAGTGTGGGGACAAGCCCAGGGCTAGGGCAGCAGGGGCTGCGGGTTGGGATTGAGGAGCGTGGGGACAAGCCCAGGGCTAGGGTAGCAGGGGCTGTGGGTCGGGATTGAGGAGCGTGGGGACAAGCCCAGGGCTGGGTGAGGTAGCAGGGGGTTGCGGGTTGGGATTGAGGAGCGTGGGGACAAGCCCAGGGCTGGGGTAGCAGGGGCTGCGGGTCAGGATTGAGGAGCGTGGGGACAAGCCCAGGGCTGGGGTAACGGGCTGCGGGTCGGGATTGAGGAGCGTGGGGACAAGCCCAGGGCTGGGGTAGCAGGGGCTGCGGGTCGGGATTGAGGAGCGTGGGGACAAGCCCAGGGCTGGGGTAGCAGGGGCTGCGGGTCGGAATTGAGGGCATGGGCAGAGCCATGTAAGGGGCCCCATGACGGGACCAGTAAGGAGCAGGGGTTGGGATTGAGAGCCATTTGCAGGCTGGGAATCTCTGGACTGGGACAGGTGCAGCGGCAGAGCTGGATCAGGACAAGGATCCATCACACTTGCTCACGCTGTGCCCGCACTCGGGTCTGTCTCCTGCCATCCCGGTCGTTGAGTTTCCCGCGGGGGGTTTAACAGCGAACCCGCCTGGGAAGGTCCCTCTCACCCCGTCTCCCCTCTCTCATGCCCGCAGTGCCGCCGGACGAAAGGGCGAACCTGTGGGTGGTGGATGCAGAGATCTCGCCCGAGCTGGAGAAGAGAGCCAGCCGCAAGAAGAGGAGGAGGAGGAAGAAGAAGGAAGTCTGCCCTCTGGGGCCTGCCCTCTGCGATGTGGGCTACTTCACCCCGCCGGCCCGCAGTGCCGTCCCTCGCCTGCCCAAGCTGCCACAGCAGAAGTGCCTGGTCGCCAACCCCAGGGAGTCTCAGCTTGGGGAAGAGGTGCTGCCCCCGGGCTCCTACCCTGGCCTGAGGTTCAGCGCCTTCCAGCACGAAGGCCTCTTGCCCCAGGACAACCCGGCCAGGTCCAGGAAACACGACTCCTTCCATCTGATCAGCAACCCCTTCTGCCCCGAGACCGGGCCCCAGGAAGATCTGGCCCTCCAGGGCAGCGTGCGGTGCTTCCTGGCACGCCAGCAGCACAACGGCTTGTTCCGGCTCCCCGCCACGGGCCTGGATCCTGGCGCCCTGCCCGGTGGGAGCATCCCCGGCGGGCCAAGGACTCATGGCAGGAGGCCAGGCTTCGCCCCCATCCACTCCCAGACAAACCTCATGGATGCCGAGCTGCTGGATGCCGATTCAGACTTTTAGGCCAGGAGGGACCCAGACCCTTTCTGTGCCTGGATAAGCCCTGGAGATCACCTCATCGGGACACAGGCTGTGGAGGAGCCTGCAGATCCCCCGCATACAGACGTGGGTTTAAAGCTCACACTCCAGGTTCTGACCAGGGACAGTTTTCGCTCAGAGGCAGGTTCTTCTCTGCTGCAAACCTTGATGCTTCCTTGGTAGCTTGTGGTTGCTTTTGAACTCCTTCCCCATCCTGGGTTTCCTGGGCCCCTCCCTGCCGATCTTCCCACCCGAGACATTCGGCCTTTATCCTGCCCGCAGGAGGGAGCCAGCCCTCGTCTCGGCTGGTTGAACGGCAGCTGGATGGGGCCTGCCAGGTATTGTTATTTATTGCTCTGCCGGTGACAGAAACAAAACCAAATGGACATTTGCTGGTGATGCCCCCAGAGGCCGGGCACCTGCGGGGCTTGTGGGATGGATTCAGGATGTCCCAGCTCCCAGATGGAGTCGTGGTTTGTTCCCTTCTTCACCCCGCTGCATGGAGTTTTTTGAGGACTCCTCCACTGGCAGCTCTGCCCCAGCTGGGTGCAGCGTTCACTCCCGGATCTTGGCCTGGGGGTGGGGATGAGCCTTGGAGAAGGAGAGAAACGTCCCGTGATGGCCTGGTGTAAGGGAGGCTGGGGGATCTATACAGAGAGGAGCCTCTCTGAGGGCAGAGAGAAGATCCCGTGGATTCCTTATCCCAGGAGCGTCCGGCTGTCCCGTGAACCACACCAGGGGCTGAAAGGAAGGGGCTGGCGGCTCTGAGCCATGGCAGCCGTAATAGACGGCTGGAGGGTTTAGTTAGGGGTCTGTTTATTAAACTCTCTGAAGCACTGGGGCCGCGTTGCTCCCAGATCTTCGCCCATTGCCAGGAGAGGTGGAGACTTTGTACGGGGAGGGGCGGCATGTGTAACATGTTGTCACCAGCATCAACCTCAGTGACTCAGCCAATCAGTATAACCCTCCTTGGGACACATCCCTGGGGGCAGGGACACGTTACCCTGCCCCGGAACCAGAGGCCTGGGCCAGACTTGTGCTGAACAGGAGCTGCTGGAGGGCAAGGAGTCCAGGTTGTAGGGCTCCGTGTGGCTCTCATGAAGCATTGCATGCTGGGATTTGTAGTCTCCTGCATTTTGGAACTTGTAGTCCCCACTTGATCTATCTATTGACACCCCTGTTTTAGATCCTCCTGGCTCGCTGGATGGGGACCAGTTCAAAACAAGCCCACGCTCGGCCTTCCCCTTTGAAGGCTCCATCCCCATGTGTGGAGGAAGCTAACTGGGCCCCTAGATGCTACTTAGTGGGTTTACATATTTCCGTTGTGTTACTGGTTTCTTAATGTACCTGTATAATACACAGACGTTTACTAGGGCTGAAGGCCATAAAAAGGATGTCCCAGCTGGAAATCCCTGACAGCAGCACGTCATGTCGCCTGCCTTCAGCCCGGATCTTGTTTACTGTGCTTTTTGCTGTGGAATATAAAACATTAATGCCCTTCTCACACCCAAAATGTGCCTCGTTCTAAGCTGGGCTCCCCGTTCTGCCCCCCATTCTGCCAGTGGAGTCACTCCAGATTGAAAAGGACATAACCGAGACCCGCAGGAGACCCCTCATCTGTATCAGAGCCACACGCTCAGGTTCCCTTTGGTCACCGAGATCCCTTTCACAAAGATGCAGCCTCAGAGGATGTATTCTTGCTTGGGGGGAGGAGGGGCGTTATTCCTCCTGTGTCCCAGCATCCCAAGCGGTAGGGAAGTGGCTTTCGATTGGCTGATGGTGATAGCCGAGAGCAGCTGTGTTGGCTTTTCCTGTTCGGTGCTGAACCGAGAAGGGCTGTGTTGGAGGGAGCGTGTTCCCCACACTGGGGCCGTGTAAAGGGCAAATAAAAGTTCTTCTCTGGTGCACTTGCGCCCTCAGAATCTGCTAGGTGGTTGGAATCCCCTTTTGCTTAAGAGTTGGTGGTTAAATGGGTCGTGTGTCATGGCTGTTTTCACTTAAGGGGCGGAGTCTCTCACATGCAAGCCCCGCCCCATCTGACTGTTTTTTGTGTAAGGGGTGGAGACTCAAGGACTAACCCCGCCCCGCGGGTGAAGGGGTGGTTGACTTGTTGGTACTAACCCCTCCCCTCGGTTGTTGATCTCCTGGGGTCAGGGGAGCTAATCCAGACACAGATAAAAACCAGCTCGACCTTTGACCCAGAACTCAAACCTGGAACTTCCAGGGGGTTTAAAAAGTCCGGCTGCCACGAACAGTTCATTTTCCATGTTCATGAGCAGCCGGGTTCCAGCTGGCAATGCCCAGGCCCAGGAGGAAGTCTCTCCTCATGGCATTTCTAGGCGTGCAGGGAGCCTCTTCCCACGGGAGGGGCTGGGCTGAAAAGTTGGGTTGAAGATGTAGTTTGCAGGGGCGGGTCTGGACCCAGGGTTCCAGTTTGGCTCATTGTAGGGAGAGGGCCAGCCAAGCCCATTCTAGCCAGATCTGAACTCCCCCAAAGTTCGGGCGGGATTGGAGCTGGCGTGTTCTCATTCGATCCTGACAGGACTCCCAGCCGGCCTCTGCCGGTGTGAGAGGCTTGGAGAAGCATCAAAGTGTCTTTGGTTTCTCCTGACGCCAGTTATGTCACTGAGGGTTCTGCACTGCAAAATCTGCTCCGCACTGCAAAGGGCCCCGTATACAGAGGCTGGCACATGCTACTAAGTGGGTCCCTCCGAATAATATAATGCCCAGGAAAAATGCTGCGGCTTTAAGCTGAAATGAAGGTGGTAAACAATTCCATAAGAACGTAGGAATTCTGGATCGTAGGAAGAGCGGTTCAGACTGCAGGTGTATCTAGTTCAGTATCTTGTCTCCCACGGTGGCCCCTACCAAATGCTTTGGAAGAAGGTGTAAGACTCCTCCTCGTGGTCAATTATAGAATAATGCGGTTTCTTCCCAGACCCTGGCAGTGTTAAGCCGACTAAGCCCTAAGGCATGAGGTTTCATATCCTTTCTAACATGTTTTATATCTGTCAGTGTTTCTTATTCGTGTAACTGTCTAAACTTTTGTTGAATCCGGCTAACTCCTGGTCTCAGTGATATCCAGTGGCAGCAAGTTCCACAGGTTAATTTTTCTGTCTAAAAGAAAAAAACTGCTTTTATCAGTATTAAATTTGCTATGTTTCAATTTAATTGTCTGCTCCCTTATTTGTACATAATGAAAAATAACCCAGCACCGCCAGCTGGAGAGAAGCTTGGTAGCTTTTTCTTAAAAGACCCCAACGTTATAAAGCCCAGAAATCCAATCCAGAATTGCATGTGAGTGGGCATTCCCATTTTAAATCAGGCAACATTTCCACGGTGTAAAAATGAGCTTTTATAAAATCTAAGGCCAGTAGACTGTCTGCCCAATTTAAAAAAATACTTCAGTGAAAACAATTGGCTTTTTAAATGCACAAACATTCACCTGTAGCATTTGGGAACACAAATCACAGAAAATCTCTGAGTGAAACTGCCTCCTACCAAAATGAAACTGACCTCAGGAATTTTTCGTCATCTGAATCAGGAGTCATGCAAAAATCAAATGAAGATCAAGAAGAGTGACAAACTGGATTTAAAGGGTGATTTAAGGAGTTAATATCCTAGGTCAAGAGAGAAGTTAAACATTGGGAATGCACAGGTGAGATCACCCAAACAGCCTTGACTCTGCCTCTACATCACTGCCCACAGACACCCTGAAACTAGGAGACAGGCCTATCTCCTAGCAATGCACATCAGTCAGTGTAAATGGATCATTTTACTCCTGTTCATAAGCCAATTGGACACTCTACTTAAAGTCCTGGTGTTAATTTGGATTATTTTTGACATTAACTAATTTTTTTAAATCCCCTTCGACATTAAGTCCTGATTTCATAAAACTTCTAAAAATATTTATAAGGGATTGTTCTGCTCCTTTGTTGAAATTTACAAAGGTGGTTACTGCAAGGGAGAAATTGGCCAGCCGGCTAGCCAGGGAAAACAGGGAAATTGACCCTAGATCAAATGCTGCTGAATGCACAAGGAAACCAGATTGGAAAAAGAGGATTTTCTTTCTGCTCCTGCAATCTCAGGTATTTCTAATAACTCGTTTGTATTCTGATAATGCCCAGGACCCAGATCCCATCTCTCTAGGTACTGCACAACCCCAGAGCAAAAAGACGGTTCCTGCCGCAAAGAATTTACTTTAAACAAGAGACGACAGATGGATACAGACAGGTGGGAGAGGACAAGGAAACCATGAGACAATATTGATCAACAGCAGTCTCCACACGTCAGCTGCCTAATCGTCACGTTTCTGTGTAGGCATCATGACGAGAGTTTTTTAAGGGATTTGAAGGAGAACGATGAATAACGGACGAAGTATTTTCAGGTGGACGGTGTCCCTTTTAAACTGGCTTCATCAAACTCCACCTGCCTCTAGAACGCAGGGAAAAAACAGCTTGTTACGCTACCCCCTTTCTCCAGGCCAGGACGTGTCACCCTGATGCATATAGAATAGAGAGGTGCATGGGGGATCCCCAGTTCTGTTCACCCATTTGCAGGAGCGCAGCAAATCTGTCTGGGGGGAGCTGATTGCTTCCTTCACTTTAAATAGTTCATTCAAGAGCGTTTTTCTCCAAGCGGTGGGGGGAGCGAAGGGCAAGGCTGAGTGTATGGGCTTGGCCTGGGATGAAGAATTGTCCCCCTTGGCAAGAACCAGGGATCCTTGCAGCCTGGGCTGTCTGGAGGAGTCAGTGCTGCAGCAGAGGGGACCATGCATTGCAATGGCAACATGCCTGAGGGTAGAGCAGATGCCCTGGACAGCCCTGCTCCTGTGTTACTGCTACGCAACAGGGTTGGCTGGTGCCTCAGTTTGCGGGAGCTGGTGGGGGGCATCCAGGCTCAAACCCTGCTGAAAATTTGCCCCTCTGAGTTTGCGCATTGCTCTGCCTGCTCCCTGGTGAGCTGCAGGGCGGCTCTGTCCTGTCCTGTGTACCAGTGGGCCAGGTGATCCAGCATCTTGTCTCTGACTGGCCAAATGCTCCAGGGAAGCTGGGAAAATGCTCTTCTCGGAGGGGTTTCGGCTGGCGGGCGAGAGGCGGCGCCTTACTAGGGTCGGAGGGAGGAGAAGGGGGTGCTGAAGAGAGATGGGATGAGAAGCAGCATTTTCCCTCCACCTGCCTCACCCCACCTGTGGCTCCAGCTGGGTGGGCGGGGGAGAGCGCAAGGCTGGAATTGGGGGGGGGGCACAGATCAGAATTCAGGGGCACCGGCAGAGCTGCAGGGCAGGGCTGGGCTAGTAGGGGGCTGCAGGTTGGGAGTGAGGGGCACTGGCAGAGCTGCAGGGCAGGGCTGGGCTAGTAGGGGGCTGCAGGTCGGGATTGAGGGGCACTGGCAGAGCTGTTGGGGGCAGGGCTGGGCTGGCTTAGCAGGGTGCTGTGGGTCGGGAGTGAGCGGCACTGGCAGAGCTGGGTGCAGGGCTGGGTTAGCAGGGGGCTGTGGGTCAGGATTGAGGGGCACTGGCAGAGCTGTGGGCGGAAGGGCTGGGCTAACGGGGCTGTGGGTCGGGAGTGAGGGGCACTGGCAGAGCTGGGTGCAGGGCTGGGTTAGCAGGGGGCTGTGGGTCAGGATTGAGGGGCACTGGCAGAGCTGGGTGCAGGGCTGGGTTAGCAGGGGGCTGTGGGTCAGGATTGAGGGGCACCGGCAGAGCTGGGGATGGGGCAGGGCTGGGCTAGCAGGGGGCTGTGGGTTGGGAGTGAGGGGCACTGGCAGAGTTTGGGGGCAGGGCAGGGCTGGGATAGCAGGGGCTGCATATTGGGACTGAAGGGCACTGGCAGAGCTGGGGCAGGGCTGGGCTAGCAGGGGGCTGCGGGTCAGGACTGAGGGGCACCGGCAGAGCTGCAGGGCAGGGCTGGGCTAGCAGGGGGCTGCGGGTCAGGACTGAGGGGCACCGGCAGAGCTGCAGGGCAGGGCTGGGCTAGCAGGGGGCTGCAGGTCAGGATTGAGGAGCACTGGCAGAGCTGGGGGCAGGGCTGGGATAGCAGGGGGCTGCGGGTCAGGACTATGGGGCACCGGCAGAGCTGGGGGCAGGGCTGGGATAGCAGGGGGCTGCGGGTCAGGACTATGGGGCACCGGCAGAGCTGGGGGAAGGGCTGGGCTAGCAGGGGGCTGCGGGTCAGGACTGAGGGGCACCGGCAGAGCTGCAGGGCAGGGCTGGGCTAGCAGGGGGCTGCGGGTCAGGACTGAGGGGCACCGGCAGAGCTGCAGGGCAGGGCTGGGCTAGCAGGGGGCTGCGGGTCAGGATTGAGGGGCACTGGCAGAGCTGGGGGCAGGGCTGGGCTAGCAGGGGGCTGTGGGTCAGGATTGAGGGGCACTGGCAGAGCTGCAGGGCAGGGCTGGGCTAGCAGGGGGCTGCAGGTCAGGATTGAGGAGCACTGGCAGAGCTGGGGGCAGGGCTGGGATAGCAGGGGGCTGCGGGTCAGGACTATGGGGCACCGGCAGAGCTGGGGGCAGGGCTGGGATAGCAGGGGGCTGCGGGTCAGGACTATGGGGCACCGGCAGAGCTGGGGGAAGGGCTGGGCTAGCAGGGGGCTGCGGGTCAGGACTGAGGGGCACCGGCAGAGCTGCAGGGCAGGGCTGGGCTAGCAGGGGGCTGCGGGTCAGGACTGAGGGGCACCGGCAGAGCTGCAGGGCAGGGCTGGGCTAGCAGGGGGCTGCGGGTCAGGACTGAGGGGCACCGGCAGAGCTGCAGGGCAGGGCTGGGCTAGCAGGGGGCTGCGGGTCAGGACTGAGGGGCACCGGCAGAGCTGGGTGCAGGGCTGGGCTAGCAGGGGGCTGCAGGTCAGGATTGAGGAGCACTGGCAGAGCTGGGGGCAGGGCTGGGATAGCAGGGGGCTGCGGGTCAGGACTATGGGGCACCGGCAGAGCTGGGGGCAGGGCTGTGCTAGGAGGGGGCTGCGGGTCAGGACTATGGGGCACCGGCAGAGCTGGGGGCAGGGCTGGGCTAACAGGGGGCTGCAAGTCAGGACTGAGGGGCACTAGGAGAGCTGGGGGCAGGGCTGGGCTAGCAGGGGGCTGCGGGTCAGGATTGAGGGGCACTGGCAGAGCTGGGGGCAGGGCTGGGCTAGCAGGGGGCTGTGGGTCAGGATTGAGGGGCACCGGCAGAGCTTTGGGGGGCACGGTTGGGCTAGCAGAGGGCTGCGGGTCAGGATCGAGGGGCACTGGCAGAGCTGGGGGCAGGGCAGGGCAGGGCTGGGCTAACAGGGGGCTGCGGGTCGGGACTGAGGGGCACTGGCAGAGCTGGGGGCAGGGCTGGGCTAACGGGGCTGTGGATCAGGATCGAGAGGCACTGGCAGAGCTGGGGGCAGGGCAGAGCAGGGCTGGGCTAACAGGGAGCTGCGGGTCGGGACTGAGGGGCACTGGCAGAGCTGGGGGAAGGGCTGGGCTAGCAGGGGGCTGCGGGTCAGGACTATGGGGCACCGGCAGAGCTGGGTGCAGGGCTGGGCTAGCAGGGGGCTGCGGGTCAGGACTATGGGGCACCGGCAGAGCTGGGTGCAGGGCTGGGCTAGCAGGGGGCTGCGGGTCAGGATTGAGGGGCACCGGCAGAGCTGGGTGCAGGGCTGGGCTAGCAGGGGGCTGCAGGTCGGGACTGAGGGGTATCACCGGAGCTGAGTGCACCTCCCTTCCTGTAACTCTCAAGCCAATAGCATCAACCCTTTAATTTTTGCTAAATTCACCTCATTTTTAAGTTAGGTCTTTCGGAAAGAAAGCAAAGACCCGCCTCGCCTGCACTCATTTGCAAGGGGGTCAGTGCCGCGGTCCAGCACCCGGTGTCCTGCATGGGGGTGCACAGCAGCCAGTGGGACCAGCTCATGCTAAATACTCCCCAGGGGGTTATACAGACGGGCGAAGGGAAAAGCTGGGGCCGCCCTTTGCCACGAGATGGCGCCAAGGGCCTAGCTGTCATTGGTGACCATTGTAACTCCAGGGTGGGCCCGGCCATGCAGCTTTGGGCGGTGTGCTAGGCCCTGGGTTTAGCAGAACAGTCTGTCCTGCGCTTGCTGGCTTGGCTCGAAGTGCCAGCCTGGTAATTATGGGGCAGGAGCAAATCTGCATTCCCATCACTGCCGCCGTTGGCCCGGGTAGTCAACGGGGGAGACGCATGTATTTTGGCAACCGCTGCAAAGCGCCTCTTTATTTAGCTTGGGAGCGAGGCCAGCAGCTCCCGTTCCCCCCCCCCCACAGCAGGCCCTCTAGCCGGAGAAAACTTGTAAATATTTCCTGCTGAAAGTTGTAGGGTGGTGGCCTTTCTATGCATGTTGGATGAATAACAGCAGCCCGAGTGGAGCTGCTGGCCTGAGGGTCAGGGGCAGTCCGTATAATTCCTGCTTGATCCCTGCTTCAAACCCAGCCTTGATGATAGAGGCCGATCATTGTTCCTGCTGATAGCTGTTGGCCTTTGTGACGGGAGTTGCAGACCAGTTCCTAGGCAGACGGGTGTTTGCCTCTGAAACCCGCTGGCACCGATTATCTCTCGTTATTGGCAGCCTCCGCAGAGGGGCTAGGCACAGCTGGGGCTCTGGAGCCTGAATTCCCCTCTGACCCAACGGGCGAGTGTCTCCAGATCAGGGCTGAGGCACACGGTAGAAGCCGTCTCTGAGACGCCACGTGCTGTGTAGATTTTGAATCCAGGACTTTGAGTTCCAGAGCTCCTCTCCTTTCCCCAGTATTTCAGGAGTTCTCCTGAGTCTCTCTTTGCGGAGGGATAAAATTCTAGCCAATCTGCCCCTCGAGGAGTGTTCTGTGTGTTACCTGCGTCAGTGAGCTTTGCTATCTTGTGATATCAAGCACATGGGCGAGGTCAAGCTCAAGACCTTGTTAGCAGTAGCAGTTGGTGAACATTTATATTGAGGTAGCACCTAGAAAACTCCAGCAGGTTGAGCCCCACTCTGCTGGGAGCTGTACAAGCAACTAATACATTTCAACCCCTGCCCCAAAGAGCTCACAGTCTGAAAACCAAGACACAACACGTGCATGAGACAAATATGTCTTCGGATTCCCGCTCCAGTGGCCTTTCCCTGGAACCGGCAGCCTGTCTTCTCTCTCCCGGGAGCATCGTTTTAAATGCTGCCCTCTGCCACAGCATCCAGCCAAGATCTTGATGTGCTGCCTTTACTCCGCTGCTGCTGTTTAAATTGCTGTTCCCGTTGTCCTCTGAAACAATCCTCGGAGTCTTCAGCCTTTGTTAGCAGGGAGATAGGGCGGAGTTTGCACCATGCTCTGAATTCGCTCAGGTTTGGTGTCTCATCCTAAGGAGCAATCAAGTTGAGAGTCCAGCCCTGCGAGCACACACCCCAGAGCCATTTCTATGCCATGTTTTCCAGTCTGGTTGTGAATGGTTTAGGGTGTTGGTGGATTTTCATGGCCATCTCAAGGGTGTTTGCTTAGGAAAAGGGCATAAGAACGGCCGTACTGGGTCAGACCAAAGATCCACCTAGCCCTGTATCCTGTCTTCCAACAGTGGCCTTTGTCAGGTGCCCCAGAGGGAATGAACAGAACAGACGATCATCAAGTGATCCATTCCCTGTCGCCCATTCCCAGCTTCTGGCAAACAGCGGCTAGGGACATCATCCTGCCCATCCTGGCTAATAGCCATTGATGGACCTGTCCTCCAGGAACTTATCTAGTTCTGGCATGTAGTAAGAAAGGTCTTGGCATAAACCAGATGAGGGGTATTAATAGGCTGACCAGATGTCCTGTTTTTAAAGGGACAGTTTCATTTTGGGGGGACTTTTTCTCATATAGGTGCCTATTACCCTCCACCCGCACCCCTTGTCCCGTTTTTTCACAGTTGCTATTTTGTCACCCTATATTAACTACTGGAACAATTTACTGGGTCCTGGTGGATTCTTCATCATTCAACGCTTTCAAGTCCAGACTGGCTGTTTTTCTAAACGCTCTGTTCTAGTTCCAACAGGAATTATTATTGGCCCTGTGTTATGCATTAGGTCAGTCTCGTCCCTTCTGGCCTTAGAGTCTGTGGAAACCACAGATCAGAACGTGTTTGTGTGCCTCCAGTCCCTGGAGAAATTTGAGTCTGTTCCAGCCCTCAGCGACAGGGCCTAACTTTTTAGCTTAAGCTACAGAGATTCATGCTCCTAGCTCTGGAGATCTCTGGTGCTGGCCAAGATGGCGACCGTCATGTTGACACCTGGTGTTTGGTTCCTTGAGAACTAGTTGGATTCGGGTCTGGAAGCTTGAATGGTCTCATCCAGTGATGTGTGTGGGTGTCCTTGCCAGGCATTCACCAGCCAGGAGGTGCAGGGGTCAGGCTCACAGAACAGCCCAAACATTGCCCAGGGCTTTTGTATGATCCAACTGAACTCCAGGAAGGCCGGTGGGATGAGTCCTCCTCTCTGCTCTCAGGCGTCTTCCTCAGTCTTCAGTGGAACTTTTCAGTGAAGCCCAATTTTTTTTTGGGGGGGGAGCAGAAGGGAGGAGAGATGCTTGTGTCTGAGGTTGAGTCTGCAGCTCTGCTTTGCCCATCCTGTGCTGCAAAGGTTATTTTGGCTTCCTCCACAATCGGGTTGTGTTTTCACAGGAACCTTTGTACTGCTGGCGATCACCTTTCCAGCAACCCGGGGCTGAAAAATGGCAGAGCGTGCAGAGATGAGTCCACAAAAACGATTCCAGGGCTGGAGAAAATGTCTCATCGTGAGCTCGATCTGTTTAATTCAGGGGTTCTCCAACTTCATTGCCCTGGGACACCCCTTCTGACAACAAAAATTACTACACAACCCTGGAGGCGGAAGGGGGACTGAAGCCTGAGCCCACCCTAGTCCCACTGCCCCGGGGGGGGCAAACCCAAGCCCCACTGCCCTGGATGGGTGGGAGGTCCAAAGCCAAACCCCAAGGGCTTCAGCTGGAGGTAGGAGGCCTGTAACCTGAGCACCACCGCCCAGGGCTGAAGCCCTCAGACTTTGGCCCCAGGCTTTAGCAAGTTTAAGACAACCCTGGCGACCCCATTAAAATGGGAGCCCAACCCACAGTTTAAGAACCACTGGTTTAATTTATCAAAAAGAAGATGGAAAGATGATCTGATCACTGTGTATCAGGACCTTCATGGGGAGAAATACTAGGTACTAAAAGGCTCTTCCATCTAGCGGAGAAAGAGAGAAGAACCAATGGCTGGACGCTGAAGCCGCACAAATTGCAATTGGAAATCGGGCACACATTTTTAACAGCAAAGGCGATTAGCCATTGGAACAAACTACCCAAGGAAGCGGTGGATTCTCTTGATGTCTTCAGTTCAGGACTCACTGCCTTTCTGGAAGACGCTTTATTCAAACAAGTCATTGAGCTCAATATGGGGGGAAGAGGGGAATGACCAGGTGAAATTCAGTGGCCCATGTTACCACAGGAGGTCAGACTCGATGAGCTAATGTTCCCTTCTGGCCTTAGGAATCTGTGAACTTGTAGTCTTTAGATGCTGTCTGCCGTCATTTGCTGGCGAATGGCAGTGACTTGTGGGCTTGGCATGCCGTGGTCCCTCTTTCTTAGGGCCTGCGGTGGTGTGTATAAACCCCACACAGAAGGGGTTAAGGAGCAGTTCTGGGACCACACCTGCTGTAGACCCTTCTCCAGCGCTTGGACAAGGAGCTTAATAGGGAGCCAGATGTCTCAGAAGCAGGAGACATGACCTATTCTACCCAACCCACTCTGCTCCTGACTGCAGAGTGTTTGCAATCACTGCCTCTCAAAGGCCCTGGGTTGGAGCCTGATGGGTACAGAGAAGAGGACCCAGGTTCCACTACCACCCACCCTTTTTGTGGAAGGGGCATAAACCTCTTCTCCCCCCGCCTTGGAGAGAAAGAGGATGGAGACATTGTAAGCCTGAGTCAAGGACCTGGAACCCCCAGGGGCAGCCCCATGGACAACAAAGGCCAAATAAGGACCCTTTGCGAGTGCACAGCTTTGCACATGCAAATATTTGCATGCGCGTTTCAAAACCTTAGCTCTGGCATGCAATATTCAGACCAACACTGAAGAAACTCCCATGTGGGATTAGATAGAGACAAAGGGTTAAATTAGCTTGGCTAAAAGATATATATGTGTTGCAGTCTGTGCAAAGTGCAGGTTCTCAGTGGTGGTGGGAAGGCCTTGAAAGATGGTCTGCTTGATTGGAAATACTGGACCTGGAATGTGGTGATAAGATTGGAAGAAGAGGCCTCAATTATCAGGAATGCTTCTGACCAGTGTTAGCAAAGAAAAGGATTTAAGAAGTAGTGACCACGCTCATGTAGGTCCCGATGAATGAGGTACAAAAGGGTGGACTCTTAGAGGCTTCGTTACTAGTGACTGCTGGTCCTGCTGGAGCTGCCCAACATGGGTTTGAGCATCCTGGGGCTCGGCCTGTTATAATTACCTACAACTGCATGTTATTGGATGGATGTAATAATTCCATAGGCATTCACGGCACGTTTGCAGCGGCTGTATAAATACCATTCGGCCTTCGAATTTAATAAAGAGATTTACGGTTAAATTGGTGTTGTGATGGTATCCTATAATTCCAGCACCATCCTGGATATGTCAGTCCTGGCCAGTTATCGCCCACTGTCAGACTTCTGGTTCCTGGGCAAGCTCAGAAAGAAGCCAGCCTAAGGCCAACCACAAGCTCATCTAACTTTCAAGACCCGGCACCACCTGGCTTCAGGCCAGGACACAAAAAAGGAGCTGGTTTCATGGCCCTGATGGCTGAGCTCCTCCTGTCAGGGGTAGAGAGGCAGCCGTCCGGGCTCAGCCCCCTGGGCCTCTCTGCAGCTTTTCACACCGCAGGCCGGGAGGTGGCAGGCTCCAGGGGAAGGTGCTGAAATGGTTTGAGTCCTTCTGGGAGGGACACCCCCAAAGAGCAGTGATGGGAAACTGCTCCTCCCCCCCAGACCTCTCGCTCATGGGGCTCCACCAGAGTCAATTCCTTCTCCAGCCCTTTTCAACATCTACCAACTCTATCATTCAACACCGGGCGAACGGGCCAGATGACATGGACTCAAGTGCCAGCAACATGCCGATGAGACACAGCCCTGTCTGTGCTTCACCGCATCCAAGCACACCACTGCCACCAGGACGGCCCAGTGCTTGGATGAGATCAGCTCTTGTGTGAAGCTGAACCCGAGCACAACAGATGTGATGCTGGTGGACAGGGAAAGTATTTTTAGGAAGTTGCAGCTGTGGCACAATCTTTGTTGTTGAAGATACACACCCACAGCTGGTGAATTCAGCTCTTGGATTCCCCGCTGATGCTGAGCTCTCACGTCACAGCATCCGTGAGGAACCCATTCTGCCATCTCCACTTGGCTGGGAGCCTCCATCCCATCCTGGCAGATAAAGACCTGGCCTCAGTTATTCCTGCCTTTGTCACCTCTCAGCTGGACGGCAGCAATGTGATTTACCTGGGGATGAAAGCCATCCGCAGTTAGGAAAGTCTAGCTAGTACAAAGCACAGCCATGAGTCTCCTCGGTAAAAAAGGCGACTGCAAACACATCTCACTTGTCCTCTTCTTGGCACTAGCTTCCCACAGAATTTTCAAATCAAGTTCAAGGTCTCAGTCCTTATCTTCCAAGCACTCCATGGCCTGGGCCCAGGGTATCTAACCAAAGGACCATTTAACACTCTGGGTTGAAGACCATGGTTGAAAGCTTCACTCCCGTGGCCCAGTGGAACTCTCAACAATAAGACAAAGCTAGTCCGTGCGGGAGACAGAACCTTCTCTGGGGAGGGGGAAGGGGCCAAGGCTGCAGAATGAACTCGCCCAGGGTTGTCGGGTGGCGTCATCTTGTGGCTCTTCAGAACACAACTCACCCAGCTGCAGGTCTCTGTTCCAGTAAGGTGCCTCCGGCCAGAGCAATCTTCAGTCCTACCCCTTTCAGGGCAGTTCAGGTTCAATGTTAATCAGGAACAAAAATAAATGTAACTCAAAATGGAGATCGTCTCACAAACCTTCAGTAAGGCTGCGGAATGGGCAGACCAGGTGCCCGCTCATGCCAAAACTGGCCCTCGCTGAACTCTGACAAATGCATAGCTGGAAACGAGTCACCTGTAAGTTAGTATAGTTAAAACAGATATTCGTGGTATAAGAATGTTTTTAGTGTTTAGACTTTATGAACTGCTTGTAGGATGCTGTATGTATTAATCCTTCTTAGAACATCTGTATTCCATGTTATTTGGAGTGTTTGCATTTTAAACCTCTGACTGTGTCACTCACTGACCAGGAAAAGAAGCATTAAGTAAGGTAAAGTGCTCGTCCTGCACACTATATGGTCCATTGAAGGCAGATGAGGCATTGTGTAGCATCAAAGGACAGAGACCCTGTTGAGTGCTTTCCTCACTCCCTCTGGGAAGGGGAGACCTGTGCATGAACTCATCCCACCACCTTGGATGTTGGGGTGAAGGGGATAAAATCCCTGGTGAGGAGAAACTGGGTTCTTTCTACTGTCTGGACTCTGAGGGGCAAAGATTCCTAAACATAAGCAAGAGATCGCCATGCTGCTTGGCCTGAGCTCAGGACCGGCGCTAGTATTTTTAGCGCCCTAAGCGCATGGCCATTTCTCCGCCCCGCTCGCTGGTCCCGCGGCTCCAGTGGACCTGCTGCAGTCGTGCCTGCGGAGGGTCCCCTGGTCCGCGGCTCTGGTGGAGCTGCCGCAGCCATGCCTGCGGGACTGTCCGCAGAAATGCCTGCAGCAGCTCCACTGGAGCCTCGGGACCAGGGGACCCTCCGCAGGCACGACTGTGGCAGGTCAATCGGAGCCGCCTGCTGCCCCCCCCGTCAAAATGCCGCCCCCCAATAATCCTGGCGCCCTAGGCGATTGCCTAGGCCGCCTAAATGGAAGTGCCGGCCCTGCCTGAGCTGCTTATTAGAGATGCTTCTATTACCTTTTCAGCTTTAAGACTGTAACTCATTTGTGTGTGTGTTTCCTGCTTTAGCAAAGAAATTATATATTCACTTGTAAATCACTCTAATTTCTTGTCTCCCCTTAATAAGCCATTAGTTAGTTTGTTGCAGGATTGGCTACAAGCATTGTCTTCAGTGTGAGATCTGAGTACAGCTGACCTGGGGTAAGTGACTGGTCCTTTGGGACTGAGAGTAACCTGAATATTGCTGTGATTCTGGATGTAAGGGACCGTCTGTCACTAAGACCAACTAGCTGGGGTGGCAAGACAGACTAGAGTGCCCCAAGGGACCGTCTGTGACTCCATGGTAGGACTGTTCTGGTGCTTTAGGAGCTGACACTTGGTAGTGGCTTGGTGAAATCTCATTACAGAACATACCACCCATTCAGGGTGTCTGCCCTGCTTTTTGATAGCCTGCCCTGAGGTTGGCACTCATGGTCGTGAGCCACTCCAGACAGCTGGAAGGGCATATCGAGTGTGGTCCTGCGGGGATTTGTCCTGAGTCTGGTTCTATTCAATATCTTCATAAATGATTTGGATCATGGTGTAGGTAGTACACTTATCAAGTTTGCAGATGATACCAAGCTGGGAGGGGTTGGAAGTGTTTTGGGGCCAGGATTAGAATTCAAAATGATCTTGGCAAACTGGAGAAGTGATCTGAAATAAATAGGATGAAATTGAATAAGGACAAGTGTAAAGTACTCCACTTTGGAAGGTATAAGCAATTGCACAAATACAAAATGGGAAATGACTGCCTAGGAAGGAGTCTGCAGAAAAGCTTCTAGGGGTTACAGTGGATCACAAATTAAAGCTGAGTCAACAAGGCAATAAACACTGTTCCAAAAAAAGAAGCAAACATCATTCTGGGCTGTATTAGCAGGTGTGTTGTAAGCAAGACGCAAGAAGTAATTCTTCCGCTCTACTCAGCACTGATGAATGGACTGTAAGGTGGATAGAAAGCTGGCTAGATCGTCGGGCTCAACAGGTAGCAATCAATGGCTCCATGTCTAGTTGGCAGCCAGTATCAAGTGGAGTGTCCCAGGGGTCGGCCCTGGAGCCGGTTTTGTTCAATATCTTCCTTAATGATCTGGAGGATGGTGTGGACTGCACCCTCAGCAAGTTTGCAGATGACACTAAACTGGGAGGAGTGGTAGATATGCTGCAGGGTAGGGATAGGATACAGAGGGACCCAGACAAATTAGAGGATTGGGCCAAAAGAAACCTGATGAGGTTCAACAAGGACAAGTGCAGAGTCCTGCACTTAGGATGGAAGAATCCCATGCACTGTTACAGACTCGGGGCCAGGTGGCTAGGCAGCAGTTCAGCAGAAAAGGACCTACGGGTTACAGTGGATGAGAAGCTGGATATGAGTCAGCAGTGTGCCCTTGTTGCCAAGAAGGCTAATGGCATTTTGGGCTGTATAAGTAGGGGCATTGCCAGCAGATCGAGGGACGTGATCATTCCCCTCTATTCAACATTGGTGGGGTCTCATCTGGAGTACAGTGTCCAGTTTTGGGCCCTATACTACAAGAAGAATGTGGAAAAATTTGGAAAGAGTACAACAGAGGGCAACAAAATTGATTAGGGGGCTGGAGCACATGATTTATGAGGAGAGGCTGAGGGAACTGGGATTGTTTAGTTTGCAGAAGAGAAGAATGAGAGAGATTTGATAGCAGCCTTCAATTACCTGAAAGGCGTTTCCAAAGAGGATGGATCTAGACTGTTCTCAG
Organism: Gopherus evgoodei; assembly: GCF_007399415.2. Taxonomy (NCBI): domain Eukaryota; kingdom Metazoa; phylum Chordata; order Testudines; family Testudinidae; genus Gopherus; species Gopherus evgoodei. The sequence continues at coordinate 363,679,475 of NC_044322.1, read as the reverse complement.
TGGTGGCAGATGACAGAACAAGGAGCAGAGGTCTCAGGTTGCAGTGGGGAAGGTCTAGGTTGGATATTAGGAAACACTATTTCACTAGGAGGGTGGTGAAGCACTAGAATGGGTTACCTACAGAGGTGGTGGAATTTCCATCCTTAGAGGTTTTTCAGGTCAGGCTTGACAAAGCCCTGGCTGGGATGATTTAGTTGGGGATTGGTCCTGCTTTGTGCAGGGGGTTGGACTAAATGACCTCCTGAGGTCCCTTCCAACCCTGATATTCTATGATAAGGCCTCAGCTGGAGTATTGTGTCTGGGCATCACACTCTGGGAAAGATGTGGGTAAACTGGAGAAAGTCCGGAGGAAAGCAATGGAAATGATTAAAGGTCTAGAAACTGTGACCTACAAGGAAAGATTTAAAAATGGATTTGCTTAGTCCGGAGAAGAGAAGACTGAGGGGGGAACCTGAAAACAGCCTTCAAGTAGGTACAAAGTTGTTATAAAGAGGAAGTGATACATTTGTTGTTCACATCTCATGCGAACTCATCAAACCTCCTTAGTTTGCAAATACTGGGCCTGATCTTCAGAGCTACTGAGCACCCTCCATGCCCACTCACTGCAAATCCAATGTGCTCTGTTGGCAGCTTGAAAGGTGCATTGTTCTAACCGCTAATCCTGCACAGTTGCCCTGGGATCTGAGTCAGACTGGGAGGGATCAGGCCTGGCTGCAACAGTCACTCTCCTGCCAACCCAACAAGTGCAGCTGGGCTACAGCAGGCTCCCTGATTGACTGCACCACCTGATCGTTAGGGAGGGCAGCTGGCTGGCTTTTAGCTCAGCAGCAGCTCTCTCTGGCTGCTCAACGTGTTCACCCCCACAGTTGCGACCCTCCCTGTGCCTGCTGCTCCTCACCTGACTCCAGCCCTGCTCCTAGTCCGGTCCCCACCTTCCCCCTCCTGGGTCTTTGCTACCTCATCTTGTTCCTGGCTCTGGCTTCCTTTCCTTGACTCTGGTTCTTGACCCCAGGCCTGACCTTTGGTGTGCCTTCTAGTTTCTATTCCTTGGCTACTGATTCCTGGGTCCAGCTCTGACTCCTGGCTGTGGCTACTGCTTCTTGACTTTGGCCCTGGCCCTGAGACTGGATCCCCTGCCCAGCTCCTGCTTTGATCATTAGGCCTGATTACCCACGGCCCAGTGTCTAACACAAATGGGGTTCATCCTGGTGTCTGCAGCTTCACCAAGAACAGAGAACCTGCTGGCCAATCTCTCCTTGGTTATACCTATGCCAACGTAGGGACACATTTTCAAAAGGGACCCTACCTGCCCTTCATTTGTGTACCTGCAACTCTGAGCACACAAAAATGTACATGTGCATTGTTGAGCACTATTTCTATTCTAGTCTGTATAGGTTTTTATACCACACTCATCACCAAAGTACCTGAGCGCCTACCAGTTGTGTATTAAGGACCATGACTACACATCTGTCTGTCATATGCTGTTTGTTCTCTCATCCTCCCCCCAGAGGGAGGATCACAGAATGTAGAACTGGAAAGGACCTCGAGAGGTCATCCAGCCCAGTCCCCTGCACCGAGGACTAAGTGTTACCTACACCATCCCTAACAGGTGTTTCATAGAACTGGAAGGGACCTCGAGAGGTCATCTAGTCCGGTCCCCTGCACTCAAGGCAGGGCTAAGTATTATCTAGACCAGTCTAGATTTCTATCTAGTATTGTCCAACCTGCTCTTAAAAATCCCCAGTGATGGAGATTCTGTAACCTCCCTGACAGTGAGGAAGCTTTTTTTAAAGTCTAACCGACGTCTCCCTTGCTACAATTTCAGCCCATTGCTTCTTGTCCTGTCCTCGGTGGCTAAGGAGAACTGCCCATACTTTGGGGTGCTGCATCTGAGGCTATGTCTACACTACAGAGTCTATACCAGAAAAGTGATGTCACCATCGCTATGTCAGCATAACTCCCTAGTGTAGACGCAGCCTATGCCAATGAAAGCATCCTTCCTTCAACATAGTTGCATCCACACTGGAGGATAGGTTAGCATAGCTATGGATTTTTCACAGCCCTGGCCAATGTAGCTATGTCAACCTAATATTTAAGGCTCCTGGGTGGATTTCCTATGCCTAGTCACAGTCAGAGCCTGTGGTCTCGTAGAATTGAGCTATTTCATGCCCTCGCCCTTGAGTAATAATCTTCTGTATGTGACATCTCACTCCTAGAACTAAGGGCCTATAATTTTCCACGGCCATTTTTTTATTTCCCCTTTTATTTGGCTTCCTTTCCACTACATTCCATAGATTCATAGATTCCAAGCCCAGAAGGGACCACTGTGATCAGCTGATCTGACTTCCTGTGTAACACAGACCACAGAACTTCCCCACAAGAAATCCCTAGAGCAGAGCTTTTAGAAAAACATCGCGTCTTGATTTAAAAATGGTCAGTGGTGGAGAATCCACCACGACTCTAGATAAACTGTTCCAATGGTCAATTACCCTCCCTGTCAAAAGTGTGCACCTTATTTCCAGGCTGAATTTGTCTCACTTCAACTTCCCGCCACTGGTTCGTGTCAGACCTCTCTCTGCCAGACTGAAGAGCCCATTGTTAAATATTTGTTCCTCGTCTGGATCCTTATTGATTCGGTTCTCTCACTACCATTCCTTGGCCAGAGCAGCGGCTCATGAGTTTCGTGCTCATTGCCACTTTCAGTGACCCCAGAATTATGCTGCCGTTTGGTTCTGCTAGTTGTTCTGAACCTGAACTGCACCTTGGCGTGAACTGTAGGATGTGAGTGATAATCGGGCCTAACTGTAACTTACTTTTCTTTGGCACCTAATGCTATGGTGATGGGAGTCACATAAGTAGGCAGACCGGCCATGTCTCACTAGAAAAGGTTTCTCTGTAGAGCTACACTGTGTGACAGACCCAGACCAGTGGGGTACAGGAGTCTGGCAGAGGGCAAATATACTGGTCACTGGATGAGTAGTTTTCTGTTCCCTGAGTGACCAGAGCAGGGGCTGCACTAGAGTAATCAGGAAGCTGCTAGAACCAATTAAGGCAGACAGGCTGATTAGATCACCTGCAGCCAATCAAGGCAGGCTAATCAGGGCACCTGGGTTTAAAAAGGAGCTCAATCCAGTCAGGTGGGGAGGAGCCAGAGGAGAGGAAGTGCGTGTGAGGAGCTGGGAGCAAGAGGCACAAGGAACTGAGAGTGAGAGGCTGCTGCTGGAGGGCTAAGGAGTACAAGTGTTATCAGACACCAAGAGGAAGGTCCTGTGGTGAGAATAAAGAAGGTGTTTGGAGGAGGCCATGGGGAAGTAGCCCAGGGAGTTGTAGCTGTCACACAGCTGTTACAGGAGGCACTATAGACAGCTGCAATCCACAGGGCCCTGGGCTGGAACCCGGAGTAGAGGGTGGGCCCAGGTTCCCCCCAAACCTCCCAACTCCTGATCAGACATGGGAGAAGTTGACCCAGACTGTGGGGAAGATCACTGAGGTGAGCAAATCTGCCAATAAGCGCAGGACCCAGCAAGGTAGAGGAGGAACTTTGTCACAACTGGCAAACCCTCCTAGTGTAGATGCAACTTATACTGGCAAAAGAGTGTAGCTTGTATTGGTTCCCCGAGCAAAATAAGCTATAGTGCGAAAAGTATGTTTATTGCAGATATAACTGTGTCAGCACTAGGGCTGTTGCCAGTATTGAAATGTTTAAAACAAAAAAAAAATCACACCACTAACTAATATTACTGTACTGGCAAAAGATTTTAGTGCAGACCTGACCATAGTATCTTTCCCACCAGTGTCCTAAAGTACTTCACAGAAAACACTGAAATGCAGTTACCTGTCATCATTGAAGAAGCAAATACTTTGCACTTGTAGGGACACATTCTCCCTTACAATCCAATCCTTTTGTTCCATTCTGCTTGCAAATGTCCAATGGATAATTCCCTAGTGGAAGGGAACTCTCTAGTCACGCAAAGCCAGCAGAGCTGGCTCCTTTGCTAGCTGCCTTCTTGCCCCAGCTCTGCTCCACTAGTGGAAGGTCTTTTAGGGACCTAGACCAGTGACATAAGTTAGAGAAGCCCCTAGGCTTCTCTAACTTGTGTTAACTGGTTTTTCTGATGTGCCCTTCCTGCCACTCTGTTATGCCAAGCAGAGCTCAGCTGCAGGGGATAACCATTCTCCCATGATGGTGAGGTGAGATGCCTTGCAAACATTCGCTAAGGCAGCCTCCTTACATCTCTCTCTCTTTTTTTTCTCCATTTAAAAAAATGAGAAACTGAGGTAGAGAGAGATTACAGTGCTGCTATGGTCAAAAAAGTGTGCAAAACTATGACCTCCCTCCTGAGGGGAGCTGCCCCCATGCATACGCAGATTCATGGGTATTGCCTGGAGTGTCAAAAATACCTTTTTACTACTTGGCTGAGTCAGCCCAGCTCTGGGGGAAGGAGCTGGACTCCATCCCCGCTCCAATCTGCATAACTTGCAGTATGGTTTACTAGGCTCCGAAGGCAGCGTCCTTATAGCTAGCAAAACCCAGCTTGACTTCCAGATCCCAGGTTGAATTTGCAGTGCATGCAACTAGAAAAAGAAACTGAGGGTATGTCTACACTTGCAGCTGTACAGCGCTGGGAGTTAAACCTGTCTTTGTATAGCTGAGCAGGGAAAGCGCTGCAGTCCGTCCACGCTGATAGCTACCAGCGCACTGTCATGGCCACATCTGCAGCACCTGCAGCAGCATTGGGAGCGGTGCATTATGGGCAGCTATCCCAGCGTTCCAGTGGCTGCAACGTGCTTTTCAAAAGGGGGGGTGGGGTGGAGTGTGACAGGGAGCGTGGGGGAGAGAGAGTGAGTGGATTTTTGGAGCTGACGCTGTGTCAGCAGCTGCCTTGCAAGTTCCAACCCCCATCCCTCTCTCACTCACTGAAAGCAAACGCAGCTGACAAGCAGCCTCCCCGAAACGGACCCTTGCTCCCTCCCTCCCGCGCGTCGTGCTGCTTCTCTCCTCTAGCGCCCTCCCCCTCTCTCTTCAAGCAAACGCTAGCTGTGGGTGTTCCAAAGGGATCCCCCTGCCTGCCTCTGCTCACTCATAGCAAACAAGCTGTGTTTGTTTTTTTGATAAGTAGCTCTGGGCACCCAGAGTTCACAACAAAATACAGAGGCATCACAAGAAAACAAAGAGAGTAATCTTTACTTAAAAGGATTATGGGAAGCTTCCGGAGGTCAGTTACAGCGTACTAAGATTATTCCCTGTTTACACTGGCACCCCAGCGCTGCAGCAGCAGCACTATACTCTTTATTCCTCTCGCGGAGGTGGAGTACAGCCAGCGCTGTAGCCAGGGAGATACAGCGCTGTATGTGCCTTGCCAGTGTGGACGGGGAGTGAGTTACAGCGCTGTAAAGCTACCAACAGCGCTGCAACTCTCCAGTGTAGCCAATGCCTGAGAAACTGTTATCTGGAGTCACTGAACAAGGATAAACAAGGAGTCTCTGTGCAGACTGTACAAGCACTTCTGGGACATTTACTGCACTTCTGACCACCGTCTGACCCTAAGTGATTTAGCTAAGGTTACAAAGCAAACCTTGGGAGAAACTGGAATAGGGAATAAGGAGTCCTAACTACCCAGCTTATCCTCTAACCAATACACACAACATGTCCTCCCTTCGCTAATGTAAATGGGAGCATTCAGTTTCCTCTGGCCTATGCTGCTATTAAACAAACCACAACCTAGGAAACTGCTGACTGTACAGTGAACGCATGGGGCCACTCTCAGCATCATTACAATAGGCTCCCCACCCTTCCACTGGGAGGGTTGCAAGGGGTTCGCAGTGACACCCTTGAATGAAATGAGGGTACTTTCTAGCGATGCTCAGACTTGTTCAGCTAAAATAACATTCTTCTCCCCCTTCTCAAACGTGGTCTTCACTTGCAGCCTGAATCTTTTCTTGTATTGATTTGTAGTCTGAAGATATTTGGTTAAAGGTGACTTGCAAGACGGAAATGAGCAGTGGAAATGAATTTGTGCCCTACTGTTTGTTTCCTTATGATCATAGAATCATGGAATAGCAGGGTTGGAAGGGACCTCAGGAGGTCACCTAGTCCGGTCCCTGCATGTATCATGAAGGCCTGGAAGGCAGTTTTGGTTTGTTTTGAATTGTTTGGATTTACCTTTTGAAATATCAAAGTGTGTTACATTTTGTTGGTTCTGGCTTTGGTGAAGGACTCATTGGCGGTTTCAGGGATGTGAACTGTCAGATTACTAAGCATGTCACTGGGGTTGTTGCATTTTAACAAAGAGGTTTTTTTTGTCCTAAGCATTTGAATTAAGTGTCAACTAAAACAAGAGCTGTAAACAGCCTGAATCGAAAATCACTTTTGCTCAATTAATCAGGGTTCACCCACAGTTTCTTGCATGTCAGCTCCAATTACATTTTCCAATTGCAGATCGAGTCTTCCTGGAAAAGAAAGGGAGGAGCCCAAAGTTGCTAATGTAAACAACACCCTCTTGTGTATTCGTTATTTTCCTTTCAGTTAAAACCAATTCCCTGGCCTCCTTTTTACATACTAAAGAAGCAAACATAGAACATAACCCCTTTATGATCCACTTTGTGGATCAACCACCTTCGAATTATTTTTTCATCTTTGTGTGCCTTGCTGCTGCTTCTAGGCCATCTGAGCTAAGGATTACAACAGCACAAAGGGCCTGCCCTATGGAGTTTCTTCTGCACATGGAACATTCAATGAAGCTGCAAGTCATACACAGACGGGTTGCACAGCTGGGCCCCAGGGCAAATGTCCTTTTGACCTTGTGGGCCTCATCAGATCAGCAACCTCACCGAGCAACAAGACCTTCCCTTGTACTTACCAACACAATTTTGCAGATTGATGAGCTCCAAGCAAACATCAGAAAGTTGTGGTGCTTATTAGACCTGGGTCCACTTTATCATTTGAAACATGCTCATTGCTAGTTACTCCAAGTACGTAAGAACGGCCATACTGGGTCAGACCAATGGACCATCTAGCCCAGTATCCTGTCTTCTCACAGTGGCCAAGGTCAGATGCTTCAGAGGGAATGAACAGAACAGGGCAATTATTGAGTGATCCATCCAGTCCCAGTTTCTGGCAGTCAGAGACTTAGGGATATCCAGAGCATGGGGTTACATCCCTGAGCATCTTGGCTAAAAGCCATTGATGGACCTGTGCTCCCTGAACGTATCTAAATCTTTTTGAACCCAGTTCTAGTTTTGGCCTTCACAACATCCCCTGGCAACGAGTTTCACAGGCTGACAGTACGTTGTGTGAAGAAGTGTACTCTTTTGTTTGTTCTAAACCTGCTGCCTATAAACTGGTCCTTCTGTTATGTGAAGGAGTAAATAACATTTTCTTATTCATTTTTTCCATACCATTCATGATTTTATAGACCACTGTCATATCTTCCTCCTTAGTCATCTCTTTTCCAAGATGAAAAGTCCCAATCTTTTTAATCTCACCTTATCTGGAAGCTGTTCCATGCCCCAAATCATTTTTTGTTGAAATTCCCTTTACTTTTCCCATTTCTAATATAGCTTTTTTTAGCTAGGACAACCAGAACTGCACACAGTATTCCATGGGTGGGCGTACCATGAATGTGTATAGTGGCATTATATTTACTGTCTTATTATCCATTCTTTTCTTTGTGGTTTCTAACATGCTGTTAGTGTTTTTTTTGAGTGCTGCTGCACATTGAGTGGATGTTTTCAGAGAACTATCGACAATGACTCCAAGCTCTTTCTTGAGTGGAAAAAGCTAATTGAGACCCCATCATTTGACCCCATGCATAGTTGGGATTATCTTTTCCAGTGTGCAATACTTTGCATTTATCAACATTAAATTTAATCTACCATTTTGTTGCCCAGTCACCCAGTTTTGTGAGATCTCTTGTAACTCTTTGCAGTCTGTTTTGGACTTAACTATTAAGCAAGAAGGTTCTTGTGAAAGGAAACGATAGGAAGATTCCAACTCATGCGTGCTGTGGGATGCAGGACTGGCCTTACCAGTTACAAGGCCTGGTTAGGAATGTTTGTCCACACAAGACCATAATGATGTACGGATTTGTACTGGTGGAATGACATCTGTGGAAGGCCATCAAGGCATGATATTGGAATAAATCCCCAGACGTAGGATTTATCTCTGTCACACCTAGGCTAGAAGGTTTTACAGGTAGCATTTTTGCTGGCATACAGCCGCCCATGTTTCAGTGTCACTAGAACGTATGTGCACTCGTCTGCCTTTGCCAGTGCCACCTCCTTGCTGCAAGAGGCTATATCAGCAAAAGACAGGCTGCACTATGGGTAAGCATCCCAGTGTGCCCCATTCGCCTGTCCAGCACACTGCCTTGTGGGATGTTTTCACAGCGCCTTGTGGGATAACAACACTCCTCCCTGGGGAATTGTGGGAACTCAAGTTCCCACAGTTCCCTTTGGTTCCTCCTGTAAACTGCTATTTTCATGCTTTTTTGAAAAATTCCCCCCTTCCTCTGTTACATCCCATAACCTGCTCTCCCTCACACTGGTTTCCAAGCTCTCCCTCTGCCATCTTGCTTTCAGAAGCATGGAGGATGCTAAACCAATCAGTGGCATTCCCATGTCTATTTTAGAGACGAGGCCTACAAGAAAACGTTACATGGGTGAAGGGCAGGGAGAAACCTAAACTCCTTGCTGCTGAGGCTAGGGGCCAGGAATAGGTCTCATTGTGGAGAACACAAGGGGAAAAGAGGTGGGGAAGAGCATAGAGATAATGGGCCCAATTCTTCCTCGAAGTGGCAGCCCTGGCACCTCAATGGCATAAACAAGAGCAGAACCTGGCACATTGTATCTAGTGCTTTCCAAAAAGTGCTTTGACTCCATCAAGTATTTGCTCCTGAGAGCACCCATTCTCAAAAATGTTTGTATTTAAATGGCTCATCTAGGTATCCATACCTTATTGAAGAGAATGGCTGAGGGAGAAGTTGGATACACCTTTGCCGCTAGCTATGTTTTTGAGAGAGCGTTTTCTGCAAGGCTGGCTTTAGAAGGCAGCTAATGGAGTCATTTACAGGACAAAGAGAAACGTTCTTTTAAAGATAGAGGCTTAGAATTTGTAGGAAATTGCAAAAGGGAGCAAATGCCACCCTTGATTGTTACTACACAAGATACCCCATAGCCATGAAGTGCCCCAGAGTCTCCTTGGTCTATGGACTTGTGGGAGTTCTCAAGCTAAACAGGTCATGGTAGATCACTATCTAAGGCCTTGTCTATGCTAGAATATGTAGATATACTGGCAAACCTTCCTACCAGAGAATCAGATTATACATGTCCCCTGAATGAAACAAACTATACCCTCAAAGGGACTTTTTTCGGTGGTATAATAACATATATACTACAGCTTTTTCCTGGTATAGCTATGCCCATTGTGGGGGGTGGGGGAGGCGCGCTCATGCGCCTAACCAACATAGCTATGACAGCAAAACCTTTAAGCCTAGATCAGACCTAAATGAGAAATGTCCAAGAAAATTTAAACGGGGGCGCGTTTCCAATCTGCAGATATTTACCCTCCATGAGGTGGTTGTGATATTTTCTGGAGGATGAGCTGACTGATCCATAATTACTAGTGATTTTTAATCTTGCGAGTGGAGTGTGAATTGTATTCCTACTTTACCGAGGCACAGAGCAGAAGGAAGGGTGGCCAGGGACTGGAGTGTGAGGAAACCCAGGTCCAGTTCTTTGCTATGCCACAGACTGCTTGTGTGTGACCTTGGGCCAGTCACTTCATCCTCTGTCTTTAGTTCCCCATCTGTAAAATGGGGATAATACTTCCCTAACTCACAGGTGTGCTGTGAGTATTGATACATTAAAGACTGAGAGAGGCTCAGATGCCATGGTATTGGGGACAATATAAGGACCTAAGATGGATGGAATTGAGCTCAAGAAGAGATGAGTGTTCTCATCAAAAGCATTTTTGAATGTAGATGTTTTTGGAAGGGATAAGGAGATAAATATGCAGAGGATTTCCAAGCTACCTGAATAACCAAATAAGTATTTTGTTGGTCACAGAAGAGAGGTTTCAAGGAATCTGAGAAATATTGGCAGTGAATATGTTTAACCATACCCACCCTCAGGGACAAATGTCAGAGTTATCTGGCCATCTGGTCTCCTTTTCTTTAATTAAATGAATGAAACCTATGATCACACAGGCCGGCCCAGAGACATTGCCAGAACAAATCAATAGCTGTAGGAAAATCAGATTGCTCATCTCAAATGCACAAATGCTATTAAGCAGAGACAGTCTGAACCATCATATCTATAGTGCACGGGGTGCCATAAAAAAGCAAATACTGTAGGAGGGTATTGACTTTTCCTGTGTTTAGAATATATATAGTATATATCAGTAGGATGACTACGGCATCTATATCCATCAGTTGACTTATGCAGCATTCATCCCTATGGTATCTGAGTGTGTCACAACATTATAAACTGTATACACCCTCTCTTTTTTTCCTACCACAAATCTGCAGGAACTTGACTTAGGGCATGTCCATGATAGATATGATAGAGGTCTATGAAATCATGACAGGTGTGGAGGAAGTGTTATTTACTCCTTCTCATAACACAAGAACTAGGGGTCACCAAATTAAATTAATAGGCAGGAGGTTTAAAACAAAGAAAAGGAAGTATTTTTTTCACACAATGCAGTCATCTCATGGAACTCTTTGCCAAAGGATTTTGTGAAGGCCAAGACTGTAACAGGGTTAAAAAAAGAATTAGATAAGTTAATGGAGGATAGGTCCATCAATGGCTATTAGCCAGGATGAGCAGGGATGATGTCCTTAGCCTTTGCTTGCCAGAAGCTGGGAAGGGGTGACAGGGGATGGATCACTTGATGATCACCTGTTCTCTTCTTTCCCTCTGGGGCACCTGGCATTGTCCACTGTCAGAAGACAGGATACTGGTCTAGATGGACCTTTGGTCTTATCCAGTATGGCTGCTCTTATGTTCTATAACTAGCATAGCATGGGGTCTTGGTCCATGACTCTGGCCCCTAGGACTGTGGGAATACAAACAAATAAATTATAGTAATAAAACTATGGCTTTGAAAACCCAGTTCAATGACTACAGCTTTGACAAAGAACTGGGTCTCCAAAAAAGCAGGTTTTTATTTTTGTTTTTTAAGCATCCTCAAAGAGACACTTGCTCTCCGGGAGCAAAGAAGCAATGACAGAGCAGGGGTAGCATGCACCTTAACTTTGTATTTTGTGGTTTTAGAAGTTTAAGTTTGTGTTACCTCAATGTTTCATTTCCTAGTTTTCAAAGCTTTGGCATGTAGCTGACATTCTGGAAAGGCACGAGACCACCCTGACTCTCCGTTAATGGAACTTTTGGGTATCTAATATTTTATAAAGCCAATAAAATTGTTTTGAAAGGAAAAAAAGTTTGTGCTGCTAACTGTATCCTTGTAGACACATGAAGGTCACCAGGGTTTCCCTCAAAACAGATGTTCCTGCCTCTGTACAAAACACCAACAGATGTTGATGTATTGTTGCAGGCGAGTAGGCTCCAAGTCTGTAGAACTGCTAAGGTAGCAGAGTAGATTATGTGATGGGTTCTAGGAGTTAGAAGCGGTAGCTTCTATTCCTGTAGCTGCTGCGTGACCTTGAGGAAGTCTTTGTATACGCCAAGTTTCCCCTCCGATACTTTGACTGTGTTATCTATTTAGCCTGTAAGCTGCTTGGGGCAGGAACTATTTGTACTGTGCTTCACGCAGTTGTGGTTGAGGCCTCTAAGCATAATTGCAACATAAATAATGGTGTTTTTAAAAACAAATATATTGTTTGTAATGTAGGGCCCCATTCTGCAAATATTCAAGCTTTACTCACTTGAACAGTCGGACTTTAGCATGACTGTGGGGATGTGCTTTGTGTTTGCAAGATCTGGGCCTTACAGGCAGATGTAGTTCTGGCCCTGAAGAGTTTACAAGCTGCTCAACAGACAAACACCCCCCTGCCCCTTAAAAAAACACCCCACCACGAAGATGGGGTGTGAAAGAGGTACAAGCCAAGGGCTGGTGGGAATTCTTGCAGCTGCAGACTTGGAGAAGGAAGAACCCAGAAGCCAGGCCTAGGGAATGGCTCAGTGGATGCCCCTGGGGCTTGGGGAAACAGGAGAGCAACGGGATCTGCACCAGTCTCCCACGTTACTGCTCTGCCGGAACCCCCAGCCGCAGCGCCGGGCAGGTGAGAACTACACCTCCCATGGCACCCCGCGCTCCCCGCCGCCATGAGGCGGGGCGCTCGGCGCGCAGCACGCCGGGAGCTGTAGTCCTGGCGGGCCCGGCCGGCGCTCCGCAGCCCTGGCGGCGAACTCCATGTCCCGTGGTGCCCCGCGCAGCGGCGGTCGCTGAGGGGAGGGGAGAGGGCGGCCGGGTCTGAGGGAGCCGGAGGACCGGGAGCAGCGGCAGCGGCGATGTCGGTGCAGGTGGCGGCCCCCGCCGTGGAGCTGAAGGAGCTGGGCGGCCCCAGAGAGAAGGGGGCGGCAGCCCCGTCCCGCCCGGCCGAGCCGGGGCCTCTCCCCCCGCCGGGGCTCGGCCTGGCCGGGGCGCCCTGCCCGCTGCCGGCCCCGGCCGGGGAGCGTGAGGCGGCGGTGGCGGCCCCCGGCGCGGGGTGCGGGGCCGAGCGGCCTCCCGTGAGCGGCTGCCCCGGGCTCCCCGCGGCCGGGCTGCCCCCCGGGGCCGCCAAGGTGCCGCAGGCGTCGGCCATGAAGAGGAGCGACCCGCACCACCCGCAGCACCGGCACCGGGACGGCGGGGACGGCGGCGCCGGGCGGGAGGCGATGGTCAGCCCCGACGGCACCGTCACCGAGGCGCCCCGCACCGTCAAGAAGGTACCGTGGGGGAGGGGACATTCCCCTGGGGGGGGGCCCAATGCAGGACCCCGCTCGGGCAGGGGGTTCCCCATGCCTGAGACCCGCAGAGCCGCCTTCCCCCTCACAGAGAGCCCTGGGAGAAGCAGCCCTGCCCCCTTTCTAGTCATGCCATGGGACAGGGACTCGCATCCTTTGAGAGGGAAACTCTTCTTACCCGGTAGGTATCTCTTTGCCCCTAGGAAGGGGCTCCCACACAAGCCTCTGGGGTAGGAGAGCCCAGTTCTCTGTGGCGATCCTCCCTTGCCAGCTTGCTGGTGGGGGGCTCTCTTTCTCCAAGAAAGATTGGGGCTCATCTCTTTGTCTGTAAGCGAGAGCTGCCATTGTTCTGGAGAGACCTTCCTTGTGACCCCTTGACAGCATACCCAGTGTTTGGGGGACCTGACCCACCTGATCTCTCCCTCGAGAGGCCAAAAGCGCTAGAACCAGAGACACTGAACTCCCTGAAGAGAGCTACTCCAGATAAACCCACTAATCCAGCCCTGGAGAGACCCCAGAGTACCCAGGTGGGGAGACTGCCATGTGCTATCCCTATAGGCACCCTCTCTTGGAGCACCCATAATCTGATACCTCCCTCCCATCATCTTCCTTGGTCATCTTTGTTCATAGGTAACCTCACATTATTTGTAGCTCCCCATGTGATATCACCCTATTCCTTCATCCCCTTTTTGGAGTCTGCCATCCTTGGGAAGGACACTTGTTTTCCTTCATATTTCCTCTCAAGGACCAGTGCTTGCTTGACAAGACAAAAATCATGGTGATGGATTTACTGTGTCAAGGATCATGACATATTTGACCTTCTAAATCTCTCAGGTAGAGGGGGAGTATTGATGTGGGTGGTGAGAGTTTCTGCCTGGGAAGAATTCTGCATCTCTGTCTCCAGGTACTTCTAAACTCAGCAGAGACAAAGTCTGATATAAGGGAAACAAACAGTACCCAACCAGAGGGAGCTGGTCCTCCATGCAGTAGGAGCAGAGTATTCGTGGAGGAGCAAAACCACCACCACCTCCATTGCCTAGCACAGTGGGATTGTTTATGGGCTGTGAATCTGTGTGGTTGCTATAGGAAGTGATATGTTGAATGAGGATGTCTGGGAGTACATGCTGTTCCTTCTCCTTCTGCAATGCTACTGATTTCCAGTCACTTCAGTGCCTGGGTTTTTTCCAGTGACTGAAGAGTTGTCTTTGCATTTATTAAACTAGGTTTACACATCCACAGTCCTTTTGGTACAGTCGTAAGTTTAAAGCAAATGTATGCAACTTTTAAGGCAATATACAGTAGTAAAACATATATTTGTTTGGCTTTAGGAATTTCAGGCCTTGTCTTCACTAGGGAAAAAGCATATTTTAAACGTGTTAACTAATCATTAATGCATGTTAAAATCCTGATGTAGACAGGATAAGTTATAGTTTTAATGTGTTGGCTGGAAAAGTATGCTTTCTGTTAGGATTTATCTTGACTGGCTAATCTGTTAAACCTACAATTTACCTTGTCTACACTAGGATTTTAACATGTGTCAACACATTATGTAATGTGCTTAAAATACTTTTTGTAGTGTAGGTATGACCTCTGAGGGTTAATAGCCAATGCTTTTTCCCCCCTTTCCATTATTTTCTCTTCTAGAAGTGTTTAGTAGTAGATATTAATTTGGTTTTGCAAAATTCTAGTTGCATAGGCAAATACTTTTTCTTTGCATGAAGAAATAATTATTAACACATCACCATGGCAAAGTGTGGGTGGGTTAAAGTGCCTAAATTGGTAGATTTCAGTGATTTTGCAATGCTGTTTTAGTTTTAATGATGGGATCATAATATCTGATCAGTAGCAAAATGACAAAAACATTTAGGACCTGATCCTACAAAGATATATGCACATGCTTAATTTTAATCACATTAACTTTACTTACTCTTGTCCCAATTAAGTTAAGAACCTTTTCTTAAGCCTGATGCTTTAATGTTTGTCCTCTTTTTCATTATACTGAGTTCCTGCGGCCATCAAATCCATGCTAACATTTTTTTAGCTACTTCTGACATCTTAGAATTCTGTATGTAGGCCCAAATTTTCAAAAGTGGCTACCGATAATGGGAATCTCAGTTTTTAAGATACCTTGGACCAGACTTTCAGAGGTCAAAGTCATTTAGACAGGTCACATCAGTCACTTAGTCTTAACAAATTAAAATTTCCAGTTGCAGCTTACTAATTAGATGAACTCCCCTTGACTTCAGTTGGAAGTGAGTGAGCTTTTAAAAATCAGGCTTAAGGTAATTGATATTGGACATCCATAAAATGAGGTATCCAAAATCAGAAAACTTTGGAAATGTTGGCATTAGTGATTGTTGTGTGGTAAGTTGGTAAGAGTACGGGTGTGAGAGAGTGTACACTTACACCGGTGTGCATAGCAATTTAATACTCACCTGTCATACATTTGTTTATGAAGCATATTGAAATCTTCTGAGGAAAGGTACTATACAGTTGCAAAATTTTATATTAATATAAATGCTTATTTTACAAATGGAAAGTGAACTTTTTTTCTAGCTTTCAGTACTGAAAGCAGAGCTTGCTTTCTGAATTTCAAGCTGTGTTCTTTCTGCTTCTTAACATTATCAACATAAAGGTTCTGGAATTGGAACTGAGCTGGCAAGCCTGTTGATTCATGAAGCAAAATAGAACACAGCTTGCTCCTCCATAGCTAGACCGCCTCTGCAGTACTGATGACAGTAAAAGCTGCAGGTTTTGTCTGTAAACTAAGTGGGTTTAAAACTGAAAACAGAGGGTACAGACGCATAGGGTAACAAGGTGCATCTTATTACAATGTCACTTGTCTGAGTAACTTCGCTGTAACTATAACATTCCTCAGTAAAATGATTAAGTCAAAATAGGTGCTTGATGCTCACCAGACTGGCATATTAGTGAGCTGTACCTATTGGGTATTTTACTTTGCAAAGAGTGTAAATGACTTTCATGTGGCTTGTCTAAATGATGATTTTGACCTTGACTCCTAGCTAATTTGATTGCATCAGGGAGCATAAAGGTTGAAATTGTTGCTTTTCCATAATAAATCCAATTGTTTGGGGTGAGGTTCTCACAGCATTTTATTCACTTGCTATATAGTAGGATTTTTAGATAGTCTGTGTTCCATTCAGATTATTTTATTTTACTTGTGTTAGTTTGCCATTTACTCAATTTCATTCTAATCTCTAGTGATCATTTATACCAGGGTAATAAATGTTCTTCTTCGAGTGATTGCTCATATCCATTCCAGTTAGGTGTACGCGCCGCGCGTGCACATTCGTCGGAAAACTTTTACCCTAGCAACTCAGTGGGCCGGCAGGTCGCCCCCTAGAGTGGCGCCACCATGGCGCTCCATATATACTCCTGCCGGCCCACCCGCTCCTCAGTTCCTTCTTACCGCCCGTGTCGGTCGTTGGAACAGTGGAGCGCGGCTTAGCTGACCTCCACTTCCCTAGCTACTCGTTTTCTCGTATATAATTATGCAGTTATAACACTTTTATATATATATTTGTATGGTTAGTTTAGTTAGCGGGGTTCAGGAAGTAGCCCCTTCCATGAGCCCAGTGCCGGAGCCATGCATGGCTCACCGGGTTTTAAAAAGGGGCCCGGCTTGCCAGAAGCCGCGGCCGAAGAGAGATCTACATGACTCCTGTTGAAGTGCCTCAGGGAATCACACTTGACAGATAAGTGCCCCCATTTGCAAGGCTTTTAAGCCGAGAACAAAAAGGTGCGGGACTTTCACTTGCCCCTCCACCTTGGGCGCGGAGCGATGTTCAAGCGGCGGGCAGAAGCGCCTCCTCGGCACCGGACCCCGCCGGTACCACCAAGGCCTTTCGGCACCGACCGTCGCCGGCACCGATGTCGACTCGGCACCGCTCCCTTCTTCCGAGGTCGAGAGAGTCTACGATTCCTGCTGGTGCCTGGCGGCTCCCCGGCACGCGCCGTGGTTGAGCCCCCTGCTCCCGCTACTTCCGTGCCACCTGCATCGCAGCCAGAGAGCTCGCCTCAGTTGCGTTATCCGGCACCGTCACCTGCAGAGGCACCGATGACTTCGGCTCCGTCGATTCCAGTCCCCCAGGACCAGGGAATCCGCTGCCTGGCAGCTCCCCGGCTCGCGCCGTGGTAGAGCTTACTGCTCCTGCTGCTTCTGTGCCAGCTGCACCACAGCTAGACAGCTCGTCTAAGATGGCTCGCCCGGCACCGACGACGTCGGCACCGTCGATCCCGGTCCCACGAGGGCCGTAGAATCCGGTGCCTGACGGCTCCCCGGCACGCGCCGTGGTTGAGCGTATTGCTCCTGCTGCTTCCGTGCCAGCGGCACCGCAGCCAGAGAGCTCGTCTACTCGGATCGCCCGGCGCTGACACCTGCTACGACACCGATGACGTCGTCACCGTCGATCCCGGTCCCATAAGGGCCGTAGAATCCGGTGCCTGACGGCTCCCCGGCACGCGCCGTGGTTGAGCGTATTGCTCCTGCTGCTTCCGTGCCAGCGGCACCGCAGCCAGAGAGCTCGTCTAGTCGGATCGCCCGGCGCTGACACCTGCTACGGCACCGATGACGTCGTCACCGTCGATCCCGGTCCCACAAGGGCCGTAGAATCCGGTGCCTGACGGCTCCCCGGCACGCGCCGTGGTTGAGCGTATTGCTCCTGCTGCTTCCGTGCCAGCGGCACCGCAGCCAGAGGGCTCGTCTACGTCGGATCGCCCGGCACCGACACCTGCTGCGGCACCGATGGCGTCGGCACCGTCGATCCCGGTCCCACACGGGCCGTAGAATCCGGTGCCTGACGGCTCCCCGGCACGCGCCGTGGTTGAGCGTATTGCTCCTGCTGCTTCCGTGCCAGCGGCACCGCAGCTAGAGGGCTCGTCTACGTTGGATCGCCCGGCACCGACACCTGCTGCGGCACCGATGGCGTCGGCGCCGTCGATCCCGGTCCCACACGGGCCGTAGAATCCGGTGCCTGACGGCTCCCCGGCACGCGCCGTGGTTGAGCGTATTGCTCCTGCTGCTTCCGTGCCAACGGCACCGCAGCCAGAGAGCTCGTCTACGTCGGATCGCCCGGCACCGACACCTGCTGCGGCACCGATGACGTCGGCACCGTCGATCCCGGTCCCGCAAGGGCCGTAGTATCCGGTGCCTGACGGCTCCCCGGCACGCGCCGTGGTCGAGCTAATGCTCCGGCTGCTTCCGTGCCAACGGCACCGCGGTCAGAGAGCTAGTCTAAGTCGGATCGCCCGGCACCGACACCTGCTGCGGCACCGATGACGTCGGCACCGTCGATCCCGGTCCCGCAAGGGCCGTAGAATCCGGTGCCTGACGGCTCCCAGGCACGCGCCGTGGTTGAGCTCCTGTTCCGGCTGCTTCTATCGGCACCGTCGATTCCAGTCCCACAAGGGCTATCGAATCCGGTGCCCGACGGCTCCCCGGCACGCGCCGTGGTTGAGCGTATTACTCCCGCTGCTTCAGTGCTGACGGCACCGCAGCCAGACAGCTTATCTAACTCGGTTCGCCCGGCACCGGCACCTACCGAAGCTCTGATGACCTCGGTACCGTGGATCCCGGCCCCACGAGGGCCGTCGAATCCGGTGCCTGACAGCTCCCCAGTACGCACTGTGGTTGAGCCTGCTGTTCCCTGCACGCCGGAGATGTTACCAACGGCGAGGGCTCTCAGTGCCATGACAGAGTCAGTGCTGCCTGACCCGGGCACCGCCGGTACGGGTAATACAGTCTCTTCAAGGGACTGTCCCCTGTCAGTACAGCAGAGCGGCACCGTCCATGATCACGGTCCCGCAGACACTCCAAGTCCTGTCGGCACGCCGGACACCACTGGCAGTCCCGGTACTGTTTTCCTCGGTACTGGTCACACTCGCTGCACCGGTCGGTATCCCGTTCGCCGACCCGCTATCGGCACCGTTCCGACATCTGGCACCGGGGCAGGTACCTTGACTCCTGTAGCTCTTCTCCGAGCCTCGAGATCTCGGTCGACCTCCCGACACCGTTCTGGTTGCGGGTCTGGATCTCGTTCCAGGTACCGATACGCCTCCCGATGCCGGTCCCCGGTGCCGAGTTGGGCAAGGTCCGAGTGAGTCAGAGACTCGGCCCGTGCCTTCTTTTAGTACCTCCATGGCCATCCGGACACGCATCCGTGTCATCCCATATGCGCAGATTTTATGCTCAGGACCATGATCCTGATATCATGGCCAGCGGGCGCCAGCCCCGAAGCAGAAAGAGCCTTGGCGAATGCAAGGTGTACTCTGCAGGGGCCCTGCGCCTCTGGGTAGCAAAGCAACAAGCCTTGCTTAGCTGCGATAATTATAGCACCTGGGTGGAGGAGTTTCTCCCTCGAACCTCCCACCTAGAGTTCGCTGCCGTCTTGGAGGACGGGGGAAAGAATTTACCCTTTGTTGGTAAAGGCATCTTCGCGGCAGAGACAGCCCCAGACTGCGAAGCCTGCTGGACAATAGGGTCCTAATGCGTCTCAGCGTGTATACGCTTGCGACCAAACGCAGGCCTTTATGGCCCCAGTCGCCATACTCTGTGCCTAGCCAGAGGCAGAACTCTGGAAAACGGCAAGGCCAAGGTGGTCGCAGACAAACGTCAGGCCCCCTAAAAAGCCAGAGTCGAGGTCCCTCGCAATTACCACTGGGACCAAAGACGGACCTTCCAAGGTTCGTCGGAGGGCGGTGTACCAGTCGCAGGACGGGATCCTGATCCCGCTTTCTCCTGGCATGGCCCCAGTTACTTTTAGATCGCTGGGTCCTGCGCACGATGGAGCATAGGTACCACCTTTAAATTGCTCCAGCCCTGTCCCCCTTCAGCGGACGAAAGGGGCTAGGGGTTTTACTCCCGTTATGCCCTAGTTCCCCACTCGAACACAGGTCTCAGACCTCCCTGGTCCTGCATGGACTCAACCGGTTTGGGATAAGGTTGAAGTTCTGCATGGTATCCCTGGGAACCATTATTCCATCCTTGCCTCCTGGGGGCTACTATGCCGCCCTGGATAGGAAGGACGCGTGCTTTCGCAATGCCATCTTCCCTCCGCACGGGAGATGCCTCCGCTTTATAGCCAGCGGTGAATACTCCCGGTTTACGGCCATAGTCGCCGCCTACCGTAGCTATGTCGGATATGCGTTTTTCCGTATTGGGACGATTCGCTTATCCGAGGAGACTCTGACACACAACCCACTCAGCCGTGGGCATCGTCACGGTCTTATTCACAGATCAAGGCCTGATGATTACTATAGAGCAATCCACTCTGGTTCCCACGCAGAGGTTGGGCTTCCTAGGGGCTATCTTGGTCTCCTACCTAGCCGGAGCCTGCTTATCGCAACTGCGGTTTTAGGCGATGGCATCAATCATCTGAGGTCTGAAGGCTTTCCCAACGACCTCAGCTCGTTCTTGTCTCAGTCTCCTGGGTCCATGGTTGCCCGCAAGTTTGTAACCAAACACGCCAAGCTCCGCCTCCGTCCTCTCCAAGTCCGGCCCACCTCGGCGTACCGCTTGGACAGGGAGCCAATGGTCATGGTAGTCACCGTTCCCTCGAACGCCTTAGGCTCCCTAGAGTGGTGGCTAACCCCCTCCTTGGTGTGGACAGGATGCGGTTTCATCCGCCCCAGCCCTCACCGCCCCTGACGGCGGACGCATCATCTCTCTGCTCGAGTGCTCATGGTCACCTCCGAGCTTAAGGCCTTCGGTCTTCTAGGGAGCTGGCATTCCTCATTAATGCCCCAAAAATCAGAGTAGTCCGCCTGGCATGCCAGGGGTTCCAGCGGCAGCTGCGAGGCCGTTGTATCTCGGTGTTTACAGCCAACACAATGGCCAGGTGCTTCATAAGCATTCAGGGGGGACATAGTCCTCCCCCCTTTTTTGTCAGGAGGCCATCCATTTCCGGGTCTTTTGCATGGCCCGCTCGATGGAGCTGGCGACGTCCTTTCTCCCAGGCGTTCGGAACGTCTTATCTCTTTGACTCAGCAGGTCTTTCCTGTCTTACGAGTCATCACTCTGCCCCATGTGAGGCGTCCCGCTTTCCGGAAGTGGAAATGGTTCCTCACACAGACCTGTTCGCTCACCGCGAGTGCAGGAAATGCCAGGTGTTCTGCTCCTTCCAAGGTCTCTCCTCGGAATCGATCTTGGACGCATTCCTGATACCGTGGAACGGCCAACTGCATTATGCCTTCCCGCTGTTCCCACTGGTTCGTTACGTCCTGCTCAAATTCCGCAGGGGCGGAGCGTGCGTCATCATGATCACTCCAGAGTGGTCCAGGCAGCACTGACATACCACGTTGCTCGGCCTGTCAGCCCAGACCTCATCACTCAGGGCAATGACAGGCTTCGTCACTCGGACCTGCAGCCTCTTCGCCTCACGGTGGCTCCTGCGTACCTGAGTTGGGGTGACAGGCAGCCTTCCACCTGGTCAACGTACCGAGCCAGGTGGAAGCGTTTCCTTTACAGCTGCAGTACGCTCGATCTTGCTCCTGCTGAGGTCTCGATCCCCTCTATTTGGCCTGCCTCTGGCCTTCAGCGGCAGGATCTGGCGGTATCATCGCTGAGGATACTCTCAGCAGCCGTCCCTACCTTCCAGCAGGCTAAGATGGACGTTCAGTGTCCCACGCTCTATGGGTTCGAGGTCCCTCAAGGGCTTGGAGCGCTTGCACCCTCGGGTGCGCCGCCCAGCCCCGCCCTGGGGCCTCAACCTAGTCTTGGCCAGACGGGTCTCTGAGATCAGAGCTCTTACGAAGGTTCCACAAAGACAAGGTGCAGTTGTGACCGCACCCGGCTTTCCTCCCTAAGGTGTTTTGGCCTTTCATGTTACCCACAGCTCAACGCAATGGGCATAACCGTTGCACTCCTTGGACATCTGTGGAGTGCTCGCATTATGTTGTGCTGACAGAATCATTTCCTAAGGTGCCCCAGCTCTGCCCCGGTAGCGGGCCAAAGGGAGGGCTTGCTTGTTTTCCTCTCAGAGGATCTCATCTTGGGTGATGGCGGACATCCCCACTTGTTCTGATTTGGCTCATATTTCCCCAAGCCACATCACCGTGCATTCTACCAGGGCTCAGGCTTCATCTGCCGCCTTGCTGGCTCGTGTTTCTACCCACGAGACCTGTCGCGAAGCTCCATTGGTCCTCGGTCCTTACCTTTGCTTCGCAGTATGCCCTGGTTCAGCAGTCAAGAGAGGCTGTAGCCTCTGGCTCGGCAGTTTTATTCTGCCACATTTCACTCCGACCCCACCGCCTTTGTAAGGCTTGGGATTCACCTAACTGGAATGGATATGAGCAATCACTCGAAGAAGAAAAGACGGTTACTCACCTTTGTAACTGTTGTTCTTCGAGATGTGTTGCTCATATCCATTCCGCACCCGCCCTCCTTCCCCACTGTCGGAGTAGCCGGCAAGAAGGAACTGAGGAGCGGGTGGGCCGGCAGGAGTATATATGGAGCGCCATGGTGGCGCCACTCTAGGGGGCGACCTGCCGGCCCACTGAGTTGCTAGGGTAAAAGTTTTCCGACGAATGTGCACGCGCGGCGCGTACACCTAACTGGAATGGATATGAGCAACACATCTCGAAGAACAACAGTTACAAAGGTGAGTAACCGTCTTTTTCTCCTAAGGCTGAATTCCCAACTGCTGCTCATAATGAGAGTGGTTTATATGCCAGTTAGTAAAATCTTACCAGTGTTATAGTATAGAATACACTTGAGCCCTCTCCCTCAGCATGTATACAGTGTATTAGTAGATAGCACCTTCTGTATGATATTCAGACCTTTGCTGAAAGACCAGTACCTTAAGTTGGATACAGAGACTCTTGCAGGTAGAAAGGGAAAAGTGACATGTAGAGAGAAAAACAATAGTAGAAATATACAAGCAGTAAAGATTAGTAAATGTTAACTCAGTGAGGGGCATAGAAAGTGCAGAGATGAGGAAAGGCAGTATAATTAAGGGTACCTAAACTCTGATGAATGAGTGAAATATTAGCAGTTGGCAAGCAGTCTGAAGCCCACACCCAATTTGTATTAAAATTGACATAAATGCTGAGTACAGGTGACTGATATTTGTACTTCCTTGACAAAGGAATAGACACTTCATGTTTTGAATTTACCAATGATTTAAAAACCTATAGCTGATCAGCTTTGATCGTCACCAAGCAGTTGAGAAATGGGCCATAGGCAGTATTTAAGACTTTGTAAAGTGTATTTGGCCTCTTGGGGTGTATTTTGAGCATCTGAGCTTCAGCATCTGTAAAACAATGTTCTATGTCAAACAGGAAGTGATGAAGGCAAGATAAAAAAGAAATGCCTGAGTTGTTGTAAAGGGAAGACAAGGTCAACTTGAGTGAGAATCATTTGCAGTGTTGGGAAGTTTTAAAGAGAGGACTGAAAGGTAGCAAAGACTGGAGGAGTAGAATTATTTTAAGTGGTTATGACAGTGATTGGGTGCAACAAGTCCCTAGTTATGAAAGCTAGGAGGGGAGTTTTCAGTTGGTGATGGACTTGAAGCCAGTAACCATAGTGAAAGATGGGGTAATATAGTCATGCTTCGTGAAAGGAGAGAATAGTCTGGATGCAACATTCTGAACCCCTGAAGTTGAGTGTAAGCCTTCAAAAAGACTACAAAAAGACATTGATAAATATTGAGACAAGAAGTGATGAAATCATAAATAAAGATTTCAGCAGTGAGTGTATTCTGAGGATGGTATTGGATGACTTGCAGATGAGAGGAAAAAGGCTAATGGTCCAGGATGTCTCCAAATTTTGTGGTTTTGGGAGCATAAGTTAAGGTGATGAATAGCCTCAGAGAGACATAAGGTTGATTTGTGTATGTATAAAGGAGGAAGAGGGGAATAAATGCATGGCATGAGATTAGAGGCAATTCTACCCACAAGGAAGAAGTTAGTTTTGAAAACATTTAATAGGAAATTGAGATCTTGGAGTCATGGATCGTTCTCTGAGGGGAAAAAAACCCTCAATGTGCAGCAGCAGTCAAAAAAGCTAACAATATTGGGAAGCATTAAAAAAGGGATAGATAATAAGACAGAAAATATATTACTTCTAAATAAATCCACGGTATGCCCACACCTTGAATACTGCATGCAGATGTGGTCGCCCCACCTCAAAAAAAAAAAAAAATTGGAATTGGAAAAGGGCAAAAGATGATTAGAGGTATGGAATGGCTTCCATATGAGGAGAGATTAATAGGACTGAGAGATGAGTAAGGCAGGGTGGAAATATGCTAGAAGTCTATAAAATCCATGATTGGTGTGGAGAAAGTAAATAAGTGTTATTTACTCCTTCCCATAACATGTACTAGGGGTCACCAAATGAAAATAGGCAGCAGGTTTAAAACAAACAAAAGGACATTTTTTTCCACACAATGCACAGTCAACCCATGGAACTCCTTGCCAGAGGATGTTGTGAAGGTAAAGACTATAACGGGGTTCAAAAAAACCTAGATAAATTCATGGAGGATAGGTCCATCAATGACTATTTGCCAGGGATGTTGTCCCTAGCCGCTGTTTGCTAGAAGCTGGAAATGGGCGACAGGAGATGGATCACTTGATGATTACCTGTTCTGTTCATTCCCTCTGGGGCACCTGACATTGGTCACTGTCAGAGGACAGGATACTGTGCTAGATGGACCTTTGGTCTGAACCATCGTGGCCGTTCGTATGCTGTAGATTTGAGCTGACGGACCAAGAAATAAGGTAAGTGAAGAGAATGAACTGAGGGAGATGTAAAGTTAGATGTCCTCTCTGAAAAGTGATTTCTGATCTAGCATTGAGTTCTCCCATAGCGAGATAAGATATAGACAAGTGGTTCAAGACTGGGAACCTGAGGCAGTCTGTATTAGGATGAAGGGGAGATGGGGAGATGTAAAGCCTTGACTAGGCATGTAGGAGAAGTAAGATCCAGTCCCACAGTGAATGCTGGAGGCTGTTTGAGACACTCACAAAATTTAGACCAAGGTATCCAAAGCACAGTAGACCAAATACGAGAATAAAGAAGAAGAATCTAAGATAAGAGGTAATGTGATCTTTAAATCTCTCATATGAAGTTCTCTGTGGGGAGGCATAGCATAGGCATTTGCAGTATAAGCATCCCCTTAATGCCTCAACCTTGACTTAGAGGAACCATCGCTAGTGGGGAGAATGGAACTCACTCGCTACGGCCCATTCAGGTTTCCCCCTCTCCTGCGATTTCTGCCATAAAACTGTCACTAAATGACAGCGTTGGTGGGTGATGAGTTCTCAACCCAAGTGCCCCTAAACTAATGTGCATAATTCGTTAAACATTTGTCAGGCAGTCTGAGCTGCTAGTCACTACTGATTTGAGCTAGATTTGTACCAGCAGCCTAGAGGTGAAAAATTGTGTCCCATTAATAGTGTGAGCCATCCACCCTCCTGTTTGCAGTAATTTTTTTTAAGATAAAGACAGAGTGGTTGATGGCAGTGCTATATAAAGGAAAAAGGGTTTAGTAAACTAATTTTTACTGCTTTGTACCCTAAAGCGTGCTAGAAATGCTGTACAGTCTGTGTAACAGGTGTCATTATATGGACAGTGAAGGAAGCCAAAATCAAATTCACCAAATGCTTAACTCAATATAAATGTATTGAATTTCAGTGAAGCCTTTCTGGGCTCTCAGAAGTCAGTCTGGTGCTCTGAAATGGTGAGACTCGGCAAGTGTAGAAATGAGGTTGAAGAACTTGAGATTTGATTTCCTTAAGCAATTCTCATGATGTGTAAAGTCTTTCAGATTAAAGACTTCCATACCCACATCTCTTCTGGGAACACTTGCTGTAGCAACTCCATTGGCCATCTCCTTGCCTAAGACCTTGAAGCAACAGCTTGCAGCTTTGCTTTTCTCTCAGTAAATTGCCATAATTCTTGTGCCCTGTGGATCTGAGGGCAGAAGGAAAAAGTGTAACTGTTTAGTCCTTTGGATGTGTATTGGGGTATCCAAACTTTATCCAGTCAAAGGCTGCATTGGCAAGAACTCAAAGGTCACGTGCATAAATTAACAGGTTGCAGCTGCCCTCTCTTAATGTGGAAGTGCAGCCTGTGGAAACTACAGATCTCAACATGCAAGAAGTCTTGGTTGCGCATCTCAAGATTGGGCACTGCATGCAGACATCTAGCCTTGGAGCCTTCTCATATCATTATTAAACATGAGGGCAGCTGTTGGCCATGTGATCGATGTTGAACGTCGTAGGCCAGGGGCAGTCAGTTATTTTTTGTCAAGGTTCGTATTTCTTGGTCAAGGTATAGTCAAGGTCCAGACTTCAGAGAAAATGATAAAAAACCCACAATAATAAGTAAGTAAAAAGATTTTGGTGTCTTCAGTCTGGATTTATCCTGTGGTCTGCCTATTGACTACCCCTGCTGTAGGCTGTGATCTGACATCCCATATATCAAAAGTGGTGCTGCTTGACTTATCTAACTGGAGTGGTCACATGTCAGGGAAATATGGTGTGCAAGTGGTTAAAAGAAAACACTGGCCCTTTATCTCCAGATAAGTTGATATAATGACGATATGGTCATGCTGGGCATGATTTTGAGTCTTCTCTGATTTTGCAGCAGACACTCGCTTATTCTGCAGTCCTGCTCAAACACATGTGCATCGTATCACCTATTCAGTTCTTGTAAATGAAGATGAACATTGATCAGAAAGATACGTAGAAGTTTGTAGGAGACGAGATGAACCAGGGTCCATGTATGTGGTTGTGGCCATCCCTCCGCACCTACCTCTGGGGGGGGGCATGCCTCCTCGCAGTCTGGTCTGCTAGAGTACACTCAAAACAAAGGAGGCATTAGCAGTGCTCGATGGGCCCTGGTCGTCAAGCAGGGAAGGACCGCAAACAGTCTGGGCTCTGGCTGGCTGTCAGGACAGAGTGGTACTATGTTTACTGTCCCGCCCCTGCTTGAGGGCTGGACTTCTAACAGTCAGGGGCCTGGCCTGCAGTCAGGCAGAGCTGTAGCAAGTATAAGCCCAGCCCTCAAGCAAGGTGAGGCTGTAAACAATCAGGGCTCCAGCCTGCAGTCAGGCAGAGCTGTAGTCCAAATACCATCTGTGAGGCTCTGGCAGAGGTGAGCACAACACACAGGCTCTGGGGCTCCAGCAGAGATGTCTGAGGAGTGCAGGCCTTCTGGCTTAAGGAAAGGGAGTGGCAGGGGGGACCCGGGCCCACCCAATTCCACTGCGTCCCAGGCCAGGGGGTGAACAGTGGTGGAGTGGTCTGCCACTGGGTCAGCAGGGATCCACCTGCAACACACTGACCTTGTATCAGGCCAGCTCTCAACCAGACTGCTGTCTGGTTTCCCTGGGCTGCTTCCTACTTTCCCTCTCGGGTGTACCTGTGTCCAGGGGTCATCCTCAGGATATACCGCCAAGGGTGGCTGTAGCAGCTCCTTGGAGTTGGGAGTGGCCAAGGTCTTGGGAAGTTTGTGCAGACCCTCAGGTCAGCTGCAGTTCTCCTCAGGATCCCCCTTCAGCAGCAGGGAAGATATGTCTGTCTCCCTTAGCAGCTCACTCCCGGCTGGGCTGGGCTGGCCTTTTATACTTCCTCTTCCTGTCCCGTCCATCTTCTTCCGGTGTGCGGGATGTTGTCCTCCTGGCTCTGCCCACCAGGTGGCTTGCTACATTCCAAATCAGAGAGATGTCACCAAAGTATAAAGGAAGGTTGCTCCAGGCAGCTGGATTTGCATATGAAAAAGCCCTTCACCAACCACAGTAAAAGTAAGAGGTGAATCAGGTGTTATAAGAAAGTGAGCAGAAGTTGGTGCAACTCCACAGAAGGATTTACAACAAAGATTAATTGAGTTGTATCCTAAAATGATTGGGGAACCAATGGATTTGTTTGAGGATGGAATGACGTGGTCATGCTTATATGTACATATGAGAAGGAGGGCATTCTGCTGCATATGCTTGGGTTTAGAGGGTTGACACTTGAAGGAGGCCATAGAACAAGTGAGAGGAGATGAAGGCCTAGAAATGAAGTCAAGGCAATAGTGTAGCTAGGTAATATGGAAGCAGTGATGCAAGAAGAGATTCTCTCTCTCTTTGAGTAGGGAATGTCTTTTTGGTCTGTATTTGTACAGCACCTTGCACAGTGGGCTCCTGCTGCAGGATTAGGTCTCCTAGGTGCTCCAGTCAGATGAATAGTAAGAGGAAAGTTCGGGGTCAGGAAGATACCATGATTATATCCAAAGGCAGCAAGTGGAAGGTATGGGTTGCGAGGATGACTGAAGAGAGGGTCATGTTTGAGGATGCTCTTCTTGCCCAAGAGAACTGCTTATCTGAGGCAGTTGACTGAAAAGTTTAGGGGTAACCGCAAGCTTTCCTTGATCAAGAGGCAGAGAGGATGAAGAAAGATGAGTAATCTGTTTTTCAAGAAATGTTACTGTTTAGTATTATCAGCATAAAAATAGTGGTTAAGGTTTAAGGGATGTATGAAAGAAATTGGGGTTAGGTAGGAAATGACAGTGAGTGGAGAGTGAAAGAGGTGCAGCGGAGTTGTCACTATTAGGAGAGAGCCATTAGATACAAGTGTGGAACCTAAGTTGGATGTTCAGGAGCCTGGAATTATCCAGTGTCAGAGGCTGTACTGAACCTGGAGAGGAGGAGTCTTCAGTGAAAAGTTGGAAGTTCAGTGACAAACTGGGAATTCTGTGCTATACCCAGGCCAAACCTCAGGAGGATATTGTGAGGAAAGGTACTTGTGAAGATGATGGTCTCAAGCTCTTTATTGAGAAAGGAAAGGCTACAGGCAGGACAGTGGTTAGGGCAGGGTCAAGGGATGCCTTTTAAGTAGGGAGAGGAAAAATTTTAAGCACTGTAAGGCAGAGCTTAAAAAAAACACTCACCTCTTGTGATCATAAGAGCCTCTTTTATACCAACTGGCAAAAGGCTCACCCTGTACATTGTTGCTAGAATATTTAGCCAGACAGTGTCTTGTAAGGTATCATATGAAAACTGGTGATATGCTGGTCATGAATATCATTGTGTGATGTGTGTAGGGGTTGTGTATACAGTTATATGTGTGCTTGAAATATGTTCTAAAACGTGTTTTGGAGGCAGTTGATAAACACGCTTGCCCTAGACAAAGGAATGTGGATTTACGTGTCAGCATGGACCAAGTTAACAGAGGGATGAGAAAACGGCATGGCTTAATTATGAGCAAAGGTCAATAGAAGTACATTTGCATCTAAAGTAAACAAAGTGATCAAGCCAATCAAAAAAGCAAATAAAGCACAGGATGAAGAACCGGCTTAGTACCTGCACCCCAGAGAACAAACAGCAGGGGAGAGGAACTTTATCTGGGTTCTTTTCAAAGAATACGTTTTAAAGGCTTCCTGGGCTATAAGAGGAATGAAAAGGGACCTCTCATTATCCCTCACATAGGGGTCAAAGTAACAACATCCTCTGATTCTGTGAATGGTAGACCCTCCTGTCTGAAGGACTAGGGATGCTAATAACTTGATGTAAACTGTTTAGACAAGGGTGTAACTTGCTACAGTTAAGTTTTAGTCACTAAAAAGTATGTTGTTTTTGTTTGTAACCATACCTGTCTCTTTCTATTGTTTAGTATCACATACATTTGTATTCTTTATTAATAAACGTATGCTTAGTTTTACTATAAACTGTCTGTGTTGTGTATTAAGGTAAAGAGTGTGCCCTCAGCTGAGCCAACAGGCTAGTGTATATTTTGCCTCTTTGGAGGCAGCAAGCTTGGTAATTTCTGTGAGTGTCCAGTGAGAGGGGCTGGATTCTGAAGAGAAACGCTCTTCCAGGGAGTTCAGGAACTGGGGTTAACTGAACGTTACCTGGAAGATGAAGTTAAGACTGGCAGGTTCTTGAGGAGTTTGCTGGTCAGGCGGACAGACTGGTGTGGCAGGGAGCTGACATACACAGATTAAGCTCCAGCAAAGCGCTCTCTTGCTAAGGCAGAGTAACAACAATGGCTTACAGTCCTGAGCACCCTGAGAAAGTGTCATGCCTGTGGTCGATAGGATGATTTTTTGGCTGATGCCCGCAGAACCTAAGCTTTCATTTCAAAGAGACTATATGAACGTTAACAAAGGGTAAGGCTGCAGAGACACCTCAGTTTTGCTAAGCTGCAGCAGATCAAAAACTAATTAGTCTTGTCAGTTGTCTTTCTGCTACTGGGAGATCTCTGAGCAGTAATGAAATTTATAAGGATCATACTGATGCTGTTTGGGTGGTAGCAGCAGAGTTGGGCATTGAAGCTGGGGATGAAGTTTCAAAAAAATGCCATGTGGGAGGGCCAGAGACAACCCCATTCTCGCCCAAGTGGGAGTGAATATCAAAGAGCAGCAGCCATAAAAGGGTTGAGGGAGGCTTCAGATTTTCAGACACCTTGTAACTAGAGGCTGATATAAAGGGAGAAGCCCTCCCTAAAGTCCAGACACAGAACCCTTGAAGGCATCCCAGCTGCTAGAGGAGTAGTTGACACTGGAGCTCTCTATCTTTCAAATCAGTCTTCGGCTAATAGGCTTAGGTGTCTGCTGAATAAATTGAAATGGGAGGGGGAAGGGTGATAAGAAGTTAGCAACAAGTCTTGAGAGAGGGTTTTTTGAGGAGAGTCAAGAAACAGAGAAAGAGAGGCAGAGAACGTTTGAGCAAAGAAAATGGGGTGGGTGGGAAGGAAATGGATACCAAAGACAACGCAGAAAAAGATGCACCATCATCTGTTATAGGAAAGTGATGTGAAACTCAGAAGGAAAAGAAGAAATAAGAAAGAAAGAGATGTAGTATTTTTGTTGTTATTTTAATGTATTATAGGTGGAGCTGGTAGTGCCACCTCTGATTAAGGTTACCTGAGATGCACTCTTCTCAGCTGGTTATAACTTTCCCAAAATTTAACCATTTGAGCTGAAATTTTCCATACTGGGTGTTTACCTTGGGAGGAGGAGGATTTTTTTTTTTATTTTTTTTAATTTTTTTTTAGTTTCAGGAAAAATGGTTCAGCTATTTCCAAGACCAAGATTAGGGGAACATATTCTGGGAAAAAACACCAGAGCGCATGTGTTTCCAGAACCTGGAAGAGAACCCAAGATTCCTCAGTCTCAATATTCCTCTGTCAGCAAATATCTGTGGGACCCACTGGTACATTGTGTGTGTTTTCCCAGTTAAAGACTGGTCCACATAACCGTATATTTTTAACCTCTTCTGTTACTGTTAGGTAATAAAGCAAGTCCTCACTCACCTCTCCAACACCCGAGGTTGTGCGGAGTTGGAATATGGGCCCACAATTCTGTCAGAGACCAGACACAAATGCGTTGATCAACGGGCTCACACTAACCCCAAAGCTTTAGAATAAGTGTGGCCCCTTTATTAGGGGTGAGCATCAATATTTATACACAGAAGTAAACAAAGTGATTAATAAAAGATAATGGTCATGCATAATCAATCAAGATTTTACAGGAAGAGCAAGTTTAACAAGTAAATGCATAGAGATAAAAGGCTAATGGCTACTTGAGGAAGGGGGTGTCATGAGTAGTTTGCAGGTCAGTGCTTTGTTCAAAAAAAGGTTCAGAAAGGATTATGCAGAGACGGCCAGTCTGGGTGTTTTTTGGCTCCAAAGTTCACCAAAAGTTTAGACCCAACATTCCTCCATTTGTAGCTTTGAGATAACTATTAATCAAAAAGCTACACCCTATTTCAAGATCTCAAGGGCCGCTTGGCAATTTCAGCCTGGGCCAATTCGAAGAGAGTAAGGCTTTTAGCTGAAGTGGGAAAAGAATAAACTGACTTACATGAGTTTATGAGGGAGGGGACACACTGAATACAGCAACACAGTATTATAAGGACTACCATGGCCCCAACAACACCCACCAAGAGGTTTTTAACCCACCCAAATCCGGGCAGCCAATTCCATAAGGCTCCCCACCAATCATAAGGTGGCTGGCCAGAGGAGTAGTTTTTAGCCATTTCCCTTAGGTGTTTGGTACGTTGAAAAGTGTCAGAGTAGGTGTCATTTACAAAAACACAGCATTCTTCATTTATGAGGGCGCAAGTTCCTCCCTGGGCTGCTAACATCATATCTAAAGCCATTCTGTTTTGCAAAGCCAACTGGCGCAGCTGGGACATTTCCCCGGCCTGGTTCTCAAATAGGGTTGCAGTTTCATTGGTCAAAGATTCTAATAGTCCCTGTAGACGGATGATGGCACCCTTCAAGCTAGTGTGACCAGCCCACCGCTGCCAGGACAAACCATCACGGAGATTAATATCTCTGTCAGTTTCACGGATGTTACGAACGTGGGGAAAATGAGGGGGAGTGAGGGAGATCCGAGAAGGCGGTGCTAGCCATGCCAAATAACATGACCCTGCCCAATCAGGGGAGAGAAAATAATAAGCCTTGGGCCCGCACACCCAGTATGTTCCATATAATGCGTTTTGGGTATTCCATTTCTCAAAGTAGGAGGTAACCCACCACCCGTTGTACCACTGTTCCCCTGGTAACGCAGAGGGATCGTTGTGTGAACTGCAGAGGCACAATTTGGTAGTGTTGTCCTCAAAGGGCAGTGTAGTACTGCTTGAGCAGTTGTAGAAGGCAATTGTGTATCCTTTAACAATTAGTTGGACACCTTCGAGATCTGAGCAGGGCTTTTTAAAAACTGACTCTGAAAACCTGCCCCTCCATGAAAAAGTTGAAAAGGTTGGATCGGGGTGAGGGATCCACATATGGGATAAGTGGGATGCGCAAGGCTTGAAGCCAAGATTTTTACTAAAGGCGGTGCCATTAAAATATATGTTGCATTTACTTGTTCCCACAAAAGTTGACCCTTTTTCTTTAACAAAACACAGTGATCCTGTTTGATTGGTTACCCTGAGATATTTGTTAATTGGCACTTCTGTTTTGTCCCATGTAAGATTGGGTTGGACTGGATTTTTTATTCTAGTCGGTGGCATCCAAGTCATATTAGCAGTGGTTAGGGGAATGGGTGTGAAGGGGAGTCCCTGTGCTGCATTTACTGGAAATTGAGTACATACCCAGCAATCACTTCTATTTCCTAAAATACGAGTTTTAACCTCGTGGGAATATCTAATAAAAGCATTATCTTCATAAGCAGAAAATAAACTGAAAAAGCATAAAAAACATACAGTTGTCAGAATAAAGGGTCCTCTCATTTTTTTCGAGTTAATTTAAGTCTAATGTCTGAGAGAGGTAAGCTGGTCCACTGGTCGAAGGCAGTGTCCTCAGTGGTGACAAGAGCTGCTGGTCCGTCACTGTGGTCCACTACGGCTGGCTTGACGTGGGAGTGGTGGATCCAAGATTTGCGTCCTTCCAGGAACACTGCAGTCTGGGTTGTCAAAAGAACCTGGTGGGGTCCAGTAAACCTTGGCTGGAGGGTGTCGTCACGAACGAACTTTTTGGCCCAGACGAAGTCCCCTGGTTGGAACGGGTGGATTTGTTCCTCCAGCGGCACGGTCTGGGAAAACTGCGAGGCTTTCCAAAGGGTACGGAGGCGAGCCTGTAGGGAGAGAAACTGACACGCAGTCATATGATCCCCTCCCAATAGTGAAACATCAGCACGTGGTAGCGCCCCGCCTTTGAAAGGGGGGTGTCCATAGAGCAGTTCAAAGGGGGATAATCCCAATGCGCGGGTTGGGCGAGTACGAAGGTGAAACAGGACCAAGGGAAGTACCTGAGGCCACTTTAATCCTGTTTCCTGACAGTATTTAGCCAATGTAAACTTAAGTTCCCTATTCATACGCTCAACTTTCCCGCTAGACTGGGGGTGGTAGGGTGTATGAAAGGAGTGTGAAATGCCCAGTCCTTGTTCTAAATGGCCAAGGACATGACCAGTAAAGTGAGGTCCACGATCTGAGTCGAGCACAAGAGGGATGCCAAAACGGGGTACAATATCTTTAAGGAGAATCTTCGCCACTGTGGCAGCAGTACAATTAGCAGTAGGAAAAGCTTCGACCCAGGAAGTCAGAGGGCAAACCAAAACAAGGAGGTGCTTTTTCCCAAAAGCCTTTGGCATATCTACAAAATCAATTTGAAGATGTTGAAATGGAGCAGCAGGCGGAGGTCTTCCACCCTTAATTTTGTTAAGAGGTGGAGCAGGTCCATTACGCTGACATGTGCTGCATGCTTTCACTATTGATAGGCAATAGGGTTGAATGCCTGGAGCATACCAAAAGCGAGCGATAGTGTCCACGAGGGCGTGCGTGCCGTAGTGACCCCCTTTATCATGGTGCCAGCGAACTGCCACAGGGTATGTGGAGCGAGGGAGGCAGGCTCGGCCATCTGGCATAAGCCAGGTCCCTTTGACCAGAGTGGCCCCGAGGCTTTCCCATGATTTTAGTTCAGCAGCGGGTACTGGTACGGGGTGCGGTGGAGTAAAGGAGGAGGTTGCAATAGCCAATGTGGGCATGGCTAAAGGTAAGGTGGCAGCCTTCTTGGCGGAGGCGTCAGCCAGGGCATTCCCACGGGTAACGGGGCTGCTATCTTTAGTATGGGCCCGGCAGTGAACTACAGCCAGGACAGAGGGTTTTTGGAGGGCGTCCAAAAGCTTGTGGATGAGGGGGAGGTGCTGAATGGGTTTACCGGCAGCTGTCTGGAAACCTCGAAACTTCCAGAGGTGGATATGACAATGCACAACTCCAAAAGCATATTTGCTATCAGTAAAAATGGTAACGGTCTTACCAGCGGCCAACTGGCAAGCTCGGGCCAGGGCATAGAGTTCAGCGGCTTGGGCTCCCCAGTTGCCTGGCAGTGAGGCGGCCTCTTGAATGTCCCATTCAGAGGTGACAGCATAACCAGTGAAACGCTTGCCATCAACATAGAAGGAGCTTCCGTCCGAGAAGAGGATGCAATCGGGGTTGTCCAGTGGCACGTCAAACAGGTTGTCTCTTATCTGTAAGATGCTGTAAACTACTTCCACACAGTCGTGCTGGTCCTGGGGGACTGGCAGGTCAGGAAGCAAGGTAGCTGGATTAAGGGGTCCACACCTTTCAAAAAGTAGGTTAGTGTCTTCTAAGAGTTCGGCCTCTAGCTGTTGCTGACGATGGGCCGAAAAGACTTGGGTTGTGCCCCTACGCAGAAGGGCTGACAAGGCATGAGAGGTCCAAACCGTGGTAAAATGACCCAGGGTTAGGCTCTTTGCCTTTGTGATCAGCAGGGCAGCTGCTGCCAGAGTCCGGGTGCAGGATGGGGTTCCCTGAGCGACAGGGTCGATTTGCTGAGAGTAAAAAGCAAGCGGGAAATGGTGGGGCCCGCTTAGCTGGGTAAGGACACCACTAGCAATTCCGCCCCTCTCGTGGACAAAAAGGTGAAAGGGTTTGCTGTGATTGGGGGGGCGGAGAGACATGGAGGAGGCCACACTGTCCTTGAGTAACTGAAAGGCTTGAATAGTGTCCGGGGACCACTGCAAAGGGTCAGGAGCAAGGTTAGCAGTGAGTCGGTGGAGCGGTTTGCTTAACTCCCCGCAGGACGGCAACCAGGGGCGACAGAAGCCAATTAATCCTAAGAAACCTCGAAGTTGTTTCTTGGTGTTCGGTAGAGGGCAGTTTTGAATAGTCTTTATGCGGGCTGGGTCCATCTGTCTTCCTTCTGGGGTTAACAGGAAGCCCAGATATCGGACCTTCTGTGAGACCCACTGAATCTTTTTAGGGTCTACCTTGTGGCCTCTGGTGTGTAGGTATAATAAAAGTGCCTTACCATCGATGCGGAGGGCAGCTTCTTCGCGATTACCTAATAGGATGTCATCTACGTATAGGACCAATGTGGATCCCTGCGGACTGGTGAAACCTTCCAAGTCGTGGCGGAGGCACTGGCTGAAAATCGTGGGGCTGTCTCTGTAGCCTTGAGGAAGTCGTTGCCAGACATAACTTTGTCCCTCCCAGGTGAAACCAAAGAGATACTGAGAGTCTGGGTGCACAGGAATGCTGAAAAAAGCTGATTTTAAGTCAATAACAGTGAACCACTCAGCATCCCAAGGGATTTGGCTGATGATAGTAGCTGGGTCAGGAACTACTGCATGAAGAGGGACCACATACTGATTAACAACTCGTAGATCCTGTACAAAGCGCCAACGAACAGGGTCTCCGTCCTTTTTAGGAGGCTTTTTGACAGGCAGTATAAGGGTGTTACAGGGAGTGCGCTGAGGGCGGACTAGCTTTTGCGCAATGAATCCCTCGATAATGGGGCGGATGCCCTCCCGGGCTTCCAGCGACAGGGGGTATTGAGGGACTGACGGGGGGGTTAAGGAAGGCTTTACCTGAATCCTTACGGGCTCTGCCGAAAGGAGCAGGCCAACATCAGTGTCAGAAATTCCCCAGAGGGTTGAAGGCAAGTCAGTGAGGTCAGGGGAGAGAGAGAGAGGTGTTTCCCAATTACCCTGAGTAGGGGCCGAATCTCCTAATACTGTCATCAATAATCCTACCCCTTCAGGAGTGCAGGTTAAAGTAGCCTCAAGCTTACAGAGTAAATCCCGGCCCATCAAAGGGATCGGACAAGCTGGGGAAAAAAGAAAACGGTGAGAAAAACATTTATCAGCATAAATAACATTCAAAGGCAAAGTGAGTCCCAGAGACTGTGGGTTGCCCTCCACCCCAGTCGCAGTTTTAACCTCAGAGGATAGCCAGGGAGAGGGGGCATGATTTAAAAGAGAGAAAGTAGCCCCAGTATCAATGAGGAAAGAGACAGGCAGTCCCTGGACTGAAAGGGTTAAACGAGGCTCTTTGCTGGGAGGGCAGAAAGTGAGAAAGGAGCCGGCTAAAGACATTAAGGAAATAAGACCATCACATTGTTTGCCTTCGCCCCCGGGGTACCGTCATTGAGGAGGCTGAGTTTGCTGCGGCTGCTGCTGTTTCCCGTAGTTGATCCAGGCCTGGGGGATGGGCTGAGCTGGTGGTGCAGGGGTGTATTCCTCACTTGTATAAGCATCTGCGGATGCAACCAGACCCTCTGGGCGTCCCCAGGGGCATTCACGTTTAAAGTGACCAGGCTGTCCGCACTGAAAACAATTTCCTGATGGCTGGGGTCGCCAGGACCCTCTTCCCCGGGCACCCTGGAATCCCCTGCCACGGCCACGGCCTTTGCCTCGAACACCACCGTGAAAAGCTAAAGCCATCAGCTTATATTCTTCCTTTTTCTCTTTCTTTTTACTACTTTCCCTTTCTTTCTCCCAGGCAAAATCAGCTACTTCCAACACTGAAGTGACTGACTCACCTCCCCAACCAGGGCGAAACTTTAAGAAGTAATCCCTTACAGGG
The DNA here is from genome assembly GCF_007399415.2 of Gopherus evgoodei. NCBI lineage: Eukaryota > Metazoa > Chordata > Testudines > Testudinidae > Gopherus > Gopherus evgoodei. The sequence goes on along the minus strand of NC_044322.1, from coordinate 363,642,297 downwards.
GGCACCGACTGATTCACAAAAAATGAAATAAGAGTAGGGTGGTCTGCTTCTCTCTCAGGATCCATCTGAGTGAACATTCGGGCCCCCTCCAATAGCCTCGACCAGAACTTTCTGGGCGGCTCATCAGATTCCTGCCGAATCTGCATGAACTTAGCCTGATTAGGCGAGCGGCGAGCCATTTCCTTGAGTCTCTCTAACAATCGCTCTCTATCTGTTCGCAGCTGAGTCAGCCTTAGCTGAGTCCAGTCTAGGGGATTCCAGCCAGCGGCCAGATCCCGCCTATCCATCCAAGTAACATTAGCTGCATTGCTATCTCCCCATGTCCTTTCTGCCATCCACAATCTACTACGTTCTTCTCCAGTCAAAACTCTACTTAACAACTGATCCACATCCGTATAAGTAGGATTATAACTTAAAAACAATCTTTCTAGAAGTTCTATGATCTTTCGGGGATTTTCCCCAAAAGACCCTGACAACTGTCCCCACTCTTTCAAATCCCATTCTAGCCATCCTTTATATTCCACAATACTAGCATGTTGCAATCGTCCATCATTGCTCATATAAGGTTGATCGTGCACCTGTAAAGGCATCTCTATAACCATACTTTTATTATTCGCAAGAGATTTGACAGAGACATCCTCTGGGCTATCCTCGGGGGGGGGCATGCACCCTGCTGTACCTGCTTGGACCTAAGCCTAGTAACTACTCCTCCCGAGGTTTGCCCGTCCAATTCCTCCTCATCCTTCTGCACAAATTCCAATCTGGGATCCTGCAGATTCCCCTCTGCTACAAGGAGAGAGTTCCCCTGCGGAGGAATAGGGGCAGGTGCAGAGGGGACCAGCTGACGAGTCAAAACACGCCGTGGTCTACACCCTTCATCGAAATAACCTGGAGGGGGTTCACTCTCGGGAGAGTACCTGACTGCCATAATTTTTAAAGATTTCCACAGCTCTGCTGCTGTGTCCCAACAAAACCAGTAACATAACTGTCCCGGATGGTCTTTTTCGATCTGGCTCTTTACTCCTCTTAAGGCAGCCTGTTCGAAAGAGCCATACGAAGGCCACCTCATCTCCGAGTCGGCCAATACCGCGGTATACCCAGTCCAATTCCTTACACATAGTGTGTACAACTTCTTCCTAGACATTCCTGTCTGTACTGGGAGTTTCCCTTCGTTCCATAACTTATTTACAATCCCCAACGGACTCTCAAGAGGCACGCTAGTCCCTTGACCCATGGTGTCTGACAGGAGCCCTCCAACTGGCGTTTACCCTGCTGTCCAATACACGACCCCTCAATATTGAATTGGCTAGGAGAAATTTCCTGTGGCGCCTTGCCAATTCATATATGAGTGGTCCGACCACTGGACAGAGGTACCGCACCAGAAGGAATCCCGGACGAGCCCCCAAATTGTTAGGTAATAAAGCAAGTCCTCACTCACCTCTCCAACACCCGAGGTTGTGCGGAGTTGGAATATGGGCCCACAATTCTGTCAGAGACCAGACACAAATGCGTTGATCAACGGGCTCACACTAACCCCAAAGCTTTAGAATAAGTGTGGCCCCTTTATTAGGGGTGAGCATCAATATTTATACACAGAAGTAAACAAAGTGATTAATAAAAGATAATGGTCATGCATAATCAATCAAGATTTTACAGGAAGAGCAAGTTTAACAAGTAAATGCATAGAGATAAAAGGCTAATGGCTACTTGAGGAAGGGGGTGTCATGAGTAGTTTGCAGGTCAGTGCTTTGTTCAAAAAAAGGTTCAGAAAGGATTATGCAGAGACGGCCAGTCTGGGTGTTTTTTGGCTCCAAAGTTCACCAAAAGTTTAGACCCAACATTACCAGTTATTCCATTAGGTAAGATAGCAGAGGTCTGTTGTGAATCTAACCCTCCTGATGGATATGAATTCCATGATGGAATTTTTTTTTTCCCCAGTTTGCTTTTTTAAAAACCTAGCAAATTGCATACAGGAAAACTACATTTAAGGAACATTATGAGGGTTGCAAAGTCAGGGCCAGAATTAAAATTGCAGTTCACCCCCTTTAATTGCATGATCACATGCTATTTTTTTTCCACAGGGTCCCTGCAACATTCAGTGCACAGGATGGAACAGTACTCACTGGAGTGAGCAGCTATTCAATGTTTTGTTTTATCCTCATTGTTCAACGTTTGACTCCATGCTCTGGCACACTTTTCAAACCTTGCTCTGAAGACAGAATTAATTTCCTTATAGGCTTTTCTGTGGCCCACTACAGAACTTGTGTCCTTCACAAATATTAATTTTATCTTTACAATACCCCTGTGAGATGAGGTGTAGTATCCTCATTTTACAGATTAGGCACAGAGGCACACAAAGATTAAGGTCAAATGTCAGCTAATTTTGGGTCCTGATTTTGAGATTCCTGAGTCTTGATTTTTTTTCCAGAGTATTTTAAATAGTCAAAGCATGGCTCTCATTGACTTCAGTTGCAGAAGTGCTGAGAACTCTCAGCAGCAAATCAGACTTCAGGGTTTCAAGTTGGGTGCCCAGAAATTGAGGATCACATGATAGTTTGGTCCAAGTGACTTGCCCAGAATCACACAGAAAGTCTGTGATAGAGGCAAGGATTGAATTTTTTTCCCAAGGGAAGCCTTCATCTACCTTGACCATAAAACCATCCTTTCTCTTCCAGCAGCCTTGCTTTATTCACTACATACTTTTCAGCTTCTGCAACAAGTGAAGCAGGGATCCTACTAGACAACACCCTCCTTCATTAGTCAACCCTAATACATTCTCAGAGCATAGTCTGTCCTGTTCACTGAATGAGGAAAGGGTTTGGGGGACAAAACAGAAATGATCCTGTGCTGCCACTGGGGCATGCCTAGTTTGGAAGAGAAATTTGACCTCTTCTTACACCGACATGGGAGGGGACTTCAGGGTCATGTCAGTTCCATTTTGATACTCCTGAGGAAAGGAGCTACTTCTGTATCATACTGGGTGAGGGAGGAATGGAGAAGCTATCATGTCCTATTTCCCTTTTGTTTGTGATGCATATCTCCTTGCAGCATTAGTGCCAAACCAAGTCCGGTCCTTATGTTAAATGCCAGCAAAGGATATGATTTTTCAGAGGCAGCTCTCTTGTCCTTCAGTCATGGTTTCGGGCTGGCTGAAGAAGCAGCATTATAGGCTCAGTCAGAGGAATGTGGACTTCTGAGTGCGTCAGGGAGAGACAGGAGTAAAGGTTGAGGTAGGGAATCTAAGAAAGGGAGGTGGGAATGATATGAAAAAGGAGGCAGAAAGCTAACATCTTAATTTTAGTAGGGGCAAGATTGTATTTGGTTTTTGGCTTCTGAACCTATAATGGACTGGATTAGTAGCTGAAATAAACCAAGAGATAAACCCCTTCTTCCTGTGCACCCCACTTCTAAAATGTTATTCCTGCTATTTGAAAGAGAGTAGAGAGGGGAATTTCTTCTTAACCCTCCTCCACCCATGACATGCAAATACCCTAACTTATAGAATATATAGGACAAATAACTTGTCCTAAACTTAATTGTTGTCATAAACTGAAGTTTTGCATTTGGATCCTAGGAGGAATATAGACTGAGCTAGTTAGATTGCTACTATTATCTGGTTTTGTAGAACAGTGAGACTAAGTAAGATGCAGACTGCAGCAGATCTCAGGGAGTCTCCTTGGATCATAACTGTACAAACTACAACTGTTTTTAGAGGATAATGTTAAGAATATTTTTCCTAGAACTTGGCTAATTAAACTGTGCAATAGACATTCTCCTTGACAGCCTATAGTGTCATGCCTATTACACTGTTAAGAAAGGAAACCATGCTAAAACAATCCCTAAATACTCTTTTACCTAACTTGAGTCTGACCTAGTTTGGACTGGGTCTAGCTGGATACTTTTATATGGGTAAGAGTAAAGCAAAACTGATGGGGGAAACATGCAGCAGTAGCAATCCCCAGAGCAAAACAGTATCCTTAATTTGCCTCAACATTCTCTGTAATAACCAAGGATTTAAAGTTTGTTTAAATTGGGTTATTCAGTGCTAATGTTATGCAAGATTCCTGACCAGTGGTTTGAGCTGAGACAGTACTTGGAGCTATGATGGAATTAAAGTAATCTTGGCAACCATTATAAATAAAATAGGCCTCCTTGAGAAGTAAGACTGTGCCTATGTTTGCTGCATTCATTCATATCCTTCACTTACATAACATGCTGCTGCAGCAATTTAATACCCCAGCATCGAGGGCAACTGCTAGTTTTGAGAGTGTCATGGGCTTTTGCTTTGCCAGCTGGTTCTTGCATCTATTTCCTATAGAGTTGAAATGGTGGCAATACTGTTTTTCTCTGTATAACGTGCAGCTGTTCTCTCCCATCACCGTTTCCTTGGACTCTGATATTTTGTTCTCTCTGACAGTTCTGTTCTTGAGCTCTGATGATGTTGCAGCGCAGTACTGAATCCATCTCTCTCCATTACTCGCCAGCCTCCTAAGCTTTTCTGAGAAATCATGACTCCTTGTATGCACATGTGCATATCTTCAGTGTACTTTAGTGGAATACAGCTGTATATTGTAGTAGTTAATGTCAGTCCAGGCTATGAACTAATTCCCATGTTTCAGTCTAGTTCTCCTAATCGTTCCCCTTTTATGGAAGGAAGGGCATACAATTTTGAAGCTTTCTGTTAATTCTGTAACTCTGTGGGAGGTGAGGGTGGCAATTGTTTCTTCTGTATGTATGTCACTGGGAGGTGGGAGAACAGAAAGAAAAGTAGAGTTGGAGTAACTTTAACACCACAGTTATGAGACACAGCTAGTAGGAGTCTAAACTGCATTGCACATGATTGAAGTAGTGCTATATTTTAAGATCACACTTCTGTCTGAATTTTTTACCTGTTGATGGTGTTACAAGTAACACCTAAGCTGCTTATAACTATTATGAAATATCGGAAAGATCTTTTTTCATTTACTTTGTTCACGTGACCGCTGTTTGTGTAGTCAGTTGACTGTTTCCCCTGCATTGTCAGCCAGTCTTCCCTGTTTGTGTGGATCCTTCCCATAGCCACAGGGGAGAGAACAACATTTTAAAAATAGAGAGATCTGAATTTTAAAACCACAAAAATTAGTGCATTATCTAAACTGGCTCCTGGGCATAACTTCTAACACTAGTGGTGCTTTTAGTTTTCCTTTTGGAGCTGGTTTCTAAGTCCCTGGTTACTTACTTTGCCTGATTCAGCTCTGACAATCTGTGAGCCACAGACCCTTAATGGTGGGTTGCATACACGTTTGAACCAAGCATTTACTGTCTGAGTCACTGTCACACTGACCTGAAAATGAAGGGAATTTAATACTGTGTATTGTAACTGGTATATAATCCCACTGCCTTCTCCTGGTTTTTTGCTTCTGCACATAAGGACGTGTTGAATTCTGAAAACCTGAGTGAGGAAGGGAGTGAAAATGTCAAGAAGCAGAGACTCATGGTGGATCTGTGTTTTTCCTTTGTGTGTTTATATGCCGTGGTGGCTGGATTCTTTATGGTGTGATATTTTCCGATCACTTGTAGGAGTAGTGAGGAATCCAGTGACTAACCAGTCTGTCAAAGCTCTAGAGTGAACTGATTGATTCTTGTTGTGTGGCACACTGGCAGCAGTGGGAAGAAATAAATGCTTGCCTTTTATGTGTTGTCGTGGCGACTCTTATTTGATATTTCTTTAATTGTAGGCATCGCTTTGTCAGTCTTGTCAAATAGTGTGAAGGGAAGCAGATACAACAGAGATGTGTGTAGCCTGGTGTACTAAGGATTAGCAGGTGAATTTTTTTTCTGTGGAAGAATGATTTAAGAAAAAAAAGTGACAAAGTGGGTCCACAAAAGCTTATGCTACAGTACGTCTGTTTGTCTATAAGGTGCCATAGGCCTCCTTGCTGCTTTTTAAGTGTGTAATGTGCATAATCATGAAACCTATAGCTTTGGATCAGTGCCAAAAGAGCAAAACCATTCCAATGAATGTGTATAAAACAAAATAAATAGTGACTTGTCTTAAAGTCCCTATATATTTTAAACTAGTAGGGTTAGATAGAAATGCTGAGGATTCCATCCATCAAGTGGTGTCTATTTGTTTTTATCATTGGATCAGAAGATCTAGAACAGTAAAATCACGTTATTCTGACTACCATCCTGCTTTCCACTTTTAAATTATAATCTGATGTTAGTGGTTGCTAATATCTAAACTGACTAGATTTCAAATTTAGAAGTCCTGGTTCTAGGTCTGTGGGGACAGTGTTCGGGTGTGTCGTCCTTGCTGGGTCCTATCTTTCACCAGCCACCCCGATTCTTCAGTACCCTTCCTGCTGGCTTGAGTTTCTTTGGCACCCAGGATAAGATGACATTTTTAGCATGGATCCTATTTAGAGGACCTGTATGTTGGTCTTCTAAATCTTTGTAGTGAAAAATTTGTTTTTAGCAAACTTCTGGAAGGGTAATATTGTCAATGGAATTCAGGTAGCAAGGTCTATTTGATCTATTAAATAGGGTGTTTCTACTCTACAAAATTAAGTTGACATTACAGTCACCGCAGTAACTAACTCTGTTGTGCATGTCTACCCTACGCTCCTTGTGTTGGCAGAGCATGTTCACAGCAGCGGCACTTATATTGACACAGAGAGCAATGCGTCATGGGTAGCTATCCCACTGTGCAACTCTAGCACAGGGTTTCTTGAGAAAGTGTTTGCAAAGTTCAAAACACAGGGGAAAAGGGGGCGGGGATATCATTTTGAGATCATTGCAAGAGGCACACTTGCAGAGGATAGCATGCAGCTCCGTGTAAAAGCGACATGTCTGCGGCTCCGCCCCAGACTGACTGATCTGGACAGTGAAGTTGAAAACAGTGACCAGAGCAGTCACGATGGGCATCGTGGGACAGCTCCTGGGGCTGGTTAAGTCAACGTACTTAATGCAGTGTCTGTGCTGCCACTATGTCAACCTAGCTATGTCGACTTAAACTCTACACCTCTCACAGAGGCGGAGTTAAGTCGATGTAGCAGGCAAGTTATGTCAGTGTTGGGAAATTTGTAGTGTAGACACTGGCATTATTATGTTGACGTAAGCTGCCTTACATTGACATAACTCTGTAGCGTGTACCAGGACATAAAGTGCAAGAACGATTACCCTGAATAGCACGTGTAGATGTTTTAACACACAGTTACAATTACTTTTCTCTGTTAATTTTGTCTTTAACTTTCCACTGAGAACATGATCTCTGGTGACCAGACAGAGTGAAGGTCAGTAATGAAACTTTATTTATCAGAAAAAACTTCACATAATAGAACTTTGTATGAAAGATGCTTCACAAAATAAACTATAGCCCTAACTGCTTTTAAGTTAAATAGTCACAAACTTAAATAGCAGAGGAAGTGAAATTAAGGCCATGTCTACACTAACGAACTTACACCAGCACAGCTCTTCCAGTGCTAACAGTGAGTTTTGCAAGGGAGTTCTCCAGGTGAAGGAGGAGCAAATACAGCATCCCTGGGGTAAGTGACTGTCTGTAGTGCGTGTTTATGTTTGGGGGTTACTTGCTGTGTGCTGAGCTTGTGTTTGTCTGTTTTGGTTGTTTGAAGGACCATGTGCTGGCAGTTGGAAGCTGTGAGCCTCAAAGTAAGGTTTGAAAGCTAGAAGCCTCTGTTAATTGGCTGAGCCTTAGTCAGTGGGTGGAGCTATCAAGAAGACCATGGCTTTATAAAGCAGTGAGCAAGTCACCAGGGAGCTTTGTGACCAGGGACTGCTAACAGGGAGTTTGGAAGGGGAGTGGGAAGGGGGCAAGGTTCACTTGCTGTTCTTTAAAATCTGTAAACTAAACTACATTCAAAACTTCTTGATTTAAACAAAACCCTTTCCTTTACTAGGTAGTTGCAGGAGACAATGCACGCAGAAGCCCAGCAGCAGAGTGGGGGCTATCGAGTTTATTGCGCCGAGTTCAGAATGTGGGCGGTAGCGTATGTGTGCATTTGGTGCAAGGAGCTCCTGGCCCTCGGAGACTGCGTATGGGCTTTGGACGCCAGGTGGTGGAACTGGAGGAGCTAAGGGAGGCAGAGAGGTAGGTTGATGAGGCTTTCCGGGGCACAGTAGAATTGTCCCACTTCCGGTCAGACAGTCCCTGCACTGTTGAGGAGGATGAAAGGCCCAGGGAAGCAGAGCAGTCAACGGGAGCAGAGGGAAACGGTTCCATAGTTGGGACCCTGCTTCCAGATGGTGTTAGGGTACCCTCTTGCACTGAGGTTACCTCTCCAGGGGAGGGACCTCCAGTCACTAGGAATAGACAGGTGTTAATAATGGGAGATTCGATCATCATAAACATAGATAGCTGGGTTTGTGATGACTGGGAGAACCATATGGTGACTTGCCTGCCTGGTGCGAAGGTTGCGGATCTCTTGAGGCATCTGGATTGACTTATGTGTAGTGCTGAGGAGGAGCCAGTGGGCATCACAAACCTGGTGGACTGAGGACAATCTATGGGATGCAATCATTCTGGGGTACAAAATATATCGGAAGAACAGAACAGGTCATGTGGGGGAGTGGCACTAATATGTGAAAGAAAATGTAGAATCAAATGAATTAAAAATCTTAAGTGAATCCACATGTTCCATAGAATCTCTGTGGATAGTAATTTCATGCTCCAATAAGAATATAACATTAGGGATCTGTTATTGACCACTTGACCAGGACAGTGATAGTGATGATGAAATGCTAAGGGAAATTAGAGAGGCTATCAAAATAAAGAATTCAATAATAGTGGGGGATTTCAGTTATCCTCATGTTGGCTGGGAACATATCACCTCAGGACGAAATGCGGAGACAAAATTTCATGATACTTTAAATGACTGACTGACTGCTTCTTGGAGCAGCTGGTATGGGAACCCACAAGAGGGGGGAGAACTCTCGATTTAGTCCTGAGTGGAGCGCAGGAGCTGGTCCAAGAGGTAACTATAATAGGATCGCTTGGAAATAGTGACTATAATATAGTAACAGTTAACATCTGTATAGTGGGAAGAACATCTCAGCAGCCCAACGCTGTGGCATTTAATTTCAAAAAGGGGAACTATGCAAAAATGAGGGGGTTAGTTAAACAGAAATTAAAAGGTACAATGACTAAAGTGAAATCCCTGCAAGGTGCATGGGCACTTTTAAAAACACCATAATAGAAGCCCAACTTAAATGTATACTCCCAAATTAAGAAACACAGTAAAAGAACTAAAAAAGAGCCACCGTGGCTTAACAACCATGTAAAAAAAGCAGTGAGAGATAAAAAGGCATCTTTTAAAAAGTGGAAGTCAAATCCTAGTGAGGTAAATAGAAAGGAGCATAAACACTGCCAAATTAACTGTAAAAATGTAATAAGAAAAACCAAAGAGGAGTTTGAAGAACGAGCTAGCCAAAAACTCAAAAGGTAATAACAATGTTTAAGTACTTCAGAAGCAGGAAGCCTGCTAAACAACCAGTGGGGCCCCTGGATGATCGAGATACAAAAGGAGCAGTTAAAGATGATCAAGTCATTGCAGGGAAACTAAATGGATTCTTTGCTTCAGTCTTCATGGCTGAGGATGTTAGGGAGATTCCCAAACCTGAGCCGACTTTTGTAGGTGACAAATCTGAGGAACTGTCACAGACTGAAGTATCACTAGAGGAGGTTTTGGAATTAATTGATAAACTTAACATTAACAAGTCACCGGGACCAGATGGCATTCACCCAAGAGTTCTGAAAGAACTCAAATGTGAAGTTGCGGAACTATTAACTAATGTTTGTAACCTGTCCTTTAAATCGGCTTCTGTACCCAATGACTGGAAGATAGCTAATGTAATGCCAATATTTAAAAAGGGCTCTAGATGTGATCCTTGCAATTACAGACCGGTAAGTCTAACGTTGGTTCTGGGCAAATTAATGGAAACAATAGTAAAGAATAAAGTTGTCAGACACATGGAAGAACGTAAATTGTTGGGCAAAAGTCAGCATGGTTTCTGCAAAGGGAAATTGTGTCTTACAAATCTATTAGAGTTTTTTGATGGGGTCAACAAACATGTGGACAAGAGGGATCTAGTATACTTGAATTTCCAGAAAACCTTTGATAAGGTCCCTCACCAAAGGCTCTTGGGTAAATTAAGTTGTCATGGGATAAAAGGGAAGGTCCTTTCATGGATTGAGAACTGGTTAAAAGACAGGGAACAAAGGGTAGGAATTAATGGTAAAGTCTCAGACTGGAGAGGGATAACTAGTGGTGTTCCCCAAGGGTCAGTCCTGGGACCAATCCTGTTCAACTTATTCATAAATGATCTGGAGAAAGGCGTAAACAGTGAGGTGGCAAAGTTTGCAGACGATACTAAATTGCTCAAGATCGTTAAGACCAAAGCAGACTGTGAAGAACTTCAAAAAGATATCACAAAACTAAGTGATTGGGCAACAAAATGGGAAATGAAATTTAATGTGGATAAATGTAAAGTAATGCACATGGGAAAAATAACCACCATTATACATACAATATGATGGGTGCTAATTTAGCTACAATAATTCAGGAACTTGGAGTCGTCATGGATAGTTTTCTGAAGACGTCCAAGAAGTGTGCAGAGGCCGTCAAAAAAGCAAATAGGATGTTAGGAATCATTAAAAAGGAGATAGAAAATAAGATGGAGAATATCTTATTGCCCTTATATAAATAGATCTGTACACCTACATCTTGAATACTGTGGTCTCATCTCAAAAAAGATATACTGGCATTAGAAAAGGTTCAGAGAAGGGCAACTAAAATGATTAGGGGGTTGGAATGGGTCCCATATGAGGGGAGATTAAAGCGGCTAGGACTTTTCAGCTTGGAAAAGAGGAGACTAAAGGGGGATATGATAGAGGTTTATACAATCATGAGTGATGTGGAGAAAGTAGATAAGGAAAAGTTATTTACTTATTCCCATAATGTAAGAACTAGGGGGTCACCAAATGAAATTAATAGGCAGCAGTTTAAAGCAAATAAAAGGAAGTTCTTCTTCACACAGCGCACAGTCAGCTCGTGGAACTCTTTGCCTGAGGAGGTTGTGAAGGCTAGGACTATAACATGGTTTGAGAGAGAACTGGATGAATTCATGGAGGTTAAGTCCATTAATGGCTATTAGCCAGGATGGGTAAGGAATGGTGTCCCTAGCCTCTGTTTGTCAGAGGGTGGAGATGGATGGCAGGAGAGAGATCACTTGATTATTACCTGTCACTCCCTTTGGGGCACCTGGCTTTGGCCACTGTTGGTAGACAGGATATCGGGCTAGATGGACTTTTGGTCTGACCCAGTATAGCTGTTCTTATGGTCTTATGATGCAGCTGCACCGCTATGAAATCACTCATGTAGCTGTTCTGTGCCAACAGGAGCGTGCTCTCCCATTGACATAATAAAACCAGCTAAATGAGTGGTGGTAGCTATGTCGGCGTGAGAAGCTCTGCCACCGAGATAGCACTGTGCACATGAGCTCTTATGCTGGCCAAACTTATGTCATTTTTGTTTTTGTTTTTTGTGTTTTTTCACACCCCTGAGTGACCTAAGTGGTAGTGTAGACATGGCCTAAAAGATATGAGCAAGGGAATTTTTAAGATGAGACTTTTAAAATAAGAGACTTCATGTGGTGGGGAAATCCAAAGAAGTGGTTTTATATTGTGGAGAAGCAGAGAAGACAATTGTAACAATAGTTGCCTGGTTGTGTGAAGGACAACAAGAAGGCCACTAAGCTAGTGGGGAGTTGATGGAGGCTGGAGTCTGTCTATGGTGAGTCTTATCGAATCTATCTGGCAGTTTTGAGTTGGCTCCTGAAAGAAGTGAGAAACTGGTGATGTTTTGAGGATGAAGGTTAGTAAGATGGCAGAGAGCAGCATTTTGCAAATGTTGACGTCCAGAGCTGGGACTTAGAGGAATTCATAGGAGTCGGTCAAAAAGTAGCCCCACTTTAACTCTGCAGTTCTAATGCATCCATTACTGTAATGTGAGGGACCAGAGTCAGTTATTGTATTGACTCTTATTCAGATACTTTTAATAAATGCTGTTATAAAATATCAATTAGGATATGTTCTGAAGCAGTTGTAATTGAGAGAAGTTGAAGTATAGTGATTTCTAGTAGCCCAGGAAGCCTTCAAAGAGGCTGAGTAGCAATCACATCAAAGTCCAAAAAGCAATTTGCCTTTAAGCACAAGTAGATCTGGTGACTGTATACAAGGGTTCAAAAGAAGCATCTGGAAGGTAAGTCTGTACTTTCCAGGCCAATGCTGACGGAGGGAAAAAGCAGATGAACATGTACAAATGTCAGTCTAAATGGAAGCAAAGTGTGATACTTCAGTCTCTGATGGTCCTTTCTTTGCCAGTCTAGTTTTTAACACTGTTTGTGTACTAGAGCAAACAAGATCAGACAAAGATCTTGTAATCGCATATAGAGAATAGAACCCGGAAGGCCTTTTGGTGGTTAGCCTATGTGCACGTAGGCTGTAATAGAGCTGTTTCCCTTGCTAATGTGCTTAAAGGATACTTTTTTTTTTTTTTTTAAAGAAACTTCTTTCAGGTGTGAGAGCCTATTCCAGGGGTCGGCAGCCTTTCAGAAGTGGTTTGCTGAGTCTTCATTTATTCACTCTAATTTAAGGTTTTGCGTGCCAGTAATATGTTTTAATGTTTTTAGGTCTCTTTCTATAACTCTGTAATATATAACCAAACTATTGTTGTATATAAAGTAAATAAGGATTTTAAAATGTTTAAGAAGCTTCATTTAAAAGTAAATTAAAATACAGAGCCCCCAGGACCGGTGGCCAGGACCCAGGCAGTGTAAGTGCCACCGAAAATCGGCACGTGTGCCATGGGTTGCATACCCCTGGCCTATTCTGTCTTATCTAGGTTTTTACACTGTGCTCATTACCATAGTATTTGAGCACCTTCCAGTAGTGCATTAAATAAGGGGTTGGTTGTTCTCTCATCCTCTCCCCAGAGGGAGAAGTGTATGCAGTGGCTTGTTTTGGTAGGGGGGTTGTTGGTTGTTAAATATACCTTTTGCTATGTGTTTATATTAGAGAAGGCTGGTCAAAGGAGTGCACCTTCCACTTGGAGCAGAAAGTAGTGACATTTGTGGCAGTCTTTCTCTCCCAGGGAAGTTCAAGCCACAGTCTCAAACCACCCTCAGGGAAGGTTCTGTCTCCTGCACAGACTAGCTTTGCCCCTATTGTTGAGAGTTTGTTGTGTCATAGGAATGAAGATTCCCACTCTAAGCCATTGAATACTCTTTGCCATGATATACTCGATCAATAACCAGCCTTCTTACTGTGAGTGAAACACTGCTTCACTTTGTCCCCACACTGTAGTAGACATGGTTCTCAGGAGATCCAGAGTTGACTCCCCTGCCTTTCCGCCCCCCCCCCCCCCCCCCGGCTGGTATGGTGTGGCACATTTAGGGGATACTACTGCTCTTTGTTATGAGAAAGCCGGATAAACTGTGCCCTGGAGGCTTAGGCAGCTTAGTCCAATGTTGTGACTTTTCAAAGGGACACCATTTTTAAGTGGATAAAGACCCGCCTGCAAACTTCTGCAGAATAGGTGTAAAACTCTTGGGAGGAATCACAGAGGCATATTGTTGAGAGGAGAATAATCTTGGCACAAAGCATTCTGAAGAAGGATGAAGTAAGTGCGCTGTAGTGTGTGTGTCGGACAAGATTAGAAAGGACAGAAACATGCTTATGCAATATGGAAAGATGAGATCTTGCCAGCTTCCTCATTTGACCCTTGTGATTTTAGTGCCAGTTTTGGAGTATTTTTTTTTTTCAGAGTGATCATCATCAAGATGATCCTACTGACTTTCCCCACTGTGCTGCATGTGTTCCCTTTTAGCTTCTCAAATTACATCCCTTGCTGGATGGCTGAGGTCAGTTTATGACTTTTGAATCACCCAGGCATGTAGACTTTATAGGTTTTGTATTCAGAGTTTGTAAATTAACTGTCCCTTCCTGTTTTTGTTGGAAGAGCTAAAGGGCTGATGCTATTGTTTTTATTAAGCTGCCCAATCATTCCATGTTTGAAATAAATAAATAAAAATAGCAGAAATAGAAGGGGAACCAGAAGTGGGCAACAAAAATAAGCGGCCTGGAATATTTCCATTAAATGAGAAATTAAAAAGATTGAGACTCTTGTGGTTAGAAAGAAGGCTGACAGGATGTGATAAAGATATATGAAATAATATAAACGGTGCACAGAAGATGAATTGAGGGCTCCTATTTATCTTTTCTCATAGCATAAGAACAAAGGGACATCAGTGACACATGAAGGCAAATTAAAAAGTGTTGAAAAGAAATATTTTACACAGTTATTTGTATTACTGCAGTGCCTAGGAGCCCTTGTTATGGACCAGGATCCCATTGTGCTAGGTGGTGTACAAACAGAACAACAAAAGTCCCTGCTCCAAGGAGCTTACTCTGTGGAATTAAATGCTAGAAATCTGTGGTCTGTTATGTATATAGTATATTTCAGTTATAGGTAAGTGACCTATGGAATGCAATGCCAGAAATCACTCAGACTGGGAGTTTAGTAGGATATAAAGGATTAGACAATATATACAGGGATAATGAGACCCTCCACACTTACATGTAACGGGGAAAAATAAGGAATAGAACCCTCTTACAGTTTGGGGCATTAACCAACCACTAACTGACTGGGGTTAGGAAGGAACATCCTTTATGGGCAGATTATAGGGATTTTGTTTTAGGTACTTTATATAGCCCCATCCCTGTAGTATCTCAGCATCCGTAATCTTTGTAGTTATCCTCGCCCAGCACCTCTGAGGTGGCGAAGTGCTATGTATCCCCATTTTACAGATGGTGAACTGAGGCACAGAGAGACTAAGTGACTTGTCTGTGGTCACACAAGAAGCCAGTGGCAGAGAAGGGGATTGAATTTAGGTCTCCCAGGTCTGAGGCTTGCACCTTAACTCCCTGTTCAGTCCATCTTCTCTTCTAGTCCATTCTGTGAATCATCTTGTACTGGCCACTGGAGACAGAATGCCAGCTTGGTCTGATCTGCGGTGGCAGTTTCCCTGTTCTGATATAATATAGTACTGTTGCTGGATATTGTTATACCTATGCATCCCTTAGCTAAGTAAACTCAGGGTTTGGTAAGGAAGGAGACAAATAGTCTTGTGCTGTGAGTATAGGTGTCCGGAGTTCTTCCAGCTCTGAGACGCTCTGTGTTCTTGGGCCATTCATTCACCCCCTCTGTACCTTTTCCTTGTATGTAAAATGAAAAATAATACCTGCCTATACAAGAGGGCTCTTAAGGTGAATGAATGTTTGTAAAGCACTTTATTGATGAAAAGCAGATGTTAATGGGAGCAGTGTCAATTTACTCAAGCATGAAAACTATTGTAAACCTCTGATAGCTCTGAAGTTCCAGTTTCATTGCTGTGGTAATTTTTCTGATGCTACTTTAAAATGGAACCAGTTTATTTGAGGCAGCTTAGATCTGAAAATGAAATTTCCTATGTAATAAACTTCTTTGCTCAACTGATTTAAGATTTATTGTGGGTTTCACGGGCTGCCTGACTACAGCAGGATGGTGCCTGTACATTGACCACAGGAGGCTTATGGGTTTGGAAGTTAGTTATTTGGTTACCACAATGTAGATTCTGGTGAGTAACCATAAATACCAGGAACATACTGTACTTTCCTTTTCATTTAGTGGGCATTCTTACTTGACTAATTTTTAATATGAATAAGTTGAAATGTCTTTCTGGCTTCTCTGCAGCAAGTGTTAGCTTTAGATGACCATAAATGAATCATTGGGCATCCTGAGCATGTGAATTTGCTGCTAAGAGCTATTGCAGTCTTTCTCAAGGGCTGATCTGTGGACCGGCGCTGGTCCCTGAGGTCTCCCTGACACAGTTTAGGAAGACAGCAATCCTGTCCCTATATCAAAAAAGTTGAGAAACACTGAACGGTGTGGCTCCTAGATGGTGATACATTTCTCTTCTCTGTTTTCTCTCTCTTCCCTTCTGTCTAAAACTCATTAAGTAGCTTGCTGCCAAAGCATTGGTTCAGAAATGATCAGATCTGGTTTATGTCCTGTTGCATGGACAAATATAACAAGGCTGTATGGTTTAAGAACTTGCATGGGGAAGACTTGAGATGCTAATCTTAGCTGGGTCACTGTGATATTGTACAAATCGTATTACCTCATGCTTCAGCTAATATAAATGCAAAACTGAGCAGAAAGCAGAAATCTCCTTTCAAACCAGGTGCTGCATCTGAGCTGAGCTTTCTGGGAAAAACAGATCTGAGACAAATACATGTTACTTCTTCCCGTAGTCTATGGGAGCAGATGGAACAAAGATAGTACTGGCAGAAGGCATTCGCTCGTTCAGTCTCCAGTCTTTCTAGAGAACCCTTCCCTGCTCACCTTAGTGTGGGTTTATTATATTCTAAAGCAGTTTACTATCCATGCCACAAAATACATTAAAGGCCACTTCTCAGCAAGGACAGCAAAACAGGACACTTTGTTTTAGGCAGTCACTTTGACATTAAGAGCCGAAAAAGTTAGAGTGAATGCGTTTTGAAATACCACAATTAAAACTTCATATTTGACAACCACCACTGCCCTCCCTGTCCCCTTTAAAATAAAAAATAAAAAAAATCCCAGATGCATTCTACTTTAGTTAATTTTGACCTAGTGTTCTAGATGTGAAAGACTTCATATTGCATTCCCAGCCCCCTGAGTCATCCACTCTCCCTATGTCTTTAATCAATTTTTAAAAGATATTCAAGCAGAGAAAAATCAATGTTCTAAGTGGAACACATTTCAGATATGTGAGATGGAGAAAGCAAGAGCAGAAAAGCATTAAAATGGTTACTTTTCAAACAGTTATCCTGTAATGCAGAGTGAAAATTGCATTAATCATAGTAACAATCTTGGCTACCTGTTTTTCCTTGAAGCTCTTATCACTCAGGCATCCTTTGTTTGTTTTCCTTTTGAGAAATGCATTGAAATTGTCAAATATCCACCTCTGCAAGAGAATGCTGAATGGTGAAATTGTATCTAATAGTGCTACTCTTATCCTCTTAAATCAGACAAAACCAAGTTCGCTAATTTAAATTTATAAAATGTAAGCTTATTTAGTCTCAGGTTGTAAGATTTTTCAGGGCAGTCTTTTTATTTTTTGTACAGTACCTGCTACGATGGATCCCTGATCAATGTCAGGGGACCCGGGCCACCACAATAATAAAATCTGTAATGCTTCCAGTGTCTGAGTCTTAAATGCATGTACTGCCTCTTTAAAGAAAGGGGCATGGGAGACTTATCCTAATTTTTTTCAAGGGATACTAGCAATCAGGACTGAAGTGCATTGGCAGAGCTGTGGGGAGCCCAGCTCTAGAATAGCGGGTGACGGGTGTCATGTCTTTCAGGGCATGGACTGAGATCCATCGCCAGAATTTTGGAGGTGTTCCAGGATAGCATGGGATGTTGCCATTCAGGAATTATTTAAACTGGTAGGGCTGTATCAGGTAGCATGAATAGACCAGCCAGCTCCAGCTAGAGCCATGTGCTAAAGGCACTTTCATTCCCTTCTTGTGATCATGAACATGAGGGGGTGGGAGGAAATGCAGCAGACTGCTGTGACCAGAAGCATATATATAATTAGATATCATTTGCTCTGGGCTTCTGAAAAGTTAGTTAATGCCGGAATACAGAAATCTCTCCACACCTGACTAGCAAGAGGTGTTCATGTATGGAAACTGGAAACTACTTTTTATATCAGAGGGTAGCCGTGTTAGTCTGGATCTGTAAAAGCAGCAAAGAATCCTATGGCACCTTATAGACTAACAGACATTTTGGAGCATGAGCTTTCGAGGGTGAATACCCACTTTGTCGGATGCACGTAGTGGAAATTTCCAGGGGCAGGTGTGTGTGTGTGTGTGTGTGTGTGTGTGTATATATATGCAAGCCAGAGATAACGAGGTTAGTTCAATCAGGGAGGATGAGGCCCTGTTCTAGAAGTTGAGGTGTGAAAACGAAGGGAGGAGAAATTGAGCTGGTGGTGTCAAATTTGCAGATGAACATTTTATAGACTCTGATAGAATGTTGCATGTGATGGCAGCACAAGTAGAACTAAGGTCACCTTTCCCCAGTTTCCCCCTTTTCCTCTGTCTTTTAATTGTGGTCTATTCAGAAGGCCAAATGGGAACAATGCTTGTGAGCAGCACAGTCTGGGTTTGTTTTTTTCCCCATGCAGTCGCTGTATTTCACCCTACTTAACTTTTAACTTAGAAAATGAGCTGCCTAAGCTGGCCTGTGCAAAGCACAGATGGGATCAGTGGGTGTTTCATGGACCAGTTGCATCAATTTACCTCTTTTGATGATTTATACTTATTTTGTTGTGTCTTAACTGCACCTTAAATTAAGAATCTGTCTACTCATGTTTTGCTTACACACCGCTCTTTGCTGGTTTTAATCTGCAGAAATGTAGAAGCTGTTAAGGGCATGGAGGGACCTGAAATAATTGTAACCCCTGCTTGAAGGGAGGGGTTGCAGTTTAGGAGATTTGTTCAGTACCTGATTTAATGCTAGTGTTTGTTTCCCCTTTTTCTCTCAATTCTCTTCATCTTTCCCTTTGTCCTTCATCCCTTATCTCCCCCCCCCCCAAGCTTTTTGGGACAGGGAGACTCATTATATGTTGGTACGCTTCTCAGCACAAAGGGGCCCCAATCTGATTGGGGCTACCTACATTACTATAACACAAATAATTTCTGCTGTCTTTCCTTGCCTGATATCCTCTTAAAGCTAGCAGAGGGGAGCTGAACTGTTCTTTCCCTCGAAGGTGCATCCAGTACAATGAACTTGCACTTCATCTAGAGCTGACAGTTGAAATTTTGTTACCCGGGGACACCCTGTCAGCCTTCTGCTCCACTGTGACCCAGGGTTATTTGGGTACCTTGCTTTTTTCCACTCTGGGTCTAGCCTGCTAGATCGTTGCCCCCAGGCTAATCCTGTTGATTAAAGCAAATATCAGTATTTTCATGGTGCCTCATCTCTAGAAACGTCTGGACCTGAGTTTGTAGATAAGCTGTGCAGCTTGTTAGCTGTGAAAGGACAATTTCAACTTCTAGTGCTCCAGCTTTACCACAAGTGACTGCTGATATGCCCTTGAACTTTGTGCCAAATTGCATGTAGTGGTTTTGTGGTGTGGACTCAGTTATAAGGAGAAAGCTGAAATGACTAAACTTGTTTAAGGTGATAGCAACATCTAAACTCTACATCACCTGACATATAGCTATCCAAAGGTTTTAGAACTCCTTAGTTATCTGTAAAGACTTCTTTGCTTCAGGCCTACTGAGTAGGGGCATCTGAAGTTCATTCTTAATGTTAGGGTTTTTTTTTCTCTGAGTTCCTGTCAAGCTTATGCTACATATAAATGGAATTTAAGGCAGCATTTGACATCCTTCCAAGCAGAAATTTGTCCTCAGAACAGAGTGGTAGCGGCAGTACAAGCTTCCCTCACACTATCTCAACCTCAGCATGGTGAACCTAGTGGGACAGCGGAGTTCATTTCCAGGCCCAGTTAGTCTTCAGTCTCTCCAAGGCTACTAACAAGTGTGCCAATTAATGGTACTTGAGGTCTTACTATGTGAATGCGTCATTGAGACCTGGACCTAAATCATTTGACATGTTTACTGTTCAGTCATCAAATGGTAGCCACTTTGACTTGCTACGAACCTGAGCTGAAGTGGAACTGGCAGAGAAAAAACTTTTTATAAAGAGTCCATATCACCAGGCCACTGAACAATCAACTTTTTTCCCTACTTCCAAAGTTCTTTACCTAACTAGATTATCCTCCAACCTTTTGATCATTAATAATCTTAACAATTGTTTTGTTGTAGGTAAGGTCCAAAGGTATTAATGGCTCTTACAGTAGCTACTGTTCTGCAGTCCTCCTGAAAGAGCAGCCATCCGGGATTCTTCCATCTCTGGGTAATCTGTGTGCAGGTACAAATGTAGCTTGATGTAAATACATTTTTAATGAGAAGAGAACTCTGCACTAGAATCAGGTGGGATTCTATGGGGGCGGGGGTTAAGTGGGGGCGGGGGATCTCATTTTCTGCCACTTGTAGTGTATTTTGTATTCCCATTAAAACAGTTGCCATGGTTGCCAGAACATATTACCCAATAGAATCTTTTCAGATGCACAAAATGCTGCCAGACAGAACTGACATCAATTATGAGGCGTCCATTTTTGTGTGCAGCTCTGCCTTCAGTGTAGCTAAAATTTTATTAAACAAACTGGGAAGGGTAAAGGGAATATTTCATTTGGAGCTGGGACAGCACTGAATTTCCAGGATACTAGGGAGCACTTGGCTTGCTACATTTTACTCGCTCTCACTGACTTAGCTTGATATCACAGAAACCACACTTCATTTCTCTTCTCCCCTCCTGTTCCTTTCCTTTTATTTTGGAACTCATAAAAGTCTGAGCAAGACAAATTACAGTATAAGGCAGAGATGCTTGGAAAGAGAATCACGTTGTGACTTGCCAAGGAAATCAGCCTTTGCCAGTGTCCTGAAATGACCAGCTTCCTCTGACAAAGACACATCGAAAGGATGCCTGTTTCCAAAACTATTGCAGGGTTAGATGCATTTGGGCTGTGGAATTAGAGGTAAAGTGTACACTCCTGTGATAGTCATGTAGCAGGATTTCACAAGCTTTGGCACATAGAATTCTTTCCCTAAACTGAGAGAAAGTACTTGGCCCTCCCCTAATGGAAATATTTTATTTAAGGAACAATTTGGTGTTTGGATGGGAGGCATGTATCTTTAGGGTGTATTTTGTAGTATTGTGAACCAAGAGTACACTACATGATTTTCGTTCTTCATGGGTTGTTTCCACTTTGTACTCTCAGAACCATTTTGGGGGTTATGTTGGTACACAATAGTGAGTAGTCAATTTTGGGTTTGATGAGGCCTGAGTACAAAGAGAGTTTATCTGGGTTTAATTGAGTTTCGCTGGCAGTTGTCTGAGCCTTCTCATGGAGGCAGGAAGCACTGGCTTAGATAAGGAATATGCAACTCTTATGGACTTCAACCCCAAGAGACATGGGGAAAAGAAAGCCAGCTAAAGTTCTATCACTGATTATTTAAACAGGAGGTATGAAGGTCTATGATACAATGTTTATCTACCAACATTAGAACGATGAAATTCAGAACAGATGAACAGGAAATATAAAATGTAAAATTAGAGCCGAATCAGGTACTACATATTTCAATCCTTTCAGTTGGCACTTGTCCCATCTGATGACTTGGGCAAGATGATGCTCTTTGCATTTTTTTAAAATCAATTTTATTAGTTGGGAACTGAGAGACTTCAGGAAAAATTGTGTGAGGATGCCAGCCTCTCATGTAGGCAGTTATATTGGTGCTATATAGACCATTCCACCTCATTACTTTCAGCAGGATGGATTAAGGAATTAAAAAGGAAAATCTGCCTCTCCCTGTAGGTTTGGCAACTTCAGTCTTTGGCCTTCTCTCTGTGGATGTGGGCATCAGAGGAATATTTTGAAGAGATTTATGGTTTCATTACAGCAGTGTCTGCAGCTTTGATCTTGTCTATGATGGTGTCAGCATCCACTATAAACCCCCTAGCTTTAGAAGTTTGCTTATGACTGAGTTACAATCTCCCTAGACTGAAGGTTTGTTTTTGTTTTTGTTTTTTAAAAAAAGGAGGAATTGAGCTTTTCTTGCCACTAAAAAACTACTTCGAGAGGTCACTCTAGCTATATGGAAGCTAGACAGCCACCTAGTGCAACAGTTTTCTGGGCAAAACAAAATTTCCAATAAGTTAAGTGTACTGGGGAGAACATTTTGTTTCAGAAAGTGGAGGAAGTAATTGGGGGGACAGCTGTTTTAGACTTGATTCTGACCAACAGGGAGGAATTGGGGGTGATCTGAAGATGGAAGGCAGTTTGGATGAAAGTGATCATGAAATGATGTCATAGTTCTAAGGAAAGGAAGGAGAGAGAGCAGCAGAATAAGGCAAACTCTCCCAATTCAAGGAAAGAATAGTAAGAGGCCAATAATGGCTCCATTAGAAGCTCTTTAATGACCTGAAAATCAAAAAGGAATCCTACAAAAAGTGGAAACATGGACACATTGCTAAGGAAGGGTACAAAAGAATAGCGCAAACATGTAGGGACAAAATCAGAAAGGCTAAGGCACAAAATGAGTTACATCTAGCAAGGGATGTAAAATGTAGTAAGTAGTAGTTTAAATATACTAGGAGCATGACAAAGGAAAGTGTAGATCCTCTGCTTAGCAGGGAAGGAGAGCTGATAACTGATGACATCAAGAAGGCTGAAGTGTTTAATGCCTGTTTTGTTTTAATCTTCTGTTAAAAAGGATGACGGTGACCAGTTACTCCTCACAATTAATATTAACAATAAGAGGGAAGAAATGCAAGCCAAAATAAGGAGAGAACAGGTTAAAGAGTATTTTAAAAAGTTAGAGGTATTCAAATCAGCAAGGCCTGATGAAATTCATTCTGGGGTACTTAAAGAAACCAGCTGAACCAATCTTGGAACCGTTAGAAATTCTCTTTAAGAATTTATGGAGGATGGGTGAAGTACCACAGGACTGGAGAAGGGCAAACATAGCACCTATCTTTAAAAAGGGGGAACAAAGAGGACTCAAGGAATTATAGATCCATCAGCCTACCTTTGATGCCTGGGAAGGTGCTGGAACCAATCAGTTTGTAAGAACCTAGAGCAGTGTGTCTCAACCTTTTTGATACCAGGGATTGGCTTGCTGCCTTCTTAAACTGTGTCAAGGAGAGCTCAGGGAACAACACCGGTCCATTGACTGGTTATTTAGAAACAGTGACTTAGAGCAGTGTTTCCCAAACTTACAACAGTTGTGTACCCCTTTTGAGACATTTGTCTTACTGGCCTACCCCTTCTCCGGGGAAGATAATTTGGGGGGGGGGACGGGGACGGGAGCCACATTTTTATAACACACTCCTAATTAGTTTCATTCTGGATTAAATGAATGTTAGAAATAAATACAAAATTATATCACATACAGTTGAAACAAAACTTTTAGTAGACATAATAGTTACTAGAAATAATTGAAATAATAGAAGCGAATCAACAGTCTGGCAGAACAGTGTGTGTGTGTGTGTATATATATATATATATAAAAATACAGTGAATTTGTATCATTCTGAAATTAAAATATGCTGGTTTAGTTCGGTTAGTGAAGAAAGCACTAGTTTTAATACTTACGATTTTGATATTGAAAAATTTTCAGTACAAACTAAACTATTCAGCGTGAGGGATGGTGGAACTGCTTTTGACCAGATACTATCGTGGGGATATCTGGCTTGATGTTTGTGATCTTAAGGTGAAGATGGGGCTCCACGTCAATAAGACAATTTTGTTTTTTGTTTTGATGCCAACCTGCGCAAAGAATCCAATCTCGCGCAAATACGAGGTGGGAAAAGGCAGAATATACTGGACAGCTTTGTCTGGATATTCAGCGCTAACCCCCAACCAAAATGACATCAGTGTATTTTGCTCAAACTTTGTTTTCAGGAAGCTATCTGAAGCATAGAGGTTATTTGGCAATGTTTGAACATTGATGATAAAAGGGTTCCTTATCCATTCAAAGGTGCCGTCCGGTTCAGGGAAATACTTATGAAGATCTTTCTGCAAGCTTTCCAAATACTGCTTCATGGTTTGCAACACATCACTATCAAGTTCGTTTGTCGAGCTTATTACTACGTCATGAAGAGATGGAAAGAAATCCAGTTCACGACGACTAAGACGTTTATGCCACAGTTTCAATTTTGCGACCATGGTGCTCACTTTGTCTTGAACATGGAATTATGGATATGAGTTTCCCTTACAAGGATAGATTGAGGTTATTTAAATGAGCAAAGGGGGAGGGCTAGATCAGTGGTTTGAGCATTGGCTTGCTAAACCCAGGATTGTGAGTTCAGTCCTTGAGGGGGCCACTTCGGGATCTTGGGCAAAATCAGTTCTTGATCCTGCTAGTGAAGGCAGGGGGCTGGACTCAGTGACCTTTCAGGGCCCCTTCCAGTTCTATGAGATAGGTATAGCTCCATATATTATTATTTTATATTATATAATCATCTGCAATATATGCTAGTTTGCATAGCCATTTCCAGTCGTGTATACAGTCTCACAGGTTAAAGGTTTCATCTAAAAAAAATTGCAGTTTTTCTCACAGCTCAGAGGTGATTAAGAACTTTTCCACACAAAAGCCACTGCACTTCAATGTGAAATAGGAGTTATGTGTAATCACTGCCCATCCCATCACAAAGCTGAGAAAACAGCCAGGCGTTGAGAGGATGGCCTTTCACAAAATTGATTATTATTTTCACAGCTTCATCCAGTACTTGCTTTAGATCTGCCTGAATGTTCTGGGTGGCGTGTGCTCCCTGTGAATGCAACAATGAGTCGATTTTGCTTCTGGTGCAACAGCTTGAATACGTCCAACAGCACCTTTCTTTGAACCAATCATGGCACTGGCACCACCCGTGCTTATTCCAACACAATGACTCCAATTCAAGTCATTGTTTTTGATAACGTCATCAATAACTTTAAAAATAGCTTCTCCAGTTGTATGTGTTGGCATAGGTTGGCAGAACAAAATATCATCGTGGACTTCATTATTCAGCTTGTATCTGACAAACAACAAAAGATTAGCTAAATTCACAGTATCAGTGGATTCATCCACTTGCAGTGCATAGTAGCTGCTTTACGTTTTTGGCCATATCTGTGATTCTACGATCAACAGGGTTGTTTGAAAGGGGGACACAATCTATAGCTTTGCTAACCTTATCTCCAGTCATCACTTGCACCATTACTTTGGCTGCAGGTTTTACTAATGTCTCGCCTATCACTTCAACAGCTCTGGACTTTGCAAATAAGTACGCCACACTGTATGAAGCTTCCAAAGCTTTCATATTTTCACCTCCCATCACATGGCGAATTGTCTTCTGGGATTTTTGGAGATCTTTGCGCCTATGTTCAAAGAATTCTACAGGTTTTCCGTTGTATTCTTTGTATGCTATCAAAATGGCATTTTAGGTTGGATGGTTTCATACTTTCATTTGTGAGATTCTCGTAACAAATCACACATAGTGGAACAGGCTCCACCTCATCGCCAGTCCACGAAAATCCCAGTTTAAGATATTCTTCAACATATTTGTGGGCTTTTTTCATTTTCTTTGCAGCCGATACATTCAATAAACTTTCAGATGGTTCACACGGTTCACTAATTTTGTTGTCACAGTGGTCTGATGTAGCCATATCACTGCATTGTTAGACATAATTATCACTAACGTTCGTATTTCCTTCATAATTTTCTTTTGTACGTTTCAAACTTCCCATTTTTAGCCAGCGATCCATTGTAAATGGGTTTAACAAAAACAGAAGTTTTGTATATTAATACACACCAAGTATGTACTTGCTATGATCTTTAGATTACTACGAGTAGTTATTTACTTATCTTTTATCCGTCAATGTGACTTCTGCACATGCCACAAAGGGAAGTGTATTGCCCGAGCCGCAGTAACACACACGCGTGGTTTGTGTTGGCTCTGCTGTGCTATTAGATGTTACTGAATGCATTATCATATTAGTTACATGTAAACCTGTGTGTATTTCTACTGTACAAGTGTACACCATTCTTATATTAAATTTTAGTGAATTGTTTGCTGCTGCTAAAAAAAAAACCTATGATAAAGTAAAATAAAAGTTTTGCAACCTTCTCAGATCTCAAGATGCTATTGCAGGTAACTGAATACAATAAAATGAGAACTTATTCTTTTAAAGAAGTGCATGACCATGACCAAATATGAATTCTAATTAGGAATAGCAAGTAAGGGCTGTCTACATTAGTCTCTCGTGAACTGATCTTTCCCTTCTAGCTGGAAGTGCATAGAATTAACCATGCTATTAGCAAGGTTTTGTGAAATACTTATTAGAATGATTAAGCGCCAAGCGCACAAGTGTCCCAGTACTAATACTTTACTGAACCACTGCTGAGATTTTCTGTCACTCTTAGTGTCCCTTGTTAGAAAATTCAGCATACAGAATCCTTTAGGTAATAAGCCTTCAAGATTTTTGGTACAGTCATTCTGACTGTAAAGTTAAGCTTTCAAAGAGTCGTCAGTAAGCAGAAAGTGATGTTTTAAAAAAATCTCTTCAGCAGAAGACACTGAGGAAGACATGACTAATTTGCACCCAACTGTGTATTTCATCATCCCTTGCTATCAGCACAAACCTAATACTGAAGAGAAGAGGCTGCAGGGGAGAGCTGGATAGAAGAAACAGTACCATATGTAGTTGGAGGATAGAGTGGGGCCTCACGTTACCGAATGTTAGTCTGACGTGATGTGTGTATAATGTCTCATAAAAAAAAAGTTTAGAAAGAAATGCAAGGTCATAGAATTGTATAAGACCTGGCAAAAGACAGTATTTATTGTTTAAATAGGGATTTGTGCTTCAAAATGGAAAATATAAGCACAAAATCCTCAAACTATATTCTTTCTTAATCATCAGATTAAGTATGGTCTATTATGTATGTAAATATTGATTATATTTGCTAAGGTCCTGATTCTTTAAGATTAAGACATAATTTTGGGCCAAATCATCCACTTGCTTGCAAACTGCCACTGACTGCATAAGAAATTACTCATGTGTAGCTCAACAGAGAATTTGGCTCTGAAAATATATACATGCTTAGCCCATGAGTCCAAGCAGTCAATCTATTTTGTAGCCCTGTACTTAGGCCCTTTTAAAAGAATGGATTTTTGACTATAACAATCTACCACGGTAGAAAGTTTTCTGTAAACTGCGGGGCTCTAGCTACTGTCCTTCATAATTTAGTCTGTAAGAAGTGCACCCATTGAGTTGTGAAGAATAGCAAATGTGTACTTAAAGGTCCGAGATTGCTCAATACAATCTGCCTCCCTAGAAAAATATTTCAGTGTGCCACCCTCCACAACACACACACACGACTTTGTCCTGGCCATGCCTCCATTATGATGGTGGACACAGACATATGGCGCTGCCATCCTAGGCAGCTGCTCAGATTTTACAGAACCATACAAATGTAAGGCTGGAAGGGACTTTGCAAAGACCAACCTCCTGCACTAAGGCTGGACCAAGTAAAACTAGACAGTCCTTTACAGGTGTTCAGCCAACCTGTTCTTAAAAACCTCCAGTATTGAGGAAGCCTCAACCTCCTTAGAAGCCTATTTCAGCACTTAACTATCCTTATAGCAAGAGAATTTGTGCCATTAAACTACTGGGATACTGTTGCAATTCTACCTCTTAATGTTAGTTGAAGAATGTGATCTCAATTGTGAACATGTTTTACATCAAATCTGTAACTAGAATAACCATATTCTTCACAATTGATTTCTGTGGCAAGACTTTAGCAGCAGCCATCCTGAGCCCCAAGTCCTAAAATCTAGCATGATACAACAGTCAGTCTTGTGAAGTTGGTGAGATTTTTGTTGTTGAAGTGCAGAGCTACAAAATAATTTGTAATCCAGACTCAGAATAGGGAGTACTGTTTGCCATGACATTATGGTATTGTAGTAGATCGTTTCACACGGATACTTTGTAATGTCCTGACACTATCACAATACAAAATTGTGGTCCTCTATTTGATGCTCTCCTTTTCCACCCACTTAAGTTCTTATTCCTCCATTCCTACCTTTTATAGGAGAAGGACAACACAACTTGCATCCGACGAAATGGGTATTCACCCACGAAAGCGCATGCTCCAAAACGTCTGTTAGTCTATAAGGTGCCACAGGACTCTTTGCTGCTTTTATAGGAGAAGTTACATTGTGAAAATCATTTGGGAAAGACTTACAGATTTGGTTTGTTGGACCAGTTCAGATAATTTTTTGATCACAGACTCCAGGCCAATTATTGGAGAACTTCAGTCCCTGTGAACAAATATATGGGACTGTCTTGCATCTCCAATTAACTCTTGGCAATGAGTGTTGTCCATAAATACCTGGCAAAGTAAATGGTTATATATTTCTGGTGTTGTGGCTGTGTTGGTCCCAGGATATTACAGAGACATGGTGGGTGAGGTAATATCTTTTATTGGACCAAGTTGTGTTGGTGAAAGAGACAAGCTTCAGGTCTGGGAATGATACTCAGAGTATCACAGCTAAATACAAGGTGGAACAGATGGTTTAGCATACGTGGTGAACACACATTGAAGATTCAGCACAGAATCTGCTGTGCGAGCCTTGCCTTTGGCAGACTGTCTCGCCAGGCGTTCAACAATCACAACATCAGAACACACATTAGACTTTTAGTTTATAAAGTGGTGGTAATCCCAGCTCTCCTCTGAGGCTGTGAGACTTGGTTTACACCTGAAAAACCTGGAATGCCAGAACCAGCACTTTCTTCGGAAGATCCTCAACATAAGGTGGAAGGATCACCGCACTAATGTCAGTGTCCTCACAGAGGCCAACATCTTCAGTATTGAGGCCCTGATTATCTGAGGTGGAGTGGGCATTTTGTGCACATGCCTGATGTATGTTTACCAAAACAATTGCAGTATGCCCAACTATCCAAAGGAGAAAGGAAACGGGGGAGGCCAAAAAACGTTTTAAAGACATTCTCAAGATAAACATCAAGAGATGTGGCATCGACATCACGCTGGGAGACAGTAGCCCAGGATAGAGATAACTGGTGAAGACATGTCAGAGAAGAGACTTCCTTTTTTTTTTGAGGAAAATTGCGTTGTCCTGGTTGCAGGAAAATACCAGAAAAGAGAGGATGATTGTGTCACAGCAATCGTGGCCCAATCCTAACTTTCAGTACTGCTTGCAATGTCTGCCAATGAGCCTGCAGCTCAAGGATTGGACCTCTGACACCACAGGACCCATAAAAAATAAAACCTGTGAAAGAGATCATCCTCAGCCTTGAGGGATTGCCCCCGATCACACATTGTAAAAGAGCAAGGTGAAGTGGCCCCTTCTCATCGCTATAGTCATAGGACAAAAAAATGGAGTGAGTGGATTACAGATTGTTGTAATAAGCCATAAATCTAGTATCTTTATTAAGACCACGATTTATAGTGTCTAGCAAAGCTATTAATTTAATCTCCCAGGCTCATCTTTTGAAGGTTTCCTATGAGGATAAGGACTGAGAGGTTAGATATGAAGTGATTGTTCTGTGAAAAGTGTTTGTCCACGGATGATATTGTTTTTAGGGATGTCAAGCGATTAAAAAAATTAATTGCAATTAATCAGTTTTAATTGCACTGTTAAAACAATAATAGAATACCATTTATTTAAATATTTTTGGTAGTTTTTTTTATATTTTCAGATACGGACTTGGGGCTCCAGCCCCACTCAGAGTGCAGGGCTCCCTCCCAGCTCACATATGCGCTTAATGTGTTCTAAAAAATTAATACATAAATTTTGTTTTCAGTTAATCACAGGTGTGATTAACTGAAAACCCTGGTGTTTTGACTTTTATAATTTTTCTGTGCGAGTTCATTCGAGAGTATAGTGATTGTTTGGTTTCATCCACATACTTCTTGGGGCATTTAGTGCATTAGATGAGCTACATTGCATGTTGTGATAGGGATGTATAGGACCCAGGGATCTTGAAAGGTCTGTTGCGTAGGTGGTATACGTTTGCAGGTTTTGATTGTATGTGAGACTGAGATAGTAAAGTGTAATGAAAAGCTAGTACCATCCCATTAAACAAGAATGCCATCTGTCTTGTTGACATCTGACAGGCTTCCAGGAAAAATCAAATAATTTAGTTACTGTCAATTGCTCCTGTCCCTTGGAATGAAGAACTTGTATCTTCATATTCATTTCCTGTCGTGACCTCCTTCAGTCACCTTGACTCCGAAATTAATTGGAACGCTGAAAATAAAACTGAAATTGCAATCTACAAACACCTCTGCAGCCCAAGGCCAGGCTTCAGTCTTCCCTCTCCCTGTGAGGACGACATGAGTTGCCAAATCTTGCTTGTTCATCCATTCCTTGGATCCAAGGATTCTGGTTTTAACTGGGTTTAATCCAAATTTTTTGCAATTAAAATCTGATTTCACATTTCTTAGCATTGATCTTTTTAAATGTGTCTCTGGGGAAGAGTGGGGTGACTTCAGTGCATATTACTTAATAAATCTTCATGAGGCGCTAACAGCCTCTCATACAAATACCTAGAATTCAAAAGCCAGGGTGTAAATTAATATAAAACGTAATGGGCACTTGAAGGATTTTTCATCCCGTGATCTCAAAATGCTTTAAAATGCATTTATACGCCTCATCCTGGAGTGGTGACTTGTTTACAGTCAGCAGAAGTGAGGATTTGAACCCTGTTCAGTGTTGATAAACGGAAAGTACTGCACATTGGAAAACATAATCTCAACTATACCTATAAAATGATGAGGTCTAAATGAACTTGTACCACTCAAGAAAGGGATCTTGGAGTCATGGTGGATAGTTCTCTGAAAATGTCCACTCAATGTGCAGGGGCAGTCAAAAAAGCGAACAGAATGTTGGGAATCTTTAAGAAAGGGATAGATAATAAGACAGAAAATATCATATTGCTTCTGTATAAATCCATGGTATGTCCACACCTTGAATACTGCATGCAGATGTGGTTGCCCCGTCTCAAAAAACATATATTGGAAAAGGTTTAGAAAAGGGCAACAAAAATGACTATGGGTATGGAATGGCTGCCATATGAAGAGAGGTTAATAAGATTGGGACTTTTCAGCTTGGAAAAGAGATGACTAAGGGGGGGTATGATCGAGGTCTATAAAATCATGACTGGTATGGAGAAAGTAAATAAAGGAAGTGTTACTCCTTCTCATAACACATGAACTGGGGATCATCAAATGAAATTAATAGGCATCAGGTTTAAAACAAACAAAAGGAAGTATTTTTTCACACAAGGCACAGTCAACCTGTGGAACTTCTTGCCAGAGGATGTTGTGAAGGCCAAGATTATAACAGGGTTCAAAAAAGAACTAGATAAGTTCATGGAAGATAGGTCCATCAGTGGCTATTAGTCAGGATGGCCAGGAATGGTGTCCCTAGCTTCTGTTTGCCAGAAGCTCCGACTGGGCAACAGGATGGATCACTTGATGATTTTCCTGTTCTGTTCATTCCCTTGGGGGCACCTGGCATTGGCCACTGTCGGAAGACAGGACACCACAATCCTAGCATATTCCCCAACAGGTTGCCTTCCACACCTTCCCAAGTGCCAACAATTGAATATTAAATTTTGGGCAGTGTAAAATTGAATTTAATAGCACATTAAATAACACACAGAATTCTATACTGATAGTACTATACACTTTCAGTAGAGTTGATTTAAAAAAATTGAAATTTTGATTAAAAATAAATGTTTGAAAAGTTTTCCAAAAATGTTCTTTTTCTGATCAGCTATAAAGCTGGTCAAAAAACTTTTAAAATTCAAAATTTCAACCACTTTCTTCATAAAAATTTCTATGAAAACAGGACCTAATTTTCACAAAGAAATTGAGCCATTTTCCAAACAGCTCTAATTTTCATGTTTAAATCAATAAAACTAGTTTTTGTTTTTAAATTTGAGGGTCTATCCACACTTGAAAGTTAAATCAGATTAACGTAGGGAGTGAATTGAAGTACAGTAGCTACTCCTGAGTGTGTCCAGAATAGTTAATCTGGAATAACTTTGTGTAGACAAGCCCTGAGTGAAGCAGCTTCAGAATATGCAGTGGCCTGGAGTATTATAGAATTTAGTTCTGGCTACAGAATTTAGGGCAACCTTACTATGAATATGAGCATAGGTGTTCCAAAAGTGGATTGACAGTCATACCACAAGATACCAGTTGGCATTTCTTTAATATAAATCAGGTGCTGGTTTCATTTGCAGTTGGTATTCAGAATCCTGTTTTTCTTGAAATTATGACATACTCCATTGTTGGAAGGAGCTTTGCAGTTTAAGTTTTACTTATTAGGAAGATGGCTTTCTGAAATACCCAATCAGCTCTGAGGAAGCAAGGAAAAGGGAAGCGAAGGATAAGGCTGGGGAAGGAGATGGCTAAATGGAACAGAAAAATGTAAATTGTGGGTGGAGTCAGAGTACAAAAGGGAATTTGGTGCTATTACAGTTTATTGTCAGTTTATGACAATGTAAACAACTAATATATCTAATCTTCCCTTAGTTATCAAATAATGTTATACCTGTTGTGCAATAGAAAAGTTATGTCATGTTTAAGTATAAAGGTGACACTGTTATTTAAATAAAATTGTAATGATCTATGCTGCTAAGATATTTGATTATTAAAAAAAGTTTCCTTCTCTAGTGCCTTCTATAGAAAATTGACAGTCTCCCTCCCAACCATGAGATAGATATTATCTCCTTGTCTACAGATTGATGAATTTAAATATTTTGTTAAACATACCCAAGATCAGATAGGAGACTTGTTGCAGAACTGTAAGTAGAATTTGTTCCCTGACTTAGACTTGTGACCCTGATACTTTAACTCTTAGACCAGTGGTTTTCAACCTGTGTGGTCCGTGGTGGGAGTCTGCAGACTAAGATTTCCAAAGAGGTCTGCACCTCCATTTGAGCATTTTTAGGCGTCAACAAATGAAAAAAGATTGAAAATCACTGTATTAGATCCTCCTCCTCTCCACTTAGCCCTGTTAGCTCTTTATAACCAAGTACAGTACAAGTTCTAATCATCAGAACAAGCTTGAAAAGTATTTAAAAAAAATCTAATGGTCTTTGCACCTATTTACTTTTCACCATGAAACTAGACTGGTTGTAGTTAGTTCACTCCCACATTCTGCACTAGCACAAAGCTGTTGGGTTTAAACACATTCTGTCCAGGGAATATTTAAATTAAAATTGTTTGCAGGAAATTAGAAAAAATCACAACCTTAACAGCCCCTTTTAAAATACAATCTAAGTAGGGGGCCTGGCCTAAATTGATAGTGAGACACTCGTTTTTACTTTGTTTTTTAAACTATTGACTATTACACTCAGAGTACAAGAAAATAATCATTAAATAGAGCACTATTCCCTCAGTCATTGACTTCTGTAATTTTTGTCTGAAAGTCAGTGCTCTTAGATTCTTTGGTTTCCATTTCCTTTGTGGCCAGGCTGTTGTTTCATCTGTTTATCCAAGGATCAATTAGATTTCCCCAGCGTGAAGGCTGAAAACCCTTGGTCAGAGGAAAAGGCCTTTTATGGTGCAGTTGATGCATTTTGTAATATGGTGCTGACAATCTCTCTCCTTCTTGTGACTTTTGATAAGTGCCTCATCTCTTATTAGTGTGGTGCTTGTTTTATTTGCTTCTCTGGGAATACAGTACTGCATTTCCACATTGCTTCTTTCCATTTCCTTTAGTTTTCATCATTACAGAAACTCCAGAAAAGGCCACAGATGATTTATTGGAGGATGGAAGTATGAGTTTGGAAAAGAATATGTGGATCTGGAATTGTGGGTTTCTGCACAACTGCCTGCTTTCTTCTTGGAGATGAATTTATTTGCACTGGATTGGATTTTAATGTTGAATGTATTGATGTTTAACTGAAAATTGACATTTTCATCTGTTCATGTTGCAACAGTTGCTGTTCTCTGCTCCTTTGCTGCATGGTGGATTTTGCTTCAAGACCGAGATATTTGTGAGCAGGTTAATGATACTAATTGTTGGGAAACCCAATAGTGACTTTACTTGCATACTTGGCCTGTTAACTGAGCTCACAGGCTGATCATGAGTCCTGCACGTGCTCCTGTTTTTTTCTAAGCCACTTGGGACAGTATGGGTTGGCTGGTTGTGGTGTAATCCTTTTCAGAAGTTCAGCTATGATGCCAATTTTAAAGGTGCTCTGGTGGGCTGATACTGTGCACAGTTTCAGTAGAGTATGGGAGAAGTTTAAGTCCAACATCTTGTTGCTTAGCAACTAAAATCCTGGCTTCAACATCTGGGGATATGTGTCGTTTTAGCAGTTTCTAATTGTGTTTGTGGCCTGAACACTGCAGTGCAATGCAATCCATGTACATAAGTGCAGTGCTGTTAACAAGATAGATCTGGTGGCACTGAGTTCCCCCCTTGATGGATTGGGGTAAGAACCTAGAGAGATGACTCTAAATTGTGGATTGCGGCTGCTTCGTTCATATGTTAATTAAAAAACCAAAATACTTGGCGGAAGAAGAGGGATATGGTTGTTTACAGATGGAATGAAGCTGCCTTCAGAATTGTACTATTTTAAAAGGTGTTACGTGAGCATCCTGTCATGCAGCAGTGAGGCGGTAATCCTTCTCAATATGGCTCTGAGATCTCGCATGGAATAGTCCATTAAAATGTGAGCATCTTCATCTCAGAAAGATATAAATCTATTTTGAGGAATCTCAGAAAAGAGAACAAATGAGGGAGCAGGAGGGGCTAATTTGTAAGGGAACACTAAATAAGTTAAATGTGAATATTGGCTAGATGATGACTCAGAAGGGAACACAACTGGCCGTATAAGATGTAAACACCAAGGAGGGAGAGAACTTGTTTGGAGAGAATCTGTTGCAAAAAAAGCAAACATGATCTGGGATGCATTAACAGGTGTGTTGTAAACAAGACACGAGAAGTCATTCTTCCACTTTACTCTGCGCTGGTTAGGCCTCAACTGGAGTATTGTGTCCAGTTCTGGGCACCGCATTTCAAGAAAGATGTGGAGAAATTGGAGAGGGTCCAGAGAAGAGCAACAAGAATGATGAAAGGTCTTGAGAACATGACCTATGAAGGAAGGCTGAAGGAATTGGGTTTGTTTAGTTTGGAAAAGAGAAGACTGAGAGGGGACATGATAGCAGTTTTCAGGTATCTAAAAGGGTGTCATCAGGAGGAGGGAGAAAACTTGTTCACCTTAGCCTCCAATGATAGAACAAGAAGCAATGGGCTTAAACTGCAGCAAGGGAGGTTTAGGTTGGACATTAGGAAAACGTTCCTAACTGTCAGGGTAGTTAAACACTGGAATAGATTGCCTAGGGAAGTTGTGGAATCTCCATCTCTGGAGATATTTAAGAGTAGTTTAGATAAATGTCTATTAGGGATGGTCTAGACAGTATTTGGTCCTGCCATGATGGCAGGGGACTGGACTCGATGACCTCTCGAGGTCCCTTCCAGTCCTAGAGTCTATGAGGAGAGGATCTACTAGTAATGGGATGAATATCTCGGCTTTGTAGCGGTGAATAACCTCCTGACTGTGAGAGTTATTGCACTGTGGACTAAGTCTCCCAAAGGAAGTGGGAGAGAGACCTATTGGTTTCAGCACCTAAATACAGAAGACAAATCACTAGAAAATGTGTCATCAAGGAGGTGGGCTAGGTGACACTTACAATATACTCCCCATTATCCATATAGCATGGGGGACATGGATTTTATTTGGATAATTGGGAGTTCAGTTAATTGAGACGGGGGGCAGAAGCCATTCAGCTGCAGGCTTGTCGTCGTCATCCTCACAGTCCTGGCTGGGGGTCTCTACTCTGCTCCAGTCACTCACCGCTGTGGCAGTGGGGCTGCAGAGTGTGCCCTGTGCTGCTGTAGGGCCAGTGGCACCCGATCCCTGTAAATGCAAAGTGTGGGGCAGAGCAAAGACTCCTGGTCAGGATTCTGCTCTGTCCTGCCAAAACCGCAGACTTCTCTGTGCTTTGCGCCTACAGGGATCAGGTTTCACCAGCCCTGCAGCAGTGCAGGGATCCCTCTGCAGCTTCGCTGTCGTGGGCCTGCTCACTCCTGCGACAATGGGGTTGAGAAGGCTCCCTGTGCTGCCCCAGGAGCCATTCAGCAACAGGGTGGCCTCCTACATGGCCGGGGGCTCCTCCACCTCCTCTTTGCTGTCCTGTTTGGGGGTCTCTGCTCTATTATCCAAACGGTCACATTATCCGAACCCCTGCCTTGTCACCCACCATAAAATACAAGGAAGAAATTTGGATAATAGGGTTTTGTATCAACAGGAGTACGCTGTGTATCTTTTTATGACCTTATTTTCTTCATCTGCTATACCTGTTGGTCAGATCAGAAATTGCATTTGTAGCTACCAAACTGCATCTTCTGGCACCATAATCCCAGGCAAAGTTGCTATTCTTGACCAGCTGCTACTGCTGAGGAGGAGGAAGTCTGGCTTTGAGATTTGGAAAATGAATATACTCTTTGGACTGGCTTCCAGTGCTGGACAAAGCTTTGCCGAGCTTGCTTGGTGGCAGCATTTCACAGATTTTTACAAACAGCAGTCTGAAAGATAATTTTCAGATTTGGATTTTGATCCAGGAAACAGCAGAGTGAGCAGTTAATATCTTCAGAGTGCCAGCAAAGCTCTGGTGAAACAGGTGTGTGTGTGTGACTTGTTTGGTGCTTTGTAGAGATAAAGTTGTTTGCAGTGCTGTTGTAGCCATGTTGGTCCCAGGATATTAGAGAGAGAAGCTTTTGTGTAAGCTTGAAAGCTTGTCTCTTTCGCTAACAGAAGTTGGTCCAATAAAAGAGATAAAAAGGACATTTTTCTTTGTCATTATTTGCCATTAAGTTGCCAGATGACGACAGCCATGGCAGGTGGGAATGTGGGTGGAAAAGAAGGAAATAATGCTACTCTTGGAAAATAGTCCCTTTTGTGTATTTCTTGTAGTTTATTTATTTAATTGAATGTTAGAGAGCTGGGAGCTGATAATACTGAAGAGAAGAGCAGTGGTGAAAAACAAGTCAAAAGTGCATTTTAAGGGTGGATTTGGAGGAGGAGACTGTGACTGAATGGTACCCTGAAAATATAGCCATACCTAATGGACATCAGTATAACAGACTAAGCTATGGTAACAAGGTTTATTTTCTTGCAACCTTACGGAGATTTCTGGGCCCAGACACACTTAAAATGCTTTGAGAGTCTCAGATAAATTACTGTATAAATGTAGTCTTGCTAATTTTTCTGCTAGTCATAAAGGATTGTTAACACCAATTTGTGTTGCTTCCAATATAATACTAATAGTAAATATTTGTA
Organism: Gopherus evgoodei; assembly: GCF_007399415.2. Lineage (NCBI taxonomy): Eukaryota > Metazoa > Chordata > Testudines > Testudinidae > Gopherus > Gopherus evgoodei. Next base: position 363,605,223 of record NC_044322.1, on the reverse strand, counting down.
TAATGGTAGCTTCTAAGGGCCCAGGCTGGAATGTTGGCCTTAATTGTGCTTTGTACTATTTAGGCACAAAAAAGAAACTGTCCCTGCTCTTAAGGGCTTACAGTGCCAATCCCTCAAGTAACCCAGGGTTTTCAGCACTTAGCAAACAGTTATGGAAACACCTTTAATATTGGACTTTCGTTAATATGGGTTGAATTAAGTGTCTGTGTCGTATAGTGAATTGGTGTGAATATTGCCATGCAGTTAACTATTGCTGTCTGGTTTCTTTCAAAACTGAGACCATCTCGTCATATTCGTCCTCCATCTAAGTTGCGTATCTGTTCCCTCCCCCATCAGCCCCCTGTTTCTGGGCTTCTATGGTGTTGACCCTTATATTGGCCCCCCTACCCAGACCCGTTCTGATATGTATCCATCTTTCAAGTCTCTTCTGGAAACATGTCCATAGGCCCTATTCTTCTTTGAGTTATTGTCCCTATGGATGTTCCAGATCAGGATGTGCGTGCACCTGAGCACTCTTGATTGGAGATTTTTGTCACCAGTGTCCATGGGTCTGTGCCCATGCCCTATTTATCTGTGCTCTGGTGTGAGGGATTATAGGGAGGGGCAGACCTGCCACTGCTTCAGTTCATTCTCAGTTGTCTGTGGCTTGAGACAGAGCATTGCAGTACCTGCTAGCTGAGTGTGCTTGCTTGCTGACTTTTTTTTTCTTATTTGCTTTTGTTTTTGTTTGTTTCATTTCATTTTCTTCTTTAATGTAGCACAGCTTTGTTTTTGGGGGTGTTCCTACTCCTTATTTTCACCTGGTCAGTGCCTATGTTCCACTCAGCCCCTCTCCATCTGTGGCCTTTCCTCGTGGGTTATGTCAAAGACCCTGGGCTTCAAACCCTGCTGGACCAGCCACAGGCATTCCACCTGCCTCAGACAGTCCCACATCCCTTCCAAAGGTGAGGGCTGCTCCAGTTTCAAATGCAAAGCCAGAAAGCTGAGAGAGGATAGATTGAAACTCGCTTCTTATGGAGTGTTTCTTGAGACCTGTAAAGTCAAAGCTCATGCGCCCCCCACCCCAAACAAACAAAAGAAAAACGTGTATTGGCCTCAACTGCTCAGCATGCTCTGGTGACTGCACAAGCCTTGGTTCCAGTAAGCAAAGACCCAGGAGTCCTTCAGGATGTACAGTGACCCTGGAATAAAAGACCTGTGGTACAGCTGTGACTGATCCCCCCTCACAGGGTCCCAGAGCTCAGGCTGGAGCCTGATCCCAAAAGTCTACAAATTGATGCCTTGCCCATCAGTAACTGTTGTCGCCGCCTGTACAATGTGGCAAACATCACCGACCATACCACCTTCTTGTAAGTGGGCTGATAAAAAGCATGATATTCCTGCCAAAAGTTTGGAGTATCTTTTTTTCCCACCCCTCTCCTAAGTCTATTGTTGATGGTTCTGTCAACAAAAGAAATAGATGGAATCAATCTAGAACAACCCCTTCTGACAAGGAGTTTTAAGTGCCTGGACCTTCCTGGCTGCAAAAGCTATTCCTCAGCCCCTCTGCAGTTCAAAGTTGCCAACTATCAGGCCTTGATGGCAAAATGCGACTTTACAAATTGCTCCAAATTTTCTCATTCTTTGGAATATCTGCCACAAGACCAGAGGGAGCAGTTTCAGGCTTTTAGAGATGGTTCTGATAGGCTGTTCCATCCAGTTCAGCTTCACCCCACCCCCATCCTCCTTTCCCGTTTCTTTTCAGGGACCCTTCTCATGAGTGTCTCAGACAGGAGGTACAATCTGTCTTACCCCAAAGGGTGATCAAACCCATTTCCACTGCACTTTGCGGGGAAAGGGTTCTATTTGAGGTACTTCCTGGTTTCCAAGAAAAGAGGATGGTGGAGACTGATTCAGGACCTCAGACTTGGAACGTCTTTGCTCTCTCTCAGCAGTTCAGAATGGTAACCCTGGCAGAGACAATTCTCTCTTGGTTAGTCTCCCTTGACCTCCAGGATGCATACTTCCATATAACACACCCTTTCTATGGCATTTCCTATGATTTGTCATGGGCAAGGACCACTACCAATACTATTTCATATCCTTCGGCCTTTCAGCTGCCCTAAGGATCTTTACAAAACTGCACTCGCCCATCACAGCATATCTTTGTCTGATGGGAATAATAGTTTTTCCTCAGCTGAGTGACTGGCTCCTCAAGGGTTGTCCCTTTCTTGAGATGCAGTCAACTATCAAGGCCCTATCCCTCTGCCCGCCTGCTCAACCAGTATATTTCACCAGAGCCATGCTGAACGCCACTGCAGCCAGAATATAGCTGCCCATGACAAGTTCGCTACAATGTCCAGCTTCATTTCCATGCTGTAACAGAGACCACAAATCACAGGGTGTTTTCTCAATTGTGAGCCTTTTGGCAGCGTGTATGTTCATAACACCCCTAACACGACTACATTTCTGATGTCTTCAAGCCTGGCTCAAGTCTCTCTACATGCCCAACAAACAGTTCAAGTGAGGGTCAATACCTCAGAGACCTCAAATCCCTCAGCGAGGGAAAGGATCCTCTAAAGGTTGGTGGACAAGTCCATTCTCACGTCTTATCCCCACAAAGATCATCGTGACGCATGCTTCTTTGCTAGACTGGGGTGCCTGTTCCCAGGTCTTCACAGTCCAAGGAAAATAGACTCCCCAGGGGAGATTTCCTCATATCAACATTCTCAAACTCAGAGCAATCAGATAGGTTTGCCCCTTACTTCCTGTCCAACATCAAGAGCCATTCTTGATGTGTAATGCTGGATAACAGGGCTGCAATGTATTATGTAACTCGCCAAGGAGGAGCAAGATCCCAGTCCTTTTGCACAAAGTACATAAAATTAGGGAATTGGTGTATATCCCACCACATAGAGATCTTAGTAGTTTATCTACCAGGGCTACAGAATGCCTATAGTAGACTCCCTGAGCAGGCATTTTCATCAAGACACAAGTGAGAGCTGACATTTGTCTATATTTTAGCAAATTTTTCTCTGATTTGAGGCTTTTGCTTGTGGGGAGGGCCTGGTCAGAACTAATTAGAGGCACCCTCTGTACCCCTTGACCTTGCATCCTGCTGTGCACTGAGCCCCCTTCACCTCCCAGTGCTGCTTCTCAAAGTCTTGAACAAGTTGAAATGAGAGATTGGTGTCCATCCTGGCCAAGGTAGGTATAGTTCCCAGATTTTCTCTCTCTATCTCTACAGCCGCTTTTTTGCCTTCATCCAACAGTGGACCTTCTGACCCAGGAATCTGACACCATGACCCACCCCAGCCTCTGGTTGCTTCATCTTAAGGCTTGGCTCCTCAGCGGCTCTCTGGCATAGAACAGGATTTCTCTCCCGAGGTTCAAGCAGTACTGCTGAGTAGTAGAAAACTCACCACAAGGATAACAACTGCAGAAGTGGAAGCATTTCCGTGCGGTGTGCCCAATGATCAATACTTCCTCTTGAGCTTCTCCTCATGCACGTTCTTGATTACCTGCTAAATTTAAAAACTGTATGGGTTTATGGCTGAGCTCAGTTAAGGTTCATCTGGTTGCCGTCACAGTCCTTGTTCTCAGCCCCGCCCAGTTGAGGGGTTTTCAGCCTTCACTCACCCAATCATTGCAAGATTTATTAATGGTCTGTTTAACATTTTTCCTCCTGTCACACATCTTACTCCATTGTGGGACCTCAACTTAATGCTCAGTGCCTTGGAAAAACCCTGTTTATAACAATGGAAAGCTGTTTCTTCTTCATTTGTCTTTTAAGATCTCATTCCTCATAGTTATCACCTTGGCTAGAAGGGTACAGGAACTAGGAGCTCATATGGCTGATTGACAATAAGGTGACATTAATCCCATCTTCACTTTCTATCTAAAGTTTCATCAGAATTTCACATTAATCAGGACATTAATTTACTGATCTTTTTTCCTAAGCCTCACTCCTTGAGAGAGGGAGCCAGTTTCCACACGCTGGCTGTAAAAAGAAGCTTTGTCTTTTATCTCAATAGGACTAAGTCTTTCAGGACTTCTCCCAGACTCTTTTTCCCTCACAGAATGAAAGGGCACCCGATTTCTACCCAAAGACTGTCAAAGTGGGTTTCTTTGGGATGTGTCTTGACCTGTTACGAAGTTTCGGGGGTGCATCCTCCACCTAGTGTGAGTGCCCATTCCACAGGGCTTAGTCTGCTTCTATGGTCTTACTGAAGAATATATTCATCTCAGACGTTTGCAAAACCACCGTTGGTGCACACATTTTCCCAACACCATGCTCTTGCGGATGCTTCTAGAGCTGACACGGCCTTTGGTGTGACTGTTGTACAGTCTGCAGTGAATCCACTTCCTCAGCACTCTCCTCGGTAATTGAGGTAATGCTCGGAAATCTCCTGACATGCAGCACCCATAGGGCAGTATTTCAAAGGAGACATACTGTATACACAAGTATATAGCACAATGGGGTTGCTACCATAGTACAAATAATACATTACCGCTTCAATGGTTTGTGTTGTCACTGCTCCCCTTTCCTTACAAATTGTCTGTTTAAACTGTGCAAGTATGGGAATTCTGCATAGATCTCCTAAAGTGCCTCTTGCAATGTTGGCATTGTACAAAAATGATAATTCACTGCTCTTGCCCAGCCTATTATTGAACAGTCCTTGTAGATGAATTTTTTGCTGTCCCTTTTCACAGCTGAGCCCTACATAGAGAGGAACCGAGTCACTAATAGAGGTGGGCAGGAAATGGCTTTCCTATTCTATGAAAACTTCCAAGACTTCAAAATATCTTGTTCCTCATCAGACGAAAAATTTCAGAATTTTTCAATGAAAACGGAGATGTACCCAGTTAGCCACCCCTCTCCCCCACAATAGCCAATAATCCAGCAATTTGGCCACTCATGTGAAAGACCCAGTTTCAAGTCCTATATCAGCCACAGTAGGGACTTGAACCACTGGACAGTTGGCTATTTTGTGTCCATGCATCTGTGTGTGTGTGTGTGTGTGTTCTACCCTGGACCTAAGGAAACCATTTTTCAGACTGGTACCTTCCTGCTGAAAGTTTTGGTTTCATAAAATCAGCATTTTCTGATGGAAAAATTATTTTGAGACATTCCAACCAGCTCTAATCACAAAGGCCTTGTCCATACTAGCAAGGGTTTTATGATATAGCTATATGGGTACACCTTCCTAGTGGGGACACAGCTTATACCAGCAAAAGACCTTTTTTACTGGTATAACTGTGTCTACATTAATGCTTTTGCTAGCGTAGGGATGTTTAGGGGTGAGGAGTTTTTGGTCCATTCTCTCCGCGTCTCCCCTCCCCCCCCAACATAACTATGCCAACAAAATTTATAAGCATAGATCAGGCCTCACTCTCTGATCTGACTGTGTGTATGGGAAGTTATCGGGACAATTTTTAGTGCCCCCATCTTTCAGAGCTTGGCCAACTGTCTTGCCAGCCAGCATTTGTATTGTTCTAATTATAAGGTACATTATTGCACAAGTCTCATGTGCTGCTGCTTGTTTTAATAAGTAGTTTCAAGTAAAATGTTTTTCCTCTTGCTCTACTTTTATGGTTTTTCTCAGCTGCTAATTTCTCTGATATGTTGTTGGCCTTGGCAACTGCCAGCTATTTTGCTGCATCCATAAATAAAATTATCACTTTAAAATGCAAATTGTTGGTTTTAAAGCATATTTGTGTGGCTTTAAGCTGGATTTAAAGGAGCCAGATCAATATTGCTGGGGACTGAATCCTCTGTTCCCCCACAGAGCAGATACGAGTGAGCAGCTACACCTCAAGCTTCCCCTGTACTGTCCTATTAATATGCCTCAACACTGTTCCATAAGGACCATCTCTAAGGGCTTGTCTGCATGAGAAAGTTTTATACTGGCATAAGGCAGGATGGGAATTTAGATTATTATAGTAAAATCAGTGTAACTTTCTGTGTATTCACCCACGAAAGCTTATACTCCAATACATTTGTTAGGCCTGGTCTACACTACGCGTTTATACCAATTTTAGCAGCGTTAAACCGATTTAACGCTGCACCCGTCCACACAACAAGGCCCTTTATATCGATATAAAAGGCTCTTTAAACCGGTTTCTGTACTCCTCCCCGATGAGAGGAGTAGCGCTAAAATTGGTAATACCATATCGGATTAGGGTTAGTGTGGCCGCAAATGGACGGTATTGGCCTCCGGGCGGTATCCCACAGTGCACCACTGTGACCGCTCTGGAAAGCAATCTGAACTTTGATGCACTGGCCAGGTAAACAGGAAAAGGCCCGTGAACTTTTGAATTGCATTTCCTGTTTGTCCAGTGTGGAGCTCTGATCAGCACGGGTGGTGATGCAGTCCCAAAGCCAAAAAGAGCTCCAGCATGGATCGTACGGGAGATTCTGGATCTCATCGCTGTATGGGGAGACAAATCTGTTCTATCAGAGCTCCATTACAGAAGACAAAATGCCAAAGCATTTGAAAAAAATCTCCAGGGTATGATACAGAGTCCACAGCACAGTGCTGTGTGACAAGCGTAACAGAAAGCCAAAGAATCAAATGGACACTCATGGAGGAAGGGAGGGGGGACTGAGGACTCCAGCTATCCCACAGTACCCGCAGTCTCCGAAAAGCATTTGCATTCTTGGCTGAGCTCCCAATGCCTGTAGGGTCAAACACATTGTCCGGGGTGGTTCAGGGTATATCTCGTCAATTTACTCCCCCTTCTCCCCCCATGAAAGAAAAAGTGAAAAAAATCGTTTCTTGACTTCTTTCAATGTCACTGTATGTCTACTGCATGCTGCTTGTAGACACGGTGCTAGGGCAATGAACAGCAGCATCCTCTCCCCTCCCTTCCCCGGTGGTAGACGGTACAGTGCAGTAGGACTGGTAGCCGTCCTCGTCGTCGTCCTGTGAGTGCTTCTGGCTGGCCTCAGGTGAGGTCGGCCGGGGGCGCCTGGGTAAAAATAGGAATGACTCCTGGTTATTCCAGGCAGATGGTACAGAACGGCTAGTAACCGTCCTCATCATAGCAACTGGGGGCTGAACTCCATCAGCCCTGCCCCTTTCATGTCTAAAGAAAAGATTCTGTACTGCCTGGACTATCATAGCAGCTGGAGGCTGCCTCCCCCTCATTTTATCTCGCTAAAAAGTCAGTGTTTCTTATTCCTGCATTCTTTATTACTTCATCACACAAATGGGGGGACCCTGCAACGGTGGCCCAGAAGGGTTGGGGGAGGAGGGAAGCAACGGGTGGGGTTGTTGCAGGGACACCCCCTAGAATGGCATGCAGCTCATCATTTCTGTGGGATCTGACACGGAGCAGCTGTGCTCTCTGGTACACTGGTTCTCTAGTACACTTGCCCCATATTCTAGGCAGGACTGACTCTATTTTTAGATACAACATAAAGGAGGGAATGACCGGGGGGGTCGTTCCCATTTTTGTCTTTGTGCCCCCAGCCGACCTCAGCAAAGGTCAACCAGGAGCACCCATGACAGCAGCAGATGGTACAGAATGACTGATAACCGTCATCTCATCGCCAATTTACAATGGCACAGCAGACGGGACAGAACAACTGGTAACCATCTCTGCTACCTTCAAAGGCAAATGAATGCTGCTGTGTAGCGCTGCAGTACCGCCTCTGTCAGCGGCATCCAGTACATATACGGTAACAGTGACAAAAGGCAAAACGGGCTCCATGGTTTCCATGCTATGGCGTCTTCCAGTGCAATCCAGGGAAAAAGGGCGCGAAATGATTGTCTGCCATTGCTTTCATGCAGGAAGGAATGAGTGACATTTACCCAGAATCACTCGCGACACTGTTTTTGCACCATCATGCATTGGGATCTCAACCCAGAATTCCAATGGGCGGGGGCGACTGCGGGAACTATGGGATAGCTACCCACAGTGCAATGCTCCAGAAATCGACGCTAGCCTCGGTACATGGATGCACACCACCGAATTATTGTGCTTTGTGTGGCCACGTGCACTCAACTTTATACAATCTGTTTTACAAAACCGGTTTACGTAAAATCGGAATAATCCTGTAGTGTAGACATACCCTTAGTCTATAAGGTGCCACAGAAGTCTTTGTTGCTTTGTGCAGACATTCTTCTTCTGGCATGATTGCCTGTACTGATTCAGCTTATGTTGCTATGGAAGCAGCTTAAACTAAGGGCAGGTCTACACTTAAAATGCTGCATTGGCACCGCAGTAGTGCTTAAGTGAAGATGCTCCTACACCAATGGGAGAGCGTCTCTTGTCAGTGTGGTTAATCCACCTCTGTGAGAGACAGTAGCTATGTGACAGGAGAAACTCTTCAGGGGACATAGTGCTTTCTACACTGGGGGTTAGATTGATATAATTACATCTCCTGGAGTGTAGATTTTTCACATACTTGAGTGACGTAGTTATACTGATATAAGTCTGTAGTGTAGACATGGTCTAAGATGAGCAAGTGTCTACACTGGGAGTTCTACTTGTATAACTATACTGATTTTAACTATATGCTGGTATAACTGGTGAAACTTTCCCATGTAGACACTCCCTAAGGGGAGTAATGGGGAGCCGAGCGAAGTTGTCGTCTCTCTGACCCATCAGTCCTTGTTGCAGTTGTTGAGACTGCAAAGAGGCCACTTGTAGTGGCATTTGAGATGTAAACTGTTGTACACTGGACTGAACTGCCAGTTTGTTTCATACAGGTTGCTGAATAATCCCCAGAGATGGTAATAACTTTTGGTCAATAGTTCCCTGGGCTGTACTCTAGCTTAGAGATGAGATTTTGTATCATTACCAGTCTCTGGAGCTGTTGAATCCCCACTAAAGACTGATTTTTACTGATTTATGGTCACTGAATAGATATACAGTGAAAGGCTTTTTGCTTTGTTTTGCTTTTGAATAAGTGTAGCTTGACTCAGTTTAAGAACATGCCTTTTTTTCTTATTGAAGACAGTGCCAGGCCTGATCCCCAAAAAGTGGTCTGTGGAGCACTTGCTGATAGTAAGCAAAGAGCTGACTAGTTGCCACATGATACTTCCATACTTAGTCTACAGCTTCTTTGTAAAGCGGAGCCTTCAAGCACATACAAGCAGCAGGAAGTAAGGGGGGTGGGGATGGCAGCCTAGTCACATCTATTAGGGGCTAACTGCTCTCACAGGTCCGAGCTACCACTGGAACTGGAGGTAACACTACCAGCCACCAGTGAGGGAGGAATATCTAAGAGAGCATGCAGAGAAGAGGACCAGGGGCCGAGCAGCTCATACAGTGCATCAAGAAACAGAGCAGCATGTGCTGAAGAAGAGAAGGAAACCTGCAAGGGGAGAAGGGGAGCAGGCTGCAAAGAAGCAAGGTCAATAGGAATGGGAGACAAAATGAAGTGTAAAAAGGATCATCTTTAAAGGAGTAAAGTTAAAACACACAGCGCAGAATACATAATGTTTTTTTAACATTACTTTTCCATGTATGTAATTTCTGTATCTCTCTCTCTGATTGTAAAAGGGTGGGGGGTACACTGTGAGAAAATGTAGACAGCATGGGTTCAGCCATGTTTGCTTCCAGATGCTGCAGCCTGGAATGCTTGTTTTTGAGACCGCGCACACGAGGTAAGTGTTGCAAGGTAAAGGAGTTGCAAGCAATGGTTTCTTGCAGTGATTTTTGCTTGGTTTATGCAATCTTCGCACACTTGATTTGCATTGTGGATCAGCTGCTGTTCAGAGGGCCAAATGTAAAATTGCTTTGTGGTCCTATTTCTTTGACCCCCCCCCCTTGACATGTTAAAAAGTTGGCGTCTGTAACTGTGGGTATCAAATGAACTTCACCTAAGGGTAAATTAGCAACCCTGTCAGCTTTTATTCAAAGGGTGCCCAGTAATAGCCTAGCCTAACCCCTACTCAGTAAGACCTGTGTCCCCTGTAGAGCACAAGAATCAGTGGCATACTTTGCAAAGAGACTCCACAACAAGCTATGCTAGGTTTGAGGTGAATGCCATGTGTCTGGCTTGCTTCCATTCCTTAGGCCATGGCTACACTTACAGTTCTGCAGCGCTGGTAGTTACAGCTGTGTTCGTACAGCTGTGTAGGGCCAGCGCTGCAGTGTGGCCACACTGACAGCTACCAGCACTGCAGTGTGGCCACATTTGCAGCATTTGCAGCGCTGTTGGGAGTGGTGCATTATGGGCAGCTATCCCAGCATTCAAGTGGCTGCAACGTGCTTTTCAAAAGAGGGGGGGTGGGGTGGAATGTGACAGGGAGCGTGGAGGAGACAGACAGAATGGATTTTTGGAGTTGACACTGTTCTCAGCTCCCTGCCTTGCAAGTTCTAAGGACTGGAAGACACACAGTGCCTACCTTCAATCATTTTAAAAGTTCTGACTCCCCTCCCCCACTCCTCTCTCATTCACTAGATGCAAATTATGCACTTCTAAATACCCGTCAGACCAGATAAGCAACCCCTCCCCCTCTGCCGTGTGAGAGTGCTGTTTCTCTCTTCAAGCAAACAGCTGTGAATATTCCAAAGTAATTCCCGTGCCTGCCTCCGCTCGCTCAGCAAACAGGAGCTGTGTTTGTTTTTTAAATAAGCAGTTTGGCTGAACTCCGAGCTCTCCCTTTCTTCCGGTTTGTTGTGGACAGGAATTCTGGGATACCTCCTTATACCCCGGAGGTCAATAAAAGCGCTGGTGGGGTCCACACTTGCTGACCAGCGCTGGATCACCAGCGCTGGAATCGCTACACCCGAGGCTCGACCGGGTGTACAGCCAGCGCTGCAACCAGGGAGTTGCAGCGCTGGCTGTGCTTTGCAAGTGTGGCCACATCCTAAGTTGCAGCGCTGTAACCCCCTCACCAGCGCTGCAACTCTCTAACGTAGCCATGGGCTTAGTTACTTGGAGCCAAATGATAACTGACCTGTAACTCCCAGCATAAGGCAAGATGTTGGGGGTAATGAGTTGGGCTTTTGTTTGTAGACAGCAACATTAGTTCTAGCTTCACAGAAGAAAAACTTGGGATTTAAAAAAACAACGATTTACAAAATTAAATTAAACCACCTTAAGTATGCTGGATATTTAAGAAAATATAATTTTATCAAAATTTTAAAATGCTGGTTTGTGCCTTTTTAATTGGGTTCTAATTGACACCTAAATGCAACTTGACACAAATCACAAGTAAAATTAATCATCTAGTAAATAAAAAATGCATCACTCACCATTTTCTAACAAAATACAAAATATAAAATTAAGAATCTGAACAAATGTATGTTAAACTTTATAGTTGTTTAGATAAATGTGTATAGATATAGGGTATCCTCCTGATTAGCAAAAACATGTACCAAATTTAACGTAAAGACTATATATTTAGTTGCAAATCAACATGAATGGTTACCAATAAGAATCAAACTTTCGTTAGGAAAATAACCAAAAAGTACAAATGCAAAACAATATTAAAATTGATTCTCTAAATCAAGGTTTCCTGCTTCCTCATTTAAATTCTGACTTAACATCATGATTTATAAAAGCAGCAAAGAATCCTGTGGCACCTTATAGACTAACAGACGTTTTGGAGCATGAGCTTTCGTGGGTGAATACCCACTTCCTCAGATGCATGTGCATCTGAGGAAGTGCAGTCATGCATCTGAGGAAGTGGGTATTCACCCACGAAAGCTCATGCTCCAAAACGTCTGTTAGTCTATAAGGTGCCACAGGATTCTTTGCTGCTTTTACAGATCCAGACTAACACGGCTACCCTCTGATACTTGACATCATGATTTAAATAATTTTGGTTTAAATCAATCTATCTTGCCTCTTTTGGGGAATTCATGCAGAAGCCAGATTTTCAGCAGGCTAGCAGAAGTTGCATTTTACTTCCTCCTATGCTTGGAGTTGGAAATTCCAACTCCTATCCTGTCCTGCTGTTGGTGATTGGAGCTATTCAAACTGATGGCATCAGTCTGAAGTTTGCGTGGAGTCGGAGAATAATGTATACATCAGTGATTTAGTATGTAATTTGTCTAGTTTTAGCTTGGATTCTGGCAATTCTGTTTAGATACTGTTGAGCTCAGTTACACCTTTTATTACACTTATTGTTCCAGTGGAATGGAAGAAGCAAGTAAGTAGGACCTGGAAAAAGCCTCCTTAAAACTTACCTGCTTAAGGATTAAAGGTAGGCTGCAGTGTAAGCTCAGGGTTAGTGTGACTTGAGTCTGTGGGCTCTGGGTTTACAGGCCCAGAACTTGAGCATCCATGCTACATATTGACCCTAGGTTTAGAATTTCTGGACCCAGGCCTTCCCCATCTATGGCTGCTCTAGCTCCTGGTTTGTGCTTCACTGTGTGGGAAACGTGACTGTTTATCCTGCTCAATAACAGAAGTTGTTGCACCCTGCCAAGTTCTGAACAGATCCTGCTAAGCAGCCATCTTTTGGGTTTGCATGCTCCCGGCAACTAGCCCAACAACACGGAGGAGTCACCATTTGAAGAGTTTCTTTTCTTTGCTCTTTCACTCCTGTTTCAGCAAATGGACAGAGCATCCATGAGATGCTGGTAGATGTTGCGGCAGTGGTTTCTGGCTCACCAAAGGTGCCTGATGGAAAAGTTGGAGGACTATACAGACATGGAAGAATGTAACTAAGTGGTGCTACTCGCAACTCTTGGTGTAGCTGTGATGCCTCCTGCATAGGTAGTCTACTGTCCCTTGGTAAAACTGCCTGCTTTGCCATGCTCACTTCTTACCACAAAACTTTGCGTATTTTACTTCACGTTTTTTGAAAAATGAGTGAAATTTTGCCTCTAAATAAAGCAATTCTGCCCCTATTAATTCCACCACTTTTCAAATAATCCAGTTTTGCAAACTTAATTAACGCTGTGCCTAATAAATGAATACATAGATTCCCAGACCAATAAATATTTTGCACTTATGATTCATGAACCTGAGCAGGTACAGTTAAGAAGTGGGTGAATATTGCATCAAGTGCAGAGAGGAAATGCAACGTGACGAAGGTGTGCTGAGACCACTGCTGATCATGCTGACCAATGTTGTCTCCTCATCTCCTTGTACTCTCCCAGTTCTCTGTATCCATCTGTTGTCTCTTGTCTCATACTTGCATTGTAGCTCTTTGGGGCAGAGGATGTCTTTGCTCTGTTTGTGTATCGCGAAGCACAGGGGTTCTCAAACTGGGGGTAGGGACCCATCAGAGGGTCGTGGGGGGTCGCGAGCTATCAGCCTCCACGCCAAACCCTGCTTGCCTCCAGCATTAATAATGTTAAATATATTTAAGTGTTTTTAATTTATAAGGTGGGTCACACTCAGAGGCTTGCTGTGTGAAAGGAGTTACCAGTACAAAAGTTTGAGGATCACTGGCATAGCACAGTGAGGTCCTGGCCCATGACTAGGGCTCCATATGCACTACAATAGTATAAATGATAAATAATTTGCATAGGCCATGGAACAGCTTTCAGGTAACTATTTTTTGCTACTGACCTGAGTTAGATTTGAACAGGTGATCTGACTGTTTCAATCCTCTTCATTTCCCTGGACTGCTCAGCCCTTCCCTGGAATAGTTTGCAAATTTATTTATACAGTTCCCCAAATGTGCATGGCACTTTGGAGAAGTAAGACAGTTTCCCTGCCCTAAAGAGCTTACTATCTAAATTGACAAGAAGAAATCGAGACGTTTTGGTAAGCGTGGTGGGGAGGAGAAGGGAATGCAGGGCTTGTAGCATGCTGATCATGTGGCTGCTTTGGTTAATGAAGCACCTCTCTTGTTGGATTCAATTTTTAGTGTTTTTAGTCTTATCCTTAACACAACTTGAAGGTGTTAAGTAGTGATCTGGGATAGAAGAGATGAATAGACAGTAAAATGAAGAGCAAAAATATGAGTACAGATTTAGAATGTACATGTCCATTATTTATTCTAATGTTGTGTTTGCTGTTTAAATCGGTGAGTCTCTTCCTGTTTCAAGTACTGATTCAGCAAAGGGCTGAAGCCTACTCCTACTTAGGACATCACTTAAGCAAGTTAAACACGTACTTAAGTGCTGTCCTGAACAGGAACTTTTTCCTGAATCAGGGCCTTAATTAATAGTACTGCTTTCCTTCATTTGCTGCAATTGTCAGAGACTTGTGGTCAGTACACTGGATTTTAATGTCTATTTTTGTTCTTGCTGACTGTTTTCAGACTCCTTTGGAGATTGTATATCTGTTAGCAGGGGTCAGAAGCTAACCTTTTCACTTGTCCCAGGAGAGTAAGTGCTGTTGTGTCCAGAGCTTTCAAGCTTTCCATTGATCACGTCAGAAGGAAGCTGCAATAGCATTTGGCTAATCTCAGGAGTCGTGGTATTTATAACAATTTTTTCCACAGGAACACACCAGCTTATAGGGCCCTAACTCGTGTCAGTTTGGTTAAGCTTTATGAATCAAATTAAAAGTAGGATTACTTTGTTCGGGTAAACCTTAGGTAGATTAACTAATTTTATCAATGCCCTGTGTATGTATTAAGTATTTATATACCTGTCTATTGTAAAGCACCTTACTGTGAGATATAAACAGGGGTTCTCAAACATTCAGTATGGGTCACGTTTTATTACAAAGGGTATCTTCCCCTCTCCCCGTTTGCAATCTCCTAACATCTCTGTGGCAACTACATTGGATAAGTAATACTACGGGAGCATTTAAATCATGTTTAGCTGTCTTTTAATGCAGTGCAACAGCTGGAAATGAGGAGAGCCTGCACCATGTGGCCAGCAAGTAATTTCTCTAAGGCCTTGGCTATGCACAAAAGTTTTTACAGCTTTACGGGTATCATGAAAGCAGTACCACACCCCTAGTATGGTATAGTTGCACTGGCATAAAGGTGCTTATACTAGTATAGCGTTGTTGTTTTTTTAAAATATGGGAAGAAGAATAGAGCTGTATCTGTATAAGACAACTTTATACATACTCAGACTTTCAGGCCAGAAGGGACCAATATGATCATCTCGTCTGACCTCCTGCACATTGCAGGCCGCAGAACCTCACTTGCCCTCTCCTGTAGTAGACTCATAACCTCTGGCTGAGTTACATAAGTCCTCAAATCTTGATTTAAAGACAGATGTATAACTGTGTCCACACTAGGTGGGTTGTACTGCTGTAATTATATTGATTAAAAAAAAAAAAAAAAAGCACCTCTCCTAACCAACATGGACTGGTACAGAAACGGTGTGCATACTGGGCCTAAAAGTCTCCGTATAGACAGTAACCTCTGTCTTACTTTTATCCCTTAGAACTTTGTCTGGAACGTCTTGGAGGCTTCCACCATCCCTTTCTTTATCCCATTCTTCAAACTCTGCATGCATTTGAGCTCTGGTTGTGAATAGGATAAATCTAGCTAGCGACTTCTTGGGTGACTTGCAGAGGTTGAAGGCAAATGGCCTTACCTCCTTCCTTAGATTCATGCCCAACTTGAGTGTAGCATTGGTAACTTAGCAGGAGTCCTCCCCATTTCAATAAAAGTCACATGCACAGCTCTTCTTCTCTTTAATGTATTGGTATAACTGTGTGGAGACTAAAAGCAGTGCAGTCTCTTCAAGGTGGAGCTCTGTGTATGCTGGGATTTGTGGGTGTTGCAGCTCCAGAATAAAGATGGAGGCACATGTTTTAAAACTCTATGAGCCACACTTAGTCAATGCCTGGTTTAGATCCATTGCTTGCATGTCAGTATTGTCTGTTATATATTAGTTGGTTGCAGACAGTTCAATAGCTGTTTTCTAAACCTTTTTTGTTTAAGGACCTTGGGTCTGTTTGCAAGTCTCTTTATCTTAAGCATTGATACCAGTAAGGGGCAATAAATGTCAGGTATTTTCATGATGGAATAGATTGTTATAGATGGAAACTCATTGAGATTCCAAATGGTTCAGCTATTAAAATTTCTGTGCAGAGGTAGTTGAAGGGAGTCTAATTGCCTCCCTTCCCACGTTCTTCATTAGCATAGACTTTTACTACCTTACTCCCCCACCCACAGCTGATTGTTCAGACTCCATTTCTACAATTAAATGAATCGGTCACTCGTACTAGGAGGCCTTTTTTCTAAAATTATGCCTTTTGAATGTACTTTTCCTTTGCAACACACCCATAAAAGCCTTAAATCTCTTCTCCAAACCAGTTCTATCATAAAATACCAGATTGATCCTATGTGCGGCTGCAAGAGAGGCTTCTCTGTAGTGCTCATCATGTCTTTAGAGTATGTCACCAGCATTAAAGAACTTATCTTCTCAGTGCCCTTCTGAGTTAGGGAAATATTATCTCCATTTACAGGTGAGGACTTGAGGCACAGAGAGGTGAGGTGACTTGGCCAAGGTTCTGCATCTTCACAGCAGATGCAGCTTCCAGCCTAAGTTAAAGTGAAGTCTGGGCTTTAACCCCACATCCCCAGCCACATAAGCCAGATCAGGTTTATAATACCTAGGTCAGAGGCTTTTCAGTGTGGACAATTACGGGAGCTCAGGTTAATTGTGTAGTATAGACATATGCTGAGTGGCTGAGCCAGGAACTGAGGGCTTGTCTACATCAGAAAGTTGCAGCGCTGGTGAGGGAGTTACAGCGCTGCAACTTTGAAGGTGTACACATCTGCAGGGCATCACCAGCGCTGCAATTCCCTGTTTGCAGCGCTGGCCATACTCCCGTTTTGTCTCGGGTGTAGAGGATCCAGCGCTGGTGATCAAGCGCTGGTAATCCAATGTAAACACTTACCAGCGCTTTTCTTGACCTCCGTGGAAGGAGGAAGCCTCTGGTAATCAAGCTGATCTCCTTTCCTGGTTTGCTCTCTCGTTCCCGGAACCCCGAGCAAGCAGGTCTCCTTCCCTGCGGTTTGCTGGGTGGCTCCGGGAACGCGAGAGCAAACCGTGGGGAAGCTGGTCTCCTTCCCCGGTTTGCTCTCTCGTTCCCGGAACCCCGAGCAAGCAGGTAAGGAGAACCGCTTGCTCGGCGGTTCGGGGAACGAGAGAGCAAACCGGGAAAGGAGACCAGCTTCGCCACGGTTTGCTCTCGCGTTCCCGGAGCCACCCTGCAAACCGCAGGGAAGGAGACCTGCTTGCTCGGGGTTCCGGGAACGAGAGAGCAAGCCGGGAAAGGAGACCAGCTTCGCCGCGGTTTGCTCTCGCGTTCCCGGAGCCACCCTGCAAACCGCAGGGAAGGAGACCGGCTTGCTCGGGGTTCCGGGAACGAGAGAGCAAACCGCGGCGAAGCTGGTCTCCTTCCCCGGCTTGCTCTCTCGTTCCCGGAACCCCGAGCAAGCAGGTCTCCTTCCCTGCGGTTTGCAGGGTGGCTCCGGGAACGCGAGAGCAAACCGCGGCGAAGCTGGTCTCCTTCCCCGGCTTGCTCTCTCGTTCCCCGAACCGCCGAGCAAGCAGGTCTCCTTCCCTGCGGTTTGCAGGGTGGCTCCGGGAACGCGAGAGCAAACCGCGGCGAAGCTGGTCTCCTTCCCCGGCTTGCTCTCTCGTTCCCCGAACCGCCGAGCAAGCGGTTCTCCTTCCCTGCGGTTTGCAGGGTGGCTCCGGGAACGCGAGAGCAAACCGCGGCGAAGCTGGTCTCCTTTCCCGGTTTGCTCTCTCGTTCCCGGAACCCCGAGCAAGCAGGTCTCCTTCCCTGCGGTTTGCAGGGTGGCTCCGGGAACGCGAGAGCAAACCGCGGCGAAGCTGGTCTCCTTCCCCGGTTTGCTCTCGCGTTCCCGGAACCCCGAGCAAGCAGGTCTCCTTCCCTGCGGTTTGCAGGGTGGCTCCGGGAACGCGAGAGCAAACCGCGGCGAAGCTGGTCTCCTTTCCCGGTTTGCTCTCTCGTTCCCCGAACCCCCCTTGAAGCCGCCCAACAGCGCTGCAGTGTGGCCACATCAAACACCACTTGCAGCGCTGGTTGCTGTAAGTGTGGCCGCTCTGCAGCGCTGGCCCTATACAGCTGTACTAATACAGCTGTAACAACCAGCGCTGCAAAATTTTAGATGTAGACATGGCCTGAATCTAGATTTCCAGAGCATAGGTCACGTGTTTGCTGCTAGTATGTCGTATAACTCTTTAATCAGTTCTTCCAAAGCAAATGTAAGAAAAAATCATCAGTTATGATTGTATGAAGGGCAAAAATTAGGCCTCAAGACCCTTTCTGGTAGTGAGATGTATTTTAAAAAAAGCCCACTTCTGAAAATGTAAAACAATATTTGTTTTTTTAAAAAGTTGGGGGTTGGGGAAGAGAAGGAAAGGTAATACAGTGTTCAGCCATGGGAGGCTTTAAAAACTTTTAAAGGTCAAGAGAAAGGAAATGAGAAAAACTTCTAAGGGAAGTGAGTTTTACACCTCAGGACCTGAGACAAGGAAGGCCTGATCATGTACCACCAAGAAGTGGGTGTTGTCTGACTGCAGCTATGTATTGGGTCAAGGCAATAATCTTGAATACAGCCAGGGTCTGTATTTTAAAGACTTTAAAAAAACAAACAAAAAAGTAATTTAAAAATATTCCAAGGGAAATGGTGGCAAATCCCATCATTCAAGACATTTATAATTAGCTTGGGCAAAGCCCTGGAGAATACTGTGTAGCAACACTTGAATTATCATAAGGAGGGGTGGTACAGATGGCCATAGGTCTCTTCTGTGTCCAGATTCTAGGGGCTTGTCTACACTTAACACTGCAGCAGTGCCTCTATAGTGCTACAGTGAAGACACTACCTACGCTGCTGACAGAAGAGGTTCTCCCATCGGCATAGGTAATTCACCTTTCCAAGAGGCGGTAGCTAGGTTGATGGAGGAATTCTCTCATTAATCTAGTGCTGTCTATAGCAGGGTCAGTTTAACTGCGTTGCTCAGAGGTATGGATATTTCACGCCCCTGAGCGATGTAATTATGTCAACCTTATTTCCTAATCTAGACCAGGCCTACCATTCTGTGAGAGAAATCCTCTCATGTCTTGTAGAGGAGCTGATGTGAAGGGAATACTGAAAGTCTCTTTTTCTGTGCTTTTTAGAAGCTGTAAACGTATTCTGACTCAATTAGCTGTAAATTTGTTCAACAAATGTAAACAAAAGAGAAGCTTGCTGCTGATCAGTGTTTGAAAGGTTGTCAGTTGACATGCAGATGGCCAGTGTTCATTAAGTTTACACATTACACATGTGGTTTTGATTCTGTTCCTAATTCCTAGGAAGTATTTATGTAAGGGGAAAATGCATACGGATTGCATGTTAAGACTATTGGGGTTGAATTTTAATGCGCCTGATGTTTTATTCCTTTTTATCTCTTGGCAATGTGTTTTGCTAAAAGAAAACTACTTCTTGGCACCTTGAGGTACCATATAATTGTGTTGCCTGCTCTGAACTCTTGTTTCAGTAGAATCCCAGCAGCTGCAGCTCTGCCAATCTCATGGAAAGAATCAGTAGGAAGAGTAGGAGATGATATACTTGTGCTTCCTTTATTTTATCAATCCAGAATCCTTTTATGTCCTTTCTAGCAGTGGAAGAGTTGGGGCTTAGGATCTCAGGTTTGTTGTCTTTGCTGAATTGAGAAGTAAAGAGAATGAGCAACCTTCATGACTTGCTTTCAATGTTCTCCAGAATTATCAGAAAGAGAGCCAATATCTGAGTTCTGGTTTGCCTCTGGTCCATCATTTATCTCTCTTCCTCTCAAAATCTAGAATAGAATCCTTAAACACAGCCTTTTCCGCCTATAAAATCGGGACATTTGGTCACCCTATCCATGCCTTTCCTGTACAGTAATTCTACAAGATTTAGCGGCATGTCCAGTAGGCTTCTGTTAACAGGGAAAGTGAATGTTACTGACTTGTGGGTTTTAGGCAAACTCTTTAAGTTACAGTTTTGGAAAGTATAGTGTAGGCTAGCCCGCAGAGTGTGGTTCTCGAGCTGCATGTGGTTCTTTAATGTGTCTTAGGTGGCTCTTTGCAGCAGCACATGATAGTAAAGCACTGTGTGATGTAATTATTAACCAATTGGTGCTTTTACTACATTATTAACCTATTGTAGTTGATAAAATAATAATACTTGGTCAGTCATTTTGCTGCGAGAATAATGTGTCTGTATATATATAAAATATATTTAGGGGTGGAGATAATACTTAGTCCTGCCTTGAGTCAGAGGACTGGACGAGAAGACCTTTCGAGCTCCCTTCGAGTCCTATGGATTCTATGGGTATATCTATAGAAACTAAATATTTTCCTTTTCATACTGTTTAAATATGATTATATAGCACTATAGTAAATGAAACAATGAATTCACATTACTGTGGCACTTTTGGGTAATGTTGATCGCTAATTTGGCTCCTAAACCACTGAGGCCTGATTATCACTGGGGTAGGGATTGTCTTGCTATATGTTTATATTTTATTTTTTTAATTTGGAATGCTGTAGTGCCTAGTTCAGTGCCTAAAACATTGTGGGGGCTTCCCCAGTATAAATATTTATTATTTCTCTAGCAGCTAACAGACAGGAAAGAAGACACAGTCCCTGCTCTGAGGGGCTTGCAATCCCAGGCTTCAATCCTGCAAAAACTTAGAAATGCGTTTTAATTTAATTTGTCTTCAGTGGGACTGTTTGTGTGCCTGAAGTTCAGCACACACAATAGTCATGTGAAAGAGCTGTAAGTGAAGAGACCTGATCAGCACAATATAATGGAGTACATATTGCTAAGGCTTGGCATGCATAGCATGTATTGGATTTGTTAAAAATGGTTTTCCTATAACAACTTTGATTTTTTTTTTTCAATTTAAAAAAAATTAGAGAGACAGGAATGCAAGGAGACAGGTAATGGAAGAAGGGAAGCTGAAGGAAGTGAGCTGTTAAGAAGGCAATGAGAGGGCAAAAGTGGTGTACTGAATCAGAGAGGGCACCCCAACTACAGAGAGGACTGTAGGAAAAGGTGTAGAGATGTGACTGGAAGGAGACAGTGTCTGAAAGGTGAAGAGATTTGGTAGTGTGTTACTTCCTACAAGGATTTGGGCCCAGAAGCCCTGAAGCCATAGTTTTCAATGTAAATGAGGTGATTAAAATGACACCGCAGAGACTTACTGTTAAACATTTTTGCCGGTGTCCATCCTCCTGGGTGTACACAAAGAATGTATAAATTATGGCTGCTTCGGCAAGACAGAGCAATGATGCTGTAATGCTTGGTTAGTCCCTCAATTCTTCTGTGTTCTAAAGCAACACATTGTTGCAGTACACTACTCATGATAATTTTCTTGGCTTTACAGATATAATTGTGGTTTTAAAATGCTTCATTTGGAAAATTCCCACTCATTTCCCTTGCTCAACTCCCCATTAAGTAAATACTTGGTATGAAAAAGCCAGTTAAACAAGTAGGTTACATCTCATCATAGTGTTTGTCCCTGTTTTGGGCCATTATTTGTCCGTTTCATAATTTTCTTAGTTCTGAGAGGCTATGAAAGTTGAAAAACGGAGTCTGAATTAGGTCCTGAAAGAGCCTCCAAAATATTTGCAATCAGAGCAATGCTCTGAACCTACATACACTAGGACTTGGTCTAGAGTACAAAGTTGTTGTGTCAAGGTCCCTTTTCCCCCACAGGCTTTTATAAGTCCACACCCAAATTTCACTCCTATCAGCATAACTCAGACTTTGTCACTAGAATAAAACCACCTCCCTGGACAACTCAAGTCCTCAGCCAATGTACTTCCACTGGCAAAATGCCAGCATGGACATTGCATTACCTGTGCTGGTAAAACAGTCCTTTTCCCCTCACCCCACTACCCCTCTGGATTCACTTGATAGGGACCTTTCCATCACCTCCAATGTGACAGTGGACATGTTGTGAGATCCAGAGGAGAGAACCTCAGCAGTGTCCTACAAGGATGAATTCATAGAAGGAGCAGGATGCAGATCCCATGGAGAGCCAGGACCTGATCGAGACAAGCCCAGAGAATGAGCCCAGTGAGGAAGGGGAAGGGAGCACAGGTAGGTGTATTGCTGCCTGATTTAAGTGCATATTTTTCTTCACAATGCCCCAAACCTTCCCCATACACTGTTCCCCCCTTTCAAAATGGCACCCATTGATGTGGTCAGAGAACAAAGGAATTCACTTTTAAATTAGCTAGTTTATTTTAAAAACATATATTAGGAATAAAAAAAGACTATTAGAATCATTTAATAGCCGACATGTTTTGGCATCAAAATAGAATTTCAGCTATAATAAAGCACTAACATATTAGAAAATCAGTTCTTTACAAAGTGACTGACGCTGAGACCTGAAGTTAAACATAAAGGACATAGGAAACTTTAAAATATCCCTTGCAAGCAATCCAGTGACTATCTTGTCAGGATACCTTTTTTTAAGAGTAAATTTTTACAGTAAACATATAATATGAACATTGCAAAAGACATAAATTTGGTTCACAAGTCTTATTTTCCCCAGTCCAAAACAAAGTATGTTCATGTTGTGCTTGGATGGAGAGAGAGGTGGTATTCTTGTCTCGGGGGGTTCACCCGCAGTGCTAGGCAGTGGCGACCACCCTCATTCCCTTGTAGGGTATTTTTTTTCAAGGAGAGTCTCTGATCTTTACCCAGACATTTCTAGGAATGGCAACCTTGTTCCCCCCAGCCCCTGGTAGGAGACCTTGCCATACCACTCTACAATGAGCTCCAGGAGCACCATGGCAGTAAAGATCCTTGTGGTGTATGGACCAGGGTGATCTCAAGCCACCTAGAGCAGTTGCCTTCTCTGGGCCTTTGTCACTCCCCAGAATAATGTATCAACCATTATCACCACTGCCTGTAATCATTTTAGCAGTATTTACTGCACTATCCCTACACTCAGCCCCTGGGCACCCAGTATCCCCCACCTGTCCCCTTATGGAAATGGGCTTACAACATGACTCCCTTGCTACTTTTCATGCCTGGAGCCACAGAGCAGTCCTGAAGCAAGCTGTCCTGGAGCTAGTCTGATGCTCTTCATGTTTTATAAAGATCGTTATGGGAAAACTTTTAGGAAGTTTGAGACATATATTTTTCTTTCTGTTACCATTGTAAATCTAGCAATGCGTCTTTGTTTATTCTTGGCCAGGTTTTCCTTAAGAAGCACTCCTTGAACAACTGCTGAAAGGCTGGCGTTGATCAGGAGAAGAAGGAAGCGGACAAGGGAGCATATGTTTTCAGAGCTTCACCAACTCTCAGAGGCTGCTGACTGGGAGAGGAGCTATTGGAGGGTAATGCATGATGGAGACTGGGCAGAAGGACCAGAACTGGAATAATCATATGTTCGAAGAAGGCAGAGGGACTGAGAGGCGCATCAGGACATTATGACTCTGCTCAAACAACAAATACAGATGTTGCAGAATATTATGGAGCAGAATGCCCAAAGACCTCCCAATCAGCTTTTGCACTTGATGAATAATTTGATGTTCACAAGACCACACACCAAACAAGGCACTAGTAGAGCCTGCCATCTTATCCCCACCACTCAACAGTGGTGGAAATAAGGAAAACTATGGATATGTCTACACTATGGGATTATTCCGATTTTTCGTAAACCTGTTTTGTAAAACAGATTGTATAAAGTCGAGTGCACGCGGCCACACTAAGCACATTAATTCGGCGGTGTGCGTCCATGTACCGAGACCAGCGTCGATTTCCAGAACGTTGCACTGTGGGTAGCTATCCCGTAGCTATCCCATAGTTTCCACAGTCTGCCCCGCCCCTTGGAATTCTGGGTTGAGATCCCAGTGCCTGATGGGGCAAAAAACATTGTCGCGGGTGGTTCTGGGTACAGCCTCACCCCTCCCTCCGTGAAAGCAGCAGACAACCGTTTCGCCCCTTTTTTTCTGGGTGAACTGTGCAAACACCATAGCACAGCAAGCATGGACCCTGCTCAGATCAAGACCGCAATCGTCGACATTGTAAACACCTCGCTCATTCTCGTGCAGTCTATGCTGAACCAGGACCTGCAAAGCAAGGTGAGGAGGAGGCGGCTACGGCAGCGTGGCAATGAGAGTGATGAGGACGTGGACACAGAATTTATCTCAAACCGCGGGCCCCTGCACTTTGGAGATCCTGCTGGTAATGGGACAGGTTTTAGCCATTTAATGCCGATTTTGGGCCTGGGAAACAAGCACAAACTGGTGGGACTGCATAGTTTTGCAGGTTTGGGATGATTCGCAGTGGCTGCGAAACTTTCGCATGCGTAAGGGCACTTTCATGGAACTTTGTGACTTGCTTTCCCCTGCCCTGAAACGCCATAATACCAAGATGAGAGCAGCCCTCACATTTGAGAAGGGAGTGGCAATAGCCCTCTGGAAGCTTGCAAAGCCAGACAGCTACCGGTCAGTCGGGAATCAATTTGGAGTGGGAAAATCTACTGTGGGGGCTGCTGTGATGCAAGTAGCCAAAGCAATCATTAAGCTGCTGCTACGAAAGGTTGTGACTCTGGGAAACGTGCAGGTCATAGTGGATGGCTTTGCTGCAATGAGATTCCCTAACTGTGGGGGGCGATAGATGGAACCCATATCCCTATCTTGGCATCGGAGCACCAGGGCACCCAGTACGTAAACCGCAAGAGGTACTTTTCCATGGTGCTGCAAGCACTGGTGGATCACAAGGGACATTTCACCAATATCCACTTGGGATGGCCAGGAAGGGTTCATGACGCTCGCGTCTTCAGGAACACTACTCTGTTTAAACGGCTGCAGCAAGGGGTTTACTTCCCAGACCAGAAAATAACAGTTGAGGATGTTGAAATGCCTGTAGTTATCCTGGGGGACCCAGCCTACCCCTTGATGCCATGGCTCATGAAGCCATACACAGGCAGCCTGGACAGTAGTCAGGAGCTGTTCAACTACAGGCTGAGCAAGTGCAGAATGGTGGTAGAATGTGCATTTGGCCATTTAAAGGCGCGCTGGTGCACATTACTGACTCGATCAGACCTCAGCCAAACCAATGTCCCCATTGTTATTGCTGCTTGCTGTGTGCTCCACAATCTCTGTGAGAGTAAGAGGGAGACCTTTATGGCGGGATGGGAGGCTGAGGCAAATCACCTGCCTGCTGATCACGCGCAGCCAGACACCAGGACGATTAAAAGAGCACACCAGGAAGCAGTGCGCATCAGAGAAGCTTTGAAAACGAGTTTTATCACAGGCCAGGGTACGGTGTGACTGTTGTGTGTGTTTCCCCTTGATGACCCCCCCCTTGATTGACTCATTCCCTGTAAGCAACCCACCTTCCTACTTCGATTACAGCTTGCTTAAGGAAATAAAGTCACTATTGTTTAAAAATCATGTATTCTTTATTAAAAAGTCTTTATTAAAAAGAGGGAGAGAACTGACAAGGTATCCCGGGTGGGGTTTGGGAGGAGGATAGGAGGGAAGAAAAAGGCCACTAAAAATATTTCAAGGTAATGGTTGGGCTGTCCACGGGGCTGGAGTGGTCAGGTGCACGAAGCCTTTCTTCATGCGTTCTTACACGTCTGGGTGAGGAAGATATGGAACATGGTGAGCGGTGAGGGTGGTTACACAGGGGCTGCAGTGGCACTCTGTGACCCTGCTGCTGTTCCTGACGCTCCACCAGACGTCGGAGGATGTCAGTTTGATCACGCAGCAGCCCCAGCGTTGCATCCCACCACCGCTGATCTTCCTGCCTACACCTCCGATCTTCCTGCCGCCACCTCTTATCTTGAGCATCTCTCCTCTCCTCACGTTCGTCCCTCCTATCCTCATGTTGGTCCCTCCTGTCCTCACATTCACTGGCATCTTTCCTGTAATTTGATACCACGTCCTTCCACTCATTCAGATGAGCTCTTTCATTGCGGGTTACTTCCATGATTTCCGAGAACATTTTATCTCGCTTCTTTTTTTTCCTCCGCCTTATCTGAGATAGCCTTCAGGATGGAGTAGGGAGGCTTGAAAAATTTGCAGCTGCATGAGGGAGGGAAAAAAGGGAGAGAAGTATTTAAAAAGATACATTTTACAGACAATGGTTATATTCTTTCACAATGAACAACGCTATTCACCTTACATAGCACATGTGATTTCACTACAAGGTCGCATTTTGCATCTTAATATTGAGTGCCTGCGGCTCTGGTGTTAGAGATCTCACAGACGCAGGTCTGGGCAGCAGAATTCAGCTTGCATGCGGCCATGGTAAACCATTGTCTTTCGGCTTCTGCAGCCTTCATATACACAGTGCCTTCCTTTCCCAAATACCAAGCAAATCCAGTTCAGTGATGCTTCTTTCCTGTTAACATGCAGCAGCAGAAACCACCCCCCCATCTAATTCTCTGGGATGATCGCTTTACCCCTCTCCCCACCGCGTGGCTGGTATCATGGAAGATCACTGCTAATCACCCCCCTTTCCCCCCCCCCCCCACCGCATAGCTGGTAGCAGGGAAGATCCCTGCTAGCCAAACGTGAAAAAGCTCAGTTCCATTACCCCCCGCCCCCCAGCTTGGCTACCTGCAAGGAAGGATTTCTTTTAAGCAACAGGCAAACAGCCCAGTAGGAATGGCCATCTCTGTCCTCTTAAATTCCTGAATTTCAACCAGGTTACCATGAACGATATCACTCTCCTGAGAATAATACAGCGAAATAAAGAAAGGATGTTGCTTGAATGCCAGCAATCACTGGGACCATACGCAGCTAGACTTTGTCATGCAATGATACCAGACTACTTGCTACATGCATGGTGTGGTCAAGTGTCCTACCATGGTGGACGGAATAAGGCTGCCTTGCCCAGAAACCATCTGCAAAGGCTTTTGGAGTACCTCCAGGAGAGCTTCATGGAGATGTCCCTGGAGGATTTCCGCTCCATCCCCAGACATGTTAACAAACTTTTCCAATAACTGTACTGGCCGCGAATGCATTCCAAGTCCTCATGGCAAATCAATCATTAAACGCTTGCTTTTAAACCATGTTTTATATTTACAAAGGTACACTCACCAGAGGTCGCTTCCATGGCTTCATTGTCTGGGCTAGTGGCTTGGGAGGGCTGGGAGGGTAATTCCGTCTGGGTGAGAAGAAGCTCCTGGTTGTTGGGGAGAATGGAGTGCTGTGTGCTCTCTGCAAGCTCATCCTCCTCTTCCTCCTCCTCATCTTCCCTGTCCGCAGAATCCTCAGCCATGGCTGAGATTACCACCGCCACCTCGGAATCCACGGACAGGGCTGGGGTAGTGGTGGCGGATCCCCCTAGAATTGCATGCAGCTCAGCGTAGAAGTGGCATGTTTTCGGCCCTACCCCGGACCTTCCGTTTGCTTCTTTGGTTTTCTGGTAGGCCTGTCTGAGCTCCTTAACTTTCACTCTGCACTGCACTGAGTCCCTGGTGTGGCCTCTCTCCATCATGGCCTTGGAAATTTTTTCAAATATTTTTTCATTTCGTCTTTTGGAACGGAGTTCTGTTAGCACAGAATCCTCTCCCCATATAGCGATCAGATCCAGTACCTCCCGTGCGGTCCATGCTGGAGCTCTTTTTCGATTCTCAGGAGACTGCATTGTTACCTGTGCTGATGAGCTCTGCGTGGTCACCTGTGCTGGTGAGCTCTCCATGCTGGCCAAACAGGAAATGAAATTCAAAAGTTCGCGGGGCTTTTCCTGTCTACCTGGCCAGTGTCTCCGAGTTCAGATTGCTGTCCAGAGTGGTCACAATGGTGCACTGTGGGATACTGTCCGGAGGCCAATACCGTCGATTTGCGGCCACACTAACCCTAATCCGATATGGTAATACCGATTTCAGCGCTACTCCTCTCTTCGGGGAGGAGTACAGAAACCGGTTTAAAGAGCCCTGTATATCGATTTAAAGGGCCTTGTTGTGTGGATGGGTGCAGCGTTAAATCGGTTTAACGCTGCTAAAATCGGTTTAAACGCATAGTGTAGACCAGGCCTTTGACTATACATACCCTGATCTGCAGGATCAGTCAGCAAGCGCCTAGCTCTTTGCTTTTTAATATATACAATAAAAGTGTAAAGCTCAGTAAGATTTTATTTAATATTTTATAAGTGTTGATACCCCTCAGTTTTCTCTTCGACTCAGTAAAATTATTTTTTGAAAAAGGACTACCCATCCCACTAAATTAATAATAGGCATTTATCAATAATTTAAAAACAAATTTAAACCAACTACACACAAGCAGCACACTGCAATACCATGGCTTACCTTAGTGGTCTTTTAAGGCCTCCTTCAGCCATACAGCTCCCCAACATGCTTGTGTCTCTGGCTGTTCGAAATCAGCAGGCAGTCTTTCCCCTTCACCCCTCCACCTTGCTGGTAATGTTTCCCCCTTTGCCTCTCAAATACTATTTGCAACCTTCAGCAAAAATAATAGGAATATTTGCTTGGCTGCGATCCACCATAGGTGTGAGGGATCACCTATGTCCCTTCAGGCTACCAAATGCGTGTTCAACAGTTGTCCTGCACCCGCTCAGTTAAATCTCTCCTTGCTGTTGTCCAGAAATCCGGTGTATGGTTTCAGGAGCCAGAGATGCAAAGGGTGGGCTGGGCCCTTAGGATCACTATTGGTATTTCAACCTCACCAATGTGAATATACTAGTTTAGGAAGAATGTCCCTGGCTGCATCTTTTGGAAACATCCTGTACTCCTAAAGATCCCAGCATCATGCACCTTTCCTGACCAGCTAGTGTTAATGTCAGTGAAATGTTCTCAGTGATCAACCAGCTCTTGCATAAGGATGGAATCGTATCCCTTTCTATTTAGGTATTTGGAAGCAAGACAGAGGGAGGGAGGTGCAGTACTGAGATGTGTCTTATCAGTTACCCAACCACAGTTTGGAAAGCCCATTTCTTCCAATGTGTATATTTCCTGCACATTGCCAGAGTCTCTCAGTTCAGTGCAGCAGCAGGTGTTAATGGCCTTGCACACTTGGATTATAACTACTCCATGGTGGATTTTCCAGTCCTGAACTAATTACCCACTGACCAACATCAGTTTGGGCTTGCAGATGTCCAGAGTGCAATCATCACTGAATTTTCCACTGTCAAAATAGCTCTCTTTCTGGTGTGTCTGCCCTTGAGGGTTGGGGCAAGCTCAGCATACAGATCCAGAAATGTGGCCTTCTGCATCTGAAAGTTCTGTAGCCACTACAGTAGGGGTCGGCAACCTACGGCACCCATGCCAAAGGTGGCACGTGAGCTGATTTTTTGATGGCACGTGGCGCGGGCTGAGCTGCTCGGCATGCTGCTGCTCTGGGGTTTCCACCACCGGCTCCTGCCAGCTGGGGTCCCACCGTCAGTCCCGCTCAGCACCCACTGCCAGCCTGGGTGAAGCAACCCCAGGCTGGCAGTGGGCTGAGACCCCAGCTGACAGGAGCTGGTGGCTGAAACCCCAGAGCGGCGGCGGGCTGAGCCGCTCAGTCACTGCTCTGCGGTTGCAGCTGCTGGCCCTTGGCAGCTGGGGTCCCCACCGCCAGAGCTGCACTTACCTTGCTTCCAGTTGGAGTTCCAGCGCAGGCCCCCTGCCAGACAGTCCAGGCCTCCGGCCCTGCTCAGCCCTAGCAGCTGCCAGCTCCACTCACCTCAGCTGCCGATCTGGGGGTCCAGGCGCTGACCTCCTGCTAGCCAGGGTCTGGTTCTCCAGCCTTGCTCAGTCTGCTTTCTGTCCTGGAGTCCCAGCAGGCCACCCTGAGCTCTGCTCCTGGCCTTGGATCAGTGCTCTGCAGCCTCCCCGCTGTGGCGTACTGTCTCCAGCCTGGGACAGTGAGGGTTGTTTACGAGGCAAAAGGGGGTGCAGCTCAGCACCTCCATCTTAAAATTGCTTATATCACACCACAGTGTTTTTGACCTTATGCCTGCCTTCTATCGCCATTTTTTTTCCCACTGGGAGTTGAAGGGAACATTTGACAAAATGGCAGCTCCTAGCGAAGCTAGATGTCTGATCATTTCTACCTGCTTAGACAGACACATTTGGATTTATTGAACAGGACTGTGCTATTTGTGCTTTCTGTTACGAAAGTGTTGTTTGTCGCACATCAAGTGTTCGACATTTTAAAACGAAGCACGAGAAAACCTTTCTTGACAAAGCAGACAAGACTGAATCAATCAAAAAGGCAGTAGCAGCCTATGAGAAGCAAAGCAGTGTTTTTAAAAGCTGAAGTGTAAGTAAAAATCAAGCTACAGAAGGAATTTACAAGATTGCACAGTGCATTGCAAAAAATGGAAAACTGTTTACAGATGAGGAATATATAAAAAGTTTTTTTCTCAGCAGTTCCAAGGTTTTGTTCAGTGATTTTGCCAAATAAAGACACAATCATATCTAGAATAAAAGAACTGCCCATTTCTGCCAGAACAGTTGAGAGACGCATAAGTGAAATGGCAGAAAACATTAAGGAAAAGCAGACGACTGCATTGAAAGACACAGCACTGTTTAGTGTTGCAGTTGATGGGAGCGTGGATATAAGTGGTGTTCCACGTTTGGCAGTTGTTGCAAGATATTGTGCTTCCGATGAAATCCAAGAGGAACTTTGTTGCCTAAAACCCCTGCATGGCACAACAAAGGGGGAAGATATACTGGAAAGTTTTGTAAACCATTTTGAAGAACAAGGAGTTGACATTAGAAAAATATTTTGTGTGACAACAGATGGTGTTCCTGCCATGGTTGGAAAACAGAAGGGATTTGTAAAGTTACTTGAAGATCAAATTGGCCGTCCGACAGTCAAATTTCACTGCATCATCCATCAAGAAAACCTGCATGCTAAAATTTCTAATTCAGAGCTTAATAGTATGACCAATACAGTGATGCGAATTGTGAATTTCCTTGTTGCTCGATCTGCTTTGACTCTCAGACAATTTCAAACACTGCTAGAACAGATGGACAGTGCTTATAATGGCATTCCACTTCACAGCAACGTTTGGTGGCTAAGTCGTGGCAAGGTTTTGGTGCGCTTTGTAAACTGTTTTCATGTAATCAAGGCCTTTTTGTTGGAAAAAGAACAAAACTACCCCAAACTGGATGATGACAAATGGCTGTGTAAGCTCATGTTTCTGACTGATATCACCGCTCACCTAAATTAACTCAACCTCTGTCTCCAGGGTGGAAGGCAACCAGTTCTGGATCTTTATGAAGCCTGGAAGGCATTTGTTGTGAAACTAGCAGTTTTTTCCAAGGATATTCAAACTTCTACTTTCCGCTACTTCCAACTCAGAAAAGGGCTATTGACACATTGCACTGTCAATGTCGATGAGATTGGAAAGTACATGCAAGAACTGGAATCAGAATTTTCTGACAGATTTCAAGATTTCCAGCAATTTGGCCCAATGCTTTCTTTTCTAATTAAACCTGAAAAGTTCAACAAGAGCGACTTGGTTTGTCTGTATTTCAGTGGATGGGTGTTGAAGACTTCGAAATGCAACTCATTCAGTTTAAAAGCTCAGAATTGCGGACATCAAAGTTTGTGGATCTGTGGAGCACACTTGAAGCTACGATGAGAGATCATGGGGCCTCTATTCTGACCTGCTGGATGTCCCTGCCAGTGAAATTTAACTGTTTGAAGAAAATTGCATTTGCAGTGCTTTAAGCATTTGGATTCACACATGAAATCTGTCCTCTGTCCCGCTCAGAGCCGGTTAACTGATCACTCAGAAGCCTGTGTGCAGCTTAAAGTATCCAAATACTTGCCAGACATTGGAAAACTCAGCAAGGAAAAGCAAGGGCAAGGATCACACTAAACTGATTTGCATTTTAATTTAATTTTAAATAAAGCTTCTGAAACGTTTTGAAAACCTTGTTTACTTTACATATAACAGTAGTTTGGGTTATATATTATAGAGACCTTCTAAAAAACCTTAAAATGTATTACCGGCACGCGAAGCCTTAAATTAGATTGTATAAATGAAGACTCGGCACACGACTTCTGAAAGGTTGCCGATCCCTGCACTACAGATCTCCACCCTTCAGGGTTCATGTCGTAGGCCCACAACTGTCAGTGAATTCTTGCAACACCCTGTGATGTTTTTTTAATGCATTGTCTGCACCATCCACTCCTCCTCTGTGTGTCCTGTCTCATTTTCATCACAGCACCATCGACCACTAGTGTAGTGGTAGTCACTGAAGTTTCACAAATACAGAATTGTGCACCTTGTCTCCAAACAGACCCAAGAACTCCACTGGTTCTGTTCAGGAGCTACTTCTGCCAGTGAGAAGACAGAGAGAGAAAAGCAATGGGAATTTTTTAAAAGCCATGAAAATTATGGGTTCGAAGAAACATTATGGATTAGGGGAATGGGAATTATGGGAACTTGACCCCAAGCTCCCATAATTGTCCGAGCCCAGTGCTGGTAACTCACACTGCACTGCAAAAATGTCCCATAAGGCATTATGCTGGACACTGGTGTGGGGGATGTAGCAGTCCTCTTGACACAACTCCTCGCAGTGAGGTTGCATGGCACTAGCAAAAGCAGCCAAGTGTACATGCACTTGAGTAACATTGCCGTGTCAGCAACTGTCAACCAGCAAAAGTTCTGGTGGTGAAACTTTCTAGGGTAGATGTGATCCAGTGTTACTGATATATCTAGTTCAGTGGTTCCTAAATGGGGGTTTGCAAAATGTTACAGGGGGTTCTTGGGGAAAAAATTCCCTAATGGTGGACAGAGCTGGAGCCCCTGGACTTCCAAGAGCTAAGCAGATCAAAGCAAGCATATCTGTCACACTGAGGAGATTTAAACTTCAAGACTCCTTATGGGAAAGGGAAAAGGAGGTGGATATTTTTTGCTGTTTTTTAAATTATGAAGAACAAGTTTAAGCTTGTAACGTGCATTGGTCGCCTGGACTGCTCATGACCTGAATGCTTGTGTAGGAGGAACTCTTTGAGTTGGCTTCTTAAATACCTTCCTGCTGTTTCACATCTGATACTCCTTGATGAAACATAGGAGTCTTGTCTTATGACAGGCTTATTCAAAATGATACCAGCTACGAAAGTGGGATCTTGGAAGAGTGTTGCCGTTTTCATAATGTAATAAAAATACTGTAATGATAAATAATAGTGTGTAATAAGCATGTCCTAAGAACAAATTTTATATTTCCAAGATCACTGCTTTTATAATTTATAATCAAGTAAAGGAGAAAATCCCTGGAAATATTCGTTTTTAGGAGGGGGTTTGCGAGATTTGACGTTTTAGTGAAAGGGGTTCACAAGTTGTTAAAGTTTGGGAACCACTGGCCTCGTTCAACCACTACTGTTGGATTTGAAGCAGGAATTCAGTTAGGGAAGTTCCATGACCTGTGTTCATGCAGGAGATCAGACTAGATTGTCAGTCCAGATAGGAACATTGTGATCATCTATTATTGTATATAGGAACAGAGGGTTACCACGCTACATCAAACCATTGGTTTACCACATCCAATATTCTCTTTCCAGCTGTAACCCATAGTGTGCCTGGCTAATTATACAATGCTTTATGCTGAATGGAAAATTCTGGAGTTTTTCTGCAGGAGGCAGAAAGAATCTACTGCTGCCCTGAAGCTGTTGTTTAATTGCCTCACCTTAGCATGCAGAACTGCAGATGTCCAGCCAGTATTTACCTGTTTATATACCACCCAACACAATATAGCCCAAGTCTGATTTAAGCCTTTGGGAGCTACTGTAATATGAGTTATCCTCAAATCTTATCAAGCCAGGCAAGGTTGGCCAAAGTATTAAGATGATTAAGTGCTGTGCAATAAAGAACTGATAACATTTCACTGATAGTTTAAATAACATGTTTCATGTGTTCAGAAACAATGCTTAGAGTATTACATTTATTAAAGAATTAAAACTGGTACTCAATTTTTTTTGTGAGTGGTCTTAACTATAGCATTCAAAGTAAACAATGCAGCATACCACTAGGTCTGTCTTAGTCATGTTTCCACAGCTGTAACACTTCCCTTTCTTCCAGTCTGCAGTGCGCAAACTGCTTTTATTCCCCCTTCTTTCCCTATTGCCAAAGAAAACTTCCATTTGCCAAGATGATGTTGCTTGATGCCCGCAGCTGCTATGGAGTTTGAAATGTGGTCCTTGACACTAGGTATCAGATTGCAGTGGTTGGGCAGCCTGACCCAGTATGTGAGAGGCTGGAAGAAATTACTTCTCTGAATGGCAGTAGGAACCATTATAGTCCTGTCAGTGTATTTCTAGACTTCACTAGGGTAATAATGCATACTAGGGAGAAAGCAACTTGAGATAGCAAACTCCATTTTAATTTTGATAGGAAAGCCAGAGTTTACATTTCTATTTCCTTACCTGAGTTGTTCTGCTGTTCAACACCGCATAAGAGAGCCTGCAGTCCCAACACTCTTTAGAATAGAAAATACATGCATTGATTCTTAAGTTTTAAAAAAAAGTAAGTGCTGGTAAAAGGAATGGGATTAATAGCCATAGGTAGTGACTTCCTCTCTTTATTCACCGAGCAGCAGCTCAAGCTTCCTCTGTATTGTGTTGGCTGGTGTTTGGAGCTGGGGGGAAGATCTCTAGCAGGGAGAAACTTTAATCAGTGTGGTCCAGTCCCTCCACGATGATGCTGTTGGGGATTCTCAGGCTGCCCTTTGTTAATGTTCTGTCAACAAAGGGAGGTTGGCGGATTTCCGGCCTCAGGAGTTCACCCTCTTCTCGTATCCCTTGTGGATGTTAGTGAATCATTCCTGACAGAAATATACCTCCCTGGGGATCATGAAACTATAGCTGAGGAGCACATTTTTTAAACTTTGAAAGGGACCAGATTGCACCAAATGGCAGATATGCAGATTTTAAAACAATTTTCATTGGGAGCATGCCCCTTGGACCCTTACAAGGTGTTCAGCCGTAATTCACACTTCAAATAGGACAAGCTGAAAACTGCTATCAATATACTCAGGATGGGTGGGTGGGTGGGTGGATGCGGGGCGGTGGGGGTTGGGGAGTACATACATATTCGTATGTTGATGTTTTCCTATTTCTTTTCCCTTACTGGCATGTTTGTGAGTGTCCCCGTTTAGGTAAAGAAAATAGATAAGTGAGAAGTTTCTCCCTCTCTGCCTTTTTTTTTTTTTAAATTAAATGAATTTTCTTGATATGTATCAGTATCTCCTTGAGGTGGGATTTACTCAGCTTGGATTTCAGGCCACTGAAATGTGGCATCTGGACTGGAGGTTTAAGGGCACAGAGACAACATATGCCTTGAGCCTTGTGGTATAAGTAGCACAGCATCTCCCAAGTATCTTGTCATTCCATTTCTGCAGTGCATCTCATGCAGGAGGCTATCCCTACTCTTTAGAGAAAATATCTTAGTAAACCCCACCAGAATTTCTGCTGGACAATGAGAGAGAACATGAGAGTGGTGTCAGAGTTCATCTACCTAGTAGGTTAGTCAAAGAAAATTGGTCAAAAGCATAGAAAGTGTGGGGAGGGATTCCTCAATCAGAGTAAGATTGCTAAGTTGCATGCCCTCCCTGTACATCTTGCAGAGTCTGAAATACTGTTGGGCCTAGACAAATGTGCATTGTAACTGTCACACTGCCTGATACAGGACACAGCTAAGAGTGCCATTCTCAGGTCAGACTGCCAGAAAACAGGGCACGTACCCCCAAACTGGTGGTATACTCTATCACAAGACTTCACCAAGCCAGTAACAAACTTCTGCTTCCAAATTACTATACTATTTATTATGAAGCCACCGACAGTCCCCTTCAGACCCTCTAGCCCCTCATACATCCCCCCCAACCTGAAGCAAATACTCACCAGCAACTACACACCACCCAACAAAAACACCAACCCAGGAACCAAACCCTGCAACAAACCCCAGTACCAACTCTGTCCACATATCTATTCAAGGGACACCATCGTAGGACCTAACCACACCAGCCACACCATCAGGGGCTTGTTCACCTGCACATCTACCAATGTGATATATGCCATCATGTGCAGCAATGCCCCTCTGCCATGTACACTTCTACCCTGATATAACATGACCCGATATAAGGCAGGTTCGCATACAAGGTGGTAAAGCTCTGACATGCTGCTCTGAGCAGCGTGTTAAGGGTGTCAGGCCAGGCCGGGGCTGAGGGATTCGATAAGGGGCAGAGGGTCTCGGGGTCGGTCAGGGGTCCCCCCCCCAGGTTCTGGGGGGCAGGA
Organism: Gopherus evgoodei; assembly: GCF_007399415.2. Lineage (NCBI taxonomy): Eukaryota > Metazoa > Chordata > Testudines > Testudinidae > Gopherus > Gopherus evgoodei. Next base: position 363,569,192 of record NC_044322.1, on the reverse strand, counting down.
GCTGTGGGAGGGCACCTTTGGGGGCTTTGCAGTCCCAGAGTGGCCCGGGGGATTAGTAGGATGCCGGGAGCAGCCCACTCTGCTTCCCTTGCCCTGGCCCCAGCTGTGTCGCTCTGGGGAGGGGGCCTTGGGGGAAAAGGATCCCCCCCCCGCACTCACCAGCAGTGGTGGAAGTGGAGCAGCCTGGTCTCAGCCTGCTCCACTCTGCCAGCTCCCAGCTGCAGTGCTCCGCTTCCTACCACAGGTGAGTACGGGGGGGGCGTCCTTTCCCCAACCTCTCCACACTCACCTGTGGCGAGAAGCAGAGTGACGCAGCCCCAGCCTGCTCTGCTTTCCTTGCCCCAGCCCCAGCCCCAGCCATGTCGCTGTGGGGCGGCTGGGGAAAGGTCCTGCACTCACCTGCCCAGCGGCAGGGCCGGTGCAACCCAGTAGGCGACCTAGGTCGTCGCCTAGAATGCTAGCATTTGGGGGGTGGTATTTTGGGTCCTTCAGTGACAACTGCGGTGGCCAGATCTTTGGCCGCCCCAGTCATCGTCGGCATTTAGGTGGAGGGACCTAGGGCGGGGGGGGGGCGCCTGCAACAAGTAAGGGGGGATGCGTAGCACGCAGGGGAACCAATCCCCGCCCCAGCTCACCTCTGCTCCACCTCCTCCCCTGAGCACGCCGCCCGGCTCTTCTCTCCCTCTGAGGCTTTCGGTGCCAAACAGCTGATTGCAGCCGCAAGTCTGGGAGGGTGAGAGAAGTGGAGCGGCGACGACGTGATCGGGGAGGAGGCGGAGCAGAGGTGAGCTGAGGCGGGGAGCTGCCACATGACTCCCCAGACCAGAGCGAGCTGCTGCAAGGCGGGGTGCCTCAGGGCAGAGGGGGGAGCTGCCGCAGGTGGGGGCACCTAAGGGGGGAGGACTGCCACAGGGCTTTGGGGGGAGGGCGTGTAAGGTGGAAGTTTCACCTAGGGAGCGAAACATCCTTGCACTTGCCGTGCCCGGTGGGAAGTGGAGTTCCATGGCTGGGAGCTGGTGGAGCGGAGCTGGCTGGGGCTGGGCTGGGCTGCTCCGCTTTCCGCTGCCGGTGAGTGCGGGGAGGTTGGGGAAAGGACGCCCTCCGAAGTGGAGCGACACGGCTCCAGCCCGTTCCATTCTGCCACCTCCCAGCCGTGGCGCTCCGCTTCCCACCGGGCAGGCGAGTGCAGGACCTTTCCCCAGCCACGCCCCAGCAACATGGCTGGGGCAAGGAAGCAGAGCGGGCTGGGGCTGTGTTACTCCACTTCCTGCCACAGGTGAATGCGGGGGGCCATCCTTTCCCCAACCTCCCCCTGCTCACCAGCAGCGGGAAGCAGAGTGTCGCGGCTAGGAGGTGGTGGAGTGGAGTGGGCTGGGGCTGGGCTGCTCTGCTTCTTGCCACTGCTGGTGAGTGCCTGTCAGGGGGTGGGGGGGGTGAATAGGGGTCATAGCAGTCAGGAGACGGGGTTGGGTAGGGGGTGGGATCCTGGGCATGAGGGACGGGGGAGGGGGCGGTCAGGGAACAAGGAACCAACAATGGCCAAAGCAAGTCTGATATAATGCAGTCTCACCTATAACACGGTGAGATTTTTTGTCTCCCGAGGACCACGTTGTATCATGGTAGAGGTGTACATTGGCCAAACTGTACAGTGTCTGTGCAAAAGAATAAATGGACACAAATCTGATATCAGGAATCATAACATTCAAAAACCAGTAGGAGAACACTTCACTGTCCCTGGACACTCAATAACAGACCTAAAAGTGGCAGTTCTTCAACAAAAAACTTCAAAAACAGACTTCAACGTGAAACTGCAGCACTGGAATTAATTTGCAAGCTTGGCACCATCATTAGGCCTGAAAAAAGACTGGGAGTGGTTGAGTCGTTACAAAACCTAAACCTAATTTCTCCAATACTAATTTTCCCCCTACTGTTGTTCACACCTTCTTGTCAACTGGCTGAAATGGGCCACTCCCATTACCACTTCAAAAGTTATTTTTCCTCCCTTGGTATCCTGCTGTTAATTAAATTATCTCGTTAGACTGACCCCACACTTGGTAAGGCTACTCGCATCTTTTCATGTATATATACCTGCTACTGTATTTTCCACTCCATGCATCTGATGAAGTGGGTTCTAGCCCATGAAAGCTTATGCCCTAATACATTTGTTGGTCTCTAAGGTGCCACAAGGACTCCTCATTATTTTTGCTGATACAGACTAACACAGCTACCCCTCTGAAACCAGACTATGATGAAAGGCTATGAAAACCAAACTTTATCACACCTTACGTTATTCCAGCTGCAGAGAGCCAGCCACTAACCCCAAGTCAAAATCTACTTCAGGATCTCACCCAGAACCCGTGCTGGTAGCCAATCCTTTACTAAACTAAAATGAAAGGTTTATTAATATTAAAAAAAAGAGAGAGAGAGGCATTAAAAGTTTAAAGTGAATTATAGAAGTGAGTAACAACAGTGAAGTTAAATCTGCCTGCTTGCAATAAGTCTCTCTCGTTCACCCAACAGATGGGGGTCCTTAGTCCATTGTTCGAAGCTCCCCTTGTTAGAAGTCCCAGTCCAGATATGTGAGGCAGGAATAGGCGAGAAGATGATGTCATTAGCTGCAATTTATACCCCCCTAGTCCACTTGCATGGAAAAGTACTGGCTCAAACATAGAACTACGCATCATGTGTTCTACATGCCTTGCTGAGTCATGAGGTATCCATTGTCCATATGTTCCCTGTCGCGTCCTCAGGATGGCCCCGCTGAAGCAGCGGATTCTCTTTATTGGCCCATCAACACATGGCTGGCTAGTCTTGGTGTAAATCTGGCTTGTGGTATTACCTCGGAACACAACATGTTTAGTAAGCATGCGGTAAAATTTCATAACTTCATACCCACATGATACACACATTTAAATAAGATACCATTGATCAACAGATTACAACTTTTCCAATGATACCTTACAAGGCAGTTTGTACAAGATTTATCACTGTTGTGCAACATTGGTGACAAGATTAGTGCAGACGGTCCTCTTCCTTTTTACACAGCGTCACCGGCATTTCGGGTTTATGTTGATTTTTGCTGCATGTTAAATTGCCTCCATGTATGTTATGAGGAACACCCAACAATATCAATAAAATACTATTGCCATACTAAAACTTTCTGGTATTGACTGATGGCCGCAGGAGCTAGGATGTTGAGTGCCATGGTTGCTTTTCTGACAGTAACCACACTTAAGATTTTACTTCAAATTGAGCAATATTAATTTAAGCTATGGGTGATGGTCACTTGAAGGGATCAGTTGCTGTCTTTAGACTGAGAGAGTAAAGGTTAAGTGGTTTGTAAATGTCATTAGAACTCCCTTAAGCCAATTACTGCTCTTGATTTACTTCTTGTAGTGCTGTTAGCATTTTAAAAAAATACCAACATTTAAGACAAAATATCCTGTGATTCATACAAGATTTATAGCTCTGGCATCTCATGTTTTGTTGTAGTGTCCGCTTACAAAAAAATAAACCAGCAACTGCATATATTATACACTTGTGTGAGGGCAAGATTATCCTCTGAGTTAACTGATCTCACCTCCTTGTCTGTATATGGAAATGAGCCCTTGGTTTACAGTCTGTTGCTCTCTAAGGGCTTGTCTACATTACCCACTGGATTGACGGGCAGCGATCAATCCAGCAGGGGTTGATTTATCGCATCTAGTCTAGATGTGATACATCGACCACTGAGTGCTTTCCCATCAATTCTGCTACTCCACCAGGGCGAGAGGCGCAGGTGGAGTTGACAGGAGAGCATTAGCTATCGACTTACCACCGTGAAGACAACGTGGTAAGTAGATCTAAGTATTTCAACTTCAGCTACGTTATTCACGTAACTGAAGTTGCATAACTTAGATTGATCCCCCCAGCCCCACCTGCAGTGTAGAGCAGGCCTAAGTATACAAGAACGTCTCTAAATAACTTGCTGTTTGCTCTTGTGCATCTGCAGTTTCACACTCCATTCTTTAGGCCAAAAGCATTAGAACAGATCACCTATTATGGTGCATCGTGCTGGAGCAGTGACGGAAGACCCTCTAGTAAGCTGATACAAAGCTCTGAAGTTGCATAAGGTCAGAGCTTTGTGCACTCTTGTGATCTGCATTTGTGGCTCCTGGCCTGTTTGTGAAAATTCCTTAGGGGCCAAGTGCTCAGTTTTTAAGAACTTTTTTTTTTTGGACTACAACTTTGTCAGAGTTGCTCATTTCATAGAGACTTTAGTAGGCATGAAATATGGGCTTGAAAAAAAATGGCTCTGAAGCTTCGGGGGGTAACTTGCTGCTGCAGCTGAGCCAGTGGCTCTTGCTTTGTCGAAATGATTGTTCACGAGCTAATGAAAGGCCACCGCTTCCAGATATGTCGTTGGTTCACTGAGAAACCACTGGCCCTTATAGGGCAGCTGAGGCTTTGTTGGCTACTTTCCTTCTGTCCTCCCAAAAAAACCAAATTATTGGTTCGTTGTCCATGTGCACTCAGTTAGTTTCCTGGTTACCACTGCACTGGAGTGAAAATCAAAGAACCACACAGTTAGGGACAGCAAGGAGGAAGCAATGTGAGAATGAAATTAAAGGACAGCTGAAGGCAGATAAATGACTAAATAGAATACCAAACAATTCCATGTTAAAACCAAATGACAACCGAGTTGGGGCTTTTCTTACAAGTTAAGACTGTCAGTCACAAGCTTCACCTATGATCTTCCTGCCACTTGCATAGTCCCCAATAAGATTTTTGTTATCTAATTTTAGACAGTTGATGTACAAGGCAGGATAGAATCCAGTTTACACCACCAGCCTGAGTTCTCTCTGTGGGGCTACCAAAAATAAATACATTTGTGTCATTAGAATGAGTGGATATGACTCGCACAGGGAGTTAGTATGTTGAGTGCCATGGTTGCTTTTCTGACAACCATACCTGAGGGTTTTACTTCAGAATGAACAATATAAAATCTTATGTGCTGATGAACTGAAAGTCAACAGTCTGTGCTACACAAAATTACTCTTTCCACTCTAATAACGAATACTTGTGTTGCATTAGTGCCCAAAGGTCCCAATCAGGATCATAGGTGCTCAGACCCCACAGTATTGGATGCAGTATAAGAACCTGACTAGAATGCTCTACAAACATATAAGCTAACAGTCTCTGCCCTGGTGAGTTTACAGTCAATTTCATGTAAAACAAGAATCAAAAAGAGATTGAAACAGTAAGAGGGAGAGAGCTATTGGTGGAGGATGAGGGTAACTGTAAGAAAGTTGGACCGTTATAAAGGCTAGCAACATTTAAAGCTCAGTGGTGCCGAATCATAAAAAGTACCGTTCTATATGCTTGCCCTGACATACTGCCATTAGTTTCTAGGCATCTCAGCTGAAGTGGGTCTTAAGTTGTGATTTGAAGGACGGGGAGTGGCTCTAAAGACTGACTTGTGGATGAGGCTCTCCAAGTGAGAAGAGGCAGGGAAGAAAAAAATGCAAAGGCTGTTGTGGGAAATACACTGATATAATAACTCCACCTCCATGAGAGGCATAGAACTTATGTTGGAGTAGTTAGGGCGATGCAGCGGCCGTGTAGGCACTGCATTACTTACATTGACTGGTGGCTGTCCTTCTGTCAGCAGTGGAGGCTCACAGATGGAGCTGTGAAATTGACAACAATGTCAGTTTCGCTGCGGGTAGGTTCCCTGCTGTGAAACTGAGCCCCCCACTCCTTTCAGCTGCCTAACAGTCAGTGCCAGGGTCAACTTCACAGTAGGGACCCTACCAGCAGCGAAATTGATATTCTTCGAGTGCTATCCCTGTAGATGCTCCGCTTCAGGTGTCTGTGGATCCCGGTGCTGTCGATCAGAGATTTATGGTAGCAGTGTCCACGTGGGTTGCGCATGTGCAGTAGGCGTCTTGTGGTGCCGCTGGTGCCGTGTCTAGCACGCACACAAACCAAGCCTCCAGTTCCTTCTCAACCATCCTCAGCTGAAGATGGAGCTCAGGGGCAGTGTTCATCACTCGCCAAATGTTTAAAAATAGCAGTTTAAGTAGTTAGTCTTTTAAAAGTTATAGCTAGTGATAGTGTCAGTAAATTTTTTTTTAAAGTTTACTTTCCCAGTTTACCCTCCAGTTTACATGCCTCCTCCGTGGCACCGAATTCACCCATAAGGGACCCAGCACCGAGCGTCTCCTCAGGCACCATGCCTCCGCCCCGGCATTGATATCACAGTTGGCACCAGTTGAGAAAACCAAGTTGGCACTGACTAAACCAACAGGAACCTCTTATGGCACCAGCATCAGCACCGACAGTACTGACATAAGAACCGCCACAGAATCTACTGTAACAGAGAGACTTGGCTGTCTCATCATCGCCGCTGTCCTCATTACTCAATACCGAGGGTTCTCCTGTAAGTTATAGAGGAGATCCCCATACTTCTCATGGCGAGGTACACTTGTCCAGTGAAGACGATGATGATGTGCAGCAGGGGCTGCATGCGAGCTGATTTTCAGTGGCACACTTGCTGCCCAGGTCCTAGTCACCGGTCTGGGGGGCTCACATTTTAATTTAATTTTAAATAAAGCTTCTTAAACATTTTAAAATCCTTATTTACTTTACATACAATAGTTTAGTTGAATATTATACACTTATAGAAAGAGATCTTCTAAAAACATTAAAATGTATTACTGGCATGGGAAACCTTAAATTAGAGTGAATAAATGAAGACTTGGCACACCACTTCTGAAAGGTTACCGACCCCTGATGTGTAGGAATCATGCACTTCCTTGCCTCACCACTCATCACCGGAAGACCAGTGATCACCCTGGAGCCAGAAGGAGCCTAAATACCCTTACAACCAGCCGGCTCAACTGTGATATGGTCCTCTGTGGATGTATCCATCGATGGCCTTCCCATGCAATGGGCACATTGGGAACACTGGGCAACTTACCAGGGCCCCTACTCCAGGCCACCCATGGCTAATAGAGGTGAGCTGAGGTCTAATCCCACATCCCTCCCTCCCCTCCCCGCAGCCAGAGGAGGCTCAGGATGTTGGGGGTGACACACAAACAGGCACAGATCAGGAAGCTACATCTCCTGCTCACAATTCTTTCTTCTGCCCAAATGAGGCAGTCATGCCACCACTGCCTACCTCAGGGGATGACTTCAAACAGTTCCAGAAACTGTTTAAGTGGGTTGCTCAAAGCCAGAACATCCCTTTTGGAGGAAGTGCAGACAAACCATCACAAGCTGGTACAAATCTTACAACCTACATCTACTTCCAAAATCATTCTGCCCATCAATGGTGTGATTTTAAGAACCAGCTGAGACAGTCTGCTAGACACCGGCCTCAGTTCCACCGACGTGCAAAAGGACAGATAGAAAGTATTACATCCCCGCCAAAGGGGTGGACTTTCTTTTCTCGCACACGCCTCCCAACTCCTTGGTGGTTGCCACTGCTAATCAACGTGGCAACCAACAAAAGTTTAGATCGACCCCACAAGACAACATAAGAACACTCTTCGGACAAAAAATTTACTCCTTGGTGATATTACAATTCCAAGTTGCCTAGTATCTGGCCTTGCTGAACAAATACAATTATGATAATTATGGGAAACTTAAGATTATTCACCACAGAACTCCCCAGGGAAAGACAATCACAATACCAGACCATTGTAAACGAGAGTCAACTCATAGCTAAAGCAGCCCTCCAAGCGTGTTTGGACATTGCCGACAAGGCAGCCAGAACCATGTGCTAGGCATCCTGATTACAATCCTCTGGCATAGGTAAAGAATTCCAAAACAAGATTGAGGAACTACCTTTTGACCAAGAGAAGTTATTTTCGACCACGATGAACGAGGTGGTCCATTCAATGAAAGATTCTTGAGCCACTCTTTGCGCTGTGGGGATCTACGGTCCACCTGTGAAGAGGAACAGGGATTCCTCTTCCAACTGACAGCAACAGAGTCAATATGAGAATCAAACACAACGCCAATGTTTGCAGTGATGGAGAGCACCTCAGTCTCAACTGTTGACTTCTCAAATGGCTCTAGCTAAATGACAATTTTGAAGTTTTAGTCGAGGCTCTGGATGACCTCTCTAACTAGGCTGTGCTTACCCCCGATCTGTCCCCATGTTTTGACCACTGCCTTTGCCCATTTTACCACATTTGGGCATCAATAATCACAGACCAAAGGGTGTTAGAGATCGTATGATCAGGATATATCATCCCTTCTTCTTCGAGTGATTGCTCACATCCATTCCAGTTAGGTGTGCGCGCCGTGCGTGCACGTTCGTCGGAAACTTTTTACCCTAGCAACTCCAGTGGGCCGGCAGGTCGCCCCCTGGAGTGGCGCCGCCATGGCGCCCAATATATATCCCTGCCGGCCCGCCCGCTCCTCAGTTCCTTCTTACCGCCGTGTCGGTCGTTGGAACTGTGGAGCGCGGCATAGCTGTCCTCCACGTCCCTAGCTCTCCTAGTTATCTATCGTTTATCTATTGTTCATCTCTAGTTCCATTATAGTTGTTAATTAGTTTGTTAAGTAGATAGTTAAGTTAAATAGTTGTAAAGTAGTTCTTCGCCGGGGGCTTAGCCGCACCCGGCGCCAGGCCCATGCCTGTTTCGCCGGGCTTCAAGCAGTGTGCAGCCTGCAAGAGGCCCATGCCTACCAGCGATCCCCACGAAGCGTGCCTGAAGTGCCTCAGGGAATCGCACAGATCCGACAAGTGCCGCATCTGTAAGGCTTTTAAGCCGAGGACAAAGAAGGAGAGGGATCAAAGGCTCCGAACTCTCCTAATGGAGGCGGCACTTGACCCGACGGCTTCGCAGGCCGTGGTATCGGCACCGGCACCGGATCGCTCCGGCACCGAGAAGACTCCTCGGCACCGACCCTCTCCGGCACTGGAGTCAGAGCCAAGGCCGTCGAAGTCTGATACTCCGGCCAGGCAGACCCGGCTAGAGCGCCCGGCCTCGACATCGGCCGCGGCGCCGCCGGCACCGTCAGCACCGTTGACTCCGGGCCCGGCGGGTCCGTTGAGTCCGGTGCCGCCGAGCTCCCCCATGAGATCTGGGGTTGAGATAGTGGTCCCATCCACACTGGAGACCTTCGCCTCGGCTCGGGACCTTATTGCCCTGACTGAGCCCACTCGGCTGCCACCCCCCGGTACCTCCGGTGCGGGTCGTGTCCAGAGGCAAGCCCATGATGTCGGCACCGCCCAGAGACAGTCGTTCACGATCCAGGTCCCGACGTCTTGGGCGCTCCAGATCCCGACGCCGCTCGCAGTCCCGGCACCGCTCCCCTCAGCGGTACCGGTCGCACTCGCGGCACCGGTCGGCATCGAGACGGTCGCGGTCAGGCTCCAGTCGTCGACGCCGGCACCGCGACTCCAGGAGCAGGTCCCGACGCTACTCGCCGTACCGGTCGACCTCCCGGCACCGAGCTGGTGGCAGGTCCCGGTCTCGGTCGACCTCCCGGCACCGAGCTGGTGGCAGGTCCCGGTCGACCTCCCGGCACCGAGCTGGTGGCAGGTCCCGGCACCGAAGCGGCGCCCGGTACCGATCAGGATCCTGGCACCGTGACAGATCCCGGTCCCGATCCCGGTCCCGGCACCGATATGACTCCCGGCACCGGTCCCCAGCACCGAGACGATCCTCCGTGCCGGCCCGCGCAGACCCTTACCATCCAGGGTCGGCCCCACCATGGCCCTCGAGACAGCCGTCCGTATCCTCCCAGACGGACAGCGGGTATGCGCTGGGCACCGACAGGCAGGCGGCGCTGTTCGGTGATCCGCCGCTGCAGGACCAAGGCCCACAACAGTGGGGATTCTGGACACCCTGGGCATACCATCAGGCCCAGGGCCCCCAGCAGCTCCCTGCTAGGCCGGCGACTGCGGAGCGTAGGGCCCCTGAAGCCTCGTTGTCTCGCCCCCCTCCCTCCCCGGAAGGGGAGGAAGGGTCCAAGCAGCAGGACTCCGCTGTGGCTCCGGAGGCAGAGGCGAGGGCTGAGGAAGACCCTCAGTTAGACACTCTCGTGCCTGGGGTCTCATCATCCTCCTCCCCGGATGAGGCGGTGGCGGGTACCTCCTCCAACAGTCCCCCCCCGCTGGATCTCAGGGCGCACCAAGACCTCCTCAGGCGATTGGCTCAAAATCTGAGTCTGCAGGCAGAGGAGGTCTCGGAGATAGAGGATCCAATTGTAACCATCCTCTCTTCTGATGCTCCCACCAGGGTCGCCCTGCCCTTCATACGGACCATCCAGGCCAACGCCAATACCATCTGGCAGTCCCCGGCCTCCATCCCTCCGACAGCGAAAGGAGTCGAGAGGAAGTACATGGCCCCTTCTAGGGGATACGAATATCTCCATGTACACCCGACTCCGGGTTCACTGGTGGTGCAATCAGTGAACGATAGGGAGCGTCACGGCCAGGAGGCTCCAGCCCCCAAATCAAGAGAGGCCAGGCGGATGGACCTCCTTGGCCGTAAGGTGTATTCGGCTGGGGCGCTGCAGCTCAGGGTCTCCAACCAGCAGGCCCTGCTGAGCAGATATGCCTTTAATTCCTGGGTGGCAGTGGACAAATTTAAGGAGCTGCTGCCACAGGATGCTCGCCAAGAGTTTACGGCCATCTTGGACGAAGGCAAGAAGGTCGCACGCACAGCCTTACAAGCCTCCTTGGACGCTGCGGACTCGGCTGCCCGTACCCTCGCGTCAGGAGTTACGATGCGTCGCATCTCCTGGCTGCAGGTTTCCGGCCTTCCGCCGGAGCTTCAGCATACTATACAAGACCTTCCTTTCGAAGGCCAGGGCCTATTTTCTGACAAAACAGACCCCAGACTCAAGAGTCTGAAAGACAACCGAGTCGTTATGCGGTCCCTCGGGATGCACACCCCCGTGACGCAGCGTAGACCCTTTAGGTCGCAGCAACAGCAGCAACGCAGGCCGTTTTCCCAGTTCCGCCAGCGGCAGGACCTTTACAGGCACCGCGGCAGGAACGGGAGGCGCAGGCAGTCGGGGAACCAAGGGGGGCAGAACCAAGGCTCCTCAAAACCCCCGCCTGGTCCTAAGCCTTCATTTTGAAGGTGCGCTCGAGGGCGCGGTAACAGTTTCCCCTATGGATCCTTCCCCCCCGTTTTTCAACCGCCTTTCGTTTTTCCTCCCGGCGTGGTCCCAAATAACATCGGACCGCTGGGTCTTAAGCGTGGTGCAGACGGGATACCGCCTGCAGTTTGTTTCATTTCCTCCTTCCCGCCCTCCTTCCTCGTCCCTCTTCAGGGACCCCTCTCACGAGCAATTCCTTCGGCAGGAGGTGCAGACGCTCCTCAGCAAAGGAGCTATAGAGGCGGTTCCGGAAAACGAGAAAGGCAAGGGGTTTTATTCCCGCTACTTTCTGATCCCCAAGGCCAAGGGGGGCCTCAGGCCTATCCTCGACCTGCGAGAGCTCAACAAATATCTCGTGAAGTTGAAGTTCCGCATGGTATCCCTGGGGACCATTATTCCATCCCTGGATCCGGGAGACTGGTACGCCGCCCTCGACATGCAGGACGCGTATTTCCACATTGCCATTTGGCCGCGCCACAGACGCTTTCTCCGCTTCGTTGTGGGGGCTCTTCATTATCAATTTGCAGTCCTCCCGTTCGGCCTGTCCACGGCCCCGAGGGTGTTTACAAAATGCATGGCAGTTGTCGTGGCGCATCTTCGGCGCAACCGTGTCCACGTGTTCCCTTATCTGGACGACTGGTTGATTCGGGGCACGTCGGAACAGCAGGTGAACAGCCATGTCCGCGTGATCACCGGCATGTTTGCGAGTCTGGGCCTCTTGATAAACACAGACAAGTCCACCCTGACGCCCACTCAGAAGGTGGAATTTATCGGGGCCGTCCTGGACGCCACTGTGGGCAGGGCCTTGCTGCCTCTGCAGCGGTTCCAGACCATGGCGGCGATCGTTCAACGTTTGCGGTCAGCCCCGTTGACGTCAGTGAGGACATGTCTAACCCTGTTAGGCCACATGGCGGCGTGCACCTTTGTGACCGACTACGCTCGGCTCCGCATGAGGCCTCTCCAGCTGTGGCTTATCAGTCATTACAGGCCGGCAAGGCAACCGTTAGACATGTTAATCACAATCCCCCAGAAGGTCTTAGATTCTCTCGGCTGGTGGTTAGACCAGTCAGTATTATGTGCGGGTCTTCCCTTTCGCCCTTCTCAGCCCTCGGTATCCCTGACAACGGATGCCTCAGATCTAGGCTGGGGGGCCCACCTAGGGACCCTGCGGACGCAGGGCCTGTGGTCCCAGGAGGAGGTGGGGCTACACATCAACATGCGGGAGTTGAGAGCGGTCCGCCTTGCTTGCCAAACGTTTTGTCATCAGCTTCAGGGTCGTTGTGTCGCCGTGTTCACGGACAACACGACGACCATGTACTATATCAACAAGCAGGGCGGCACCAGGTCCTCCTCCCTGTGCCACGAGGCGATACGACTCTGGGACTTTTGCGTAGCCCACTCCATTCACCTCAGGGCTTCCTTCCTCCCCGGAGTACGGAACACGCTGGCGGATCGATTGAGCAGATCCTTCCTGTCACACGAGTGGTCCCTTCGCCCGGACGTCGCTCTCTCCATTTTCCGGAGGTGGGGTTATCCCCGGGTGGACCTCTTCGCGTCCAAGGGGAACAGGAAGTGCCAAGCGTTCTGCTCCTTTCAGGGCAGGGAGCCGGGGTCGATAGCAGATGCCTTCCTCATCCAGTGGTCGACCCACCTGTACTATGCGTTTCCTCCGTTCCCTCTGGTTCACAAGGTCCTCCTGAAGGTGCGCAGAGACAGGGCTCGTGTGATCATGGTGGCCCCGGCATGGCCCAGGCAGCACTGGTACACCATGCTGCTGGACTTGGCCGTAGCCGACCCAGTTCCCCTGCCCCTTCATCCGGACCTGATTACCCAGGACCACGGGACTCTCTGTCACCCAGACCTGCAGTCGCTGCACCTAGCGGCGTGGCTCCTGCATGGCTAACTGGTTCCGAGCTGCGCTGCTCCACGCCTGTGAGAGAGGTGCTCTTGAGCAGCAGGAAACCGTCCACAAGAGCTACATATTCGGCGAAATGGAAGCGCTTCTCCTGTTGGTGCGTAGAGAGAAATCTCCGCCCTATGGAAGTTTCGGTAACCGAAATCTTATACTATGTTTGGTCCCTCAAAGAGCAAGGTCTGGCCTTATCGTCGTTGCGAGTCCATTTAGCAGCTATCTCCACCTTTCACACGGGTGCGGACGGTCGCTCCGTTTTTTCTCACCCGACGGTGTCGAGATTCCTTAAAGGGCTGGAACGTTTATTCCCTAACGTCCGTCCCCCTGCTCCAACCTGGGATCTTAACCTGGTGTTGTCCCGGCTCATGGGGCCCCCCTTTGAGCCGTTAGCTACTTGCTCCCTGCTTTACCTCTCTTGGAAGGCTGCCTTTCTAGTAGCTATCACTTCAGCTAGACGGGTGTCGGAACTCCGAGCCCTTGTGGTAGACCCCCCATATATGGTCTTCCACAAAGACAAGGTGCAGCTTAGACCACACCCTGCCTTTCTACCCAAGGTGGTCTCAGCCTTCCACGTCAACCAAGAGATTTTCCTCCCGGTTTTTTTCCCGAAACCTCACTCCTCAGGCAGGGAGCAGCAGCTCCACACGCTGGATGTCCGTAGAGCTCTCGCGTTCTACATAGAGAGGACCAAACCCTTCCGCAAATCCCCCCAGCTTTTCGTGGCGGTAGCGGACCGTATGAAAGGGCTTCCTATCTCCTCCCAGAGGTTATCCTCTTGGGTTACGTCCTGTATCAGGACCTGTTATGACTTGGCCCATGTCCCTACGGGCCGTGTGACTGCGCATTCTACCAGGGCGCAGGCGTCGTCGCTGGCTTTCCTTGCCCGTGTGCCCATCCAGGAAATCTGTCGGGCAGCAACCTGGTCATCGGTCCACACCTTTGCTTCCCACTACGCCCTGGTACAGCAGTCGAGAGAGGATGCGGCCTTCGGAACTGCAGTGCTCCATGCCGCGACTTCTCACTCCGACCCCACCGCCTAGGTATGGCTTGGGAGTCACCTAACTGGAATGGATGTGAGCAATCACTCGAAGAAGAAAAGACGGTTACTCACCTTTGTAACTGTTGTTCTTCGAGATGTGTTGCTCACATCCATTCCACACCCGCCCTCCTTCCCCACTGTCGGAGTAGCCGGCAAGAAGGAACTGAGGAGCGGGCGGGCCGGCAGGGATATATATTGGGCGCCATGGCGGCGCCACTCCAGGGGGCGACCTGCCGGCCCACTGGAGTTGCTAGGGTAAAAAGTTTCCGACGAACGTGCACGCGCGGCGCGCACACCTAACTGGAATGGATGTGAGCAACACATCTCGAAGAACAACAGTTACAAAGGTGAGTAACCGTCTTTTTTACCTCTTGACCATCTACCCTCCCTCCCTCCCCATCCCTCTTCAGAGACCCTTCTCACGAGCACCTGTTACAACAAGAAGTTGATCATCTACAATGAGGTGCTGTGGAACAAGTACTTTCACAATACAGGGGAAGGGATTCCACTCCCACTACTTCTTGACCCAGAAGAAGAACGGAGAATGGAGATTTATCTTGGATCTCAGGAAGCTCAACAAGTTTGTGTGCACTCAAAAGTTCAAGATGGTCACCCTGGGCATGATATTTCCAGTGCTGCAAAAGGAGGACTGGTTTTCAGCCCTCAACCTCCAAGATGCTTATATTCATATTACCATAAACCTCGCTCACAGGAAATTTCTGTGATTCACAGTAAGACATGAGCACTTGCAGTACAGAGTACTACCCAAATACCGGTTCGCACTGTCCTGCAACTGCTAGGACACATGACAGCCACAGTGTTCGTGGTACGACATACAAGACTACAAATGCACTGCCTACAGGGCTGGTTGAGCTTGGTATACATACCCAGCAAGCACAGCCTGCACAAACGACTTACACTACCACCCTGTGTCCTGGACTCTACACTGGTGGACAAGACCATAAAATGACTTTGTGAGCATCCTATTCCAACAGGAACCCCGATCAATAGTGTTCCTGTGGGTACTCCACTACCCACTCTCCTCCCCTCTACTTTGGAGTTTGCTGCTAGGACTCTGTGGCACTGCAAGACACCTGCTGCGCACACCCGACCTGTGTGGACACTGCTACCGTAAATCTCTGATTGACTGCGCCAGGGTGCACCAACACCTGAAGTGGCGCACCCACAGGGACACACATCTCAAAGAACCTCAGTTACTGCACAAGATGAGTAACCCTCTGTTCTTGTCGAGTAACCCTGTCAATTTCATGGCTCCAGCTGTGAGCTCTGTACCAGGATGCCTGGCTGTCTGCCTGGCACTGAGAGTGGGGGCTCTCAGTTGGGCTTGGAGCTGTCAGAGTTTTCTGCCTGCTCCTGCTCTGAGTTGGAGACAATAATAGCTGTGAAATTGACAAGAATGTCAATTTCACTGCTGGTGGTAGGCTCCCTGCTGTGAAACTGAGCAGGCCTGGGCTCTCAGCTGGGGCTGTCACCTAGAGCGGGTGAGAGGCTCCCCTGTGAGCCCTGCGCGGCTCTCAGTGCCCCACACACAGCTGTCTGGGCCCCACAATGCTCCTCTTCTGTAGGTGCAAGCGCTTCTGGTGAGGACGTGCTCCACCAGCAGAAGGAAGATAGTGTGGACACCAACAGACAGTTGAATTACTGTGGTGGCTGTAGGTCAACCTAAACTTAAGTCAACCTGATTTTGTAATGAAGACAAAGCCTTAAGACACAAGTGGCTAAGTAAGGAGTTTCAGACTTGTGTAAGGGTATGGCTACATTTGGAATTTCAAAGCGCTGCCCCGGTAGCGCTGCGGGAGTGCTGCCGCGGCAGCGCTTTGAAGTGTGAGTGTAGTCAGAGCGGCAGCCCTGGGAGAGAGCTCTCCCAGCGCTGCATGTAAACCACATCCCTTACGGGTGTAGCGTGCAGAGCTGGGAGCCGCGCTCCCAGCGCTGCTGCCCTGATTACACTGACGCTTTACAGCACTGTATCTTGCAGTGCTCAGGGGGGTGTTTTTTCACACCCCAGTTGCAGCGCTGTAAAGTGTGAGTGTAGCCAAGGCCTAAGACTTTGAAGGTGGGGACAAGGTTTAATTTGCACTGGACGAGAGGGAGTTTAAATAGAGGTTAAAAAGGGGCAGGAGAGATTGTTAAATGAGGGGCAATTAAGGTAATCTGAACAGCTTTATAAGAAAACTGTGTGAGCACCGGTGAGGTAGAGAGGAGACACTTACAGAAATCAAGTCGTGAGATGAATGAGGACCCAGACAAAATACAGTCCCACCTCAGTAAATTGAAAATCTAGTTGAGGATACACCAGGTGACAGTATAAGCTCAAGCTGGGGAAAAAGTTTGCAGAAGTCACTAATTAAATTCACAGTCTAATAAATTAGGGATCCAGTGTTTCTTAGAATTTACTTTGGTATTTCAAAAGCACTTGAAGTTCAATTAACATTTGACAGTTTCCAATGTCCATCTTTGGCTGCCAGTATGTGAAAATATTGCCAGGGACAATATTGACCTAACAAGCCAGGGATTTAGGGGTTGCACACTTGGATCTCTTCCCCTCCCTCTACCCACGTCCACCTAACCACTCTCACGCAAGGTTCTTTCTCTGCTGTCTTCTTCTTTCCAGTAAAACTAGCAGATCTCTGACCTGGTAATTAAGGGGCAGCCAGTTAGTGTCAATCATGGTGGTGGTTTTGAGGTATAAATCTTTTGTCTGCTGGGAGCTGATTGAGACCTCCACCATCTTGTTTCATGTACGCCACCAAACTGTTTGTGAGTGTAATGAGTTTTGAGTTGAATTTGAACTGGTGACCTGCAGGAGAAAATTGTGTAGCTCATTATGTGACTTCTGGGCTCTACCTAGTTCCATAACTTGGAAATCCTTTGGTTAGTTGTGCAGCCTTTGTTAATCTTGGGCAGAAAATTGTTGCTTCAGGTAAAATGTTCAAAAGTGCCTAAATGATGTGGGAGCCTGAATCCTGGGATTAGATGCTTTTGAAAATTTTAGCCGCACTCTATAATTTCAGTTATTCAGGGAGTGTGAGTGAGCTGGTGTTGGTGGTGATGCTGTTGTTGTTTGAATTAAAATTTATATTTAAAGTAGAGTGAGTGTATATGTAATACTCATAAAATGAGTCACCGGTATGGCAAAGATCAATTTTAAGAGTTTGTGTAACAAAAATGAATGACTTTAGAGGGAGCTTAGTAGCTGGAACAAGTAAAGTTTGTACTCTTGAGTGAATCAAAAGGAGAGTGAATGGCAGCTGGCAGCTGCCCTTATGAACGAAATAAGCTAGACCTGAAAATAGACTTTTTTGTTGATACAATTGTGTCTATACTAGGGTTCCCCTCCCCCACTGACATAGCTATGTTGGCAACACTTACAATTGTATCCTGCTGTCTTGTTTGCTGGGTAGATGATATACTTTTATTGCTCCTAATGTTGCAACAGGAAGCTTTTAAAGTAACCTTTATAATAAGATTTTTTTTAAAAGGGCTCGTTTTTGTCACTGAGTACTAGAAAGGAATGGATGACCTAATCGTTGAATGCAATTTGTTCCCCCCAACCCTTTAAAGAAAACTGGTTATTTCATCTATTGTTGACACCCACTCTAGTCTTCACAATATCCTCCATCTGCACACAGTGTACTGTACATGAACAGAAAGCCAATCACCTCTGTGTAGGTTCTGTCGCAAGTGTGGGTGTTAAATTCTTACTAAGCTCACAAATGAAATAAATCATTTGACTTTTAAGCTGTCAGAATGTTCTGGTTTGCTGAGAGAGAAACTGTTAGTAATCCCTCATTAGTCTAATTTTTAAATATCACTTGCATTGAAATGTTCTTCTTGATCCTATAATACACATTGAAGAATGCCTAATTGATTTATCTTTATTTCTTATTTGTATTGTTCTTAATGCCAGATTTGTTAATCTCATCTACATTTTAAGAACTGTTCTCTTCACTGCACCTTGGGAATCAGAACTTAAATTCTTGCCTACCAGGTGAGCCCTCCATGAGAGTATCATTGGAACAACTCTTGACTATATAAGCTTTAAAAGGGTTCATTAATGGTACAGAGTAAAGTTAAAGTGTTAGGTCAGATTTGACTCACTTTAGACATTGTAAAAATAACTTCCTATCCATTGGTGTTTTCTTGTATTGGTTAATATCATAGAAGATTACAGTGGAAATGTTTAATACAAGTCTTCACGTACATGTCAGCGCTCCAGACGTTTGCGGCTGTATGCAAGCGCGTAAGAACTAGAAGCAGAATAGAAAATGATGGCAAACCAAAGAGAAACTAGCTAATCTGTTTTCATTGTCAAAGCTGAGGAACGTGCAAATGTCATAGTGAAAAGTAAATTAGATTATTAAAATCTGTTTCACTTTTACCTCAGATGTTGGGTTGCAGCACAGGCAATGAAACTGTATTTTAAACAGATTTTTAACCTGACATTGTCCCTTATTTGGTAAATGTTCATGTTCATCTAGTACAGCGGTTCTCAAAGTGAGGGTCAGGACCCTAAAGTGGGTTGGACCCTGTTTTAATAGGGTCACCAGGGCTGGCATTAGACATGCTGGGGCCCGTGGCCAAAGCCTGCGCCCTACTGCCCAGTGCTGAGGCCGAAGCCCGAGGGCTTCAGCCACGGATGGTGGGGCTCAGGTACAGGCCCCCTGCCTGGGGCTGAAACCTTTGGGCACCAGCTTTGGCCACCCCACTGGGGGCAGCAGGGTTCTGGCAAGCTCAGGCTTCAGTCCTCCTTCCTGGGGTCATGTAGAAATTCTTGTTGTCAGAAGGGGGTCGCGGTGCAATGATGTTGGAGAACCCCTGATCTCGTAGCTAGAAGGGGAAGAGGGGAAATATAGGAAAAGGTTTCCATGTTTGAAAGTCTGACGTTCAAATGTGTCCATGCCTGGAAGCGTGGTTCTTTTCTGAACTGTATAAAAACAGCAGTGTGGGGTTCCATGTTAGTCTCTCAAAGGCTTTGTCTTGACTTTGAAAATGAGATATGTTTAGCAAAAATGTTGGCTAACACGTTAATTATCTCCTCTTTCCTCTGGTTTATCATGACCACCTAATGTTTTTGTAGTACCATTGTCTGTGTGTTAAGTGATTAAAATGTGTAGATTAAAACATGTTGCCTAACTCCATTGCTACATACCTCCTCATTTTCTGAGCTTAGATGAGGGCCAATACCTTCCTGAGCTAATGTGCTCAATTTACAAGTAGAATAGTGGGTTTTTCTAACATCCCATCAGCAGTGAGCATGCTGTTGACCGGCTGTGTAAACCTGAAATCTGAATATGAAGCTTGGCATTTGGTAGATCACGTATCACCAGCAATAAAGATTCTGTAATTGGAATGGAGTTAACAATTTTGTCCAACTTGCTATTCCAGCTGGACTTTGGAATGCCAGCAGGCGTAAAGTGTGTGAACTTGTAAGCAGATGTGTGTTGAATAAGAAGTTTGGAGTTTTACACACTCCCTTTTCAGAGAACAAGCTTTATCTAAGGCCTGGCCTTGGTGCAGAGTTTTACGGGTTTAAGTGAAGGTGTGACACAGCCACTGTTGGTGATCCTGTACTTGGGTTCCCTGTAGCTAGTTACCCACCCCTTCCTCTGCCCTCCTCTCCCAACACAGGAAGGCATGTGTGTTGAACAAGTACTTAAATTACCTTTTTATTCGCATACATTAGTGCCGGTTTTCAGTAGGATCTTTCAGTTTTTTTGAAGGCTGATTTTTTAATTTAAGACACTAACTTTATTCCCATGGGAAAATGGAATGCCATGGAGAGACTGCCTGTCATGACCTCTTTGAAAGATTGCTTTTCTGATTAGAACAAGGTCCGCTGATTAAAGCCCTGCTCATTAACTTCATTTTCCCTCGTCCATTGACAGCTGAGTGATTTGCACAATTTGAAGAGATAAAATATCATTAGTTTACTGCATTGTCTTAGAATATTTGCAACTTGCACAGGGGGTGCTGGGAGAGAAATGAGGGTTAGCGCAGGAGTTCTTAAAACCAAAGAGTGATTTTTGCAATCAGCAAACTACATCAGCCTGCTCCCGTCATCTTGTTGCTGATTGGAAAGAATTCCCATGGATAACGAGAAACCTGCCTTTGCCTGTATGTATTTACTGCCTTACCAAGTAAAATAGACGTCAGTTCAGTTTATGACAAGTCACTGACAAATGTGGGCTGGGATAGATATAAGACATCCTAATTTGATAGTACTTAGCGTGCAAGTATGAAGGTTTCTGCAGCTCACATACCACCTTTATCCCAAAGTTTTGGGCTTTTATCCCAGCATGATTATGGCCCTTATGAAAACACCGTTTTCTAATCAAGATCTTGTTCTTCATGATGGCAGATTAGATTCACTACTTCAGAGTTTGACTCTGAAAGGTATTTCGTGTGGGCTTACTGACTCTGTAGAAGTCCTTTTCCTCAAAACATGGAGCTCACCGTTTTCAGATATAATCATTGGTTCACATTCTTAATATTTGCTACTTTGGGGATGGTATGTCTTGATGAAATCCTACCACATAAAGGTAGATTAAAAAACAAAACAAAATTTCAGGTTTTCATCTTTAATTCTTGTCAAAGTCATATGATGTTGCTGTGCTATCAGATTAAAGCATAGGCTTTGCAAAAAGGTTAATGGTCTCTAAGACTATAGGAACTGCATTAAGGGAATTTGCAATCCATATTGCTGCCATGTTGGATCATCTAGTGGGGAGTCCTCTTAAAGATTTGTAAGGTATCAGTACTTCATGGCAAAGAGGGAGGTTTGGATACAAATGACATGTTAATTACAAGGATTGTTGAGGAGCTGGCCTCTATAGCCAGCTCACAAAGGTGCAGTGGACTGTAGCTATTTTAGCCTCATCTATGCTGTATTTGCCATGTATAAGCACCTGCTAACTATGATCTCAGAAGGCTTCCAGAACACTCAGTAAAACTCATGCTCCATGGTTTAAGCCTGTCTCTAACAATTAACGATCACGATAAAGCTCATGTAGGGGGCAGATTACCACACATCCGCCTAATGTAGGATTCTTACAACCTCCCCTGAAACATTTGGTACTGGCCGCTGTGAGAAACTAGATCAACTTTGGGTCTGATGCAGTCTGGCAATCCATGTCTTCAGAAAACCTTTATGAAAAGTTCTTTAACTTTCCTTTCTATTTTATTTAAAACTTTGTACAAAAAGCTAATAGCCCTGGTTTGACCCAGGTCTAGCAAATTTCTATGCATGGCTCTGTCATAGTTCCTCACTCTTGACCTGCAGTTTCCGTGCTGTTCTAGTTTTTGGCCTCTCTGAACAGGAGTCATATTGTGATGGACCTTTGTGATGGGCACAGACCAGGCTTAGCATAAACCCATTATGACCGCTGACAGAATTTACATTTGTCACCAACTTCAGAAATTGTATAGCCACTCTCAGGATGTCAGTCTCCGGTTGGGCATAATCGGGGCTGCTGTGCCTGCCTTTTTGGATAGACGTTTACTGATTCGCCTTCCTTCTTTTCTCTCGTGGGTTGTCAAAGAATCTGTTGCTAATCCTGGACTGCTGCCCAATGGGAGGGAAGCCTATATCTGGATGATGCAATTCTAAGACAGTAACTTTTATCTCAGTAAATTGTGTGACTTTGTGTACTCCGATCTTATCGGTTAACACACCACTACTACCAAGCATTTGGGTGCATAACAAATTACAAACAAAGTATGTAAGCTGGCCAGATGGATGGGCTCAACAAACCATTCTGCCCTTTTCCTCTCATAAAGAACCCTCTTACGGACACTATGATCATCAAAGCCCTGCCTCAACAAATAAGCTTTAGGCCACCAAGTTTTGGAAGACCATCAGATGGAGTGAATTACACAGGCAAGGACCCTCTATTGATAACCATTTTCGATGAATCTTCTGAAGTTTTACTCCCAGAACTAGACAACAAGAGCACCCTGTTTGATTTTAACTAATGCCACAAGATGTAGGGAGAGATGGGATCTCTCAGGCTGCCAGGTACCTCTTGGGGCTTTGATGGTAGTAGCAGCCCACTCTGCTGAAGAGGTATGTGGATGCATTCTGTTGTAGCTGCAGCCTGCAAGCAGTCTACCCTGGATAGCCCTAAATAGAGTGAATTTCAATAGTCTAGGCTGGAAGAGTTAAAGGCATGGAGAACTGTGGTGAGGTTTGCAACAGAGGAGAATTCAAATGTTTGGTCTGTTTCTTTTGTGTAATTGTAGAAGCAGCTTGTTGGGCAGAACATCCTTGGAGGACTGGCCAGTCTGGCTATTGTTCTGCATGTTGAGTCCTTGATAAATTTCACAGCTGAATGGAAGTGCCGGGGTTGCTTTGATTTCTTTCTAGTGACCTTTGGGATTCTGCAGTCACTTTGCTACTATGACCAAATTTTTCACTGGGGAAATGCATTTCAGCAGGATTACTCAGCAGATAATCCATTCTGACATGAAACTATTGCTACTGACATATGCCATTGTGACACTCCTGCAGTGTATATATAGCAGCTATATTGCTTTTTATTCCCCTGCCCCTCTATTTCATTTTAATGGACAGAGGTATCTCTGATTATTGGGAACTGTTCAGAGTAATCTCCAGTCTGGACTTTTAGAATATCTGGCCACTTTTGGCAGTAATGCTTATCATAGGTGAGACTGCTTAACTGACATAAGCTTCTTGGTTAAAGCCCATGGTGCTAAGAATAGGAAAAAAGACAACAGTGCATAGTGAAGATGAACAAACACAATAGTTGGAGGCTGAGTTTGTAACTTCAAGAGCCAGATAGCAGACTAGTGGGTCTGGAAAATACAGTCTGGCCCTGGGTATATATTTACAGTAGTAATTGAGAATCAAATGACTCTACAGGAAGGTGGAAAAGTTGGAGAACAGGCTCAGGATTGGGCATTTGGAACTCATGGGAATTCCAGAGCATGTTGTTATAACCACTATCATTATTTATTTGTATTGTAGTAGCAAGTAGGAGCCTCATTTATAAGCACTGTACATGCATAGAGCAAAAAGACAGACCCTGCCCCCCAAAATTTATAATCCATAAAACAAGAGATGGCAGGAGGGTGCAACAGATAAGTGGGACTTAAGGAACAATAAAACAGTACAGGACATCATGATACATAGTGGTCTCAGCACACCATTATTGTTGCTGTGGGTATGTGTTTTGTGAAAAGCATGATGGAGTTGTTTGTTCTTGTGTTAACTCCTAGATTTTAATCTCTTGAAGCAACCAGGAGAATTACTGCTCTCCTCATGTTCTTGTACAGTTATTTCATGTGCTGTTTTGCAGCTTTATAACAAAATCCTAACATGAAGCTGTGCAGTGGATAAAATAAACTGTTAGTTCTATAAGTATGCACTGAATATACCCTGACACTTTCAAAGACATGCAAATTTGCATCAGTCCCACAAGATCTAGACCTCTTGTCCTTAAATCTTAAAAAGCTTACCATGAACTACAGTGATCGATCCTTGTATTGTGAAAAATCATGATACAGGTCCTCAAAAAATCACGATTTCCTGAAAATGTGTTCTTTTTATTTGCCCTCTTGGTTTTGGTCCCTTTAGAGTTTGTGGGTTGTTTTTTTCCCCAAACGTTTCTCTGCAATCCTGAGGGCTAGAAATTTAATTTTTAAAAACCAAAAGAAGAGATTCTTACATAATCACATGACTCCTAGAACTGAGACTGTAAGAAAAGCACCAAATATCATGAAACTCACAATAAAATTACAAGAATTGGCAAGACTGGGTCCCTGAAAAGGCTTCCATATCTGTGGAAAGGGAAGAATCTGCAATTCCAAAATCCTTCAGAGCAAACTTGGCAAGAAGGCAAAGAATGAGAGAATGGATTACATGGACAGTCACAGGCTAATATCTGTAGTTAAATATCTATTTCTGCTTGGAGGAAATCACTGGCTTGCTTTATATGGATAAATTACTTTGGTTGTTCAATGCATATTTAAAACCTGTTAATTTTATTACTGAGAAAAACACTGCTTAAATTGGTCCTGGAATGTGTGTTAAGCTTCCTATATCCTAAAATGGGGACAGATTTAAGCTGACTGACTGCATGGGGCTGAGGCTGCTGGTGATTTTGTGCCTGCAAGAGGGACGGGAGCATTCGCAAGAGATATGTTCCTGTCACTATCTGTTCAGCCAGCCGTACCTTCTAGTTCTTTTATAAGAGATCTGATACTTGGCAATTATTTATAGCAGAAGAGGTCCTATAAATTAGAGTGCAAAGAGTTTATATGGTGCTGTTACTTTTCTGCAGTTCAGCAATCTACTTGTACCGGCTTGTGGCTTTGAATGTTCCACCACCCTGGAATAGCTAAAGGGTATATGTGAGCTTTATGAGAAGACTGTATTCTGCTACTAGAAATGATATTTCTCTCTCTCCGTTTGTGAGACTCAAGTTTAGCAGCAGGATCTGTATACGCAGCAGATTTATGTTAATGCATTACTGAATATTTTTCTGAACTTTGTCCTGATTAGATTAAAAAATTTGTATAAAAGTAATTGGGAAATTGACTTGATATCTGTGCTGTCATTCATCTAGTTATAATGCCAAGAGCCTCCAACATATAGGCTTGATTTTCTTCAGTGAACAGCTGTCAAAGTCTTCCAGCAAAATGGTACTTGGTGACTGAAGTCCAGAGTTTTAAACCATCCTTTTTTCTGTGCATAGCCAAGTCATTTACTTTCCCCATGAGCTGGCAGAACTGGAAAATCAAAGTCTTAAAATTCATAGAATTACAGAAATTAGAAATGATTAGCACTTACTACTGTTATTTACCATAGCACCCACAATATGCTAGGCGTTTTTCAGTCGCTCAGATAACAGTCCTTCCTCAGAAAAGCTCAGGAGGTATAGTCAGGCAAGGAAGGGGGAAAGGAGATAGCAGCAGGCAAATCACATACAAGCCAATGGTTCACTGAGCAGCACAGCAGAGGTGGGCCCTGAAGGGGGACTTTGCCTTGTGGATATGCTCAGGGAGGTGTTACCATGTGTGGGGTCCACATGGAAAAAGGCAGAGGAGGCAGTGTAAGAAGCTGACAAAGCTAATTAAGGGCTCACTATGACACATGGGCTCAGTTATGATTAGCGGAGGTACTTATGCAATCAAGATCCCCTTCACTGTAACAGGGAGCGAGCTACTAGCAGTGTTCTCCCTGTGGGCCCCTCAGTTCTGGAATGCCCTTCACTCCTTGCTCCTACATAGCATGAGTTTGTCAACTTTCATGGCGTGCTGCAGGGCCCGGTTGTTTCATCAGGCCTTTAAGGAGAGCTAGGCATGGAGGGGTATAGTCTGACACACTGAGTTATACTGAGAATTGCTGCTTTGGAAGATGAGTGAAGCTGACTGAAATGCATATGCTGATTTGGTAATTTTAAGTAAGTCAAGGCGCTCTAAGCTCTTGTGTTGGCTCATTTATTGTTATAAATCAAAATAAATGACAATAGAGATTCCAGACAGGGCCCCGTTATGCTAGGTGCTGTATGTAAATGACATAAAAAGACAATTCCTGCCCTAAAAAGCGTAGTATCATTGTAGGCCCCATTCCTGTAAACAGCATATGCTTAACTTTAAGCACGGGACTGGCCCCATTACAATCAAGCTTAACACATGAGTATTTGCAGGTTTGGGCCCCCTATAACACTGAGGACAAGACCGAACAGATAGATGAAACAAACAGGATGTGAGAGGATGGAGCTGAATGAGGTAACAATAAAATGAGCAAGCTTCTCATGGTAAGCGGGAATTGCAGCTTTCCATTTGCCTAACTGTTATCAGCAGATTTTGTAGGCATCACAGCAGAGGTGGGTCTTGAGGGAAATGGCTTTGTAGATATGTTTTTTCTCCTCTTGGGTGTGTTTTGGGGAGAACATTGCTATTTTTCTTATTTAGTGTTTTGGAGGTACAGTATGTCCCAGAAAAATAAAGGAGCATTCCAGTCTGGGCTTCTGTGATTACACTTCTGCCAGCTGCAGTATGGCTCAGGGTTACTCACGACTTGAAACCATCTTGGAGTGGTAGTGTTTTATGTGAAACTGAAAAGATTTCCCAAAATTCTTTTTGACTTCTACAAAAATAAAGGCAACAGCTGTCACTTTATCCTGATGTTGACTTGGCAGCAGGACAGCTATACAGCGTGCTGTTAAAATGGGAGCATTTGTAATTCTCTTGCCTCTTAGGAAAATGTCATATCTAACAAAACTTAAAAAATCAAAACGTTCTGTGCCTGGGGCTGTCAATCACTTCCTTTCACCAGCTCGAATTTCTCTCTCCCCAGGATAGAAAATGATTTCTCAATCTACATTGCATATTTTTGCAGGGGTCATAACTATTTTTGTCAAGTATTTTAGCATAGCTGCCAGAGTTACACAGTTCATAACTAATGTCTTCCTAAACCACTTGTGCGTCTCCAGGTGGCCCTTATCATCTGAGTTTTTATCTCAAGTTAAATGGTTGCCAGTTAACTCAAGGTAGTTTTCAACATGTTTGCAAAGGCTAGTCTGGATCCTCCCCAAACATTTGTTCCAGGATACAAACATTTGTAATTTAGGGCGTGTCTGTGCGTAAACCACTACAGCAGCACAACTTCAGGGTAGATACTACCTGTGCCAGCAGAAGGCAACTCAATATCAATGTATTCACTGTCTTGCTTACATCAACTGTTGCTGACTTTCAGAAGCCATCCCACAATGCCCCACACTGACAGTTCAGTCATTGCAAATGCTCCTGATGAGGGCACACACCACCAACCCAAGGAGTAAAGTGTAGACATGCACAAGCGATGTAATTACTGTGGCGGTTGTATGCTGATGAAAATTAGGTCGTCTTAATTTTGTAGTGTAGATATGCCCTATGTCGGCAGAAGAATTCTGCCACACGCTTCTAGTGTCTACTTGGGGACTTATGTCACCGTAACTATGTTACTCAGGGGTATGGATTTTTCACACCCCTGAGCAACATCCGTGGGATTGACCTAATTTTCTAGTGTAGACCAGCCCTTAGCTTAAATTCAGGGCCAGCCTCTGAAAATGTGTTAATTACCCCAAGTTAAATGGCAATCAGTAAACCACAGGTAAAAGACTCAAGTGTAGAAAGCCCTAAATATAACTAGTGTATAAATTCTGGTTTACGCACAGTTTTTATACTGATAGAATTATTTTGGTTAGGGCTGTGGGGTTTTTTGTGAAATACTTACGTTGGTACAACCTGTAATGGGGATGTGGATATATTGTTATAAAAGTGTCTATACCAGAGTAGTTATCTTAGCATAACTTATTCCCCTTCCTATATGGGACTAAACTACACAGCTATAAACACTTTTATACTGATATAACTCCATCCAGTTATGCTGCTTTAACTATACCAGGTACAGCTTTTGTGTCTAGCCCTCTTTTGGTCTCTGAAATCATTTTGTCAGAATGTTTTGAACAGGTGGAAGGTGAGTTTGAATGCTTTTGAGGTGATTGGAAGATAAAGGATGTGCTGTATGTCCCTGGGAAGGTGACATACACTTAGATCCCCGAGATTTTCATTGGGCTTTTGGATTTGGTCTATAAACTCATTGTCATGAAGTATTTAAGGTGAATATATAGACAAATCAATAATCTGAATTTTGGTTGTACTTCCTAGGATTTTAGTAATTTATCAGAATGCATTCATTGTAGGGCTCGCTGGACCGGGGCTTAAGAGACATGGATTCTAATTCCTGGCTCTTCCACTAGCTTGCTGGGTGACATCAGAGAAGCCACTTCACCTTTTGTGCCTCAATTTCCCATCTGTAAAATGGGAATGATATTTATCTCCTATGAAAGTGCTAAGAGATCTATGGATGAAAAGCACTGCAGGAGAGCTAGGTGGAGTTTTACCATTTATTTGTTTATTATTCAGTTATAATAGAATTAATTTTCTGAAGGTAACTGCTCATTAGCTTGTCTAATTGAGGAAGTCTTTGGCATTGGTAGAAGGAATTTCTTTATGCTGAACCCCACTGTGTTTAGTGGTGGGCCTTCTGAGTCCAGAGGTTGAACTGCAGAGGTCTCTACTGACAGAGAAAATCCAGTCTGTATTCTCCTGCATACACATTCTCTCAAGCAATTGCTGTACTTCTTTTAAGTACTTTAGTTATTGACATGTCTTACCTAGCGTCTCAAACTCACCATTAGCAGGATTACGTAACGTGGGACTTTCTGTGAAAAGTGTTGCGATTCAGGCTTCCCACCTAAAAAAAGTTGCACTCTGAGCTAGGCCCTTACCCATAATGTTCAAGAGAGCTTGGCACTGGCATGGCGTACATGGAGATCATTAGTTTACAAACACTGAAAGTATTTACTTAAAACTAAATGTATAATCGAGTTCCAGTCCATTTAACGGCAAATACCTTGCTCAGACAGGTGGGCGAGCAATGTGTGCATTTGAGCATTTAAAGTACTTTTTCCTGGCATATCCTCTGTTGGATAGAAATAATGCAGACTTGTTGTAAAGTTGGCACAGTGGGTCCTAAGTTTCCCACTCCTGTTTCATTTTGTACATTGGCACCAGAGTAACGGCCTTCTTTTGAGGGAGTCCTTATTACTTTTTCTCCTTTTGCTCATTAAAGCAGTGCTGTTCATAACAATAAATGTCTCCAAGTGGAGCTGTATGTTGTAAGACAGTGGTTCTCATCCAGGGCCTCCTGGGGGGCTGTGAGCAGATTTCAGGGGGGCTGCCAAGCAGGGCCAGCATTAGACTTGCTGGGGCCCAGGGTAGAAAGCTGAAGCTCCACTGCATGGGGCTGAATGAATCCTATGGCCCTGAGCCCCGCCACCCAGGGCTGAAGCCTGAGCAATGTAGCTTTGCAGAGACCTCTGTGACATGGGGCCCCAGGCAATTGCTCGGCTTGCTATCCCCTAACACCAGCCCTGGCTTTTATATGCAGAAAAATATTTGTTGTGGCACAGGTGGGATGTGGAGTTTTTATAGCAAGTTGGTGTGGGCCTCAGAAGGAAAAAGGCTGAGAACCTCTTCTGTGAGACATTTGATCTGAATGCTTGGAAATAAAGCTATGTAAACCTGAAAGCTCAAGTCTAAATGTATTTTTATTATTTGTCTTTTCAGAGTTATTGGAAGTTTTTTTGCAACCATCAAGCTGAATGTATTAAATAAGGAATAAATGTTGTTTGTTGTGCAGACTCTCAGCACCCCCTAGTGTCTGTGTAGCATTTTCACTGCCTGTCTTCTGACATTAAACTTCCTTCTTGTTTAATTGCCAAACATCTCTTACTGGGGCTTGCCTTGTTTGGTTGTTCTGCTGCAGAGACTCTGTGTCTGTCATTAAGTTTTATTCAAGTTTTCAACAGAGATTGGAGCCGTTATTCTGTAGAACCAAGTATTTCTATGAGCTCCAGCAGAGACCTCTTAATATTTCTAATTTTTCAGGCAGTGTCTTCCTTTATGGGTTCAGGGAAAGCGTTCAGCAGACTTTAAAGCTCTATTTACATAAGGCTTTGGAACCACTTTTACTCTCCTCTCTCAAACTTGTAAAAGCAGCAAAGAATCCAGTGGTATTCATCCATGAAAGCTCATGCTCCAAAATGTCTGTTAGTCTATAAGGTGCCACAGGACTCTTTGCTGCTTTTACAGATCCAGACTAACACGGCTACCCCTCTGATACTTGTCTCTCAAACTTGTCACTACTAGGGGGGATTTGATAGCTGCTTTCAACTACCTGAAGGGGGTTTCCAAAGAGGATGGATCTAGACTAGGGGTCGGCCCCTTTCAGAAGTGGTGTGCTGAGTCTTCATTTATTCACTCTAATTTAAGGTTTCCCGTGCCAGTAATACATTTGAACATTTTTAGAAGGTCTCTTTCTATAAGTCTATAATATATAACCAAACTGTTGTTGGATGTAAAGTAAATAAGGATTTTAAAATGTTTAAGAAGCTTCCTTTAAAATTAAATTAAAATGCAGAGCCCCCTGGATCGGTGGCCAGGACCCGGGCAGTGTGAGTGTCACTGAAAAGCAGCTCACGTGCCGCCTTCGGCACGTGTGCCATAGGTTGCCTACCCCTGTTCTAGACTGTTCTCAGTGGTGGCAGATGACAGAACAAGGAGCGATGGTCTCAAGTTGCAGTGCGGGAGGTTTAGGTTGGATATTAGGAAAAACGTTTTCACTAGGAGGGTGGTGAAGCACTGGAATGGGTTATCTAGGGAGGTGGTGGAATCTCCTTGCTTAGAGGTCTTTATGGTCAGGCTTGACAAAGCCCTGGCTGGATGATTTAGTTGGGGATTGGTCCTGCTTTGTGCAGGGGGTTGGACTAGATGACTTCCTGAGGGCCCTTCCAACCCTGATATTCTATGAAAGCCTATCCTTGGATATCCGTCCCAGTGAGCATTTCACCTCTGTTTAAATTTTGTTTACCAAATGTTTTTAAAGCCTTCAGCTGGTCTGCTAGTCCAAAGCTCACTTCACTGAGGGGGCTGTTTATTGAATATGGTTCAGCATCTTTCTGATTATCAGAGTGACAAAGAAAGTGATGTTTCTTGTGCACTTTAGGGCTCTGCACAGGGGTGAATTTCACCCCCTCTGCTCATGAAAGATGCTAAATTAAGAGGCCTGGATGCTGGAGCTCTGTCCACAGAATAGTTCTATAACAGGGCAAGTTTCTTTTTAATGCCTTATCCTTGACCTAGGGGCAAGAGGAACATGGAGAATTCTTACTCATTCTGTTATTCTGTGGGCTCCTGCGGTACATTAAACAGGTAAAACTTGAAGTCAGTGAACTGCTGGTTCAGGCTGTCTAAGATGGTACCTATTTTGTGGTGGTCATTTATGATATGTTGCAGTAGGAACTGAACTAAGACCAGTTCATTTCTTATAGACTTCAGAGCGTGAATTTCTTTAGGATGTTTAGGGGACCAGGATACATTGTCTGCCTTTTCCTTTCATGGGATGTCTTTCCTTGGCTAAAACAAGAGTATAGGAAGCAATGCAAGTTTAGTAGGTCCAGCATGCAAAAAAGTAGTAGTAGAACTATTTTTATTTAGCTTAAAATGTGTTCTGTGTGCTTTACAGACAGCTATGAAGATGAAATTCCTGGCACAAAGATCTTAGCCTAACAAGGCTTGGAAGTAATCCATTTGATTTCATCTGATATTGGAAGTATTTTCCAAGTATGGTAATTTTATGTGTTATAGTTTCTGTCAGTACAAGAATATATAAAAACAAACACCATATACTAATGATTCAAAATATAATTATTGCAGAAGTCAAAATTTGCAGCAGATTCAGAATTATTTTAATTAATATTTCATTAGTTTGTTGAGCACAATGGAATAATACTGACTTTCTTACTAGAGTTACTAATACATTGTCAGCCTGCAAGTGACTTTTAAAAATTAATTTCTTTTAAAACTTTTCAACGGATGCTTTTTTTTTTTTTTTTTACTGTTTGAGAGGCACAATCAATTATCAGTTTCCAATTAAATCTTTTGAAGGCTAATGAGAGTGCATTAGTTTGAGAAATAGCTGCAAGTATTAGCAGGGCTCGAAGCATTGGACATTAGTGGTTTGTTAATGCTAAGGCAGTTAATAAATAGTAGTAAGACTGAATTTGTAGAGTGCCTTTCATCTGAGAATTTCAAAGTGCTTTAAAAAGGTGCATAAGTCTTATGCCTATTTTACAGTTTGGGAAACTGAGGCACAGAAGGGCTAGCCATCTTGTCCAAGGGCACACAGCAAATGTCATGGATATTGCAACTGACTGAGTGTAGGTACATTTTCAGACAAATGTAGTTTTCAAGATGACTGTGTTCCTTTAAGTAAAATGCTATCTCTTCGGCAGACTTTCTCATCTCTCTCAATGCCTGTGACTCTGTCAGGACAAGGAGCTTTAAAATCTAAATTGAGTCAGCTGTAATGCCTCGCAGTGGAAGAAGTTCTTTTTGTATAACTAATGTTTATGATAAAAGGGTATATGAGAAAAATCAATGGGATGTCACAGTTCTTGGTTATAAACTATTCAAAAGACAGTTTAACTGGTGAGATAAGAGGTAGTGGTTATTTTTATACAACATAATAAATATGACCTCATGGAATTCTTTTGAAAGTCTCTGGGTGAAGACCACAATGCAGTGGAATCTGCAGAGAATCACTTCCCAAATCAAAGCTCTAATGCTGAGGATGCACGCTCTGGTTTTGAATAGTAATGGTGGGGCAAGGAAGTAGCAGTGACTATTGGCTGGAGCTGGAGAGTAGGGGAAAAGAAGCCTGGTCTCTTGACTCTCATTCTCTTAGTGATGGGCTGTGTGTTCTTGGGCAAGTCACAGGAAAATGGAGGTATAGAGCACCAGTCTGTAAAATGGGAATATATTTTACCTACCTCGGTGTAAAGTGGTTTGAATTCTCCAGTGAGGGATGCAGTACTAGTACGAAGTATTATTATATGTTATTCTGGTTAATGCATAATACTGAGAAGTCAGGGAGACAGCACCATCTACTAGAACACTAATAACTGGAAGACTTCAACTAACCAAATATAAACTTGTTAAATATCCTATTGGGATATTTTTTTTAAGAATGAATTTTTCAGTAGCATAAAGTATTCTTTCTTTGACCAGCTCACTCTGGAGAATGAGAGATGACAGGCTTCTCCTGGCTTAGTGCTGAGAAGCACACAGGAGCTGATTCATACAGATCATTGCCTATTAAGTAACAGCAACTGTCATATGTTTGATGTCCATTGCAACAAGGAGCAGTATCACACTACTACACTTTAAGAAGTTGAAGAAGGTCCGTTAACTAAAATCCACAGTATCATCATAGAAGCTTGCATGTTCTTTTAAAAGATAGCGTTTAGGGTCAGAAGGGACCACCAGATCATCTGGTCTGACCTCCCTGTATATCACAGCCCCCCCAACCCACCCCCTGGCACCTGCTCACTAAACCCAACAGCTGAAATTAAACCTAAGTATTACAACCCACAGAAGATGAGACATTATGTGCCATAGGTAGAGAATAGAAGGGACCAAGATGTAGTAAAGCCTGAGGCCCCTGCAATCATAGGCGCCGACTTCCCCTCTGCCTGGTGGGTGCTTGACCCCCCCCCCCCCCCGCCGCTGCCCCTGCCCTGCCTCTTCCTGCCTCTGAACTGTCCTTGCTCCACCTCCATTCCACCTTGTTCCCCCAAGTCCCTGCCCCTTCCCTGCTTCTTCTCCACCTTCCCGGAGCGTGCTGGAGCCCTGCTCCTCCCCCTCCCTCCTGGAAAGTCTTAAGCACTGCCAAACAGTTGTTAGGTGGTGGGAAGCACTGGAACGGAGGGGGAGGAGTAAGGCCATGGTGCACTTGGGGGTGGGGGAGAGAAGGAGGCAAGGAGGTGGGAGCTTGGCTGCTGGTGGGTGCGGAGCACCCACTAATTTTTCCCCATGGGAGTCGGCGCCTATGCCCGCAGTGATAGAGAAATGATTAAGTAGATATCTTCTAGGAATTATTTTGGGGAAGTTCTGTGGCCTGTGTTACACAGGAGGTTAGACTAGTTGATCACAATGCTTCTGGCCTTGAAATCTGTGACTCTTAAAATCCCATGGGAAGGTGCTAGAATCAACACACACTCTGACTTACAGCAGCAAGCTGGGCTAGTGGATGCCTAGAGGAAGGGTGGTGGCTAACATTGAGATTTGGACTGTAGATCTCTTGATTGCTGGGGATGAGGATATACATAATGCCTTGAAACATGAGGGTATTATTGCCTAATGGAGATCACTTTTTCAACTCAAAAGGGTAAAAGTTTTCAATATAACAAATCAATCTAGTCCAGGGGTAGGCAACCTATAGCACACGTGCCAAAGGCGGAGCGCGAGCTGATTTTCAGTGGCACTCACACTGCCTGGATCCTGGCCATCTGTCTGGGGGCCTCTGTGTTTTAATTTCATTTTAAATGAAGCCGCTTAAACATTTTAAAAACCTTGTTTCCTTTACATACAACAATAGTTTATTTATATATTATAGACTTATAGAAAGAGACCTTCTAAAAACGTTCAAATGTATTACTGGCACGCAAAATCTTAAATTAGAATGAGTAAATGAAGACTCGACACAACACTTCTAAAAGGTTGTCAACCCTTGATCTAGTCTATAGGCCAGATTCACCACTGACATATTAGGATGACATCCACTTCCGTGGAGTTTTACGTGCTTAGCCTAGCATTGAATTTGTCCCTATTTCATTACAACTCTTTGTCCAAAACATACTAGATGCTCTGCTTGAGTTTCAGTTTTATCCCCTAGCCTCAGATGACCTCGTCTCAGCTAGTACCTGGCAACTCCAAGCCTTTGGCATTCAAAATTGTTGATACACTAGAAGGATAGGAGAGGAAAACAACTGTAGATTACAGGGCACTCTCCTAGGCATTTAGGTGAATTTTGCAATTCAAAACTCATCATTGCTTGACTTTCTGGAAGGAACGGTGCTTTCAGAAGCCAGATACCCTCTGATGAGGGCAATATGGAAGAGAGAGGAATGAGTAAGCATAATGTGCTGTATTCATACTCTTGCATGGTACTTCTAAGGGGCATGCAGGGGAAGCTGGCAATATCTCTGAGAAAGAGAGAAGCCAGAGTGCTGTGGAGTTGTCTTAAAGTATTATTTCCAAACAAAAAACTGTGTTATAGAAGAGCTAAGTTTGAAAGTATTTCAGTGGAGTCAAGGTGGCACCCCCTCTCCATTACTTTACTTACAAAAATTCTACACCTATCCAATTTTAAAAAAATCCACATTCAACTCTATATGAACAGTAAAGAGATCCAGCCAGGTTTCCACTGCCATATAATCATTCACTAACCTCCCAATCCCCAATTTACAGCTCCCATCCAACTTTAACATTGCCCCATTGTTTTGTTCTGTTATGGAAGTATGCTGTTGGAATACTAATATGTGTTCAAACACTGAAAGACATTTATCAGCAATGCCAAAACACATTTGTAAGTTTGTAGGCTAAGCCCTTCTGGAGATGATGTGCCAAAAAAAAATTAGGAAATTGTTCAAAAATTCAGTGAGGAGAAAGAGTCAGCCAAACCTCTTTTTGGGGTGTTTTCCCAGAAATAAATCTCTCTGAATGAGAAATGGCATGGAAATTTTCAGGGGGATCTGTTTCTTCTGGGTGGAATTTGGAGGTTACAATTGGAAAACTAGCTTCTGTAAAAAGATTAGCTAGTTAGTCCAGACTGCCATTGCTATATGAAATTTCTCTTTTATAAAAAGTCAGTAACAAGTAAAATATGAATGTGCTGTTGTTTGACACCTTATTCCAACAGATCTGTTTTATGTGTAGTCAGACTTGGCTCTCCAGACTGTAATAATGAAAGTTTTTACTCCTGCTAGTGCTGCAGAACCAAGGCAGCTACAGAATAATGAGCTGGATGTTTTTCTGGTTTGTGCATTGCAGATAGATTCTTCACTAATTCTGACAGCAGAATCTTAAATGTTGGTAGTGAGTAAACCGAAAAGACGCAACTTAATTTAGAAACCCCCAGGCTGAGTGTGCAGCATTAGTAGTTTACAAAGCCATAATTTTACTGGTAAACTGAGCAAGTTTAATGTGGAGTCAACAAACACTGGACCCCATAACTCATTTGAACATGAGAACACTTTATAATCATTCATTTCAGCTAGATGTTTATACTTGTTTTTCAACTACACCTCTACCCCGATGTAACACGGTCCTCGGGAGCCAAAAAATCTCACCGCCTTATAGGTGAGACCACGTTATATCGGGTTTGGTCCGGGCCCTTTAAATCACCACTGGAGCTCTGGCAGGGGGGCTTGGGCGGGGATTTAAAGTGTCCCGGGCTCCCCGCAGCGGCTGGAGCCTCTAGCCCTTTAAATCACCACCCAAGCCTGGCTGCCCGAGCCCCGGAAGGGATTTAAAGGGCCTGGTGCTCCAGCTGCTGTGGGGAGCCCTGAGCCCTTTAAATCACTGCTGGAGTTCTGACAGTGGGGCTCGGGTTCGGATTTAAAGGGCCTGGGGCTTCCTGCAGTGGCCAGAGCCCTTTAAATCACCACTGAAGCTCTGGCAGCAGGGCTTGGGCGGTGATTTAAAAGGCCTCAGGCTCCACATGAATTTGGATATAACACAGTAAAGCAGCAGGGCTCGGATGGCACTTTAAAGGGCCCGGGGCTCCCCACTGCTTTACTGCGTTATATCCGAATTCATGTTATATCGGGTCGCATTCTATCGGGGTAGAGGTGTACTTCCAAAAGGAAGGGTGCGCACGTTGCCCAGCAGAGGGAGCTGTGAACAAGTGAATACACTCCACAGCTTTTCTCTGAGTCTGATAAATGCATATATTCTTTAAAAACAATATTTACCGAGTTCTACACAAAATTGTGTCACTTAGTTAATTTTAGCTACACTGGTTTGCTAGTTTGCCAGGAGTACATTTTTAGCAGCTAGAGGCACTCTGCTATTTTGTTCAGAGTTACATGAACTTTTAATGCTATCAAGTATCCAGCTACATTCAAGGAGACACATGTTTACAATACAGTGCAAAAAGTAGCTATAAAAATAGAAGTGCGTTCTTGACCTTGATCCTTATTGATCACAGTATCAGCATTTTGGGTGACGTATTCTTAGGGGCGTAGGCAGGCCGGCCATTGATAGATATCACACACACACAAAAGCAAGGTTGCCAGGCATGCACTCTGCACTCAACTGGAGCTAAAAGTCTGTAGAGAGAGGCTTATGCATCATGCAGTGCCCAGCTGAAAATATGAAGTAGCCACAAGGGAAACTGTGTTTGAGAGCGTTATCTGAGCCAGGGTTTCAAACAGAAATGAGGCATTGAATCTGTCCATGGAACTGCCTATCGTCTGTCTGAGCACGTGACTAAGGAGGCTGATTTGAATAGAAGGCCTGTGCTGGAAGGGGGTGCAGCCACTGACGCCTATTGTGAGCTCCTGAAAAGCTAGGAGCTTGGCTCTTGACTTTGAGTGTGCGCGTACACTGTGCATATCTTTTTTTGCACATCCAAATAGCAATTTCCTTTGCTACTGAACAAACTTGAAAAGTCTCAGCCATGGAGAAATGGGACAGCAGTGCAGGTACCTCTGCTTTCCACATGCCAGAGTGGATGGTGAGTTGACGTATAGTTTATTATTTTAGTTAATACACAGCAAATGAGTCACTACTGTATTTCTAAAGAGAGTTTCTGTTTGTCAAGTGGATTTATGCCAGGCGCAATTTTACTGCATTGTACTCAAGTATAATAACATTTACCAGGAATGGGAATCATTAAAGTCAGAGGCAGGCAAGATCCAGTAGTCTCATCTCCCTGCCAACGCAGGATTATTCTTCATTGTTCATATATTCTCCAGTCTAACTGTAAAAGGTCAAATGGCACTAGAAATAGTCTCTATCTATGGAATGGGGATACTATTTTCCTGTTTCACAGGGGGATTGTGTAAGGACTTGATGTTTATAAAGCAATCTGAGATACATGGAGGAAAAACCACTGGAAGTGCAGAATAATCTTCTGGGGTGCATTGCATTGTCTACTCTGAGAACAAGATATGCATAGCAAACACTCTTTATTCTTTCTTTGGCAGTCTTAATGTTTATTACTAAGTAGGACTCCGTCTTTGAAATGGCATCTGTGTTGCTTTTGTCTTGGTTACCTTCCCTAACGTTAATTTTAAAACAGGCAACTGATACTCAGAGCAACATGTGCTGCTCAGCCTCACCTCAGCCAGTAAGAGGGCAGGAGAGGAAACACAGTGAGAGCTGAAATAATGTTTTCTCTGCTTTGCTCCTTTGACATGAGGAGTTCTTGAAATGGTTGACAACGTAGAGATTCTGTTTTCAAAACTAGCCAGCACTTGGACAGTTAAAGTTTGTGTCTGGGGGACAGCTTCCACTGGAGAAAGTGTCTGTGGACCTACCATGATTTAAACATGCTTATGCCATCCCAGCGCAAAAGAGCACCATATTGAGAGCTGTTACGCCTTCCCAGATTGCTACTCACGTTTTACAGCCTAACTTCTTTCTGTTTGAAAAGTTGACTCTTACCAGCTCTTCCTAGGCTGTGTCTACACTACACACCTTTTAGCGACAGGACTGTGCCGCTACAGCCGTGCCGCTAAAAGCCGTGCGGTGTTGCTGCTGTTTGTCAGCGGGAGAGAGCTCTCCTGCCGATAAAAACTTCCACCCCAACAAGTGGCAGTAGCTTTGTCAGCAGGCGCTGTTCGCACTGGCGCTTTTCATCAACAAAGCTTTTGTCTTTTGGGGGAGTGTTCTTTTAACACCTCTGACAAAAGTTTTGTTATTCAGGTACCAGTGTAGAGAAAGCCTAAGGAAGGCCTCTGATTTGTTTTAGGACAGTAAAGCAAGAGATTTGGATTTCTGTAGGAACTTAAAAATGTGTTGCAGCATCAAGCTTTGCAAATAGCCAGTGGTAAATATAGTATTTGAACCGGTCTGATATAAACACTCAAAGCTATAAAAATATCTTTAGTTCTGATCTGATTAGTCCTCTGGAGTAATTCAGCGTTAATTAGTCTCTCTACAGTCACTAAAGTTTTGCTAGTCACTGAAAGTTTTACAGTAATTATTAAGCTGTCATTTTCTTTCCCTGGCCTGCTGGTGTTCTACAGAGTGAAATTATCTACCGTACTTTACCCCAACTTATCTTGTATTTTATGTCACAGTATTAAGAAATTGTTATTACATTTGAAGGTCAGCATTGCTACAACTTTGCATAACATTTGACACTTTAGAAGTGTCTATTTTATACTGATTCAAATACCTTCAAATAGGGATTTCTGTTTATGAACTAGGTTTTAGTTTGGTCATTCATAATTTCTATATCTTTAGGGCAAAGGTAATCATACTGGGATCTGACCCGTGCTAGCAGAAAATAAGTTTAAATGTGGTGGTTGTTAGCAGGGCTGTAACAGTTTCTCTTTGTGATCTGGACACGTATTTTTTCAGGAAAAAATATGTTTTTAAAAAGTCTGTGCTACAAGGTCCCATCTACAAAGAGCTTGTGGTTGTGTTTAACAGCCATGCTTAATCAGTCTGAATGTGTCCAACCATGCTATAAGTAAAGATTGTCCTGAACTGCAAAATTCACATGTTGGTTTGGGTCTTTATTTCAAACCTGCTACCCCTCTCAGAGTTGTGGGGTGTTAAGATTCAGGGAGTTCGGGGATTACAACGAATCACTGTTCTAACCTGCATCTGACGAAGTGGGTATTCACCCACGAAAGCTCATGCTTCAAAACGTCTGTTAGTCTATAAGGTGCCACAGAACTCTTTGCCACTTGTTCTAACCTAGGTTCCAACCTAGGTTCTCACGTTAAATAAAGCACTGATTTTTAACTAAACCTGCGTTTAGTCCCTTCTGCACACGTCAGCCAAGCTGTATTTTAAACTGGTTTGTACAACAGCCGAGCTTAAGGACCCACATACAACTTTCACTGCATTGGAAGAATCAGTTGCAACACAGCAATCTCCTGACGTGATTCAAAACAGTCTTGTAGTTTAGGTGTTCCTGAATTGTGCTACACACCTGAAGTTTTACAGGGCTGAAGAACAAAACAGGAATAGGGTTAATACATGATTGAGGAGAATGAACCCAGTGTTAACTATGTTGGGGGACTACTGTGACCCTCAATGAAGCTGAGATCTGGACTGTGCATAGATGGTGGTATAGATAAGGCTAAGATTTTGTCATGGATATTTTTAGTAAAAGTCATGGATGTGTCGCGGAATATTCATGGAAGCCCGTGACCTGTCTGTGACTTTTACTAAAAATATCCTTGACAAAATGGGGAGCTGCAGAGTCCCCACACCACCCGCAGAGGCTGGGCAGCTGCAGTGGCTCCGGCTCGGAGCTCCAGGGCCTCCACCCTACTGGGAGGCTCAGAGCTCCAGCTTTCCCCACTGCCCTTGGCGGCTGGGAGCTGCTTGGCTCGGAGCCTCCCATGTCTCAGAGCTCCGGGGGCCCCCGCTGTCTGCAGCATCTGGGAGCTGCAGGGTACCCCCCACCAGCCATCACATGCGGCAGGGGGACCCTGCAGCTTCCCGCCACCACGAGCTGGAGTCACAGAGGTCTCTGGAAGTCATGGATTCTGGGACTTCTGCAACCTCCATGACAAAATCGTAGCCTTAATCGTAGATAACCTCTCAGGTAATCCTATAGCTTGGTCTAAATACTGGCCTTAAGCAAATCTCTGTCCACATCAATCAAGGGAAACTTTTTGGTAGACGAATCCTGCTAGCAAACCCCCGGTTTAAATGCAGTTGTGGCTCATATGATTCTAACCCCAATGTGATCAGGATCAGAAGTACTGCTGGGGACCTCGGGCAATTATAAAATCAAGTGCGGGATTTTCAGATCTGCCCTTTAAAATTCAGCAAAAGTTCCCTTATCTGGTGTCAGTAAAAAACCATACTTAGTGCACTGGTAGTGCTGGTGAGACACCAGCGACTCCCAGGCAAGTGGATTCTTTCTGGAGACTTCAGCAGTTTCATGTTGAAGACATGGTAATAGCTCAGAGTGCACAGAGGGAACCGGTTTCACCTGTAATGATAACTCATTGCTCTGGGAAAAGGCTGTTCCTGTGTAGTGTGTGTCGAATACTGTACATGTGGGTCCAGACAGCAGAGATTCCTGGACAACACATGCAGATGGCCCGTAGCAAGCGCATTAAAGGAACTTCTTCAGCACTTTTCAAACTAAGTGGAAAAACTTGCTGGTTTTGGGCCTGTGACTAAGATCAACTGTAGTATCATTTCAACATCAAATGCATTCACTGCTGGGGGAAATGTATCCTGCCTTGAGGACCCAACAGGTAGGTGTTTTCCTGTCTAACTTCTCTGATCTTATGATTTTATACTGGAGACAACAAAGCCCCCTTTTGTTACCTGAGCAACTTGAAATAATATGGAAAGAACCTTGCCGCTTGGTTTCAGCTATCACAGTGCCACTACAAACAGGCCTGGTAACAAGTTTGGGGAACTATTTTCTCCATTTGTAAATGTTTGTCGTTCCTCATCCGAGTCTCTCTTTGGCCTTGTCCACACAAAGCTGTTTTATTAAAAATTTCCCACCAGCGCACTTCCAAACATGGTTGCTGTGGTGGTAGCCATAATATAGACTAGGGACTATCAGATTGCAGCATTTTTACCTGTATTACATAAGCCTGCTCTGAACCGTTATATGAACATAGTGATAAAATTCTAGTGTCTGCTTGGAGTCTTGTCTCCATTAACACTTCCACCAGTGGAGCTGTATCAATTTGGCCATGGTGGGAAGATTTTTAGTGGAGAAGCCTAGCAATGGCAGTGAGGGGAAGGGATTTTCCTGGCATCCACGTGTGAAACTTGTACTCATCTGCTAAGACCTATTTGGGCAGGAGGTAGTCTGAACAAGCCACTGGGTATGAGGGTGGGCTTGATTGCAATATATCGTTATTCAGTCCCTTGTTGGCACTGATATCCAAGAGGTCTGAGGACCAAGTTCAACCTCCATCCTAGGTCTCCTGTGAAGTGGTAGAATATACTCAACTCTCAAGCTAGAGTTTGTACTATTCTAGGCAATGGTCTAATATTTGATTTTCATTTCTTTTAGCACTGCACTGAGATTCTAGGTGCACTAGAAGTATTCTAGATCAGCAGTACTCAAACTTTTGAGGGTTGCGCCCCCCCATACCCCTATCCACATCCCCCCCCAACCCCCCCCCGGGTCTGGGAGCGGGACCATGGCTGGGAGGAGGGATAAGGGGGCCAAGGCTGGGGCTGCAGCTGGGGGTGGGCCGGGACCATATCTGGGGGACAGGGGCAGAAGGGTAGCCACAGCCAGGCTGCGGTGGGAGCAGGCAGCCGAGGCCGAGGTTGGCAGCTGAGCTCACAGCCAGGTGTGGCTCCGCTCCCGGCCTTGCCCTCAGCCCCAGCCCCGGGCTGGGAACAAAGTCGCGGCTGGGGATGAGGCCAGGCATGCATGGAGCCGGGAGCCAGTGCTGTGGCTCGGGGTGGGAGCATAGCTGCAACCTGGCTGCAGTGGGGGCCAGCAGCCAGGCCTGCGGCCAGGTGCAGCTCCACTCCTGGCCTTGCCTTCTGCCTTGGCCCCGGGCTGGGAAAGGAGCCGCAGTCAGCGGCCGAGGCTAGGGACAGTGCCAGGAGCAGGGGACATGGCTGGGGGCTGGACCAGAATAGATCTGGGGGTGGGGAGGGGCTGGATGGCATGCCCTCCCCGCCCCCAGGAGGACTGGTGTGGGCCCCGCTGCACCCCCCTGGATGGTCCTCCACTCCCCTCTAGGGGAGCGGTCTCCACACTTTGGGGACTTCTGCTCTAGATGGATGCCTATAGCCTCCCAGACAGCAAATGACCTGGCAACTGCAAGATGTCTGGATAATAAGATACATTATTGGGAGAAGTTCGGATTGTGCTTCAGAATTACAAAGGGTTAAAATGTACACATTAATCCACTAGTTAGAATCCATGTGACATTTTAGCTGTAGGGCTGGAATCTTAAACACTTAAAGCTTTAGCATAGGCCTTGGCTCAACAAGTAGAGTTGTCAGGATTACACATTAATTTAAGGCATGAGAAAGTTTGGAACACTTCTACAGCTCCCTCCTCAAAAAGGATATGAATCATAAGTCTTTTGAACATAGCTGAAGGAGTCAG
Organism: Gopherus evgoodei; assembly: GCF_007399415.2. Taxonomy (NCBI): domain Eukaryota; kingdom Metazoa; phylum Chordata; order Testudines; family Testudinidae; genus Gopherus; species Gopherus evgoodei. The sequence continues at coordinate 363,526,409 of NC_044322.1, read as the reverse complement.
GGTTAGAAGTTAACTGAAGTAACTTAACCTTCACATTTTACAGCTCATTTTGAGCAAGGCAGCTGTTGTCGATAAGCAAGGAGTGAGTTGGTGTCACAGTGGAGGGAAAAGCATTGTGTCTGCTTCAGCAAGCCAGTTGTGTGTGTTTTGGAGGCGTCTCAGCTATTAACACCAGGCATCCATACGCACGTCTCTGATTTCATGTAGGAAAGTGTAACAGGATATAAAGCACCTCTCCTGGTAACCAGGGTATTGTGTGTTGTTGCAGTCATGTGGGGTTTTTTTCCTGAAAAATGATGAGATCTTAGTCGGCTGGGGTCTTTTCACAAATCTAGTGGTTAAAGCACAGTTTTCAGAGGATTCAATTCCAGTCTCTGCTCATTATGAGCTCTGGCAAGTTGCATACCTGTCTGTACCTCCATTTTTCCATCTGTTAATAGGGTAATACTTTCCTCATGGGAACACTGGGAGCATTAAATAAAGCACTTTGAGATCCTCTGATAGGAAGTGCTATTAAGGGCAAAGTATTATCATAATTCATGCTGGTCATAACCACTCTAGGTGAGATTGCCAAACAAGTTTCCGTTTTAGTCCTGTTATTTTTACAGCCTCGTAACTTTCTAAACTATTTTGGGATGATAGTTACTTGTTCTTTGCTTTAAGTTTCTCGTCTTTTTGATGGAACTTTTTGGTAAGTTTGTGTAAAATCATTTAACCCAGTTGGGTATTCTGAGAGTCTAGGAATTTTCCCATTGGAAAGAGACATTCTTATCACCTTGTTTCTCACAGGAATAACTAAATAAAGGCTAGACTGTGAAATATCTAACTTGATATGATAGAGATCTTACTGATCATTGCATTCTGATTAGCTGTAGAGTAATTTAGAGTTTGCCCTGTTTTATTTCTACAAGTCCGTTTGCTGTGGAGCAAGGAATTTATAAGCTCCATTAGCAAATCCCCATGAACTTGTAGGCTGCACAAAATCGGTATCCCCCATTTCTTTTCCTTTGTTCCTTAAAAGAAACTAGAGATGTTAAGTGAAAAAAGCAAGCATTCCTGCAAGCTCTGTTTCCAAAATCAAGCACTCAAGATGTTTCCAAAGTTAGTTAGACTCATAGACTTTAAGGTCAGAAGGGACCGTAATGATCATCTAGTCTGACCTGCACAATGCAGGCCGCAGAATCTCACCCACTCACTCCTGTAACAAAGCCCTAACCTATGTCTGAGTCATTGAAGTCCTCAAATCGTGGTTTAAAGACCTCAAGGTGCAGAGAATCCTCCAGCAAGTGACCCATGCCCCATGCTGCAGAGGAAGGTGAAAAACCTCCAGGGCCTCTGCCAATCTGCCCTGGAGGAAAATTTCTTCCCGATCCCAATATGGCGATCAGTTAAACCCTGAGCTTGTGGGCAAGACTCACCAGCCAGCACCCAGGAAAGAATTCTCTGTAGTAACTCAGATCCCACCCCATCAAACATCCCATCACAGACCACTGGGCATATTTACTTGCAAATAATCAAAGATCAGTTAATTGCCAATATTAGGCTATCCCATCATACCATCCCCTCTATAAATTTATCAAGCTTAGTCTTGAAGTCTGCAGCATTCACTCCTGTATATTACATACTGTTTTTTATGGGTATACTATAGTAGTATATTAAGACCTACAATTAACAAAGCAAACAGGAATAGAAAAATATTCCATATACACAACATGGTCACGTTAACATTGTTGGAAGACCAGATTACAACCCCTGTATTTGCAGACTCATAGACTTTAAGGTCAAAAGGAACCATCATGATCATCTAGTCCAGAGGTTCTCAAACTGGGGCTTGTGACCCTTCAGGGGGTCGCAAGGTTATTACATGAGGGGTCATGAGCCGTCAGCCTCCACCCCAAACCCCGCTTCGCCTCCAGCATTTATAATGGTGTTAAATATATAAAAGAAGTTTTTTATTTATAAGGGGGGTCGCACTCAGAGGCTTGCTGTGTGAAAGGGGTCACGAGTCCAACAGTTTGAGAACCACTGATCTAGTCTGACCTCCTGCACATTGCACTGTTAAAGGCACTTTTGTCTTTGTAGCACAGATAATTAAAAACATGTATTAACCATCTTCTCAAACTCTGGTACAGCACTGGACTTCAGTAGGACTGAATGTGATTCTCTCTACATTTTAACCTCCTCAAAGAACAAGCATGTTGCAACCTTTTTTCTTGACAAGATAGTTGTTAAGTAGGTTATTTGTGGGTTACATAGTCTGTTAAGCTTTGATGCCTTAGGCTCTCTTTTCACTGGGGGGGAAAGAGTGTTTTTTACCTTGACATAGCTACTCAGGGTAAACCATAAGTGGAGGATGTATGGTTGACCTCCATTAAAGAGAGCGAAGTCAAAAGTACCTGTGCCTCCTCTCCACTAAGATTTTACATCAAGAAAAGTAACTTGAACAGCTCTTTCAATGTAAAAAACTGTCTTCTCTAGGAATTTACAGTAAGATAGTAAAAACACACCTCTTTTTCCATGAAGATCTAGCCTGGGATGCAACAGTGGTGTTAATCCCAATGTCCTGGCAAATTTCCAGTTGGAATAATAGTTTTGCACCTCTCAAATCCTCTGTGCATTTTCAATTGAAGTAATATATTTCTTCACTTTGTCATAAGCTACGCAGTGGTGTTGCTGTGTCCTATTAGACAGCTGTAACTTTTCACTCCAGAACTACATTAGCTGACTTTTAGCAATGAATGAAACTGAAGATTGACACCCAAATTTGATATTGGTGGAGTGTTGTCTAATGCTTAAAGCAAAAGATGAAGAGTTAGGATCCTTGGGTTCTGTTCCCATCTCAACTGCAGATCATCTTTGTGAGACAGAATATTTGTTTTCCCACTTATAAAATGGGGATTCTTTATGTCCCTACCTCCCAGGGATGCTGTGATTCTTCTTTGAGTGATTGCTCATGTGTGTTCTACAATAGGTGTGCGTGCTCGCCACGTGCACCAGTGTCAGAAGTTTTTCCCCTAGCAGTAGCCATAGGGGAGCATCCCTAGTGACCCCTGGAGTGGTGCCTCCATGGTGCAGTATAAGGGGTGCTGCGTGCTCCCCCAACCCTCAATTCCTTCTTGCCGCCAGTGAAGGTGCTTCAGAACTGCTCTGCTCCAGCCTTGCTGCAGCTCGTCCCCAGAACTCTTGTTCCTTCAGTGTGTGGTACCTGTTATGACCTGGTGGGAATCCCTCCGCCGTCAATTGTGAGGGCACACTTGACTAGGGCGCAAGGCTCGTTGACTGCCTTTTTAGCCCATGTCCCCATTCATGACATTTGCAGGGCTGCCACATGTTCTTCAAATCACACGTTCACCTCGCATTACACGATCATTTCCCAGACCAGGGAAGACGCCAGGTTCGGCAGGGCTGTGCTCCATCATGAGAATTTGTGAACTCCTACCCACCTCCAACAGATATAGCTTGGAATCACCTAATGTGGAATACACATGAGCAATCACTAGAAGAAGAAAAGACAGTTACCTTTTCCATAACTGGTGTTCTTCGAGATGTGTTGCTCACGTCTATTCCACATCCTGCCCTCCTTCACCTCTGTCGGAGTTGTCCGGCAAGAAGGAACTGAGGGTAGGGGGAGTGCGCAGCGCCCCTTACACCTCGCCATGGAGGCACCACTTCAGGGGTCGCTAGGGCGCTCCCCTACGGGAACTGCTAGGGGAGAAACTTCTGACACCAGTGCATGTGGCAAGCACGCACGCCTATTGTGGAATAGACATGAGCAAAACATCTCGAAGAACACCGATTATGAAAAAGGTAACTGTCTTTTCATACTGTTTAAGTGCTTTGAGACCCTCTGATGAAATGTGCTATAGAAGAGCAAAAACCCATTACTGGAACTTAGTGAAGTGTTTGATAGCATAGAATGCTGGGGGAAGGTGGAAAACTTGCTGTATTTTGCCATTAGCTAATCCAATTATGTACTGTGACTCTTCCCGTATAAACTATTCTGTACATACACATTGAAGTTCTGTAGCAACCCTGCCTTGAGCACTGTAGCAGATTGCCTTGAGCCCATCCAGAAGGGACAAAATTGTTCTGTGAACAGGTCAAAGTAGCCAGCTGTGGAATAATGATCTGACCCATTAAGTACGAAATAAAAATCTGTCTCGTTTCAAGTCTTCTATTACAAATGAGACGACCCTTGCTTAGCAAATGTGTAACAGAGCTGTGCCCTGTGTACTACACTAGTATGAGTGCTCTTTTGTGCCTATCTTATTCATTATTCTCCTTTTCTCCCCTCTCCTGCATTGGGGGGAATCTATAACATAGAGAAATTGATAGTCTGAAGCAGCAGCAGCTAGGTAGGTGTTAATCTTGTCATTCCCCCAAGAGGCCCCGTGTTCTGAAAGGGCTTGACCCTTCCAAGGACAGAGAGCTCTGTGCTTGCTGCCATGGGGATTGGCATCATTTGAAAAACATTTACCAACCTAACATGCCTTCGTTGTTTTAGTTGCCCATTAATTAATTTTGTTCTAATGAGGCTCTGTTAATGTAATCATCTGACATTGGGAAAGGGAGATGGAGGAGAACCCAAGTTAAAAAGAGCCTAATTAGCAAGTTAATTATAGCAAGCAAGAAAATGTACCGGTTATATAAATAAGCGATTGTTATGCACACACAAGTCAGGCCATGTTAGAAACCGCTGCTAATAGGTTAGAGGTCGGGGAACATTGTAACTCAGTGTAAAACAAAAAAGAAAAAATGCTCGGACTTGTTTGTGAGATGCTAACAGAAATGCCTCGTTAAATCTTGGGGTTCTTCCCTGCCAAATGGGCCACAGGAGAGGGAGCTGGAAACCCAGGCAAACGTAGCGCTCTCCTTACCTGCCCTCCTCCTGCCACAATAAAATAGACTTGAAACCAGAGCTGACAGGATTTCTGATGCTGGAGGTATAAATGAATGGCCAGCAACTACACTGGACTGGAAGGATTGCAGAAGAGCTGTAGATAATAACGCTATGCTGAACAAGAAGAAGTACATTGTGAATGGCGATTCAGAGATTAAAGCCCAGGTGAGGGCAGCCTTTAGGTACCATACTATAGACTTTCTAGAACAAAGTACAATTGTTTGTTTTTCTCCCCAGTCACTTACTTTTGGTATCGACTAAGCCCCTTCACCTGGTGTAAATGGAGCATAATCTCCAGAGAACGCATCTTTGTTTGGCTGTTTCCTCTCAAGATAGGGGTTTATGTGCCGCAGCTTTGAGTTGAACTTGTTATTTTAGAGACGTTCTGTCGTTTCTCTTCAGACCGTACCTGTGGGAAGGTATAGTGGAAATCTGGAGCGAGGAGTTTGGACGGGACAAACCAGCATGTGAAAACCAGAGCTTCCGATGGCCATACTTGCTATTGAGCTTTGTAAATCCGTGCAGAGCTGGTCTTAAATTGGGGCTCTTGGGCAGCTTCCTCAGGAAGAGGGGGGCTGTATCTTACTTCTTTAAAAAGAAGTGACCATGCACCTGCATTTAGAAATCATTAACCCTTGTGGATCTTGCATGAATTCCAGCCTGAATCAGTCCGTCCTGAAAAGATCTATATGGCTGTTAGAAGCAATTTCTATATAACCACAGATGGTCGAAGCAGGTCAGTCTCCTAAATCCAAATGTTTGTCATTTTTAAGGGTCTTAGAATTTATCACCTGAAAACTAACTCTCCTGGGAAATTGATTGTTACCTTCAGAGGGACTTTTGTTTCTTGGTCTAAACAAGTTCTACATGTAATCAGTATCCTTGCTTTTGTTGGTGTCAAATAGCAAGGGAGAGTCTTGATTACAGGTTATGGTGGTAGCTTGTCTCAGGCGCAGCAGGAAAACAGCTCTTTCGGGGGTAGCGTAGCCTTGTGGAGAACGGGTGTGAATTAATAGAATTTTAAATGAGAATTTTGGTCTGACAATAAATGAAGTTTAAAGATCTCAATTCTTACGTGTCTAGGTAGGGCGTGTTTCTATTGCAGAGATTCCAATTCTGAACTGCAGTCCTGATCTAGAAATTGTACCATTTAAAAAAAAAATGTTTGTGTGCATATGTGTATATACACACACACCCACACACAGTATGATCGTGTATGTATGTGTGTATCACCATCATACTGTGTGTATGCATGTACATAAGAAATATGTATATAATATACAACCAGACTGAGCTGGTTATAGTAATTGTCCGACAGAAACCAAATTCCAATTATTGATCTACACAGGACTGTGAATGAGAGTGGAAGGGTATAGTTTCATGAGAGGGACTTAGTGAAATATTACACTAGTTAAAAACACTACTGGGGTGTGGACAGGAAGGCATATCATTGCTATATATAGTGCTGCTGTTGGTTTGGCATATAAGTGCCATGTCTTGGGGTTCAGTGCCCTGTTTTAGTTACTCACTCTTGGCTTGAGTCGGCATTCCTGTGGTTAGAGCTGAGATGTGGTAGTAACATGACCTGGGTTCTAGTTCTTTGTAATTTGGTCACTGGTTTAATCTGTGAACTTGGGCAAGTCACTTACATTCCTTTGTTACTTTGGAAAAAGTGCTTTGAGATCTCTGTATGTGCTATATAAATGCTAAATATAATTGCAGTTTTTACAGCATTTGTAATGAAAATCCCTTAAGAGATGATGTCGAAGAATATTAACAGAATGTTGCTTTTTTCCCCTGAATTCTGCAGGAGGAGTTATTCATCCTTGTTAGCCTTCCAGCATATCTAACTTTTCCTAGAGCATCATTTTATGCCAATAATCTGATGGGGTAAAGCTCTTCTAGCCATGGAGGGATCTGTTTAAATGAAAAGAGCATTCTTGCAGAAAAACAAATTTCTTCGGGTACGTCTATACTACCCTCCTATCCGGGTAGGTAGTAATCGATCTATCGGGGATCAATTTATTGCATCTCGTCTAGATGCAATAAATCGATCTGCGAATCGACGCCCGTACTCCACCTCGGCAGGAGGAGTAAGCAGCTTCGACAGGGGAGCCGCGGCAGTCGATTTGCCACCACGAGGACGGCCAGGTAAGTCGAACTAAGATACTTCGACTTCGTAGCTGGAGTTGCGTATCTTAGTTCGATTTCCTCCCCCAGTGTAGACCAGCCTTTAGAGAAGGGCATGTGTAGACCATTGTGCATAGAATCCACATCACAAGGAGTAGAGCTATTTGAAGGCTGGAAGTGCAACTCCTGATTCTCACCTTAATTTGAGTGACCACTTGCCTTTTTCTGTTTGTTGTCTGGTGTTCAGTAAAATTTTATTGTTGATTGAGTATTCTAGGATTCCTGCAATACCAGCTTTAGGATTATCAGAGGAAAAACCTGGGTTGCTGTTGTAAACCTTCTTATAATCCTTTCTTCCACAGCTATGACTGCAGCAGAATAATTTTATTAGCCCAATGACCTTGCCAAAGTTCCAAAACAGTTCTCTGCATTCCTGCTGGAGACTTGAGGTATCACCAGATCAGCCCCAATAATCTCTACCTGCTTACCAGGCTTCATGCCATGGCCTTGTTCTGGATGAAGTGGTCTTGTCTGACCTAGTCAGTATTCCTATTAAATTGGACATGGAAGTGACTTTTAGTGATGTAGTGCTACTTACCTGCTTGTGCTAAGGCAAGGAGTGAGACATCGGGACTGTAAATGTAGCACTCCCTTGTGGCAATATAGAGCATTGCAGCTTAAGTTACTGTGCTTGAATCTGAGCTGCTCCCAGAAAGGACTCAAGTTCCAGGCAGCTAGGAGAAATCCTTAAACAGAACCAACTACTTAAAATATCCTAAGGGGTTAATAATCACAATTCATGGTTTTACAGTGTTTTGAAGGTGTAAATACTTAACCCTTATTGGGCCAGTTCCTCTGTTGGTGCAGATTGATTCCAGTGAAGTCAGTGGAGCTTTGCCAATTTGCACCAGGGAAGAATCTGGCCCATTATTCTTAATTATCAAGTGACGAGTTATTTCCAGTTTCACTGAGAGAGTTTTAACACGTTAGCACACACACAAAAAAAGACTTTGGATCAATGCTAAAATTTAGCTAGCATAAAAAGTCAGATATCGGCAGTGAATATATCTGTGCCTAATAGACATGTGCTCTGCAGTGTTTGCTGAATTGCGGCATAGTAATAGTGGTTAGAGCAGGGAAGGAGTGAAAGTAGACTACCTAGCATCTATCTTTGATGCTGCCACTGGCCTGCTGTGTAACCTTGCGTGAGTCAGATAAAATTTTGCTTTAGTTTCTCCATTTGTTAGAACATGAGTCCCCACCTCAGATGTTAGCTCAGAACTTGCAGAGTGCCTTGTGATCTCTGGGTGAAAAGTTGCTAGAGAATTGTAGTTAGGAAAATGAGAAATTCAAATTACTTTTGTGTTTTTTCTAAATGAACTGAACTTCTATTTAATAAAGAATCTTTCATTGAAAGTTATAAGATATGCATTTATAGGGACTTCAAGGGTCTGGGGATAGGCATCGGGCAATGGAGCTTTCAGTGGTAGCTCTCCAGTAAAAAATCTGGTCCAGTTTGGTAGCTATTACTATCCAACATCTGTGTGGTCTATGTGGAATGTGGTTTGTCAGTCAGTCCCTATTAGGCAAATGGCCACATCACAAAACCACTGTTATATTTGGCCCTCTTACTGTCAGTTTCAGCAGAGGTCAAGGGTGGAATAAGACACGGGACTGGGAAGAATAAGAACTCCCCATCGCCCACTCCTCCGGTTTTGCTAGAGATGTAACATCCATGAAAGGATTGAAGCACATTGGCAGAGGATGTAAGTAAGGATGCTACATGTGATTTTACTCTGAATGGTGTCTATATAAAAATGGCACCACCTTAGCAGCTCTGTCTGCTGCATGCTTTCAGCATAGATCTGCTGACTTTACGAACTAAAAATCCGTTTTGATTTCTGTTAGCCTGGTGGAGTCAAGACAACTCTAGGAGAGTGAACTGGAGACTAAGCTTTCCTGTGCACTCCAGTAGAATTATTTTCCATCTTTCAGTCAGTTGTATGCAAATCCATTGAAGTTAATAGGGTTGCCCAGGTGTTGCCAAGAGCCTAACTTGGCCTGTAGGATTTTGATTATTGATGGTTATGCCTGAGCTGGAAAGGACTCATCTTGATTCTCAGATCCCAGCTGAGTCTGCAGGGTTGGCAGTTACCGCCCCCTTCCCATCTTTTTACTAGTTAACTGAGTACATCTAATCATTGGGAGAGGGTAAATACAGAGCCCTGCCATGATGTGTTTATACTGCCTTCATTACCAGAGCATTGCTTGTAAGGGTAAGAGTGTTAGCTTCAGTGCCCTGGCCAAATTCCAACTGGATAATTACAGTTTGCGAAAATAAATCTCCTATGGCATTTTCAGCTGCAAGTGGTGTTCTTCACTTTTTGACCTGTTACACAGAGTTTCCTGTACACTATTAAACAGCTGTCATGTTCCACCCTAGAGATGAAGTGATCCTAACTTTATTGTGTGATCCAGCCATTACTTTGTCATCCTCTGTGACTTTGTAGCAACCACATTTATACAGATATGTCAACTTGCCAGGCAGTCAGTAGGTTGGGGGGTTCTCCAAGTGTCACATTCCAGAATTATGATAGTCACATCTTCTATGGCAAATCTTAAATAATCCAGTGCATGATGTATTGCTAAGAGGGTTGCTTTATTTCTATCTTGGGTCTTTTGCACAGAAGGTATCTAGCATCTCATGGTCTCCATATTTCTTGTCAGGTCGGTGGTTGATAAAATAATCTTCACTTCAGTTCTACAGATTTCTGATTAATAATCCACACTCTTTTCAGTTTTAGAAAAAGCACTTAAATTACTGGAACAGGAATGTCTTTATTCTTCTAACTAGTGTGCCTGTTGGTAAAAGTGATTGAAACATGAGCTTGAAGTGTTTGTGGAGGAGAAATGGGCTTATACCATGTGTGCTAAGCTAGGCCCAAATTAACACCCTCAGTTATATAACAGAAACTGCTACTCAGTCCCCACTCAAACAATGCAAGTAGCCCTTCTCCAATGTAGTCGTTGAGGCTGTTAGGATTAACCTACCCTGTCAGGCAATGGATTTTTTATACCACATGTAACTGGGATTCTTTCTTAACAGATCCAGTTTGCTGACCAAAAGCAAGAATTTAACAAGCGCCCAACGAAGATTGGTCGCCGTTCTCTGTCCCGTTCCATCTCTCAATCCTCTACAGACAGCTACAGCTCAGGTAGGTACCACTGCTGGCTCCCTTCTGTCCATGTGCCTCTTGAAGCTGCAAGTGTTCTTTTGTCCATTTGTCGGCTGGGCCTTCACTCATAGCCTGGGGATCTCATAGTTTTTTCTTTCATACTTCTAAGAGGTTTAGGAAAGGGGATGAAGAGAGATTTTGTTGCTGTTTTCTTCTCTCCATATACAATTGGCACTTGGATGCTACACTAAATGGGTTTCTTATGCAGAGTCTGGCTAAAAACTCAGATTTAGGCTTCCCTGACTCTCTAACCCTATTGCTCCCTCTCAAATCCCTCATGTGTCTTTCCAACTCCTCTTCCTCCCCTCCAAGGCTTATGCAACTTCACACTCAGCTTACAACTGTGCTTGTATTTCATCATGTTCCTCCACATTAGCTGTCCTAATTGTTGTTCAGGTATGTGTCAGCGTGGATCCCATGATGGTCGCTCATGTGCGCAACACCAGTCTTTGAACACAAGAACTAAGGGTCACTCAATGAAATGAATAGGCAGCAGGTTTAAAACAAACAAAAGGATGTACTTCACACAATGCAGAGTCAACCTGTGGAACTCCTTGCCAGAGGATGTTGTGAAGGCCAAGGCTATAACAGGGTTCAAAAAAGAACTAGATACGTTCCTGAAAGATAGGTCCATCAGTGGCTATTAATATGGGTAGGAATGGTGTCCCTAGCCTCTGTTTGCCAGAAGCTGGGAATGGGCGATGGGATGGATCATTTGATAATTACCTGGTTTGTTCATTCTCTCTGGAGCACCTGGCATTAGCCATTGTCAAAAGACAGGGTACTGGGCTAGATGGACCTTTGGTCTGACCCAGTATGGCCTTTATGTTCCTATGTATGTTTTTATGTTATGAACAGCAGCATCCATTGGAGCTGCATGTGCTACCATATGAAGGCATAAAGGATGGAGTGACTCAGTTCCTTCTGTCCGTGTCTGTGAGATGGATCCTTGTGCTTTTCCAACGTACTAGTCTGTAGCTCTGGTTAAGCCTCTCAAAATTCTTGAAAATAAATAAATAAATCAGACGACTTCAGCTTCCTTTGAAGAACCGCTATGAATGAACTCAGTCCATTTGGAATGATTTTTAATGGCCAGAGTCCCCTGTTCAGGATGTCTTAACATGTCAGACTCTAAACCTGTGTTCTTCAAGCCCTGCCCTTCCTGTAGCAGGTTAATTTAATTAAGATAGGCACAGCAGATGCCTCTTCTGTTTGGGAGAGAGTCATATACCTGGTAGGTGCCAGATGTGCTGCTTGTTTTCTTCCAAGATGTGCAAGCCATGGGACGCACAACAGAAGTGTCATATGTTGAAACGATCTATGAAGATCTTTTTGGACCTAGAGGAGACAGGTACCAGAGCCCACCAGGTAATGAACCGACCATCTTCCTTGAGTGCCCTGTCTAGCAGACACACAATGCCTAAAGCCAGCCCAGAGAAAAGACTTTAAACCAACTCTCCAGAATCAAAGTGCAGCACCGAGAGAGGCTTCCTTGAACACAAGGACAAAGACTCCAGATGGAGCTCAGTCTTCCCACAAGAAAAACCACATAAGGGGGACTGGGGAACATGGCTTATAAGGAGAGGCTGAGGGAACTGGGGTTGTTTAGTCTGCAGAAGAGAAGAATGAGGGGGGATTTGATAGCAGCCTTCAACTACCTGAAGGGGGTTTCCAAAGAGGACGGATCTAGACTGTTCTCAGTGGTGGCAGATGACAGAACAAGGAGCAATGGTCTCAAGTTGCAATGGGGAGAGTCTAGGTTGGATATTAAGAAAAAGTTTTTCACTAGGAGGCTGGTGAAGCACTGGAATGGGTTATCTAGCGAGATGGTGGAATCTCCTTGCTTAGAGGTTTTTAAGGTCAGGCTGGACAAAGCCCTGGCTGGGATGATTTAGTTGGTGTTGGTCCTGCTTTGAGCAGGGGATTGTACTAGATAAGCTCCCGAGGTCTCTTCCAACCCTAATATTCTAGGATTCTATAAGACTTTGGGGGAAAACCACTGAGCCCCAAGAGGTAGTGATGAGGGACCGCCTACCACTGAAACACAGAGGAAAAGTTCACTGGCACAAGTGACACAATCTTCAGCATTTATGCCTTCAACAGAATCACTGAGGATGCTCAGTTTGCCTCTGGAAAGACTTAGAACTGAGATACTTACCAGTATTGAAGCAGACCCTGGTACTGAGAGTTCCTTATACCTCAGTGCTGCCAGTAGAGGAGACCTGTTCCTCTTCTCCATCACTGAACCACACGTTCTTGCCTTCTTTGAGCAGAGAATCCTCTCCCCAGAGTTCCCTGGGTAATACAATAGAAAGACCTTGATGGCTCTGTCTCGCCGCAGAACTCAGCCACCGTCACATCAGGAATGTCACTGAACTGGCCAATATCAGATAAGCCTGCCATAAATCTATGGCATGCTGCTCTGGCCTTATTGAACTTGGTGGGATCTGCCTTTGTAAATTTCTAGGACTCAATCTCCATCTCATTCTGGGAAGAGAGAGAGATCATGCTTCCCAGAGGCACTGTTGGCCAGAGCATCAACACTGGGCCTGGGGAAAAAGCAATAACAATGTTTTACCTCACCACCTAAGAACCTTTCATCTTCTTCACCCAATGTAGCAGTGTCATCAGTGCTGTTGTCAGTGTTGGGTGACTTCAAATAATTTCAAGAACTACTTAGGACAATCGCAGAGATGCTAGAAATAGAGACATCTGTTATACAAGAAGAATCTCCTAAAATGTTCAACACACTGACATCTTTGGGCCTGCCAGGATTGCTTGCCCAATGAAGTAAAGTCTTGTGGCAAATGCCTGCCTTGATACCTGCCACTCACCCAAGGATAGCAAAGCATTACCGAGTCCCTCAGAAGGTTTGAGTACTTCTACATCCATCCCAAACCAGGCTCTGTGGTGGTCTCTCCTGTGCATGAGCAATCCAAGGCCAATAAAAGCACCCCAAAATACAAAGGCCTAAAGAAGCTTGATCAGTTTTGGAGGAAATTCTATTCCTCTGCCTTCCTCCCAGTATGGGTGGCAAGCTCAGGCCTTTCTGGTCAAATATAACATTTTGACCTAGGACAGGGTGACACCTTTTCTGTCCCATCTGAGAATAGAGAAGAGCTCAAATAAATAGTTAGAAGGTCAATTATGGGTCAAGGCAGCCCTACACTTGGCAATAGATTCTTCAGACACCACGATCTAGGGTCATGACAATGCACAGAGCATCATGGCTTCAGGCATTGGACATGCCCGGGGAAGTGCATTCCTTAATCAAAGAACTGCCCTCTGAAGTCATGGAACTAGTCAACAAATGAACAGACAAAGCTTGCACTTCTTAAAGGACTCTAAGGCCATTTTGTGCTCCCTGGGGATCTGCACCATAACATCATCAACCCCAGTCTAGCCGGAGAAACAGATTTTATCACACCAAGCAGTCCCATTATCATGCTAGGCAGAACCCAAATGAGACAGGAGACACCAGCTTTCCTCATTGGCGACACACCCATTCCCAGAGTGCATCAGGAAATTTGTTGAGATTGTCAGGGGCTACAACAGAGGCAGTCCTAAGAGTATGACTAGGGCCTGACCAAATTCATGGCCATGAAAAACATGTCACGGACCACGAAATCTGATCTTTTGTATGCTTTTACCCTGTACTGTACAGATTTCACGGCAGGAGACCAATGTTTCTCAAACTGGGGATCCTGACCCAAAAGGGAGTTGCAGGGGGGTTGCAAGTTTATTTTAGGGGAGTCATGGTATTGCCACCCTTACTTCTGCGCTGCCTTCAGAGCTGGGCAGCCAGAGAGCGGCAGCTATTGGCCAGGTGCCCAGCTCTTAAAGCAGTACCCTTCCAGCAGCAATGCAGAAGTAAGCGTGGCAATACCATACCATGCCATCCTTACTTCTGCATTGCTGCTGGCGGCGGCTCTGCCTTCTGAGCTGGACTTCTGGCCAGCAGCCGCCGCTCTCCAGCTGCCCAGGTCTGAAGGCAGAGCCACTGCCAGAGCAGCGCAGAAGTAAGGGTAGCAGTACCGCAAACCCCCTTAAAATAACCTTGCGACCACCACACAACTCCTTTTTGGGTCAGGATCACTACAGTTACAACACTGTGAAATTTCAGATTTAAATAGCTGAAATCATGAAATTCATGATTTTTAAAATCCTGTGACTATGAAATTGACCTAAATGGACCATGAATTTGGTAGGGCTCTATGCATGACCTTCGCAAGTCACCTCACCCTTTTCACTGGGTGTGGTCTGTTATAAGCAAACATGCAGTAACCAATCAGAAATGGTTGCTATAGAATTCTGTCATAAACCAATATTTCACTAATGAGGAATTTCCACAATAGACCTGTTCATTACAGAAGACATGAACTTCTGACTGAACTTCTGCTCCAGAGAGGGCTTCTTACCAGACACCTTCCTGCTACAGTGGTCTCAAGGCCCCCTCTATGCCTTTCCACCAGTTCCCCTGATATCCAGGATAATATCCAAAATCAGGCTGGACAAGGCCACTCTGATAGCTATCTACTGGACAAGGCAAATTTGATTGTCAGACCTATTGCAAATGTCCAGTCAGCTTCCTATCCATCTCCCAGTCCATCCAAACATGATATCTCAGAATCATGGTCAGCTGTTGCACCCAGAGCTGAAGTTGTGGCACCTGACTTCTTGGATGTTGGCTGATTGAGCATTACTGATAGGGACTGTTCTTGGCAGGTTCAAGAAATTCTCATACATAGCATTAAGCCCTGTACTAGGATGATCTCCTCCAAATGGAAAAGGCTCCAATCTGGAGGAGAGGTCCTGATACCGCGGATCCTGGAATACATGCTGCTCTTAAAACAAGCTGGACTAACAGTTAGTTCTCTCAGAGTCCACCTTGCAGTAATATCAGCTGCAATGGTATTCAAATTCCTCAGGGGCCTCCTATTTACTTATTCATATATTAGAGGCCCAGTTCCTACATGGGATCTCACCATTGGCCTCTTGAAATTTATGGAGCCTCTTTTTCAAGCTCCGATTGGATTGCTCGATGCACCACCTTACTATTAAGACAGTTTTTTCTGGTTGCTGTCACCTCAGCCAGGAAAGTCAGCGAGTCTAAGCCCTTATGGCTGAATCTCCTCACACATTCTGCCATAGAGACAAAGTTGTGTTGAGACCACACTCTAAGTTCATATCTAAAGTGGTCTGAGAATTTCACTTGAATCTATCATTTAACGTGCCAGTCTTCTCCCGAAATAACACTCAGTGCTAGGGGAGAAGCAGCTACACTCTCCGAATATTTCTATTACTTTATTACCATAACATGACTGAGCCTGTCTCCTCATCTATTTGTGGTTATATGCTGCTCATCAAAAGATGAGCCATCTCGTCACAGAGAAACACATGCATGATCTACTCAGATTTTATCTGCTATCAGATAGTTTTCCTTCCAAAAATGAAGGCGCACTCCATCAGGGCACAGGCAGAAGCAGCAGTCTACCTTGGAAATGTGCCAGTATCTGAGATCTCTAAGGCATCTCCGTGGAGCAACCCACTGATCTTTGTTAAACATTATGACCATGTCATGATAGCCAGGTCTGTTGCCAAGTTGAGGAGGGCAGTGCTTTAATCATTATGTGACCAATGCAGCTGGAAGTATTCATTTTCTCATTCTTCAGGGACAATACTTCTTGCCAGTCGCTTACAGTGGGATCCACACTGACGTATTCAAAGAACGAATGGATTGTTACCCTACAGTAATTTGTTCTTTGAGATGTTGTCATTGGGGCAAGTCCCAAAACCCACTCTCCATCCCTTTTATTCAGAATGCTCAGCAACACGGGCTTTGAATTGTGGGGGAACTGAGATAGGGTCGTGGCTGCCCCACACCTTATGCCTTTGTACAGAAGTGCGAGGTGGCACAGGGCATACTCCCTTGACAGACTGCTATGCAAAAACTCAGATCTTGCATGCATGAGATGCATGTGCACCTACGATGGGATCTACACTGACTATAGCATCTTGAAAAATCACCGTTACAGTAGGATAATTAACTTCTTTCCTGTTGTCTTCTCCCACTTTTGGTTTTATGGCCTCTGTCTTGCTGCCCCTACGGTTGGAACATCTTTCCATGCTACATATTCCAAATGTCCTTCCTCTCCTGTCCCTCCGGAAAACCCACTTCTCTGAGAAGCCACCTATGCTGATCTCCCTGACAATGTCTCAGACCTGAACCACTGTCTCAGTTTTTCTGAATGAGACTACAAAGTTTTGAGGGTAGGGGCTCTATCTTTTTCATACTCTCTAAATAACAGATGGAGAATTCACCTTGTAGTTTGGGGGCAGCCTAGTTACAAGTGAGCTTGATCGTTAATGACTTGAGAGTGTTTTTTCTGATTCTTGAACTCTCTTTCTGTTGTTGCAGAAGAGAGGCCCAAACAGCTGAGTGTGGGCACTTCCCTGCCACACTCAGCACAGGCAAATGCCAAGGGAACTCTCTCTGCCCCCAAGGAAGCAATGATGATATGGCTAGTTCATTCAGGTGTAGTAGGGTTTTCACCCTCATGTTTGTGCTGGGCTGCCGCGTTCCTTAATACTATAATCCACTGTTCTGCCCCGTACTGTGTGAACACTCACCCTGCAGCTGGGAGAGTGACCTATGTCTCCTACAGTGGCTGTATTTCCTCACAATGGATTCCTGGGAAGTGCAAAGGAACAACGCATGCTGTGTCCTCCTCATATAAATATTAGCCCAGACTCAGTATTCACCATACCAGTTATACAGACAAGTATGTCTCAGTGAAGTCTTAAATCTAACTATACCCCACATGGTAACACAAGCTTTAAGCTGGCACTAACGCTTAGAATTTCTCCAGTATAGATCTGTGATCTAGTATAGCATTGCACAGCCTTTACAATACTCTTTGAGGCTAATCAGTATTCTAATGTGAATGTTTGGTATGATTGTCATTTTTTAAAGGCTAATATTAGTCTAATTAGTGTGACTAATATTTCTTCAATTTTCGGGTGCTCCAGACCCATAGCTGAAAGAGCTCTGAGTGATTTCCTGTGAGCTCTCCTCCATCTCGTGCACTTAGGCTCTCCCACTACAGCATCAGCAGTTTAATTTGTATTAATAAAACCGTGCGTTTTTGTGCTAATGCAAAGTGCTGGGTTGACAGCCCTGGAGACTGAAGCCCTCTGTTCCCAGGACAGTTGCATTTTCAGGTAGCGGTGACTCCCATCAATGTGCCTCATCCTTGTCCTGGAGAGATGGATTTTAGAGCCAAAAGGAGAGTTTAGTTGACAGGCCCATTGAGTCCTGGCACCTGTGCACAAAATGGGCGGCAGTTTTGCTGTTCTTATGAAGTGAACTCCAGTCCCTCTAGGAGTGGATCTGAGTGAGACCCTCCAAGCTCATGTCACGTAAAATGCCAAAGAATCGTATCAACTGTCAGTCACTACACTATTACTACCAGGGGTAATCATTCTATCTGCTTTCTTTAAAGTGGCAAAGACCTCTCTTGTGTCCAAGTTAATCAAATGATCATTTTTTAGTTAAGGCTGGGATTTCCAAAGGGACCTGAGGCGTTGGGCCCCCCACAATTGATCAGAGTACCTAACTCCCTTAAACCCCTTAGAAGATTCCCAGTTGTATAGGTCAGTGATGTGCTGTAGGGGTGTCTCATGGGAGTACACCTCTACCTCGATGTAATGCTGTCCTTGGGAGCCAAAAAATCTTACTGCGCTACAGGTGAAACTGCGTTGTATCAAACTTGCTTTGATCCACCAAAGTGCGCAGCCCCGGCCCCCCCCCCCCGAGCGCTGCTTTACTGCGTTATATCCAAATTCATGTTACATTGGGTCGCGTTATATCGAGATAGAGGTGTACTTTGTTAAAAATTCAGCCACTAAACTGAAGGCTGGGGGGAATTTCCCTGCCTCTAGGGTCTGCTGCTTTCTCGCTGTTGCTAACCAACTCCCAACAAAGGTGACTCAACCTCGAGGTTCCTAAAATACTTCTGAAGAGCCGATTATTTTCCTCTGTATCTCTCCCCACGTCCCACTTTGTTGTACAGTTTGAGGACGCTTTCTTGTATCTTTCATGTACAAAGCATAAATACCTCCAGCAGCATAAGGTGTAATATGCTTGTTTGTCAAGTGACTCTCTTATTTATTGGCTTGGCAAAATTTGATTTTTTTGTTTGTTTGTCTGATGGAAAATATTGATGTTTATTTTTAATCTTTTTTTTAGTTTCATCAATTAAAATGTTCACAGTTTCAAAAAGTTAAAGATAATTTTTATCTATTTATATTTTCAAGAGTTGTGGGAAATGGGGGGATGTCGGGGGGCAGACAACAATTTAATGACAGTTGACTTTGAGATGTGAAAAATTAAAACTTTATACGTCTTAGAACACATTATCAACATCGAATGTCAAAATGTACAAAGGAAATATCCTTAAATCATACTCTTAGTCAACATTTTTCTTTCTTTGACTATCTTGAAATTTAGATTATCATCGATGGAAATATTTTTTATCAGTTTATGTGTGTACAGTGAAATTGACGTTTACCATCAATAACCAATAAACATCTAATACTTCCAAGCCTACTTATATAAAAATCCAATCCCTGTATTTCACTGAAAGAAAATTCAGAGTTTTTGTCCCATGCAGTGAGACAGCTGTATTTATACTTGTGGTGGTCATCTTGTGTACCCTGTTGATACGCCAAAAGGCTCACAGTATAGTTTCATGGCCAGTCTGCCCAGCTAGCTGTCACAGCAAGTGGGGGAAAGGCAGCTCTTTGCCACTGTCTGACCTGGCATTAGTCACAGCAGCAAGGCAGCACAGCCTAGTGGTCTGCATGTCGTAATCCTGTCTCCGCCAGTGACTAAATGGCTTGGCCTTTGGCAAATCATTTAATCTCTCAGTGTCTGTTTTCCCCCTTCTGTAAAATCAGGATAATCCTTGCCTGCCTTGCAGTGGTGTTATGAGGATTAGTTAGTTAATATTTGTCCAGCACTTTGAAGCGTTTAAGTGCTAAGTGTTGTTGTTGTGCACACTACACACATAAATTGGTTATTGAAATAAGATTAAGTTAATAATATCTTTAATTAAAGGAGACTGATTTCTTTCTCACGCTGTTTCATAACTTCAGTGGGGTCAAACAGAAAAGGAACAAGGTACATTTTCTATTAGCTTGTAATAAGCATCTTTAGGAGGTGCAGGTCTTAGGGAGGATTAATTGGTTAGTGGGGGAAGTGCCCTTTTTTGGAATATAGCCTAGTTCCTCTTTTTATCAGTGTTTAAAAAGAGTCTGATCGTACCAGTAGTCAGATTTTCCTGGCTCCAAACCCCAAATCTGAGCATCCTTGAATGTTGGAAAAGTTCGGATCCCCCTCCGGTTCCTGCTAGTTGGGACCATTTCTAGTCTGCAGCTATTTCCCCCTCTCTTGGATAACACTGTCTGGCAACTGCCATTTCTTTGGCATCACATAGCTTTGTTTTGCTTACTTGTAAATCATTGAATGGGGGCCCTGATCTAAACTTTAAATTAAATTTAGGAGAGAGAGAGATCCTGCTGACTTCTAGTGTCTTTCTAAAATGTGTGTATTGGGGAGATCCTGTCCTCAGTAATTTTGTCAAGTGCCACAGGAAAGTAGGACTCACGCATAGCATAACTTCCTCTATGGCTGTTAACAGTAAAGAATGCAGCATGTATGAAAATCTGGTTACTACCTATGTTTTACAGGCTTGGTTACAAAAAGTACATTCAGCCCAAGGAGTAACACCAAGTTATGGTTTTAAAAACCCTTTGCACAGATTAGCTGTTTTCGGGAAAATAATCCTGCATTAACTAGTTAATCCCTCTGCAGTTTTTGATCCCAGTGTTCAGTATTGTATAACTTGCTTTCTTTATTAAAAAAGAGGCTTCCAGTTCTTCACCTCCGTGAATGTGTTTTGCCATCGATGTGCTGTTTGCAGGGTCAGACTTGCCTTTCGCACCCTTGCAGGGGACAGATCCTTTGCAGAGAAATTTCAGTAATGTATAATTCTTAGTAAGCAGATTAGACAGAAGCAGGTCTTGGGGAGCCTGGCACGCAGACAGCAGCAGGACTACGCTTTTTTCCCTAGGGAGTGTTCTAAAGTGCCTGCGGGAGGCTAGAAAAATCAATTACTAGCACACTGGGTGCTGTGTGAAAGACCATATGCATATTAGCAGTACAGAACGGAGGGTTTTAACTGCTTGGTTGAGATCTACTGACACCTAAATGCTAATGAAAGGTTGTGGGAGTGCTGGAAAGAGGAGTTTGTATCCCTATAACTTGAGTCCTTTGAGTAGCTTCTCAGTAACAAAACCCCACTCTTGGGATATAACTGAACATGCCATTGAAGCTTGGATCCCTCTGGAAAGTTCTGACTGCTGGAGGGACAGCACACATGCTTTGTGACATGAGGGGCTGTATAAGGGGGAGCAGACACCCTGTGTCACCTGAGTTCCTCCTCAAACCATCTAAGCTCAGAATACTGAGGGGGTGGAATGTGGATCTCAACTTTCAGTTTAGGTAATTGCTCTTTCTCTTTTGATCAGTACAGATCCCCACTCTTGGGAAACACTGGTGCAGATTCAGTTATATTGTGACAGGTCACCAAAACTGAGACTCTTTTCCACTTGGGTACATCCTAGTTGAAGGCTTTGCACTAAGAACTCTGAGACTCCTTGGAAGAATGATAAATGTTTTCACAGAAGTTTGATGAAAACTCCCTTTGCTGAAATTTCGGATCTGGGTGAAGCATGAGACCTCAGTTATGTTAAAGATCCAGAACCAGTGGAAGAGAAAATGGTGGCTTGACTCCACTGAATTCCCAGACTATCTGGTCCTGTTTGATGTTATCTATAGAACCGTGTGCCTTGTCTTTTATCTTTCCAATAACACTTGAATCAAGGGGTTTGGGGAAAAGGCATACAGAAACTGATGGCTTTAATTCAGGGAGAAGATACCTATTAGAGGAGCACTATTCTGCTTATTTGGAATTCTCTTGTGCTGCAATAAGATCTCTTTGTCGTGTTCCACAGATTGGGGTATGGGGAAATAGTGAACAAGACTTAGGGTTCCAGAGCTTCAGCCTGAATGTCTACACCCATAACCCTAGTCAACCGACATGGGACAGCTGTGGGTGTTTAATTGCAAGGTAGACATACCCTAAATGCACAGCAAGCCAGGGTATGAGCATACAGTGCACTAGTTTGCCACACACTAAGTAGTTGCGTGGACACGCTTGTAGTGTGTCTTTAGGGATTATTTGTGTGTCATGTTGCTTGTTCTGCTGAGTTTGTCTGCCCAGGTATTCTCCTTATCTGGGAGCTGAATAGTTGGTGATGTGATATGTTGGTGAATGCACTTCCTCCGGACACTGAAGGGTGATTTATATGGGTTTTTTTCTGTAATATTGTATTTGTATATGTGGGAGGAATGTCTTTTATGCCAGTTTGATTGATCTGAGTTCCAGCATATGTATGTGCAGTCTGCTTTCTTGTTTTGCTGATAACTGGAGCAGGAGTTGGAGGCTTGAAATAGCCCTTGAATGTAGATGGTTTATTTTCCTCAAGTCCACATTCTTTAGGTTTTTAGAGGTCTCATTTTTAATCTGGCAAAGGAAATAATCAGAATATATGATGGCATCAGTCCTAGCAATTGTATGAGTGTTCTGACTTGGTGCTGTGGTGAAGAGTGTAACAGTTGTCTGGTCCCGAGTATCTTCTGAAGCCTTGTGGTGGCAGGTAAATCCTTGTAGTTGTGGAGTGTGTGCCTGCTTCAGTGAATGTGATCCTGCAGATGGGATTAAAATGACTTTTCCTGATTTATCCTGTGGCCCAGGGACTGAATTGAGAGAGTGTTTTTTGAAAGGGGTCTTGAACTTCTTGTAGTGACCATGTCTTTATCAGCTGTCTTGGTATAGAAATACACTGTCACATTCATGTCTTAGCTGTGCTGCTGTATAGCCTGCTGCAAGGCAGCTGGTAGATACCAGCTGAGCAGTACGTAGTCCAAAAAGTAGAACTCCACATGGATAGCAAACCTTATTGATGCAGAAACAGTAATACTTCTTATGTGATTGTCGGATGGATCTTTAGAAATGTGTCTTTGAAGCTGAGAGCTACAAACCAATCTTGTAGATTTAAAGAGGAAGTAATGGAGACTCTGATCATAGTCCAAAACTTAAAGTATCGAGTGAATACCCTAAAATCGAGAATAGAAAGGAGCCCTCCAGATCAAGTTAAAATAAGAAAAGAACAGGAATAACCACTTCCTACCAGTACTGATTGGGAAGTGTGTTGGTGCACTAATCTGCAACAGAGTAGAATTCTCGTTTCTGATCCTTTTTTTTGCGAGAACTATCCCTGAAGAGGGATGGAAAAAGTGAATAATTTGGAACTATAGAGTGCGATTGTATAGCGTAGCCACTTCAAGAGTTTTCCAGCACCCACTTGTCTGTAATCATTTTATTCCATGTTTTCAAAAACAGGGAACAGGTGGCCTCTGAAGCGAGGGGGAGACAGGGCTGATGTCCATTACTTCCAGGTTGACTGTTCTGAGGCTCTCAAGTATACTTCCAAAACTTTTACTTGGTGTTTGAAGGAGGACCTGAAACACAGCATGAAGACATATGGGTTTGACAATAAGACTGAGATCTGTGTTTTCCAGAAGAGAGAAAGACCTTTGGTGTGGTTTCCTCTTGACAGTCCGGAGAAGTCAACAGATCTTGTTTGTGGTATCTAAAGGGAGTTGTCCTTCTGAAGGAGGGTTTTTATATTCCTAGAGTCTTCAAAGTGAACCTTGAATCTCACTTTCTCTAAGGTCTCATTCTTGCAGGCACTTAAAAGCTCCCGACATTCAAAGGGAAGGTCTTCCCTTCTAGGTTATTTGTGTGGAGGGACTAGAGCACTTTAGCCATGTTACCCTTCTGGTGGTTATGGCAGTGGCAATAGAACGATGAGGGCCATCAGATGCATCATGTGCAACCTTGAAAGAGTGCTTAGCCACTGTTTGGCCCTTTGTTTAAATGTCCCCAGCTGCTTCTCACTGCTTTTCTGGAAGGAGACACGATGGGGGGACCAAGTCTGTCCCATTTATAAAAATCATCTTTCTAGTAATGTCTGATAATTTGTGATGCTCACTTGTAAAGTGGCCTGGCATCTGAATAGTTCTGTCTGTCTGGCACCGTTGTCATTTGGGGTTGACTTGTACACTCTCCTTAAATCTATTTTCTCATTAGCACCAGACAACTAGAGAAGATGATTTTGGATGCCAGAAGAAGCATTCAACCCATGTGAGGACACTTGATAGAATTTATACATCTTATAAGAAGTTGGAATGATTGAAACTGAAATCATCTATAGATTCTTGGCCAGCCCAATGAGATAATTTTTAATAGGCAGTGCAAGTTACTTTGGTTCCAGGATATCAAATAATTTTTGCATTTTTTTTCTTGGACTGGACAGTTCTAAGTCCAGTGTGCAGACAATTCTTGTCAAAAGATCTTGAAAGGATTTAAAGTTCTCTGGAGGGAAACTGTAGAGAATTCCATCAGGGGAGGAGGACAAACAGTGTGGATCAGGTTCTTGAGAAGTCCATATCAGGTATGTCTACATTGCAATAAAAAATCCCTGACACTGAGTCTCAGAGCCTGGGTCAATTGACTCAGGGTCAATGGGCTAAAAATTGCAGTATAGACATTTGGGCTTGGGCTGAAGCCCAGGCTCTGAGACCCACCGCATTCACGGGGTCTCAGAGCCCAGGCTCCAGTCTAAGCCTGAGCATCTACGCTACAGTTTTTAGCCCCGAGTCCAGGCCAACCATAGCCTCGCTGCGGGTCTTTTACTGCAGTATAGACATACACTCCGAGACATTCTGACCAGCAGAGAGCTCTGCATTAGCTATGAATAGAGCAGATGATGCGGGGAGGTTCCATCATTCTAGGTTCCAGCTGCTTTGTCTTTGGAGTGGAATGTGTTGGTGATGGCTTCTATTTGGTTTCCAGTTCCTGAATGTTGCTTTGACTGTTGATCCTAGGGTTGAGGATCTCAAGGAGCCTGACATCCCGCAACGGAACTTGGTCCATAAAGATAAAATGGTATCAAGGGTCGCCTCAGATTATTATGATGAACCGTGCCTGCTATTTAGGCAACCATCATCAAGGTTGGAACCAAGAAGAATTTGGGGTAAGGCTTGGGAAACAGAGCTCTTAGCACAGGTTTCAAACTTCACCTCATATGACAGCAAGGTCCGCTTTGAGGGATCAGAGATCTTAGTCTTCGACACTAGTGGAACCCCCTGTTTTGCCTTAGTAATTGGGATGAAGGGGAGGGGGGACTCCTACTGAGTCATCAAAGAAATCTGTCCTTGATGGGAGATATAGCTGGGTTGTCCTCAATAAATCTCTTAGGCCAAACAAGGAACAGGGCTCAAAATATTAGCTACCTGCCCGAAGGTTTGTGTGTCATTGGCACCAGCCATAATGATTTCCACACTGTCTTGAATTCTATCACTGGGGATAAAGATTTGTTCCTCGGCACTGGAGAACTTAATCTCTTAGGCACCAGATGTTTCTGAGCTCCAACATCTCTTGCACCGGAGATTTTATGTCTTCTATCTCCATTAGACCTCTGAGAGTGAAATTGAGGGGAAAGATGGGTGTCATCTTTCTTCTTCTGTCTCATGGCCCCAAAAACCCGTGGCTCAAAACTGAACCTGGGGTACCATTCAGCCCACCTGAATGCCCAGACCTTGTCAACACTGAGCATTTCTTGGCATTGGATTTTTGCCTTCTCCTGCATTCAGGAATGACGGGAAAGACCAGATACCAATTCTGACTCCATATCCATCCTTGAAACCCTCAGTGCTTTATCCAACAGGATTAACCTGAGGCACGACATGGTCTCTTCATGCCTGAGACATAAACCCTGTATAGACTGAACAACACTGTCAACATTCCAGTCTGTGATCCTTGCCTCGTGCATCGTAAAGAGTGGCTCTGAATGCCAGAAACACAAGAGAGCCATTCTGTATAACAATACTTATTTCTTTATTCATTGAGCTATAAAAAGAGGAGAGGGAGTTCTTCTTCGAGTGTTTGCTCATATCCATTCCAGTTAGGTGTGCGTGCGCTGCGTGCATGTTCGTCGGAAGATTTTTTACCCTAGCAACACTCGGTGGGCCGGCAGGGCGCCCCCTGGAGTGGCGCCGCTATGGTGCTGGATATATACCCCTGCCGGCCCATCAGCACCTCAGTTCCTTCTTACCGCCCGTGTCGGTTGTTGGAACAGTGGAGCGCAGCTTAGCTGATCTCCACTTCCCTAGCTGTTTGCTCGTTTCTAATCGTTATTATGCATATAGTTTGATAGTCTATATTTCTAGTTAGTTTTCTAGTTTTATTAGTTGTTTGTAGTAGTTATTGTACATAGTTAAGGGGGATCGGGGATTAGCCCCTTACCCTCACCCGGTACCGGGGCCCATGCCCGGTTCACCGGGCTTCAAACTGTGCTCGGCCTGTCATAGGCCGATGCCCACAGGAGACCCTCACGACTCCTGTCTCAAGTGCTTGGGCGAATCCCACCTCGCAGACAAGTGCCGCATCTGCAAGGCTTTCAAGCCCCGGACGAAAAAAGAGTAGGACATTCGTCTAAAGCAACTCTTGATGGAGGCAGCTCTAACTCCTCCATCTTCGGCACCGACTGCGGCACCGGGGACAAGTGCCTCCTCCGCACTGGAACACACGGGTGCGGTGAAGGTTCCTCGACACCAGCCTTCACTGACCCAGGCTCCTGCCGGCACCGCTCTCTCTCCCCAAGGAGCAAGAAGCATAAGACTCCTGCGGCTCCCGTATCTACGCCGCAGTCAGAATGCATTACGAAGTCGGATTGCCCGGCACCATCAACTTCTGCGGCACAGACATCTTCTGCACCGTTGATTCCAGTCTCGCTAGAGCCGTCGAGTCCGGTGCCTGCCAGCTCCCCAGCACATGCCGTCGTTGAGCTTATCGTGCCCTCCACGCCGGAGACGTTCTCCACGGCACGGGAGTTGATTACCTTGACGGAGCCTGAGCTGCCTCAACCCCCGGCACCGCCGGTGCGGGTTGTTCAATCATTAGGCAAGCCCACCCTGATGAGACCATCCTCTCCTGGCACCACCGAACGTTGCTGGTCATGATCCAGGTCCCGCAGGCGCTCTCGGTCCCGTCATCGATCCCGGTCCTGACGCCACTCACAGTCCCGGTACCGCTCTCCATCTAGGTACCAGTCGTACTTGCGGCACCGTTCGAGATCCCAGTTGCTGACCTGATACTCTCAGCACCGCTCCAGGTCCCGGCACCGCTCGCGGCACCGTACATCTCAAAGTCGATCTCGACGCGAGGATTCAAGGCACCGGTCTCACTCCCGGCACCACGCCGGTCGCAGGTCCTGGTCTCACTCCCAGCACCGGTACGACTCCCGGTACCGTTCTCCGGTGCCGCGTGGAGACGGATCGAATGGACACAGAGACCATCCGCAAACCATCTCAGCTCCTCCGTGGCCTTCTCGTCATCCATCCATCTCATCTCATGCGGACAGTGCTTCCTATGGGGATTCGGATACTCACAGCAGGTTCCCCCAAGGATCCCATGGCCCGGATCAGGCACCTCATCAGTGGTCCTTTTGGACACCTTGGGCTTATCATCAAGCCCAAGGGGAACCCGCTATGCCATCGCGCTCTGGTCCCTCAGAACACCGCGTGCCAGAGGCCACTGTTAGCAGACCTCCCCCGGCTGGTACAGAGGAAGCTCCTGCCCACGCACCGGACCCACACGATCTTCCGGCTCTGGAGGTCCCCCAGGATCAGGAGTCAGTACAGGACCCACTCGTCCCAGGGCTTTCATCCGCCTCTTCTCCGGATGAGGCAGTCGCAGGGACGTCATCATCGGGCCTGCCTCCAATCGACCTCAGGTCACACCAGGACCTTCTGCGGCGTGTCGCCCAGAACATCAACTTGCCAGTAGCGGAAGTTCCAGAGGTGGAAGACCCGATGATAAGTATATTGTCCGCGGAGGCACCAACTAGGGTAGCCCTCCCCTTCATCCGTTCAATCCAGGCCAGGGCTGACACCATCTGGCAATCCCCATCATCCATCCCGCCCACAGCCAGAGGGGTCGAACGGAAATACATGGTGCCCTCCAAAGGGTATGAGTACCTATATGTGCACCTCCCTCCCTGTTCATTGGTTGTACAGTCCGTCAATGAACGGGAGTGCCACGGCCAACAGGCCCCTGCACCTAAATCGAGGGAGGCCAGGCGAATGGATTTGTTGGGATGGAAAATCTATTCCGTGGGAGGCCTCCAACTCAGGGTAGCGAATCAACAAGCCCTCCTGAGTAGGTACAACTACAACACCTGGGAGGCGATAGGGAAGTTTACAGAGCTAGTCCCGCAGGACTCCCGCCAGGAATTTACTGCACTCCTGGAGGAAGGAAAGAAAGTAGTGTGGACCTCCCTGCAGGCCTCCCTGGATGCTGCGGATTCGGCAGCTAGGACGGTCGCCTCTGGAATTGCCATGCGACCTATATCATGGCTACAAGTGTCAGGCCTGCCACCTGAACTTCAGCACACTATACAAGACTTACCATTTGATGGCCAGGGCCTGTTCTCGCAGAAGAAGGGACCCCTCACGAGCAACTCCTCCTGCAGGAGGTTCGGAGGCTCTTTTCAATCGGAGCTATAGAGGAGGTACCGGAGGAATTAAGGGGCAAGAGGTTTTATTCCCGATATTTCCTAATCTCCAAGGCGAAAGGGGGCCTCCGGCCTATCCTAGACCTGTGAGGGCTGAACAAATTCATGAAAAAGTTCATATTCCGCATGGTATCCCTGGGAACCATCATTCCTTCCCTGGATCCCGGAGATTGGTACGCCGCTGTCGACATGAAGGACGCATATTTCCACATTGCAATTTACCCCCCGCACAGACGGTATCTACGCTTTGTGGTGAATCATCAACATTATCAGTTTACAGTCCTTCCCTTTGGCCTCTCCTCGGCCCCTCGGGTATTCACGAAGTGTATGGCGGTTGTCACCGCTTCCCGCCATCGTCGAATACATGTCTTCCCATACCTCGACGACTGGCTTATTCGAGGCAAAACAGATCAAGCTTGCTCTCCAATAGCTGTAAGGGCTGCACAGAGCTAAAGGAAGCAAACACTTGTTCATATCCGTAAAGTGAGCAGCTGAGACTGATACACAGGGAGTGGAGATGCTGAATGAGAGTGTGCCATTTTTAAATGCCTGTTCTTTTGACCATAATTGCACTTTAAAACCCTTGTACATCCAACCACCTTCCTGCCCATTGTTCCAATCTTAAATCTCCTTAACGAGGATTTATCTCCAAATAACATATTCCCATGTCTACACCACAAACTTTGGTTGAAGCAGGTAACATCAGTGTACAACCAATGAAGATAATATATTGCTCATGCGTATGTGTACTTGGCTGCTTATGTACTCACCAGGAGTGCTTGTGTCAATACAAAGTGTGGTGCACCTTGGGTAGGTATCCCAGTGTGCCATGCCCCACCATCTGGTGGAATGCCTTTTGGGAAATTTTCGCAATATGGGAGATAGAAATTAGTCGCACAGGAATGTCTGAAAGCTAAGGGTCAAGTTTCCAACATGCAACTTTCTCCATCCTGTAATGCCGTCCATATTCCATAATTTTCATGCCTTTTATTTAAAATCCCACAAACATGCACAATACTTTTCATGTCAGTCATCCTCTGATAGAAGCGTGAGGCCTGCAGAGCCCTGCACTCCTCTAATGAACATTGCCAATACAGGACATACAATTCTCCTGTATTTGCAGACCTCCATGAAGTACCACAACAACAAGTTTCAGAGTAGCAGCCGTGTTAGTCTGTTTCCACAAAAAGAACAGGAGTACTTGTGGCCTATTAGAAACTAACAGATTTATTTGAGCATAAGCTTTCGTGGGCTACAGCTCACTTCATCAGATGCATAGAATGAAACATAGTGAGGAGATATATATACACATACAGAGAGCATGAAAAGGTGGGAGTTGTCTTACCAGCTCTGAGAGGCCAATTAAGTAAGAGAAAAAACTTTTGAAGTGATAATCAAGATAGCCCAATACAGACAGTTTGATAATAAGTGTGAGAATACTTACATGGGGAGATAGATTCAATATTTGTAATGGCTCAGCCATTCCCAGTCTCTATTCAAGCGTACGCTGATTGTATCTAATTTGCATATGAATTCAAGTTCAGCTGTTTCTCATTGGAGTCTGTTTTTGAAGCTTTTCTGTTGCAAAATTGCTACCCTCAGGTCTGTTACTGAGTGACCAGACAGGTTAAAGTGTTCTCCTACTGGTGTTTGAATGTTATGATTCTTGATGTCAGATTTGTGTCCATTTATCCTTTTGCATAGAGCCGGGGTCAGCAACTTTTCAGAAGTGGTGTGCCGAGTCTTCATTTATTCACTCTAATTTAAGGTTTCATCTCTTTCTATAAGTCTATAATATATAACTAAACTATTGTTGTATGTTAAGTAAATAAGGCTTTTAAAATGTTTAAGAAGCTTCATTTAAAATTAAATTAAAATGCAGAGCCCCCCAGACTGTTGGCCAGGACCTGGACAGTGAGAGTGCCGCTGAAAATCAGCTCGCATGCCGCCTTTGGCACCCATGCCATAGGTTGCCTGCTCCTGGCATAGAGATTGTCCGGTTTGGCCAATGTACATAGCAGAAGGGCATTGCTGGTACATGATGGCATATGTCACATTGGTAGATGTGCAGGAGAATGAGCCCCTGATGGCATGGCTGATGTGATTAGGTCCTATGATGATGTCACTTGAATAGATATGCGGACAGAGTTGGCATCGGGCTTTGCTGCAAGGCTAGATTCCTGGGTCAGTGTTTTTGTTCAGTGGTATGTGGTTGCTGGTGAGTATTTGCTTCAGGTTTGGGGGTTGTCTGTAAGCGAGGCCAGGTCTGTCTCCCAAGATCTGTGAGAGTGAGGGATCATCTTTCAGGATAGGTTGTAGATCTTTGATGATGCGCTGGAGAGGTTTTAGCCGGGGTGGAGGTGGAACAGCTGTCTAGTGAGTTTAACAGGGCCATTGCAAGAGCTCAGCATGGAGCTCTGCAGTTGAGGGAAGCTTTGAAAGAGCGCTTTAATGGTCAGCCACAGCAGTGTTCTGTGCTGGAGTGTTTTCTGGGCCTGAAGGCTTGGCTGCTCTTAGGAATTGTGTAGTCCTTCCTGTACATTAATAACTATGATTGTGTGTTTTACTGAACCTATCATGCAGTGCTTGCTGTACTTCTATAAACATGAGCCGGTGTTTTCTTGAACCTAGTTCTGTGGTGACACACGTTTACAAGTACTGGTGCTTTGAGTACTGCTCTACATTCTACACTAATAAAGATGATTTTATTTTAAAAACATATTAATTGAAGTGGCAAAAACATTGCAGTAAAACCAATGTGCAGAACCACCAAGCCATTCAACCCAAACTTTTAACAGAAATGAATCTATCCGTTTCAACACACAAATGTAGCCCATTATGACTTGCGCATACACAGATCTGTGAGAACCAAGGGTGGTGTATGTGAAGCTGTGGTTTTCCTTGCTGTCCCCCAGTGGGAATGGTAGGGATAAGGACATAGCCCATGATGCCACATGGCATGCTGGGAGATGTAGTGAGCTGCTTTCCATGGAGTTCTCTAAGGATTGCAAAGGGTGGGATTTCTGTAGGTCAGCCAGAGTCTGCACCATTTCAGTTTGCTACCTGAGAAGCCCCATTGTGTCCTGGTGCATCTCCATCTCCTTTTCCTGCTGGGATTCCTGGGCCTTTCTCCTGTCAGCTCAGTCCTTCTCCATGCTCTCTGCCATGTTGGCCTTTCAGACCCTTTGATCACGATCTGATGCAGCACTGGCTTGTAGGATCTCACTGAACATGTCCTTCCTAGTCCTTTCCTTTCTCCTCCTCATCAGGATCAGGCATGCAATGGCTGTGGAGGGGGGTATCCCTCAAGGTTGCAGTGTCAGCAGCTGCTGATAAAAACAGGCAGGTGTGTCATTGGATTTCCAGTCACAATGGAAAGGAAAGGATTAAGTTTCAAAACTCCCTTCCGTTATTCTAATAAAAGTGTTTAATAAGATATGCTTATTGACACTTCAGTTTTGGAGTGACTCTGCACAGCACCACTCTGTCCCACTCAGGGCAAGGTGGGAGAAAGGAAGTCCAGTTGCATGAAACAATACAACATTGGTCCCTATTCCATGGGTATGAGTATAGGGCAGGGGAACTGAATATTGGCACTATTTTCCACAAGCAGTGGTGATTTTAGCTGATATCTCACTCTCGAGAGTAACAAAGGCACAGAAAGCTCACCTTTTACTGGCATCCTGAAGCCCCCCCCCCTCCACCCCCCACCTATATGGCACTAGTTTATTGATTGCAGTGGTGCCAGCCAAACTCATTGCGGAGTGACATGGGAAAGTGTCCTACCACAGAGGAAGAAATAAGGCAGCCATCCCAAGAAACCTTTGGGGAAAGATTGCAGAGTACCTCTATGAACGTTTTCACCAAGGTCTCTCAGGATACGAGGGACGTTCCTCTGTAGATAACAAAGCACTCCACATGGCCCTCCTCCCTCTCCCCATGCCTAACCCTGCAGAGGACTGAACAGCAGATACCAACTCTGCCTCTCCATTGGTTGGTCTGCTACTTCTTCTGGTGCGAGTAAAACAATGACAAGTTGATATCGTTGTCATGTTAACTGGGTTATGGACCAGATGCCATCTTTAAATTTAAGCATTGTAAGGGAAAATGCGTGCACACAGAGGTCCCTTCCCCTTCATTGGGTTTGTCCAGGCTCGGCAGGCTGGACTGGCTAGCCTGTGGGGAGTTCTCGAATGAATTCAGGCTCATGCCATGGCTGGAACCTCCCCTTCCCCCCTGCATCTCTTCCCTCTTCCTCCTCCTCACTGTTCACAGCAGGAGTCTCTGACTTGGGCTCTTCCAAGGTATCCGCAGTGCTTTATGGGATGTTGATGGGGTCTTCACCAAATATGGCATGCAGCTTGTTGTAAAAGTGGCAGGTCTTCTGCTCAACACCAGAATGATTGTTGGTCTCCTTGGCCTTGTGGTATGCTGGCACAGTTCCTTTGCTTTCATATATCATTGCTGCTGATCCCTATTGTACCCTTTGCCTGCATCCCCAGTGCAATCTTTTTGTAGATATCTATGTTTCTGTGGCTAGTCCGTATCTGTGCTTGCAGAGCCTCTTCTTCCCACAGCCCCAGGAGATCCAGTCTATCCAGGCAGATGTGCATCTAATGTGTGGAGCCGTCTTGGTCAGTTGGGCCGTTGCACACAACGAGAGAGCTGTTAGGTGTGCTTGTCACGGTGGGGAATCAGGAAAAGGCATTTCAAAAATGTGCAGGCTGTTTTTTGGGGGACAGGGATTTGCTTCTGGTCTGCATGACTTTGGCAGTGCAGTTCACAATCGAGACAAAACCAATCACTGTTGCAGGGAATGCGGCATGGAGAACTGTTAGGGTTGATACGGGTCACACACTGTTTGCACTCTCACTCTGTCAACTTCAGTAGGTTGACTGTGGCTCAGTGCCGTTTGGGGAGGTGGTTTTACTGTGTCATTGTAATAGGGTGCTTGTGTTGGAGGGAGACGAATTTGAGTGTAGACACAGGCATAAATAGATCAACACAAGGAAACTTGTATCAACCTAACTTCATAGTGTAGACTAGGTCTTAGAAACTAAGTGAGTCCGGGGACTGTCCGTAAGCACCTTAAATGAGTCATGACTAGGCACGTTTACTATCAAACTACTATTTGGTAACTAACGTGAAATAAGATCGGGTCTCTGTCCAGTTTCTAGTGCACAAGTCTCTACATAATAGGCAGGCTTGTAGGCAGTCTGAGGGGCCAGTGACTAAGTGGGTGGAGAATGTAGAGAGAGGACTTGGAGAGGCCATAGACATAAGAGTTGTAATAGACAAGGTGAGAGTTGAAGAAGGCATGAATGGAGACTGGCACAGTCAAGGGAAAGATGTTGCTGAAGTAGTGATAGGAAATGTGGAGGGGGGCAGTTCAGGGTGAAGATTGATCCTGAAGTTGTGGACAGTAGAAGGAAAAGGTCTCAGTTGAAGAAAGATATGGAGTGGCACCTGAAGATGCTCTTGTTGCCCAGGAGAAATGTATCTGAGCTATTGAGCTGATCATCTCAAAACTGGAAAGAACACAAATTCTAGGGCATGTCTGGGAGCGATGCATAATTGCAAAGTATTTTTACCCTCAAGTGACCAGGTATTTGGACGTTTGCTGTAACTCGAGCCTCTGTCCCCCTTTCCATTGCAGATTGTCTGACTTCTTCCACACCACAAATTCCCTCCTTTTGCTTGTTGGTGGGGTGGGGGATATTTTATTCTGCCTGAGGTGTCCCCATTCTCTCATTCTCCAGCTGCCTCATACACCGACAGCTCTGATGATGAGACCTCCCCCCGGGACAAGCAGCAGAAGAACTCCAAAGGCAGCAGCGATTTCTGTGTGAAAAATATAAAGCAGGCAGAGTTTGGGCGCCGAGAGATTGAAATTGCTGAACAAGGTAAAAGGGGACAGGCCCCTCAAGTTTGATGCTGTTGTGATCTGGACTTTTCACCTGAACAGCTTTAAATCTTGAGTACCTCATACCTGCCCATCCTGCAGAGCTTATAACAAGGACTTGTTAAAAATGTTTTTCAGCAGCAAATTGGGTTTTTGACTAAAGAAACCTTTCCCAGAGAAGTGCCCGTTTTCTGCAAAACATTTTGATCTTTCGTTGGAAAAAAAAAAAAGCTTTAAACCCAAAATATTTCTGCCAAACCCAGAAATATTTCAGTGTGGATATTCTATCTTGGTGCCTCATGGGAGTTGTAGTTGTGTTTCTTCATGTCTTTATCCTCCAGTACGGGCCAGCTTCCCCAGCCAGACTATACCTACCTCCCACAATACACCCTGGATGCAACTGCCTTTCCTCACCATAAAGAGAGACCATGGTGCATGGTGGGGAAATGGAGTCTGACCAGGAAACCCAGAGAATAAGAGCATGTCAGACCACAGAAGTGTTTCTGAATTAAAATATTTCAGTTTTTGGACAAAATATTTTTTCCCCCAAAAGTCTACTTTTTCCCTGGGAAAACTTTGACAAACTATTTTTTCATATTTGTTGTAATTTTCCATGGAGCAGGGTATAAGTCCATTTTTGACCAGTTCTGCTCATAACCTTTTATACTTAAGGGTTCAAGTAGATGATCTGAAACTTCTCTTTGGCCTGTTACAACAGAGCTATGTGATACACCTCCAACCAGGTGTAAACGGCAAGAGGCATCAGTGGCTAAAACAAAACAGGGAAATATCTGTGTCCTAAAATTTCTTAGGCTACCTTATCTCCTCTCTGTGCATCTCCTGAAAGTGCTCCCCATCCTTTTCTTGGGAGGTTCAGTGTCCCACTGATTTCTTCTGGCACTGTTCCTGCTAATAAAAGTTAGGTTAGCCTATCAGAGAACAGAAAAAAACATATCGTGTGATCTAAGTGACCCACACTAGAGAAAATATTGAATATTCAAAGATCCATTATTACTAACAGAAGAAGATGGTTATCAAACAATTCACAAAGAGGCAAAGTTGTAAAAATCCTGATTAGTTCAGACAGCTTGTGAAAAGGGATCGAATTCAATTACTATATTGTTTGCAAGGATGAGAGAAGTCACAAATAGAGTGGGCTTATCTAAGTCCCAGCTCTCTAGACGGGTGCTGAAGATGTAAGAACAACCCTGAAATTCTTACCCAGCCATTGCAGTAGTGCCAGCTATTGGATTTTACCATGAGTCTTGTGATATTTGATTTTCTTCAAGCCTCAACTCATTTAGACAAGTGATTATGTGAACATTTCAGCTTCCATTGGGGAGGGTGCAGTAGGTTTCTAGCTGTTCTGGTTGCAGAGAAAAGCTTGAAAACATGACTAGGCTGCACTCTAAAGACTTAAACACCGGAAGACAAGTAAAAAGAATGTAAAATGTATTAATTTTTTAAAAATCTTAATATTTTTAAGCCAATGTCATGATTATGGGGGCCTGACTCCTGGCTTTTGCGGGCTTGGGGTTGGCCGTACTGCACAGATTTATTACAGTAGATCTTAAATGCTGAGGCAAGGGAGGGCAGCGGTGCTGGCTGTCTGCTTCCTTGTGCTGACTCTTCTTTGCTTTTTAATAATGGATTTTTCTTTCTTTCCAGAGATGCCTGCACTTATGGCTTTAAGGAAGCGAGCTCAGGGAGAGAAGCCATTGGCTGGGGCCAAGATTGTGGGCTGCACACACATAACCGCACAGACTGCTGTAAGGCCCTGTTTTATTTGTTCAGTTCTTTTCCCTTTGCAGTGGGCATTTCAGCAAGAAGCCTCTTTAAATTCCACTGTAGGGTGTCTCCATTGGTATACAAAGGACTTACTCCTAGGAAATAGTCTCCCTGAAATAGTTATCATTACATA
Source organism: Gopherus evgoodei (assembly GCF_007399415.2). NCBI lineage: Eukaryota > Metazoa > Chordata > Testudines > Testudinidae > Gopherus > Gopherus evgoodei. Next base: position 363,490,557 of record NC_044322.1, on the reverse strand, counting down.
ATGCCATGTGTGGAGAAAAATAGATTTCCCAGAGATTGGATGAGTTGGGGGATAGCTGAGAGGATGTGCTGTCAGTGGCTGATAGGTCCCCTGTCTGAGTCTGGCCGAGGATGGTAGTGACTGTAATGCTACCTACCGTTGGCTGTTCAGTGACCAGTGTGAGACGGGTTAGTGGTCTCAGTCCAGTTCCCAGACAATGGCAGTCCACAGCCCCAAAAACACCAACACAGTTGGCACTAATTCATACCCTTGTTGATAGTCCCAGCAAGGAGGCCAAAGAATGGATAGGCCACGAAGACTGAAACCTGTTCTCAGTCCTTCTGGGGCAGAAACACATTGGTGGGGCACTGTCAGGAAATCTTGCACTCTCTTTGTCTGTGCTGCGGCTGCTCTTGGGGACAAAGAGGACTTTAGTCTCCAGAGATGTCAGTCCAGTACATTTCACCAAAATCGCTTTTTGAGAAGGAGAATTGCCAACTTCTGTAAAGGTCTATTTAATAAGGATGTATGTCTATCCATATCTCGTCTTTTAAGATGTGAGCAGTACATGTGTGTGACTGTGAGCCATAGCTGTGAGTAATGATGATTAAGGAAAAAAAATTCTTAGAATCAAACAAGTGGGATCTAGTGACTATGGCAGGTGAAGGTACTGTGTGATTCAGGATTCACTGGTAGGGAATGAGCTCTAATGACTAGAGCAGAGGGTTGGGATTTGGGGCTTTGCTATCTCTGGGTGAAATGGACTAGGCACATTGGAATTACTATTTTATTTTTGTATTCATTCGTTTTAAATGATGGGCTCTCTGATGCACTGTCTGTCTCTGTTTCATACTGCACTGACTGCTCTGTCAGGGCTTGTCTACACAGAGCTGCATTAGTCTGCACTAAATTCCAGGGTGCACTGGCATGTTGTGAACTAACTGGCCACTGCTGACATGCACTAAAGTTCGGTAGTGCACACAGGGGAACTCTTAGTGTGTGCCAGCAAGGGTCTAAGTGAGCCAGTTAGCACAACACAATAGTGAGCATTGGAATTTACGCTCCTCTGATGTGGACTAAAGCACCGTGTAGACAAACTCTCAGTGTTTAAAGAAACTAGAGTGAGACTATTGAAATTTGTTTCACGCTAATTACAGTGCTTGATATTTGGCTTCATGTAAAAGTATACTTGCACAAAGGCCTTCTAATTCAGTGCAACTCACGTGAAAACAACATCACTCATTACCTTCTGAGGCTGGGACTGGATAACAGGGGATGGATCACATGGTAATTGCCCAGTTCTGTTCATTTCCTTTGAAGCATCTGGCGTTGGCCGCTGTCAGAAAACGGGATACTGGGCTAGATGGACTATTGGTCTGGCCCAATATGGCCATTCTTATTTTCTTTGATCCAGGTACTAATGGAGACTCTTGGTGCCTTGGGTGCTCAATGCCGATGGGCTGCCTGCAACATCTATTCTACTCTCAATGAAGTGGCTGCTGCCCTGGCTGAAAGTGGTAAGGGATTTTGCCTTCTTCCGCGTGCTTTAGAGAGATTCCTGTCAGCCTTTAAATATCGATACTTTAAAAGAGGACACTGCTCAAGTGTATTATGTTCTTTTTCAAATAGTTTTCCCTTCAATGTAAAATAAACCTTTAGAAGCTTGATATCTTTACAGTGTTTCTTTATTCATCTCCCTTCCACCTTGTATGTTCACATACGTGTGTAGGCTGTTAAATTATGAGGCCAGGTTGCATATGTTCATTTATTGTTTAGAGTTACTTAGAAAGCTGGATTGCTCACCCTGCTTTGTTCTTGCAGGGTTGCTGGTGAGTATTAGCCATTCGTATTGATTTAATCAAATATATCTCTTCTCAGAAGGAGAGAAAATTCTGTGGATTTGAGACTTAAGGAATGAAACTGGAAATCAAACTTTGGCCTAAGCAGCCTTGACAAGAAATGTGGCTTGTTTAGCATTAGAGGTTAAGATTTTCAAAGCAGTGCAGGGGATTGAACTACACATCTTCTAGTAATTTTAATGCATTTCAATCCCCTGCTCTGCTTTGAAAATCACAGCCAGAAATTTTGCTTCTCTGGAGTGTAAATGTACTTAACAGTTGATATCATCTGTTGCTAGCCCACCCTATAGTCTGTACAAGAATGCTGCCTGGGCAGCCTTTTGATATGTAAATAACCATTGCATATGCTGTAAATATTACTGTCCCTGCAAATGGCTTTCTGTACTATAGCTAGGAATTAAGAATTGGATCCTCCCCCTGAAGATAGTATATTTGAAGACTGGCTAGAACAACAATGAAAAGGTCTTGTGGGGGGAGGGGGGAATCCCAACTCAGCTTTATGACTTTTTGAAAAGCCCTTTCAAGACAGTCACTCTCCAATAAGGCTCACTTCTACCTGCTGCCCATGGTACCATGTCAGCACCTCCGCAACTAAAAGAGGCAAGAACCAGACGTCCACTAGAGCGAGCGCTGCATCCAGCCAGATTCTGCCAACATGGGCACTCTCACGGTGACAGGAAGCAGCGCGTCACCTTGACCATTCCACCTTTGCCAGGCTAGGAGAACACTTAGGCGACACTTTCTTAGATTGCATTAGTACTGAACTTTCCTCCTGTCTCTATCAGGGTTCCCTGTCTTTGCCTGGAAGGGAGAATCTGAAGATGACTTCTGGTGGTGTATCGATCGCTGTGTCAACGTTGAGGGATGGCAGCCTAATATGGTGGGTCTAAAACATGGTAGGATCTCAAACATCTGGCACGAGTAGTAGCAGTTCTAAAGGCTGATGTCTGAACTATAGCCTAGAGAGATGAAGGGTGGAGTAGGGGCCACAAAAGATTTGGAATTATAAAATGTTTTTCCCTATTAAGCCTTTGAATGTAGAGTTCGGTGTTTCTTCATCAACAGCTAATCATACTGCTTGCCACCTACGTAGCACTTATCTTCAAAGTGCATTACAATTATGAACTGATCCTCGCAACATAAGGAATGAACTCATCACTGTCTTACAAGTAGGGAATTGGAGGAGGTGGTTGACTCACTTGCGAGAGACCTTACATGGAGCCAGTCCAGTTCTTGTCTATACAGGAAGGTTGCACCAGTTTTACTTAAGTCAGTTTTTAAACCAATGTAGTTAAACTGGTGCAAAGCCCTGTAAAAATGCTCTTACTTCACTTTGAGCAGTTTATTTCAGAATAAATTTTAAACCTGTTCCCAGACGACTTAAGCTAAACTGCAAAAAACCACTCAAAGCAAAATAAGCATCCGCGCAGC